>NC_134837.1:229232890-229855674 GCF_004210375.1 Tachypleus tridentatus | reverse complement strand
ACCTAGATGCATCACCTTACATTCTAGATAGTTAAGCACTATCTGCTGTATACTCACTCAATGCATCAATTTATCTAAATCTCCTGTACATCTGCAGTATCTGAAACAGTTAGCTGCCCAAAAAATCTTAATGTCATCTGCAAACATCAAAATTTTGGTAGTTATTTAGGGTCTATATTATTAATATAAATCATAAATAGATGAAAACTCAAAACACAGCCCTGAAGCATATTACTTATAATTGTGACCCAATCAGATTTAACCCCATTTATTACTGTTCTCTGCTTTCTACTCTAAAACCAATTTTCGATCCAATTTAATGCCATTTTCCCACACCCACAAATTTAATTGTTGTAACAAATATTTTGTGAGGCACTCTATCAAAAGCTTTCCGAAAACAAAAATAATCCAAATCCAGAGCATTTTCTTCATCAACTCTTGCATTACAGTAACATTTTAAAATAATATCAGAAGATTTGTTAAATAAAACTTTTCCTCGGTAACACCCCGCTGACTCTTTGCCACTATATTAAACAGCTTTAAGTGACTCTGCGATGTATCTTTTAAGTTTATTCACGCTCTCTAAAACCTTTCTCACTACTGATGTAAAACTACAACATACAATTATCTGGACAATGTTTATCACCTTTAAATATTCGATTAACATTGGCCAACTTCCAATCATCCAAAACTCTTCCACTACTCAGTGACCTATAAAAAATATTTGCTAGCGGTTCACAAACAAAATATTTAAATTCGTATAGAATATTTACTTACCTTAGAGTCTAAAGACTTAGAAGTTACAGCTTTTAATATTCAACCTTCCCTTCCACCGTTCCAAAGCACGTTACTTTAGGTAACGTTGGAATGCTGCGCCCTCTCTCAGCATATATTATTTATTACACAAAATAGTTATAAATAACTATACACGATACGTATCAATCGATATTCTAATATTGTGTCTGATACTTCTTTATACTGTTTGAAGTTTTCATTTTATATGTTTGCAAGAGCAGACTAATCATCATAATGATTCAAAATACCTAAAAGTGAAGCAGTGATTTATGAGTTGAATGTCAATGAAAATTTAAAGAGTGAACAAAGAATATTACAAATAACAACATTTAAGGGCAAAAAGAGCTTGTTGGTTCATAGAAACTGTACCATTCACTTAACTAAGCTATATTTGTAAATAAGATCTGGCAAGGCCATATTGTTAGGGCGCTCGACTGACAATCTGAGGGTCGCGGGAATCCCCGTCACACCAAACATGCTTGCCCTTTCAGCCACGAGGGCGTTATAACATATTAGTTAATCCCATTATTTGGTATCAAAAGAGTAGCCCAAGAGCTGGCAGTGGGTAGTGATGACTAGTGGTCTTCTATCTAGTCTTATACTGCTAAATTAGGGACGGCTAGCGCAGATAGCTTTCCGTGAAATTTATAAATAAATAAGCAAACTTATAGATAATGATAATAAAAAGTAAAAGCTAGACCTTGTCTGACAAAGGCCTCAGTAAGAAAGACGAAACATATTTTCCTTTTCGTTTATTAGGCAACTACAGTTCAATAAAACTTTTCAAACCTAAAAGCCCTTATCATTCAAATATTTATCAAGCTTTCTGTTAATAAATGTAATAGTGTTAGGC
This sequence comes from Tachypleus tridentatus, assembly GCF_004210375.1. Lineage (NCBI taxonomy): Eukaryota > Metazoa > Arthropoda > Merostomata > Xiphosura > Limulidae > Tachypleus > Tachypleus tridentatus. The sequence goes on along the minus strand of NC_134837.1, from coordinate 229,854,026 downwards.
CTAATACTAATGTTTTATAATAAGTATAATTAATTATAGTCGTAGTTTCACAAGTTTAGAAAAAACATTGACTTTGTTTTTTATAGATAGACTATAGACACTGTTTTTTATAGACACTATAGATAGTGTTCCAAACATTACTGCTGTATCACAACCATTCAAAAAGCTCTGGATTGAACAAAACGAGACGTCAGCAAGGGTTGTTGTAATATTGTACACATTTCTAATTATTGATTCTCTTTTTAAGCGACTAAATAAAGAATGCAGCTTAAAAAAGAAAATATAATAGGTCTTGGAAAAGACGTTACTTTTTAACAATTGTTGGTAAAACAAACTTTACTTAGTCAACAAAGCAACTAATAAGTGTATTTACGATAGGATGTGCCATTACTGAAGACTGGGAGTTCTTCGAATGTCTGCATACGTATATTACCATCTGTCATTTCCAATTTTAAAAGGGAGAATAAGCATTAAGATATTAACTAGGCTGCATTGGAGGAAATCACTCTTTACTTTACAGAAAACTTCCGTATGAAAAAGTGTTCGGAAGGGAATGTCACAGAATAGATCAAATTTGGAGCAAGAGTTATTTAGCCGCTTCCTTGACTAACTTTCTGTAATTAAACCTACACACTTGTATGCGCAATAATTAAAGAAAACATTATTAGTTTTAGAGTTAAAAAAGGAGTAGAAAGTACCTGGTGTCAAAAAGTCTTTGAGCATGTTTTGTATAAGTATCGTTTGAGGTATATCTTGATCATTTTTATAATCATTAATTTTTAACTAGTTCAGTACAATGGTCAAGATTCATAACAATATTTCTGTTCTTTGAAATAGATTACATCTTTCTAGGATGCTAGAACATTCATATGTGATATTCTTAAGAATGTGACCCTCAAGTAAAAATAATAATAATCCACTATATCAAGAAAGGTGAAAAGAAATATGTGTGTGTGTGTTTTCTTATAGCAAAGCCACATCGGGCTATCTGCTGAGCCCACCAAGGGGAATCGAACCCCTTATTTTAGCATTGTAAATCCGGAAAAGAAATATATCACATAATGAAATTTAATTTCTGCCCTGACTTACTTGAAGAAGAAAGACTGAATACAATGTAAAACAAAGTAAAAATAAATATTTAACAATATCATGGAATAACTTTTATTTTAATGCAGTAGGATTAATGCTTAAGACAATAGATGGCATGATTTTGAACAAGTTGTGATGTAACTTAAATATGTAGGTTAAGAGAACTAACCGTCGCATAAATGAATGAATATTTAACACTTCACGATTATATGCAATATTTACACTACCTGATCATCCCATAAGCAAATAATAATGGGGAAATAGTCACTAGTTACTTCCAAACCTGATATTTCATTGGAGACAACAGTTGGCAGTGACTAAACTTTCCGTGTGAAAGTTAAGAAATATGCAAAGAAATGTGTGAGTAGCACAGATAGTATGGTCGCTACAGCTATTTACTGTTTGACTTATGTGTTAAACTGCATGCCCAAGATAAAAAAAAAAAAGAAAACATGTCAATTTAGTTTAAGACATCAGGGTCCTATTATATACCGACTTAACACTTCCAAAAGATTTTTTTGTTTGTTTCTTTTGAATTTCGCACAAAGCTACTCAAGGGCTATCTGTGCTAGCCGTCCCTAATTTAGCAGTGTAAGACTAGAGGGAAGGCATTTCTTAACCTCAAGGTCACTAGAACCGATACACAATTCAAAACAGTTTGTTTGTTTGTTTTTGAATTTCGCACTAAGCTACTCGAGGGCTATCTGTGCAAGCCGTCCCTAATTTAGCAGTGTAAGCTAGTCGTCACCACCCACCGCCAACTCTTGGACTACTCTTTTACCAACGAATAGTGGGATTGACAGTCACATTATAACGCCCCCACGGCTGAAAGGTCGAGCATGTTTGGCGCGACAGGGATGCGAACCCGCGACCCTCAGATTACGAGTCGCACGCCTTAACACACTTGGCCATGCCGGGCTTCTCAAAAGATACACGAGTGCAATGTAGCTCATTTAGAAGCTAAGAATATATATACATAAAATATAAATGATTATTGCGGTCGTTTTTTAAAGTCAATGTTTTTTGCATAGCTGTCGCGAAACTAACTGCTCGAATTTCTTATATACTTTGAAAAATTATATTTTGCTTTGTAGGAGTAATCCTGTTCATCAGAAACTGTTCCAGTATATTTTAAACTGAAGCTCACAAAAATGCTAAACTACTGTAATTAAGATACAGAAGTTACTTTATTAATATAAATTTCATTTACAAAAGTAAAATGTAAATTTTTCTTCAAAATTTGACTCACGATTTTTGGAAGTAAGCTTTTTACTGCTTATACATTTATAATTTTTTATGCTATTAATCGGCGACTTTGAAGGATATTTTAGGTTTTTATTTTTATTCTGAGAGTTGTGATGCGTCTGCTTTCTGAAGGTATGAAGGAAGGCAGGCAGGTTGGACAAAAAAAGCAGATTATGTAAGTCCCGATACTGAGTACTGGCATTATTTCACCCCTGCTTTTGTACCACATCATATCTTGTCTCTATATTAACTATCTTCACAAAATACACTCGCATTGAACAAAGAATCACCTGTCAATGTCAAGGGTTACAGTATTACAACATCCAGTCTCTGTCAGCAAAAGAAAAACTTTATGCAGTTACATGTAACTTTGGCTGTAGAAGATCATATGACACAAGATTATTGAGAACTTCAGATTCTGTTGTTCCAATATAAAGAGATGTGATGAAGAGATCACTCTTCACAGATTGGTTTGTTACATTGCTCTCTTAAAATGTTAATAAGAGCAGTCTTCACATGAAGGGGTCTTAAAATCAAAATCTGTCTGTTTATCAATTTACACTCTGTTGAGATCATTATATGTAACCCTTCATTAGCTTTACTGTATTATATAAGAACTGTTAGTTTTAGTGCAGCAATAAAAGCACCTGTTACATATTATTTACCCATTTTGACAATATCTTTGTAACATTCAGGACTGTTATGTATACTATTTTTTCTCTGTATTAAAATGATGTTTACGAAACATGCCACGTCAGTACGTTAACTGCAAAAAGATTATATCAAGGATTGGGTTGAGTTATTTACTGGCTATTTCCAGGATAATATCTGTTGTCATGTTAAAGCTTGAATTAAATGCGAGTTAAATAAGCATTTGATATGTTCAGATAAGACTAGACTGTACACGATATTCTTCCATCTCTATAGAAAAATTGTAAACACCACAGCAATCAGAAACAATAGTCTACCGTTGACAAATTTAATTTTCAAACTATAATTAATTATTTTGATATGTATACACATACACATATTAGGGTGATCCCAATATATGTGTAATAATTGCTCATTTTACATTTCCAGTCTCGCCTTTCTTAGAATTAGTTCTTTGATAAAAGAAAACACTTCAAAATTATATTTATCATTATTAAAAATGAAAAATATATTGTAGTTCAAAGAATATGTTTTTACAATGAGGCATAGTAAATCATGGACAATAAATTAGAAACAACTTATTTTATAAAGTAGTTAATGTAAATGGTTAATAAAGTGGTAATTGAAACTCAACGTGACGTATTTGGTCTATTATTTAACGAATTCAAGGTAAGATAAAGTTTAAATTACTTTGACAAACAATAAACTTATTTAATCTTATAAAATGACTATGTAAAACCCTATCTGTTTTCTAATTAATATATACTAACAATTTCACTTACTCACCTGTGGTCCTATTCAACTGTACTTTTGTTAGGATTGAGTTGCTAGCTTAGTTAGACTGATTTTTATAAGCTTTAGGTATACGATGCTGATCATTTTATACCTGCACTAGACGCTTGTATTTATTGTTTAACTAACGTAAAATATTTGTGATCTAAATTAAATGTTTGCAATATATATCATCTGTGAAATAAGATATAGCCTTATAAAAACAAATTTAGATAATAAATAACAAAAAACAATCTTATTAAACAGTATCAGTGAATAGCTAGATGTCTACAGGTACTTGAAACCCTGTAAGTCATTTTAGCTTCTGCAAATACTTTGAAGAGGAATGATACAAGAGGACACTCCTATACAATCAAGCTCAAATATCACATGGAATTTGTTTTGATAAAATACATTTATTGAATTTGCAAGAACTGTTAGTCAGCTCTTTGAACTTTTTTTCAAGTAATTTTATTAATAAGTAACAATTTATGCAGTGAACTGCTTTTGCTAACTTGCAACCTGTCTTTAATAAGGCAAATTTATTCATTACTGGACTTAATATAAGACTAACATATTCTTTCACACGTGCTTTCAGTTATCTCGAGGTTGATCTAAACCTTGTCAGTTTAGTATATAAATTATTGCATATGTAATACAAACAAATAAAATACGTCCATCCAATTATATTTTCATATTCTGAAATAGACGCTCATATCCTCATATCAGAGTATAAACTCAGTAGAGTCCGAAAGCATGTGTTTAGTCAACTTTATGACAACTTTTGTTTATGAATCTTAAAGTTGGATATTTTAGTTCTCCAAGCATTACTTTTGTCTTTTCAACCATATATTATCTGAGGCTTATGGAATACATCTTTACTATTTTAAAAGAACCAGACAACATCACTTTTTTTTCGTGTTTCAATATCTAGCATAAAAATATTAAACTAATTCTTGAACATAAGGAAGGCTATCAAATTGCATTTTTAGATAAAGTAATTCGTAATTGTGTTTATGAGTTTGGATGAGAAATTTAACATAACATTAAACGTGTACTGTTCTGTATCTTAAGTTTAGAAGTTATATAACAACAGTGTTTAAAGAAACTTGGTAAATTTCCTTGTTCATCGTACAGAACAAATTTCAAACGCCTATGAAGTTTTGTCTCAAGGAATTGGATAATAATATATTTTTATACAGCAATGATGTTCCCATCTTTTGGCTTGACAGAATAATTCGTAATTATTTGGACGATGAAATTTTATAAATTTACAAATATATAAAAATTTTAGATGTTTAGAATTTTATAACTTTAAACCATATTAATAAACGAGCCTGGCATTACGGGCCTAGCGCGTAAGGCGTAATCCGAGGGTCGCGGGTTCGCGCCCCCGTCGCGCCAAACATGCTCGCCCTTTCAGTCGTAGAGGCGTTATAATGTGATAGTCAATCCCACTATTCGTTGGTAAAGAGTAGCCCAAGAGTCGGCTGTGGGTGATGACGACTAGTTGCTTTCTCTCCAGTCTTACACTGCTAAATTAGTGACGGCTAGCGAAGATAGTCCTCGTTTAGCTTTGCGCGAAATTAAAAAACAAACAAACTAACCGTTACAGTGAAGCTCAGCATTGAAAACGGTTAAACCCTGAGGGTAAAAGCATTTAAATAAAAGATCATTTACTCTGTCTACGATTCTCTAAAGTGAATTACTTTAATTTAAAGAAGTAATTTTAAGAGAAATTTCAATTTGTTCTCAAATTAGTCAGCCAAATTTCTTTTGGGTTGAAGGAAGGATACGAACACAAAGTTTTGAACATTCTGAAAACCACAGATTTATGATTTTGAATAGTTACTTTTAACATTGTTTTTGTTTACGATAATGTATTTTGTTAGACATTATATGTTGTAATCTAACAGAAATATTCTTTTAAGACAAGCTTCGTTAAAAATATATTAGTTAGGATAAGCGATTATAGTAAGTGGTAGCAAACTGTTTGGATGACATAAATAATTTTTTATTGAATATATTTTTATGTTTATTGCATTCAGACAGAATAAAAAACTGTAATAGATTTCAACTAAAAATACAGGGTCATCGGGCATACGAACCCATGAATCTCAGATTACGAGTCGAACACCTTATTCCACCTGGCCATGCCTGGCCAATTTATCAAGTAATAGCCTAGTTACATCACTCAGAAACACATAGATTTTTGTTGGTACACACAAAGTTACAAAATAGGGTGTTAGTTCTGTGCCACTACAGGTATCAAAACCTAGTTTATGGTGTTAAAAGTTTTCAGACTTATACGTAGCCACTGGGGGCACATATAGGTATCATGAAAAAAGGTAGTTTATCTAGAGACATGACCCAGCATGTTCATGTCAATCCATATGCAGAAACAAAAGAAGCTGATAGCAGGAGCAGTAACTGCATCGGCAGACTTTCCTCCAAGACCAATTCCAAGTTCCATAACAACTCTTGACTAAATCGCATGCTGCAGCCACTGCAGGGTATAAAGGTGTAGCTGTCGTGGTTTGAGGTATGGCAACAGTTTCCCAAGTGAAGTGGATAGAGTCTACAGAAACCAATGTACATGAGTTAACCCGATAACAACTAATAAAGGCTACTTGAAAAATGAAAACTGTGCTATAACTAATCAGTGAAAGAATGGATGTACCAGTGCAAAGATTTGGTCATGTGTTGTATGCTAGCAGAATAGAAGCAGCTTAAACTTGACTGAATCAGTCTATGTCTCATACTCTGACATTCTGGTTCACTAATATAAGATTTGGAGAAGACGAAAGGCACAAAAAAGCGCGTGAAATTTAGTGATTAGTTACAACCTATATGCCTGAAATTAAAATCTCCTATTATTATGACCTCATTAATAGTTAAATTCTTTGTATCCCCATAGAGTTTCTCAGCAAAATTTAATCAGCTACATATGTTTGTCAGTGATACATTTCATATAAAAGTATTTCCTTTTATAACCACTAAAAGAAACTCAAATAAAGTCAACCTCATTGCTTATACCTTTGATATCTTTAATGAGGCTTATCTTACATTTCACATACAAAGCAATTTGTTCCACTCGTTTTAGTTTTATATTCCTATTAAACAACCTATAAGTTTGTATTGCAAAGAAAATTTTCTCATCAAAATGGTCTAATTTTAGCCATGCTCCAGTTATTCCATTATAACGTAATCTTCTATTACGATATGTGTGGTAATATCATTAATTTTATTTTTGATACTTCCTTTGTACCACTGCTCTTCCATTTGAGTTAATAGTTCTTGAAAAGAGATCAGTCATTTCCTTATTTAAATGTAAACCATCCATTTCAAAAATCTCCCTTTTCTTGCTGCACTGATCCCACAAATCCAATTAGCCAACTCTTCGTTCTTAGAGAACAACCTAAGCCTAGCACTCAGCCCTGATGACTTACTTATATCCCAACAATTAAGTCTTGGCAGTATACCTGATAACATTTTATTATTATGATCATTTTCTTTGAATGCCTTAAAAATGCCTTGCACTTAAAACTAAACTCCTTTGTCCTGCTCTTTCCTACATCATTAGCCTTATGTATACCACAAAGACTGCATCACTCTTCATACTCATTACAATTTCAATTGCTTTGTTAGTTATACTCTCCACCCCTGCCTTTGAATGGTATAATAAAATTATGTTCTCCCTATTTAAACCACGCATTATTCCATCCATATGTTGGATTAAAGAATCCTCTATAACAATAATCTTTTTTACGTTTTCCTTTTTCTCTTCCAGCCTAATTTGTTCCCCCCTTTTTAAAATTTTCTCCTTCTCTGGTTCATTACCTGCAAAACCTGAAGTCTGTATCTGTTATTTAATAGATCCTGTTAATTATAATTAAATCCGCTAATATTAGCCATATTATTATAGTTCTTAACTTCCTGAAAGTCATTATCAGCCACTGTATCCTTTGCATTTGTAACCTTAACAAACTCATACATAAGCAAGAAAAGTTTTTATTTATACATACAATCCAAAATAAACACTAGCTTTAATCTTCCTTCAACAATACTGAATAACAAACCAGCTTGCATCTCTACAAACAGTTCAGAATAGCATTTAGTGCATATACATAGTGTACCAGGCGCTCTGAGTGAAGCTGCCACTGTGACTAACAGATAAACACTTTATTCTGATAAATGGTGAAATAATTGCATGTTAAAGAAATCATATATCTTTTTACCATGGGAAGAAAGCTGTGATTCCAGATCTAAGATCTGAAATTGGGATATTAGAGAATTGATGTATTGCAAAAGCTTTCATCTAATTGTGTCTAAAGTAAGTTTTGGGGGAGTTTCTTCAATACCAATTTGAATAGAATAAAGAATAATAAGTTCCACTGGTGTATTTAGTAGACGGAAATACAGTACATCCAAACATACAGATGACGTATCATGGTTTATAATGAACCCAAATCAGTATGAGGAGTGATACTACATCGCTAAATAACAAAGTAAAAATAAATAAAATACAACTATTAAATAGGGAAAAATTAAAATAGATATAAATTTTACACGTGAATACTAGTCAATACTATTTTGTTTCACAGTAAGAGAGCTTCTTTGATTTTTCTTTTATTTGTATTATTTTCTTTGCCTATGATCTTATCTTTTGAAAAACAAAAGGGTTTATTTTGAGACATATGTTCAAACATAAGAAAAGGGGATTCAAGTACTATTTTAATCTTGTAGATACTTGTAAACCATTTATCCAAAGTAAAAAATACCACGACCTTTCTTTACATGTAATTTGATCTATAGGTTTTGAAATTCCCTTGTCAACAAATGATGCAATAAAGTTTAACCTATTTTATTTTTGTTGGTACGCAAAAAAATTTCCAACAGATACCGGATTGTATTATTTAGTTGCTTTCAACCAGGTTTTTCAGATAAGAGAACCCGGCGATATATGTTATAACCAAATAAAAGTGTGTTTGTTTTGAGTTAATCACAAAGCAACATAATGGGCTATCTGTGCTCTGCCCACCTTAGGTATCGAAACCCGGTTTCTAGGAGTATAAGTCCGCAAACGTACTACTATTCAATTAGGGTTTGTGAAGGAAAAGGTGGCTTTCTTAGTCGTTTGTTTTATCTTCATGTCGTGATTCATTTTCTATGGGAAAACGTTTTATTTTTTATTGTTAGAAGCTACTTGTTTTGTAATTTATGTTGTGATTTTAGCCTATTTATATCTGTTAAAAAGGTGTTGCATTAGACACTTTTCTCTTATGAATACATACAAACCAACTACAATTGTTTGCGCGTACATAGAAACCGACTACATATTGTCATCTATGCCTATAAATCAAATTCATATTTTCATTTAATCATGATGATTAAAGATACGACCAAACAAACAAATGTCAAATTACAACAGTTGAGCTACACACACAAAATATACCTCTTACCGAGTTTTTTGTTTGTTTTTGAATTTCGCACAAAGCTACTCGAGGGCTATCTCTGCTAGCCGTCCCTAATTTAGCAGTGTAAGACTAGAGGGAAAGCAGCTAATCGTCACCACCCACCGCCAACTCTTGGGCTACTCTTTTACCAACGAATAGTGGGATTGACCGTAACATTATAACGCCCCCACGGCTGAAAGGACGAGCATGTTTAGCGCGACGGGGATGCGAACCCGCGACCCTCAGATTACGAGTCGCACGCCTTAACACACTTGGCCATGCCGGGCCTCTTACCGAGTTACTTAACGAAATTTGCCATAGCTATCGCTTATAAAATAATTAACTTTTAATGCTGTTAAAGCTAAATAATAATTAAATATTAAATTACTAAATAAGCTAGATTGTTGTTGTTGTTGTTGTTTTGAATTAAGCACAAAGCTACACAATGGGCTATCTGTGCTCTGCCCACCACGGGTATCGAAACCCGTTTTTTAGCGTTGTAAGTTCGCAGACATACCGCTAAAATAAGCTAGATAAAACTCTTTTTCAGTCTTGTGTATCCAACAAATCTAAAATGACCGCCATAGTTGTGACTCGTTGTAGCAGCCTGTAAATCTCTTCTACATTGTGTGGGATGTGGTTGATATCACTATAACTGCAAGAAACAATACACCGCAAATTAGAAATGTTACCCAAGTAAAAAAGAAGATCAAAACAAGAATCTACAACATACACCATAATAATCAACCTCAGAAACCGATACATAGCTCACTCAAACCTTAAAATTCTATAAAGTGATAAGATGCCACTTTTACCGAATCCAGGAAAAAAGTCACAGGTATATTTTAAAAAAGGCGGGAAATTTTATAAAAATATTATTATAGTTGTAATTAGCTTTTGTTTTTTTATTTTTGCATACCTAGAATTTGTAAACTAAATCTACAATGACTGCTAACTTATGATGTATTAAAACAAAGAACATAGTATTGTTGATGTAATGGTGATAAAATAAAATAACTTCAATATTATTCAAACAAGTCATTATTTATTATTAAGATACGTTTTTTAAAATGTTTCATTTTTTGCACAAAAGTGTATGTGTTATGCCATCATACATAATTTGTGTTGCCAGTATGTAGAAGTCATGTATCTTCATTTAATAGCTGATTTAATTTTTTTATTTTACTACCTTCATTTTTTTGGTATTTAAATAAGATGTGGGGGTGTGTGTTTTTCTTATAGCAAAGCCACAGCGGGCTCTACTGAGTCCACCGAGAGGAATCGAACCTTTGATTTTAGCATTGTAAAGTCGACGACTTACTGTTGTTCCAGCGGGGATGACATAAAATGTGTCTTTTTCTAACCCAAGTTGTTGTTGTTTTTTTTCCTGTGACTATTTCCTTTCATCTTTCTACCGACATCAACAACGAAATCATAAACATTTGCAGCAAAAGTAAGTATGCAACTATGCATAGACAAATATCTCACTCAAACAAACACAGACACAAATGAAAGAAGTACAATCTAAAATAACAAATGATAAAATGGATGACAAATCACAAAATATACCACATTCAGATACATCACAAACTCTCGTAATTCTTTTCATAACTTATTTATCTCTTGATGACGAGAAACCCACTTGAAATAAAAATGTATCTCACAACGGTTGATATGGGTATTAACACTTTTATTGATAAGCAGGGAACAACGTTTCGACCTTTCTTGGTCATATTCAGGTTAACCTAGATGACATACAAATTATTTATTTGTTTGGAAGTTAAGCACAAAGCTATACAATGGAATATCTATGCTCTGCCCACCACAAGTATCGATACCCGGTTTCTGGCGTTGTAATTTCGCTGTGTCTCTGGGGGATGTTTCACAAATATAGAAAATAATCCCATAGTGGAAGCTGCAAAAAACAACAAACTATTCGATTTCATTAGTGAATATCAAATCCACCTAAATCAACAAGACTGCATTACTCTTTTGTTAATATATTATTCCTTACATAATACATTAACTCAAGAGATTTCTTCTTGTTTAAACTTTCACAGTACAATACATTAATATCCAGGTTATCATAGCAAACAGGCCACCAATAGCTAGATCTTAAAATAACATTCAGGTTATGACATCAAAAGTACGTTTATAGGGGATTTATGTCAAATACGCGACTAAGAAATTAAGTTGAAAAAGCGATGATTTACCAATGAAAAGTTCGTAAAGTTTAGAACTATTACACAATCAAATAGAGAGAAGTGACAAAAAAAAAGCGTAAATACTACAAATGTTGCACTCATTGATATGGCCTTGAACTGGGAAGTAGGACCAGTGTAACAGCCTCTGAGGAGCTTGAACCATGATCTAGTAGTCTAACTCGTCTAGCATTTTAACAGAAAATACGTTCATGGTCAATGAAAGAGAAAGGTGTCTGGATACGTGTTTCTCCTAGGTCGCAACAAGCACGAACTAACAAATGATAAATCGACTAATATTGGTGAAAAACGCGTTTAATTAACCATTGACTCTAGTATAATCTATATAGGTGCTGAGGTAAATTTTATAGTTATTTTCGTAAATGAAATTTAAAATTTGATCGAAGAAAAAATTATATATTGTAATACTTATCTTAGCTAAGGAAGCCTTATTTTTATCAGCGGTAGGCTTTCAACTCGAACTATGATAGTGGCAAACACACATTACTACTACTTATTTACGGTTTAGAAAAAAAAAATGTTAAAAGTAATTGCAGTACCAGCAGCAAGGACAATAGAATAGAAACTGTCATTCGTTGATTACATATGAATAGTTTATTAAAGTGGCTAATATTTTGGTCGTTAACGATAAATTTAGAATGCTGTGTAATATCTTAAATGAACCATGCACAAACGTTCTTTAGTATTTACCTTTGTTTAACTATTGTTAGTCAAATGCTTTAATTCGAAAGTTGTTAATAATTGCACTAATTGAAGAGGTAGGGGTTGATTTCCTTAATTGGTGCTACATAAATCATTTAGTTTTGTGTTTTGCACGTACATAATTAAATTGTTCATAGTTCGACGTGTTGTACAATAGCAAATTCTGTAGACTCCTTATAGTGACAATTATATAAAACTGCATACATCAGGACTATAGAATTAGTACCTGATAAACTAAATTAAATATTAAACCTGTCACTGTGTAATATTTGTTAATTATTTGACTATTTCAGTAATCTTGAAATCCTAAATAAATATAGGTTTGCTGTAATAGGTAAAAGATATATCAAAATACCATACATGTAAAATCGATAAGACAGATAATTGTTTTACATGATATCCATTTTGTTGTAACAGTGTTCTTTTCATTGGTAAGCTACTTTAAATTATGTGGGAAATGATTCATTGCCTTTACCAATAACTAGTTTGTTTTATGTCATTCTCAACGTTTCCTGATTGGTTTAAACGTTGTGTAGCTTCACGTAAGCAATACCTTTAACCGTCACGCTAACCGTATTACTGAAAAGAAACTTACTTCTACATAATAATTTAATGTGCGCAGTAGTTAACGCAGATTCAAATATTTTACTATAAACGTAAACACACTGATTCAATCTACCAACTAGAAAATAACTATATTTGTGATGCTTCTGTAGTTCACTGCGAGTTTGCTTTACATATTAACTGGTGTTAGATAACACACCTGTTTCAGTTTGATGCCAGAACTATGATTGAGCTAGTTAATACAGTGCGGGTGTCAAATATAGTTATTTTCAAAAGCGATGGTCTATAGTAAGTTTGTTTATGTTACTGTTTTAGAAACATACATTGTGTTGTTTTGTTATTATATTATGGTTTCATATTACTAGGATCTTGTGAGCTTCTCTCATTGCTTTAATTGAGTATTATTGCATCGTTATATCTAGTAGAGTGTTGAACATTTTAAACCTCTGTTGGGGTGTAAACATACGTTGAAAGTTGTATTCAAAAGATAAACTAGACCATGTGATTGTGAGTTTAGTCGTGGAGAACATATAGAGGCGATATCTAAAGTGAACTTTACACAGAGTATATTGTAATAGCAGCGTATAGAAGACTTTTTTCTTTAATCAGCTATGTTCCAAAGTAACTAAACCAACCTGTGTGAACTTTTACGAAAGAGCGACTATTACTAAAAGCCTCTTAATAAAATTTTGATAACCAACAGTGTAACGAACATCTGTATATACGTATGACTTGTTTTAACATATTAGTTTAAAACAGATGGAGTGCGCGCTGTGTGTTTATTGTTCAATTTATTGTCAACAGTTCACAGGCACCTACTTCAAAGAATCCGTCCCATACACAAAACCTGACAACTCGTTCACCCCTATTTATATTTAATAACTGTTTAAGATATTTCGCAAAATAATTCAGTTTTCGTGACGTCAGTTTAGAATATTCTAGACCTACTTCCACATGCTTTAGCATTATGCTAGCAAGCAAAGAAATTACATTAAGACATAGTATATAATAATACAGTAGTGTCAACATTTGCTAGACATCATGTTTCTACATAATAGGTAAACTAATGTTAATAAAGATCATTTCTTAAAAAAAAGACATAGCTTGGAAGTCCGTTATCTGGACATTGTCTTTCAAGTGTAAACTATCTGCCTGGGTGACTTTGATTGGATGCTGGCTTTGTTTTCTGACCATACCTCAAAATTGGAAGTTCATACAGTGAAATTGTGAGGTCCTTAATTTGAGATCACTGATCATTACGTGCTAAAATCAGTCTGATTGAAATTACGCAGTGCAGAAAATGCATTTTTAAAGTAAAGGCATTATCCTTCCAATGTAGGCCTTGGCATAGCCAGGTGGTTAGGGCGCTTGACTCACAAACTCAGTGTTGCAGGATCAAATCCCCATCACACCAAACGTGCTCGCCCTTTTAGCCGTGGGGGCATTATAATGTGACAGTTAATCCCACTATTCATTGGTAAAAGAGAAGCCCATAAGTTGGGTGGTTTCTTTCTAATTTTACACTGTTAAATTAGGGACGACTAAAGCAGATAGTCCTCGAGTACCTTTGCACGAAATTCAAAAACAAAAACAAGCTTTCCCCTGTAGAACTTAACAGGGCTGTTGGAATACTGCAGGAAGAATCACTGAATGCAAGATTGCTGAAAAGTGTGGTGTTTAGGGCCTGGAATAGGTTCAGACAGTTTGACAGAGTCAATAGAAAAAATGATGGAGAAAGGAGAACATTAAGAGCTACTTCACCATCCAGGGTCAAAGGAATCACTTTCATCCAGCTGTAAACCTCTGTAATTCTCTCCAAGATACAACAGGAGTCCGATTGTCTATACAGAAAGTGCACAGATGTTTTCACAATGTTCATTTGAGGGATAGACGCTCTGTTATTCGTGTTTCTTTAAACCGACAGCACAGGCAGGCACGACTGCAGTGGGCTAGAAACATAGGAGATGAACTGAACAATAATAGAGGACTGTATTATTCACTGACGAGTCCCACTACTGTGTGGACCTTTTTTGTCAAACACATGGGAGTGTGTAGATGCCCTGGTGAACGCAATTTGCCTCAAAGTGTCATCGAACATGATCATTTTGGAGAAGTAGACTCAGTCATGGTGTGGGGAGGCATCTCAATTGTAGGCTGTACCGACCTAGTAATCATTCAAAATGATAATCTCACCTGCCTCAGGTACAGAGATGAGATAATTTCATCCATTATTTGTCCATATTTAGGTGCAACATTGCAAAATTTTCTGCTCATGCATGACAATGCTCATTCACATCATGCAAAGGCAGTGTCTGCCTTTCTAGCAGCTAAAGAATTTCCCAGGATGGTAAAAGTCTGCTAGGTCTCCTGACCTCAACCCAATAGAAAACATCTGGGAGAAGCTGCGGACAAGGCTACAAGCTCGTCAAGAATACTCCAGGATCTGGAATATACCTTTATTAAAGAACAGCAACAAATCCCTCAGCAACAATTGACAAGTCTGATAATAAGCAGTTGCATGCGTTGTGTAACTGTCATTAGTGCTCGAGGTAGTCACACAGACTACTGAAATGAAATATTCTTGACTGTGAATTGGACAATATTTTCATTAACTGTTGATTTTGATATTTTTTTGTTAACACTGTACCACACGGTGCATCAGTTTCTCTGGTTCTGTTATGCAAGTTACGTGTTACAGAGTTTAATAAAGTGTAAAAATGACCTATCCAGATGTTTTCTCCTAAAATGTTCAATTTATTCGTACCATTGTGATAGGTGTTTGACATACATTCAGAATAAAATATGATCCCTTGTTAATGTTGACTACTGCACATTCACTTTAAGTCGAGATTAAAAAAAAAAGAAATGAAACGCGATGTTGTTTCAGTTTTGTTCGTAACTAAACACAATCTGTTTGTCTTAACATTGTGGTTAGATACTATGAGCTTTAGAGGTGATTTCATTGTTATGGGGCCCGGCATGGCCTAGCGCGTAAGGCGTGTGACTCGTAATCCGAGG
Organism: Tachypleus tridentatus; assembly: GCF_004210375.1. Taxonomy (NCBI): domain Eukaryota; kingdom Metazoa; phylum Arthropoda; class Merostomata; order Xiphosura; family Limulidae; genus Tachypleus; species Tachypleus tridentatus. The sequence goes on along the minus strand of NC_134837.1, from coordinate 229,838,308 downwards.
GTCGCGGGTTCGCGCCCGCGTCGCGCTAAAACATGCTCGCCCTCCCAGCCGTGGGGGTGTATAATGTGACGGTCAATCCCACTATTCGTTGGTAAAAGAGTAGCCCAAGAGTTGGCGGTGGGTGGTGATGACTAGCTGCCTTCCCTCTAGTCTTGATTTAGGGACGGCTACCGCAGATAGCCTTCGTGTAGCTTTGCGCGAAATTCAAAACAAGTATATTTAATTATGATATTTGTGCTTGTAACTAACATTTTTATGAAGCATCTACAAAACATTGGATTGTCAGTAGTGTAATTCCAAATGTTATAGTGTGATATTCCTGCCAATATTTCTCAAACATGTAATTTCACCATCAAAGTGAAGATCTCATACTCAGAAAGTAAATTATATTTTTCTATGCTTATCCTAGATAAAGTTAATACATGCAGCACTAATAATTTGAGACTATTTATATTAGTATGAAACTGAATACTCATACAATAACAGAGAAAACACGTAACTAAGCTTCCTTTATACTAAGGAGAAAGGGGAAAAACAGTATATAACTGGGTACCGTATAAAATTTACTAACATTAAAGTAAGTTTTAAAAACACATGTTTCATTACTTTATGATATTTCTAATTGCATTACCACAATAATTTTAACTTTTATAATGCTCTACCCATGTCTTATCCAGCCCCCTCGCTGGACTCAGCAATTAGCCCGATGTGGCTTTGCTATAAGAAAACACACTCACTTATCCAGCCAACTCGGATAACTAAAAAAATTAGACCTTCTTTGTATATTACGTAAATAGTAAGGCATTAAAGTATGCCCATTTCAGATACTCTTTATATTTGTAAAATATATAATATTATGTATTTTGATATCATGTAGTGTGTCTAAATAACTACGTGATGTTTGATAAAAAATCACCATTTTTTATGTAATGACACCTTCTTTAGCGTGGTAACTGTCACGCAGCGCTTGACTCCAACTACAGAAGAAGATTGACAGTACGTGTATGTGTAGGGGGGGTGGAAATGTTCTCTGGAACTCTTGAGCAATGAAGAAATACATCTCCTCAACAAAGGACTCAACTTCGCAGTAACACCTAGAAATATTTCATCCATCAAAATGAAAGCCTGTCTGGAAGACCAGCTAGAAGACTGTTGATCCCATCTACACAAACTGAAAACATCAATGAAACAACGGAAAGCAAACTAGAAAAAACACAACTTTGACAACAATTCCATTGACAACCAATAACCCATCTTTCCAGGTAGAACTTAAAATAAACATTTCCCCGAAACATCTCAAAACAGTATCTTAAACAACTTTTTCAAAGATTTTTCACACAAAACCGTCAATATAGAAAAGAAATCTAAAATACAACCTCACACGAAAAAATATTATTTCTATAAACAACTTAAAAGAAGACAACAACATCAAAATTCTAAAAGCAGATGAAGACAATGCTATAGTTATAATAAACACAAATAAATATATTCAATAAACAAACAACATCTTATAAGAAACAAACAAATTTAAATTAATAAGCACAAATCCAACAAAAGCACAAGAAAATCAACTAAACAAAATACTACTAAAAATGAAAAAACAACACAATCTCAGGAAACCTTTATTATTACCTACGAAAGACCGACTCACGCACGCTACAACTATGCGGTACCCTCAAACCTCACGAACCCGATTGTCCACTACGACCCATAATGTTGACCTACGAATCATTTAACTACAACCTCGGTAAATATATTGCGTGGGCAAAGATTTCTCAAAGATTATTTTAACTTTAAATATATTCTTAATCAACTGAACCATAAAGCCTTAATGGCCAGTTTTGATGTAATCTCTCTATTCACAGAAGTCCCAACCACTGAGGCTTGCAAGATAGTTTTAGAACTTTATATCCAAGACTCCAACCCGTTGATACACATCCTCAGCAACTATTTAACAACCCTTATAGAATTCACTACCACCAAAACTAACTTTATGTTCAATGAAAAACACTACCTACAAATAAATGGCCTTAGTATTGGGAATCCCGTGTCATCTCAAGCGATCAATTCAGCCTTAAAGTCGCCACTATACTGGTACAGGTATGTTGATGATACAATTGCTGTATTCACATCCACAGAACACACACTTAATTTTTTCAGTCACGTTAACTCGATACACCCCAATATTAAGTTTGTCTGTGAACAGGAAAAAACTAACTAAACAGCATTTCTTAACCTCAAGGTCACTAGAACCGATACACAATTCAACACAGTTTGTTTGTTTGTTTTTGAATTTCGCACTAATCTACTCGAGGGCTATCTGTGCAAGCGCGTAAGGCGTGCGACTCGTAATCCGAGGGTCGCGGGTTCGCGCCCGCGTCGCGCTAAACATGCTCGCTCTCCCAGCCGTGGGGGCGTTATAATGTTACGGTCAATCCCACTTTTCGTTGGTAAAACAGTAGCCCAAGAGTTGGCGGTGGGGACTGGTGATGACTAGCTGCCTTCCACAGCTAGTCTTACACTGCTAAATTAGGGACGGCTAGCACAGATAGCCCTCGAGTAGCTTTGTGCGAAATTCCAAAAAAACAAAACAAACAAACAAACCACCGACAACAAATCCCAAGATACAACAAACTGCAAAACCTAACACTGCTGTACACCATATGTTCCCGACATCAGCGAAAACATAACCAGCATTTGGAAAAAACTTATAGTAAAACACAACATTCCAGCAAACGCCAAATTTGTTCAAAAACCAGGCACAAAAACTAAAATCCATACTATCTAAAAACTACACTAACAAACACAACACCAACGTAATTTATAAAATACAATGCAACAACTGCTACAACTTCTATGTTAGAGAAACAAGCAGAAAAATGAAAACTAGATTAAAAAAAAAACAAAAAAAACACCTTCACACGTTTTTTGAACACTGCAAATCAAATAAACACAACACAACCATAGAAAACACTCAGATATTAAGTAGGGAAACAAATATAAACAAACGCAAATTCAAAGAAGCCCTACTTATACAACAACTAAGACAGAAATTAAACCAATATAAAGGAACACCTTTATACCTAAACTAATTAATAACCTAGCATCCAACTGCAACGCTTCCTACGCTCCCGTGCCCGTTTATACTCTTGTCCCTAAAACATGTGCCCGACAATAGTTAATTGCAAACTCTCTCTGAACCTGAAGACAACCTAGGAAGGTCAGAACGTTGTTCGCGACTTATCAATAAAAATATTAATATCCATACCAGTCATTCAGAGATATGTTCTTTAGAACTCTCAGAGTTTGGTTATGAATGACACTTAATTTCGGGTGTAAACTGAATAACTTATGTTTTTATTTATCTTTTAGTTTTTTAGAGTGTCAAGACATAGCCGGAGGGCCGCTCAAACAGAACTACACCCCTGAATGGATTCGGAAAATTTTAAACATAAAGAATGAAATTACAGTATAAATTATAGATACAAAGATTTATATGTGCACAATAAAAGGTTTTTTTCTTTAATGAATTTATCATTACTTGTTGCGATGTAGATTAGGACGAATAAGGTACATTATAACATGTAGAACCAACACCATGTGAGGACAAATTCTTTTTATGAAAAGTCAACTTTTAGTACATAATTCAAACGTTACAACAATTATTTTCAATAACACTGATATTATGCTCTGTATTTCGGAGCTAGCTATAGGTATTCTCCTAGGTATATTTACTTGTGTTCTAGTTTTGCGAAATGACCAAAGGTTAAATTTGGATTTCAGAGGAAATTGAACTTACTTTACGACCCATTCCAGTCAAAGAAAAAGAGCTCGCTAATGGTGTGAATCCTCAAGAAGCTTTTCACTCCCTTTTAACACAAGGAGAAAGCATGTGCATGCTCTTAGAGACCACGTGATCATTGTTTATGTTCGCCTTGAAAGCAAATCCAATGTTATTGAAAAACATATTTCCTAATTAATAAAACACAACAACTATAAAACACTCATTAAAGTACGATATTAGTATTAGGCCTACTCAAGTTTTAAAACATAACAGGCATAATACTAATGTGACATGACAAGAACTCTCTGTAAGTCGGCTATAAGTTTACGACCTTACCAGCTCACCATAGTGGACGTAGTACAGATAGCCCATTGTGAAGCTTTGCGCTAACGTACACGAACCTCAATAAAAAATACATTCATGCCAGAAAACAAACAAAAGCATTCAAAGTATTGTTAATTTTGTATTCGGAAGTTAAAAGTGAGACCTGAATATTTGATATAACTAAAGTTGGCAACATTGTTAACTTTACATTCAGGCCCCGGCATGGCCAGGTGGTTAGGGAGCTCGACTCGTAGTAATATGAGGATCACGAGTTCGAATTCCCGTCGCATGAAACATGACCACCCTTTCAGTCGTGTGGACGTTATAATGATACGGTCAATTTCACATGACTTAAAATTAATATGATGTTATTTTACTGCCCAAGTTGCAGAATATTTGTTTTTTATAAAATATTAAAATTCAAAACCCTTCTACATAACAGGAATTTACACTACTTAAGTACGAGTGTTTTTCAACCTGTTTTTCCATTTGAAGATAGATTATTATAATGATTTAGCCAGCCCACTGTGAAAGTGTCAAATACTGGTCGATATCAGTTTAGTTACAGTTTTGTTATGTAACTCAGAATATTGATAATTTAATATGAATTTAAAAAAAGGGTAAACACAAAGCCTATCTAATACATGTAGTATGCAGGTACACAATGTATTTTCTACCTTATTATTTTAATCTACAATTTTTCGCTTGTTCTAGGAATGTACAGTATCACATATACCTGGTCAAGGAGGTCATTAAGCTCCTTTTCCTTAATTTTCTTTCTTCTTGGCCCGGCATGGCCAGGCGGTTAAGGCGTTCGAATCGTACACTAAGAGTCGCGGATTCGAATCTCCGTCGCACTAAAGATGTTCGGTCTTTCAGCCATGGGAGAGTTACAAAGTTACGGTCAATTCCACTCTCCGTTGGATAAAGAGTAGCCCAAGAGTTGGCGGTGCATGGTAATGACTAGCTGTCTTCTCTCTAGTCTTACACAGCTGTTTGTTTGTTTGTTTGCTTGTTTTTTTAATTTCGCGCAAAGCTACACAAGCTACCTCCTTTGACTCACGACTGGCTGTTTTCGTATCCAACTTTGATAAAGTTAATATAAAAATTATAAAAATGCTGTACCATCTTTCTCCCTCAATTAAATTTATCGCAATTATTGGTGTAGTCGTAGTATTGGTCTTAGCTTGATTGACACTTTCGCGATAAGTCATTGGAAAGCATAAAGTAGCCATCTAGTTGTTCCCTGGTTATACTAAGATGTAGTGAGGAGTTTTCAAGTTGTAGCTTCATTTTAGCGTAAACGTCCCAATGTATGTTGCATGGAATTGTAGCAATAGACTTAGATATTGTCATGTGTCGTTTCACTTGTACATTCATCTTTGTTTGCATTTTCCTCGTAAATAAATTAATACGGATTAATTACAATAAATTAATGCCTAACATCAGTTTGAGCACATGTATAAACTATCATTCTTAAGCCTAGAATTTTCTTTATGTTTTGTTGTGGTATAGTAGTTGTTAACTCAATCGATTTCCACATTTTCAACTTTTATACATGTGCATATTTGAAACTCGATTTTTAGTGGTTGAAAGAGAAGCATTGTTGTAAATTTTTCAGAATGATTTATTATTTGGTTCATTTCAAGCTCACTTTATTTTTCTTATTTAAAAAACTAAATCATATTTATATGGTTTTTTGTCACCACATGGATAAAATCAATATTTGTGTAATTTTCTTATTTGAGTTCAAGCTTGGTCACATTAGTACAACAGCAACACGCAATATCAATCATGCATTTGGTGATGATACAGCGAATAACCGCACAGTATAGCTTTGATTTAGGAGATTTCGTTCTAGTGACACAAGTCTTGAAAATGAGACTCGGGGCCGCCATCAGACAGCCATTAATGAGGAAGACTTGAAGGCCTTAGTTGAATCAGATACCCACCAAACCATAAGAAAACATATCATCCCGACAGACTCAATGTTCATTATCGATCAGTTTTCTGACATGTTGAAGCAACTGGGAAGGAGAAAAAGCTGGATAAATGAAAACCTCACAAATTTTCTGAAAACCATCAAAGAAGACGAGTTGAAATTTGTTCCTCAGTTCTTACTCGCAACAAAAACGACTTATTTCTCCGTGGAATTGTCACCTTCGATAAGAAATGGATTACTTACGACAATCGACAACCATCCAGACTGTGGTTTGACTATGATGAAGCACCAAAACATATGACAAAAAAAAAAAACAGCTCTTCATCCTAAGAAGTTTGTAGTCAGTGTTTGGTAGTCATTGCCAGGTGTGATCCATTATTCATTCCCATGAGAAGCAATCACAGCGGAGAAATATTGTGGTAAATTTGAAAATTATGCATTTAAAGTTCTTATGAAAACTTCAACAATAGTCAATCACAGTAAGCCTATAGTGCTTTATGTCTCACGCGTTACTGTCCAAAAACTAAATGAACTTCAGTATGAAACTTTACCTCATCCACCATATTCACCAGATCATTCCCCTACAGATTATCACATTTGTGAACATTTGGACATTTTTTAAAGGAAAAAGTTTGGAAACCAAAATTCAACTAAAAGTGCCTTAAAAGACTTCATTGCATCAAAGGACGCTTAGTTCTTTAAAAATGGCATTTATAAATTACAACTCATTTACAGAAGTGTATTAAGTCTAAAGGAGCTTATTTTTATTAAATTAATTAAACAGAAAAAAGTGTACTTGTTTCATATTTTTCTCTAAAAATCCGACAGCCTGACATGTATATTAATTTTTCTTTAACTTTGTCGTAAATGTATGCTGTGTGTTTTTATTTTATTGTATTGTTGTACTCTTTGTTTTGGAAGTATTCTTTATTCTGGATATATGAAGAATTCACACAACGCTTAGTCGAGTAAGCCATTAAGCTCACATTTGATCCTTTATGTTATTCTACAGAACTGTGGTTATAAAAATGGCAGTATGGAGGATACCTTGGGATCCATGAGAAGATCAAAGAAAAAGGTTACAGTAAAATGTACTTTAAAAGATACATGTGTTGCTCGTGCTAAGTATTTTTGTAATGCTACAATTTGTGCAAAGGAGGTGTCGAAAGCAGTGCCCTTCAGTAGTAATCGAAGCTACAACATCATCTATGTTGCTAAATAATCTGCGTAAAGACGACGTTTTTTGTAAAATAAGGAAAGTTACTTTAAGTAGTCTGATCAGTTGAAAATAGAACACTCAGTAAAAGTGATCATCCCATGTAAGAAAAGCAAGTACAAACACTGAGGATTCCAGTGTTTCAAGTTAAAAAATTGTTTAACTAAAACATTATTTATGTTTTTAATTCTTACAGATTTTTTAGCCATATAGAGTTTTAAATCAGTAAAAATTGTGTACTTCGTGTTTAATTTCTTGTTCTGTTTTTTTTATTTCATTCATTTTGTTTTTTTTTTTTTTTGAATTTCGCACAAAGCTACTCGAAGGCTATATGTGCTGTCCGTTCCTAATTCAGCGGTGTAAGACTAGAGGGAAGGCAGCTAATTATCACCACCCACCGCCAACTCTTGGGCTACTATTTTACCAATAGTGGGATTGACAGTCACATTATAACGCTCCCACGGCTGAAAGGGATTCGAACCCGCAACTCTCGGGTTACGAGTCGAACGCCTTAACACACTTGGCCATGCCGGGCACATTTCATTCACTTAAATAACTCAATTATTCAGAGATTCAGCATCAATTTGTAATAGGTATCATTACAAAATCTCTTGTTTTTCTGCAGACATATTTCAATACTCTTAAATAAATCCAATTTTAGGTATGCCCCAATGGATCGTAAGAAAATGTTGGTGTCATGACCGCAGGATAGTACGAGATAATTTTCTGTTTCTGATGAAATATTTACAGTCCTTCTTAGCAACTCAAATGAATTTTTTTACAATTAGGAGAACTTATAGTGAAGAGAGAGAGCCAGTCGCTGAAGTAAGAAAAATATCAGGTGTAGAAGTCCACTCGTTTATGTTGGGCTTTTGTTAATGCTGCTAAAATACATTACTTCTATTACACTACAACCAACAAATCAGGAAGAAGAGATGTTAATGTCTGGAGCGTCTAGAATGGCTATTTAAACTCTTCCCTTGAAGATTTACCTCAGTGTGAGGGAAACATATATAACTGGAGATTGTTACAGTGGTGTGGCATTTAAAAATCTGAGACCACGTTGAGTAATCTATATAGAATTTTCAGATTTATACTATCCAGTGTAATTCTAGTCCAGCTCAAGACTAGCCAAGAAATATTGGAAATGCTATTTGCAACTGAATACCGTAAATCGGAGCTGTAACACTAGTAAATAAAACAGTGATCATCAAACCATGAAGTAAACGGATCATGGGGTAACAGCAAGCTCACCAGTGCTGGAAAGTGCAATATTAAAGCAGCCATGGAACACAAAGGTATCTAGGGTCGTGCAGAGCAGTGGAAAACCTTTCAATTACACCTTATCATTCTGTCATCTTAGAGAAAGGACCTACTGGTTGTAACAGTACTGTGGTCACTGAGAATACCTAAAATATTACACCCACAATGTTGAGGACTTCTTGACCAGGTGATTGTCAGGAAGTTGTGTAGGAGCAACTCTAACTACAATCACAGTTTCCTGAGAGTGAGGTAGAGTAGATCTCTGTCGACACTCAAGAGTAGAGCGAAGGAAGATTTAGACCATTTTATGAAGTGTTTCAGGTGGATAACTGCTTCGAATAGTTATACAAATTTTCTGTTATGCAGCCTTTTCTATAGTCCAGCCATAGGGAAAAGGCTGTATAATGTCTAGTTCTGTGTGTAGGTTGTACAGACCTTTTTTCTGTCAAATACTTGAATGAAAAGCAACTGTAGGAGTGCGAGACAATTATTACTGATTTGTGCCTAAGATTCGACCTTGTAATAAACAGAGCACTCCATCAGGCTGAATTCAAGGCTTGGAAGAGGGTTATAAAAGAAAGCTCATATCAGTATTTACGCCCCCTGCTAGTACAGCGGTAAGTCTACGGTTTTACAACACTATAATCAGGGGTTCGATTGCCACTTGGTGGGCACAGAAGATAGCCCAATGTGGCTTTGTTATAAGAAAACACACAAACACACAGTAGTTACGAGTACAAAAAATTGTGAATTATTATTATTATCAACCATTGAGCAGTATTTTCTCAGTCTGTGTCATAATTTGTGATCCCTAGAACTTTGAGGCAGGAGACTTTTCAGATTTTTACATAACTCAAAGACTAGAGGGCGCCAAAGTGTTACACACACCTGTGCTAATTTTCAACGACAGTTCTTCTAGTTACTTTTAAGTTGAAATATGTAGCATTAGTATGAACACAGTATGGCATGTCCCACCCAGTGAAAAAGCCAGCGTAAACAGGGTAAGCTTCAGGATATAATTGTTGGTGTTTTTTTGCAATGACTAACACTGCATGTTGCTGGCCCACTCTCAGAGATGGGACAAGGACATCTATATATACTTGTTATCATCGACTATTGCACGAAGTAGAATTTGGTTTATACGTTGATCAATATGTCTGTATAGTCCATGGCTGATGTGTTAGCAGAGCACTAAATAACCCAGTTTGAAGCACCTGATGATCAGGAAACTTACTTTATCAGCCAACTGTCTTCTGAGTTGTATAAATTGTGGGTGTGGTGAAGACACACACTTCACCTTGTCACATCAGTCTGATGTTTTACTTGAGTGAGTAGCACATACTGCCAACCATACATTTCCTAAATTTGTTAATCCTGGCTTCACTGGCTGGTATATTAACACTTACTCGATGTCATGAGGGCATACCACATACTGTTGGTTGATCAACAGGCTGTTTAATGAATATGCTTATGTGTGACTGAGAAGGTTTGGTCCTTTTGTACATGATGCATGATTCTTCACCTAGAGGTGATATCTAACAATGTCCACAATAATGTATGAAGTGGTTAAGGGTTGTGTTATTTGAGGTGTGCGAGTTTTCACTAGGAAACTATGAAAATTTGCCAAACAGCAGAAGAGGTGTCATGATAAGACGGTGAAGAACTGAACACACCAAAGAGAAGGTGCGCGTTAAGAGGACGTAAGCCTCTAAGTTCTAACTGCACAGGACTTTATCTTGTGATCCAATAAACCAGTCCTTTAATGTCGAAATTACAACAGTTTAGGGACGACCAAAAGTCTGTAGTACACATAGACCAGCTGCATTTATACATGACCAAAGAACTTTTCATGGACTGGCTTGACCAAGGGTGAGAGAAGAAAGCAGTTGAGTCAGATAAGAAAAAAACATTATTGTATTCCTACTCAAAAGAAAAGGAGTAAAGAACTAAAAATACTTATCTGAGTATTCAGGATAACTCAGATGAGGAGAAGTAATTCTTGATCATGGATAAGGATAGAACCTCTCCATTCAGATGAGAAGAGGTAGAATCTAGAGGCGAAACATATATCAAACAGTGCACAGGACTACTAGGATTAAATTCAGTTATGAAGAACTAGGATAATTCCTGATAGTAAGATCACTGACTAAAAGAAAGTGATACTCTTTGCCTTCTGAGCTATCAGGTGGCATTGTGAGGTACAATATTTGATTACCAGTCGATCACAAAGAACTACAACACACATTGATTGTAGAATCACTGATTGAAAGGAAGTAGCGATTCTTATTTTCCAAGCTATCAAGCATGCATTACATTTTGTTTTCCATCTGACTGCCTGAGGTTAGGACGGTTTGTTTATCACAAGATTAAATAAAAGATAATATCGGATGACAGCTACTCAAGTAGCACAGTTCAGGACGACTGGTGCCAGTACATGCAATACTCACTGCATCAGCTGTTTACACAAGTGAATATGAGAGCTAGGAATAAGAAAACTGAGTTGAAATGGCTTTGCGACCCTTATTGTTCAAGCTGTCGAGTGATTTTTTTTCTTATGTGAAATATTCGAACTTTACAGGAATCACTTGACCTAGCTGAGTGTCGAGACTCTAAAAAACAACAACAACAACATAATACCTACAAGACTTCCTCAGTACACCTGGCGCGAGTCTGACGTTTTCTAATGCAGAGGGAAGTTGTCTTTCATTTGAGTGTGTATCCGATATTTACTGTACTGTGGTATAAACTGATATACATTCAACTAAAAAGTCTTTGTTTAGCTTGTTTAGTCTTACATCGCCCCCCGCTAGTACAGCGGTATGTCTCCGGATTTACAACGCTAAAATCAGGGGTTCGATTCCCCTCAGTGGGCTGAGCAGATAGCCCGATGTGGCTTTGCTATAAGAAAAACACACAAACACACACACTAGTCTTACATCGCTAAATTAGGAATGACAAGCGCAGATAGCCCTCGTGTAGTTTTGCACAAATTTTCTAAAAAAACAAACAAACAAATCAAAGTAAACGACAGATAGTTATAAAATATATCGAGACTAAAACGTGGTAAGTTAATAAGGAACCGGTGAATATAATTAACTATTTAATTGAAGTTCGTATTAAGTAATTTATTTATTTTGAATTTTTATACATCTTTTCAATTTATAATGTTAGTTTATTTTCATGTAGGCCCAGCATGGCCAAGCGTGTTAAGACGTGCTACTCGTAATCTGAGGGTCGCGGGTTCGCATCCCCGTCGCACTAAATATGCTCGCTCTTTCAGCCGTGGAAGCGTTATAATGTGACGGTCAATCCCACTATTTGTTGGTAAAAGAGTAGCCCAAGAGTTGGCGGTGGGTGGTGACGACTACCTGCTTTCTCTCTAGTCTTACACTGCTAAATTAGGGACGGCTAGCAGAGATAGCCCCTGAGTAGCTTTATGCGAATTTCTAAAACAAACAATTAACTTCTTGCTGAACTGGAATCCAAAACTACATAGAAAAAAAAAAACATATGAGATATAAAATGTATTTCAAACATCAAAAGTTCGCTGCTACTAGATTTTGTTTTGTTTTTATTTTTTAATTTCGCGCAAAGCTACTCGAGGGCTATCTGCGCTAATTTAGTAGTGTAAGACTAGAGGGAAGGCAGCTAGTCATCACCACCCACAGCCAACTCTTGGGCTACTTTTTACCAACGTATAGTGGGATTGATCGTAACATTATAACGCCCCCGCGGCTGAAAGGGCGAGCATGTTTGGTGCGACGTAAAATCAAACCCGTGACCCTCGGATTATGAGTCGAACGTCTTGACCCACCTGGCTGTGCCGGGTCCCCAGCTTTTGAAATTTACGTATTTAATAGGTATTAAAAAGTTAAAATACTTGTTTCGCGAGTTGCTTAAAATCTACAATGGTCAAGTAAAATTATTATTTCACTTTTGTACATTTTTTGACACATAGAAGATATACACGGGTACGCGAAAACATTCAGACTATTGTGTAACATTAACTACATTCAAAGGTATAAATCCGCTTCATTATATCAAAATTATTTTTGTGCAGACTGTCTTATATTCTATATTTTCGAACGAATTGGGTTATGTATGTCAGTTTGCGATGGGTATTATTGCCTACCTGTCTTCCTTCAGTCTATCAGTTTAAATTTGTGGATGACTATGGACACGTGTCCCTTTGTCCTTCTGTCAGTTTAGCAATCATCGATAGAAGGATATCTTATTCATTACGACTTATAACCTCATTTGATTCTTATGCGGACTACAATCACTTGTTTGTATTGAGACTTATTTCGAGTGTGTGTTTTCCTTTAGCAAAGCCACATCAGGCTATCTGCTGAATCCACCGAGAAGAATCGAACCCCTGATTTTAGCGTTGTAAATCCGTAGACCTATCGCTGTACTAGCGGAGTCACTTACTTGGAAATCATACCCTTATGTATATTCTGTTTTTATATTTCTATTAATCTTACCCTTGTTTACAGCGCGTTTTTTAGTTAAGATAAAACTCATTAATATTTTATAATATTTAACAGTACGTTAGATATTTGGGCACGTTTAATTTGGCGCATTGTTTTATTTTAGTTAAATTCTTACTTCTATTACTGAAAATATTTATACACTTATTGTAACGAGAATTTATTTTTAGGCACACAAAAAATTCATATTATTTTCTAATCAAACTAAAGTTCATTTTTTAATGTCAAAAGTGATTTTTCGTCCTCTGGCTGCTCAGCGGAATATTTGCGAGCATCATAAGAATAAAAATCAGGTTTCAATACCAGTAGTGGCATAGCACAAATAGTCCATTTTGTAGTTGTGTTTGTATGTTTTTTAGAATTTCGCGCAAAGTTTGTTTGTTTGTTTTTTTGAATTTCGCACAAAGCTACTCGAGGGCTATTTGTGCTAACCGTCCCTAATTTAGTAGTGTAAGAAGAAAGGCAACTAGTCATCACCTCCCACCGCCAACTCTTGGGCTACTCTTTTATCAACGAATAGTGGGATTGACCATCACATTATAACGCCCTCACGGCTGAAAGAGCGAGCATGTTTGGTGTGACGAGGATGCAAACCCGTGACCCTCAGATTACGAGTCGCAGACCTTAACACGCTTGGCCATACCGGGCCTTCGCGCAAAGATACACGATGGCTACCTGCGCTAGCCATCCCAAATTTAGGAGTGTAAAACTAGCGATAAAGCAGCTATTCACCAACACCTACCGCTAACTCTTGGGCTACTCTTTTACCACCGATTAGTGACATTGACCGTCATGCTATAACGCCCCCACAGCTGAAAGGGCGAGCATGTTTATTGTGACGGAGATTCTAACTCACGAGCCTCGGATTACGAGTCGAGCGCCTTAACCACTTGGCCATGCCGGGCCTTTGTAGTTTTCTACTTAACAACAAACAAACAAAATATTTAAATATATATATATATAAATCATCAATTTTACTTGAAGACAAATTACTATTTATTATTTATTTTAGTGAAAAAATGTAGTGTTATATCGATTTTTGTTATTTAAGCAGTTTTGTTTTCGATTATTCGGTAAAAATATGAAAAAAAATTCCAGTCTACTGAATGACAGAAAAAGCATCTTGCTTCTTTAACTATAAGTTAGCTTAACTGAGTTCAGCAAAAAATTAATATTTTGTGTGTCCTCCTTTTGCTTTAATAACTGCAGACAGTCTTTCAAGCAACGTTGCAACATATCTAATCAAAGATTTTGAGGGGATTTTACACCAAATATCTCTAATACATTCCAATAAAGTTTCTTTGGAAGTAACTTTTGATTTGTCAAGTTTTTTATTGTAAAGTCCAGATATGCTCAATTGGATTGAGATCGGGGCTCTGTTGGGACCATTGCATTATTTGAATGTCTCAAGGATCCTCCTTCTTAGCTAAGTAATTTCTACATTAGTTGGATGAGAGGTTGACGTCATTATCTCCTTGGAAGTAAGATTTCTAACGAATAATACGCAAACCACTGAGTATACTATAACGGACCGATATCTGATGGTACTTGCGCTGGTTCCTTTTTCCACCTATTTTGCAAATATTTCCTTTTGCCTCAACAGAAAACACTCCAGAACCATCACATTTTCTGCTCCATGCTTCATGGCAAGCGCTATGCATTGAGGAAAGCATATTTCAACTTTCTTCTGACAGACGTACAACCTACTCTTTGAAACAAATGTTTCAAACTTGGATTCATCTGTTCATAACACCTTGTTTAAATCTAATGTTTCTTGATGAAACTTTGTATAAAGGATTGTAACTGCTTGTTGTGGAGAAACAGGTGTAGAGGACGACATTTCGAAAGTCTTCTAGACTTGTGTCTCCACAATCGGCAGTTGCCGTCCATTCAACAAAGTTTCATCATGAATACTCTGTCTAAACAATCTATCGAAGAATACCTAATGTTTCTTGCTTGAATGAAATATTAGATTTACCCAGGCTACTACATTGCTGGCTATCCTCATCCAACATAGGGAGAGGTAATAAACTCTAAATAAAATCTGGTTTACAGCTGAAGACCATTGCTGTTGATATTTTTGTACAAAGTACAGTATTACGTCAGTTCTCCGCTGGTACAGCGGCAAATCTTCGGATTTATAACGCTAAACTCAGGGATTCGATCCCCCTCGGTGGACTCAGCAGATAGCCCAAAGTGGCTTTGCTATAAGAAAAACGCACGCACGCAGTATTACGTCATTAGTTTCCATTGACACAATTGGTATTATTTCCAGAGAATAACAAAAGAACAAAATAGCTAGAATAAAGTGAATTTTACCATTTGTTTCTTCTTTTGTTATTCTCGGGAAATAATGCATTTCCTGTAAATACATGTTTCGGCCATCTATATGACTTTACGAGAGTCAAGTAGAGAGTGATTGGAACATGAAGTGAAACGTTGATTACTGATCACAAAATACCCTCACTAACTATTGGTTACCAGTTTACAACAATTCTTCTGAGAATTAACTTCATATTAAATTAGCATATCTCGCGCATTAATGTTTTATGCCAAATGACCAGTGGCTTTCCATTAAATTAGCATATCCAACTGGTCAAAAGCTGTCACTTTAATACTGTGGTGAAAATGAATAAAAAATTATCTTCTTGTCAAACCTTTCACTGTGAATAAAGCACAATATTGCCTTAAAGACGTCATCATATGGTTGAAACAAATTACTGGTTGAGGTGAAGATGATGAAATAATGTGTTATGTTTTTAAAGCAATTGGGAAGCTTCAAAACAAAGAACTTTAATTAAGTCTAACTAATAGATTCTAACTAGATTCTTTTTTGAAAAGTGATTTGTTATATATTTGAGAAATACTATTTGTTTTGTATACTGTAGGTAAGTAATTGGCTTAAATAAAATGATGTTTCAAGTGATTACGAGAACTGTATAATTATTTATAACGTTTAAAATGACAAATTAATAAGTTTATTGTATACGCATTCGCCTTTTAGTTATCATTTGCATGTCCGCTCTTACATTTACCAGTCAATATCAAAATGATTGATTCGGTTATTCAGATGTGTGTGTTTTCTTATAGCAAAGCCACATTGGGCTATCTGCTGATCCCACCGAGGAGAACCGAACCACTGATTTTAGTGTTGTAAATCCGTAGACTCACCTCTGTACTAGCGAGAGGCGTTATTCAGATGTCTCGACAAACCAGATGAATTAATTTATTACAAATGCTTTTAGGTTAACGAGGTTTCACAGTAAATGATTTTTTTTTTAATTTCTACATTAAAATGAGAAGATGTAAAATTAGCCTTTTTTTTGGAATTTCGCACAAAGCTACTCGAGGGCTATCTGTGCTAGCCGTCCCTAATTTAGCAGTGTAAGGGAAGGCAGCTAGTCATCACCACCCACCGCCAACTCTTGGACTTCTCTTTTACCAATGAATAATGGGATTGACTGTCACATTATAACGTCCCCACGGCTGGGAGGGCGAGCATGTTTGGCGCGACGCGGGCGCGAACCCGCGACCCTCGAATTACGAGTCGCACGCCTTACGCGCTAGGCCATGCCAGGCCAAAAATTATTGCAGATAAAATTAGCCTGATCTCCTCCTACGCCTGATTAGTTTATTGGATATGTAAGCCTAAGTCTCATGAAAGTTTACTTAGATTATATTTAACTTACTTCATAAGGAAAATGTGCGCTTTTGATAAAGAAGATGAAAAATATTTAAGGTTAAAAACACTGATTCCCATTTGTAGACTTGATTTCATTGACCAATACGTAAGGAAGCAAGTTGCAGTTCATATCCCATTCCCCACTGGAACTGAAATTCTGTCTTAACAACCAAAGACTGATGAAAGAAACAAAGAAATATGTGAGACAGCTGCACTATTTCACCATTAAAGCGAATCCTAGTAGCATTTGGTAATTAACTATTTTACTATTGGGTTGAGGAATAATTCGTGAGCGTTTTTTCAAGTTAAAAAATATATTCATAAATGAAACGCTTTCGCAAAATATTTCATGTCATTTGGTAGATAATTTTTTGCTCTAATAGATGGTGTGTTTTATTTTCATATGTCTTTAATTTTTGCTTTCATTTTCAGCTCATTAAATGGAATGTCAAGTGGACAAAATCGAGCATTTTCGACACCATCTGCTTTTCGCATTTAATTTCTTGCAATTTCGTTTAAAACAATGCATACTATATACCTAGGTATTACATGAAATAAAGTATCATAATAAATGTTTTCGGTGTAATGTGTTCATGCATTGAAGTATTGTATAGTCTTGCATGTAATGCTTGAATGAAATTATTTAAAAACGCTCACGAATTAGTCCTCAACCTAATAGCATAGCTGTATGTGCACTATCCTATAGATATTTGATGAACTGAACGCTCACTGGTGCTTGGGTCAGTGTTCTCTAGCAGTAGAGGAGTACATTCATCATACTTATTGTAAGATATAGTATGTGTGCAATACACAGATTAATAAATTTTACTCTAAGTAGGCTGTTTAACTGTGACATTTAATATTATATTGTAATTAACTTTTCACCTGTTAGAGACTGCGTTAATTTTGAGTTTCCAGTTGAGACATGTGTTAAATAAACATGATTCTTGACCGTTGGTTATCTTGACATTCTATGTTGTGATTAGTGATATCCTGATTCTTATTACTGTAAGTCATAAAGTGGAAGATATCTAACTAAAGGACTATGGAGATATATTGACCTATTTCCAGCAACCTTTGGCCAATTATTACTGTTGTTAACGAAAAAAAATTCCAGGAGACTAAATTAAAACCTGTAGCTGAACTATACAAATATACAGTGGTAAAAAGTTTGGGTGGACTATAACAATGCCAGTGACACCATCACTTACCACATTTAAGAAAGATTGCTCAGTGACTGGCCTATTAAAGACTCTATAGATCCTAGCCTTATGTTTTAAAACACGTCCTGAAATCGAATCTAAACTATTATCAGCACAGAAATAGTTTTTCTCTGAAATTCGATGAAGGTGACAGTGAAATAGCAACCAAAATGTAAAGTAAAAACATTCACTAAATAACCATGAATAAAACTGATATCCAATTTCAAAAACAAAACAAAAAACAACGACAAAAAATAACCTTCCATTGTCCAATGTCTAACATTTTCTGGCTACTGAGCAGGAAGGAAAATATTTCTTCCCTTGGCAAAGACCAATACCAAGCTTTTTATCAGACTAGAGTCCTTGTGGAATACTACTTAATCCCAGATTGTCTAAATTAATAATCATTATTTTTATGTTATATGAAAGAAAGATTAACTCCTGAATCATACTAACCTGCAAAACCTCTGGACCACAATTTCAGTTGGTATAATCTGCACCTCAGAAGAGAGACGCATTACTAATGTCTAAGCAGAACAGTGAATATAATCTCTCTTGAATGAGTATGTAGTATGTAATCCTGACTTGAGGCAGTAAATAAAGCAGGGTATACCTGGCCTCATCCTATTCACAAGAACATAACTCAATGCATAACACCTGGGTGAATATTTTTAACTACTTACCAGAATATAAACAAATAAAAATATAATGAATTTCTTAGTCCGTGAAGGTTAACTATTTTGTATTATCTTAACAAAGTACTAACTTTAAAAATCAACATTGTAATCAAGCAATTACAGAAAAAAAAATGAAGAAAGACTTGATAAACAGGAAATGCACTATACCTTAAAAATAAAGACAGGGTTTTTGGATTTTGAGCACTTCATAGGCTTCTGCCTAATGATTTATTTTACTACAGATAAATCCTTCTGCACAGAAAGGCATTTTCTTGGGTCAGTTAGAAGGCCTCGTACATCAATCATTGGTGTATTTTCCAATGCAGTATAAAAGGAAGATCAAACTCTGTTGGAACCACTTTTGAAGGAATAATAAAATTCCATTGTTAAATCTTGCTGGTGAACTTATGGTGATTGGCAACCCTGTAGGATCTTCCACAATCTGAACATCTATGGAATATATCATTTCGATTTGATGTTTATTTTGATGTGATGTTGAAACAATTTTCCATTTTGTGTTGCTCTCCAGATGCTTGTAGACTGTAAAAATGCCAAAGTTTAGAGTTTAAATCTGTACCAAACATTTAATTTTCTTGCATGATGTTACATCCAAATATGAGTTCATAGTAGATTAAAATTGTGATAACATTTATTGTGTAATTTCTCAATTTCTACTTACACGGCAACTTATTAGACAAATGGGCTATTGGATAGGTCAGGCACCCGAAAGTTTACGAACAGTCCACCTTAGTTTATAACTGCTGTTCAATGGGAGAGCAACCACTCAACAACACCAGTCGCCTATATGGTTTCTTCTCGCCTAAGTAGCTAATAATGATGTTGACTGTCATTATTGAAACGCCCCATAGTTGAGAGTGTGAAGTGTGCTCCGCTGCATATCCCTTATCGAACCTTAGAATTCCGCTACGCAGTTTTGAATGCCAAATACTAGGCCATGTCTGGCTCAATAATATCAGTACTATGCTGTTAATTGTTGCCATCGTCGATAGAACTCTTCAAGTTAAAGAGTTTACAATATAGAACGCCTTGTGTGAAACATTATTTATCTTAGCCATCTAGAAGACATCAAGTTTTATGGTAAGACGTCTACACAAGAAAACTGTGTATAACATATAAGGTCATTTAGTTATGAACATCTCCGTGATGAAGTCATTACATTACAGTAGTTGAACAGCAAGTTTAATGGCTTATAATGCTTATCACATTGTATTTTATAAATAATGTTGGTGTGGTGTTTGTCAGTGTAGTTTTTACATAGTATATACCTCAGTTTTGTGCCTGTTTTTTGAATAAATTTGGTATTAACTGGAATGTCATATTTTGTTACTAGTTTTTGCTAAATGTTGGTTATTTTTCTGCTTATGTCGGGAATATATGGTATGCAGCAGTATATGGTTTCGTGATTTTTTTATTCGTGAAATATATTTACTTTTGTTGGTTGATTTTGCTTTATATCTAGATGTGTGCGTATCATGTTTTGTACGGTTTGTGGAGGAAACTTATTGATGTTGATGAAGTATTGTATTATTTTGTCTAATTCATCGTTAATTTTACCTGGTGAGCATAGTTTTATGGCTGTGTTTATTTGGTTTCATAAAACTATAATAATAAAGTATTAAATTTGAAAAGCATAACTGATATTATGTTATACTAGCGTTCTTTCTTATTTAATAGTTTTTACTATCATTCATCGAGGTCAAACGGTGTTTCTAGAAGCATATATAATATATTGCTCCTTAAAACGTTAACGTTAAATTATTTATGCCTGAACAAGAACTTTGGGCTTTCAATGAAGAAATGCTTGATACGATATCATAGTCTGCAGGAAGTTATTAAAGTATTGAGCATGCGCTGATACCACGCCTCTTTGAAAGGCGGCCATTTTTGCCGCGTATAAGAATTTAACTGATAGGAGGTATATGATTCAGTTGGGATTGTTGGTGCATGTGAAATGTTACAAGATATTTAACTGGGTTGTGAGGTAGCAGTTTATACAAAATATAAGGTGTTTTTGTATGAAATATTAGTTAATTGCGATATATCACAATTGGCTACATCGAGGTATGTAAAATAAACTTTATAATTTTATGTACAGTGTTTTTTCCCGGTATTTTTGTTTGGTATTTGCAGGTTAAGCCTAAACTTCACTGTATAGTATTCTGTTATTACGTAGTTTATGAACAGGCACTTCATGGTATAATACGTTAGAATAAGCTAGCATTTCTACTATTTAGTAGTAGTAGGGTACTTTGTATTCAAGAATTGAGTGAATGCCACTCGTCGATTTTTAATTTTCTATGATGTCGCTATACTGTAGTAACTATGATCTGACTTAATCCTGAGACTGATAAGTTTAACTTTGACATTTCGTAGATCTAAGTTTTTAAACCTACCTTTGACTTGTCTTAGTACTAATAGCAATACTAATAGTTTGTCGTTCATATTCGTGTATTTTGTAATTGTTATAATCACTAATACTATAATAATATATTATTAATAATTGTAATAATAATAATATGGAACTTCCATTAATTTTCTTTGTTTTTACAGCAAAGTGAAAAAATCGTCTATTAATGAAGAAATTGAATTTGAAAGTTCAGATCTTAAGATAGCAACTTTTGCCTCAATGTATATATATATATATATATGTAACTTTTTATATGTAACTCTGATCTGTTTTTCTGTACTAAAATGTTTGAATCATTGTTTTACTTCTTTGAAGTCCCAGAAAAACATAACTGAGTTATTTTTTCAATGCTTAAAGAATTATTTGTTGTTTTATCTACAGTTTGCTTTTTTATTACTGCTGTTGCTTCGACTGTGTATTTATCTAAGTATTTAGAATTTAATATATTTTATCTGTAGTGGAGTGAATAGTTCATGGTAAATTTTGTTTGAGTGTATATATTCTGTCATTAAAGAAAGGTGTGTTAAGTGCATTAACTGTGTACTAGAATGAATCTTTAGAATGCATGATAAACAAGAACAATATTGCCTCTCAAAGATGTCTTTGGACACTCATCCTTGAGAAAAATTTAAACTTATTCTTTATTTCTCAAAAAATATTATGGGGTCTTATTTTAAAATCCAGTAAAATAATGGCCTTTACTTCTGCTAGTGGAAATTTAATCCAAAAACACTGTGAAAAATGGTATAAGCTGGTAGTGTTAAATATGGCTTCATTTTTACTAGTATTGCAAACTGATAGATTAAATGAAACAGAATAAATATCTGTATAATGGTTAAATTGTTTAACATATAAACTTACTCTGTAATTACTGTGTGTGTATATAGTGACTTTTTGAGGTTTCCTGATCATTAGGAAACCTTAGTGTTCACAACACTTTATTTTTTAACTTGATTTCATGGAACAGTTCACTGAACCATTCTGACAATTTTGTTTTAGGATAGTGATGAATTATATTTTTATCCTACTAGATTTATCTTTTGAAAGTGCAGCACATCTCTTTTATAAGAATTAGATAAATATACTTCATCAAATATGCGTACATCTCTTAGAATACTCATTTTATTGATTTTATAGGTGAATATTTGCAGTTATAGTTACTGTCTGTTGAGGATAAAATAAAACCAGGCTTTAATTTCTTAAACACATTTCTCTAACTCTTTCACAGTAGGTTTATGCAATTTGCAGAAAGTAGCAAATTTCACTTATATCAATACATGCAAATGGGTTAGTGTCCTTCATAAACACTAAAATTGTGGATTCTGTTTTAGCATGTTGGTTTAGAAAAACAAAACTTCAAACTTTCTTCATGTTAATATCTGTATGACATTGAATTATTTTTATTTCTGTCAATTTTTCAGTACCTTCTTTTTGAAGTTAACTATTTGTAATCTTGTACATCTAACCTTAAAAACAGTTGGAAAATTTAATAGCAGTGAATTAAGAGAAAAAGTTGTGTTGAAATAAATCCAGTCTTAAAATATTGGATAATGAAGGGTTTGACCCGTAAGTGTTTTTGTGTAAGGTGCTTGTTTTGAAATTAGATTTTTGAAGATACATCTTTGTATGTTTTATGAAAATGAATGGACTATTAGTCATGAACTAACAATTTAAGTAATTTTTAAATAACATGTTTGCTAAACAACATTCATTTTGGTGCAGGATCAGGAACTAAACTATTCTTTATATGTATTTTATATAGCATTTTACCCTGATAAAATGGAACCCTCAAATTGCTTGAATATGAGTAATTTTCCTTGTTAAACATTAGGCCTAAAATCTGATTTAAGTGGACAGTAATGTTAGGAATAAGTGATACCAATGTTAACTTCAATAATCATGTATATTATTTCTTTCATTTGTAATTTTAGCAGTTAAAATATTCTATTGAAGACTGCTAAATAAATTAAATTGCGTAGTGTAGCAAACATATAATACCCTTATATAAAACTTTCTAAGTGCACTAATTGCACATCTTTTGCTATGTGCAAATGTCTTGTACAGTTTCATAAATTTTGAAAACAGATGTACATTTATAGAAAAAACTTGCACTACTAACTTGTTTTTACCAGAATTTTGTGTTAAATGTGTGGATGGAAAGAATGCAGATTTGATATACTTAGTTTTTCAAAAATGTTTTGATAAGGTTCCACAGGAAAGATTAGTTAAGAAAGACTCATTTTTTTGGATAAACTGTCTTAGATTATAAGATGGTTGGGGAAGAGAAAATAGTTCTTGATGACATTTAATCAAACTGGACTATTGGTACCATAGGTTAGTGGTTGGACCTTTTTTTCTTACAATAATGATACTTACAGGAACATTATCAGTGAAAGTTGGTGTTGATATTAAAGTTTTATATATCTCTAGTTGTATTGAGGATGTTTAGTTGTTACAGAATAACTTTTTATCAGTTGTTTAGTTGAAATATCTTTTAAATGATATTTTTATTATGCAAGGCATAATATGTTAAATGTGAATAGGAACTAATTCAATAGCATAACCAAAGAAAATAATCTTGGTATAATGGTGGATTAAGTCACTGAATTAGTCCTTGATACATGTGATGTTATTAGAATGTATGCATTTAGAAATAGTGCTTCTGTCTTTGGTGTTTTAGTTTTTGTAGTTTTCCTAAAATCTTTTTATGGGGAGAAGATGATTTTTACTTGTTATATGCAGTTATATTATTTTTGCTCTTCCCAAAATTCTTCTCTCTATAAGGCAATCTTTGATTGACATCACTTTCTTGTTTGGTTTAACTTTTATTCCTCCATAGTTATGGTGCAAATTAGTATTCAACATTAATAAATGTTAGCTACAAAGTCAGGTAGAAGAGACATTATGATAGTTAACTGCACTTGAAAGGAGTGAGTTAACTTTGGATAATCATTTTCAGTGTTCTTGTGTTCAACTGATATATTAACTCTGTAAAGAGTTTGGGCTCAAAGTGTACAAGCCATGATCTTTTACGGAGTGCCATGTAACAGTTTTGTTATGGGTAAAGATTAGAAGGCATGCCATCATATTTTTAGACTTGCATTCAGAATATTTTCTGAACAATAACTAAGTTTGGTATCATATTTTAAATTTGAGTTTTTGCATTATACATTTCTTTATTTGAAATTAAATAAAACAATTTCTTAAAATCAATTTTTGTGTCATTTGGTATGTTGAATGCAGCTTTGGCTCAAAGTAAATGTTTGTTGAAGTATAAAGTATAGGTTTTTATAAAATATAAACTCAAATTACTAATATTGAATCCTATCTCTTATGTTTTCTGAAATATTTAGTAATTCAACCAAGGTGGACTTTCCGCCTTGTCAGTTGTTAGAAATGCTTGCATACACCTGCTTTGCTTTAAGATATTTTTATAACCAATCAAAAACTCAATGTCACAAACATGATTTATGTGGAGAAAAAAACATTCTTTTCTTGTAGAATCAAACCTTAAAATACTAATGAAAATAACATAGTTATGTAATGGATTACAATGGAAATGTGACTGTTTTGCTATGGAAAATAATGGTCCTCTAGGACATAGCAGAGATAGTTGCACTTTGGATACTGTAACATGAGTGCATATGCACTGCCGTTGTAACTTCTGTAATGCTAGTTGCACATGATTGAAAGTTCAGTAAAATAAATAAAAATAAATGTATATTATGAGATTTAAGCTGTTTAAAGTAAACATTTGTGGTTTTATGGTATAAGTTGTAGCCATTCTGGAATGAAACTGTGATTTATATATAATTTGTAATTTTATGGTTGTTTATAAACTCAAATTGATTAAATCCATACAGAGATATAAAAGTGAAAATATGAGAAAACAGTTTTATTGTGACAGTTGTCTGAGGGTTAATAGATTATATATTTTGCTTGAGAAATTTCCCAACTTTCTGATCCATGAGTGTTTTTAACATCAAAACCAAAGTTGCGTTGCATGCTGTATGGTCAACATTCAAAAAGGAAGTGAATAAGCAAATCACTAAGTTAAAACATGATTCTATATGAAAGCTTCATGGTATCTACTGATAATCTAAAAAAACCTCAAGATGTAACGTTTAAGGTGTATAGATAACTGTTTTGTGGTTATTTTGGAGGATACAGATTCAGTAGAAGTAACATCTATTTGCTAAAATAATCAGCTGTTCATTTTACCTTACATTGCTGATTTATTGACTATGTATATGTACAGTATCCAAAATATGAGGGGCAAATATTTTTTGTGAATTCTACCTTGCATTCTGTTGTAGTCAGGCTGACATTATCAGTTTACACATCTTGTAGAAATACTTTTGTAACTTTGTTAGACTTTTTTTTGTACAATAGTTTTATACTTTACTGCAAGCTTGCTACAGTTTGTAGATATATAGTAAATTCCTATTCCTGAGTAGGTTCAATTGATTAAGTTAATTTAATAAACTGCTTTTTCTTTCTTACATCAGATGTGTTTTTGTTAGTACTTAATGGTTACAGCTAAAAAGTAAGCCTTATTTTTAGGCAGTGATTATAAAACACTAGCTAAATCTTGCTTACAATACTACATATACTTTTGGTTTTCTTTATTTGAAGTGTATTAATTTGTTGGAAAAGGTTCAGAAGAGGGCTACTAGAATGTCTGGGAATAGGTTAAGATCCCCCCCTTTTTTTTTTCTTTGTGGCAAAATAAGTTTTATAGGGAGATATTAACTTTCCAACATCATCTAGGAGATCAGTAGAATAAGAAACTTGTATATTTTAAAGACAATAGGTTGAGAAAAAACAGATATTAAGCTATGGAAAAGGCAGGCCCCATTTATTAGAATGGTTGTGTGCAGTGAATTGTCTTTACTAGCAAAGGAGGCTGACAGGTTAAGAGCTTAACATGGAAGTTGATAAAATCATTTAAAGGGTGAATTAAAGTTTTATTTAAGTGTGTGTAAGTATTTACTGACAACATTGAAGGGCCACATGGTCCCTTGCTATACATATGCTATTTTATGTTAGTGGAGTTATGTTGATAATTATGGATTTGATGTTGTTAAAGTGCAATTTGGATGAATGCTTATGTTCTTGAAAAGAAAGCACATCTTTTAAGGAACAATTTCAAATCTACATTGTGAATGATTGGCTTTCATGCTAACATGAATTAAAATACAAGACCAGAATCTTGGAAAATAGTTTAATATTCAGATTTGTAGTGTTATATGACTAAACTATCTTGACTTAATGTTATGTGAAGCTTAAAGCATGCACACATCATTTAATGTCTAATTAGTTTTCTGAATTTTTTAATAAAATCTTAAATTACAATTGACGTTTTTCTTTTGAGTAAAAAATGTTTTCCTAGAATTATGCAAGTACAAGTAATTTGTTATTTAACTAGATCCTTCTATTCTTTAAAATGTGCTGATTTTGTATTCTATGGGTAAAATGCTGATAAAAGTAATAACATATTGGCTTTATATATAAGTAAATAGGTAAAAATATGCCTGGCATCACAAACCCTCCTGTGTTTTTAAGGGTAGTGTTGATGGTGTTACATTATGCTGATGATGAATGGTCAAAGTACTAATGCAGTGGTGTTGGAGTTTATAGTTCCTGGTAAAGTTCAGGAAAGAAAATAATTGTTGTAGTAACATTAAGCTCAGACAAAATCAGGTTTGATTTTTCCCTCTATGAATTTTATAATACAAATAGCTTTTATATTCTTCATGAAGGGTTAAAGAATTAAGCTTGCTAAACACTACTTTATACTGTGTACCCAATATGGCTAACATAGTCTAACAAATCTTCCATTTACTTTTCTTCCTGTGGAAGCCATTTAGACATGTTAATGAGACTTCCTGTTTCCGTAATACAGGAATGTGACATGCATGTATATTCTACTAATTGGAAAGCTATGGTTCTTTTTACCATAGTTAATTCACACCAATGTGACTTGGTTTTTTTATTTTATATGATGTTTTTCCTGCAAACCCTTTTTTAACAGGTTAATTTTAATAAAGAAATAAGGAAGTGGTTTTAGTTTCAAAATTACATCCACGTTTGCAAATTATTTATTCCAAGAAAACAATCAAATAGTAGTGTATAGTTAAGGGTGCTAAACAACTTTCAGTTTCACAAATGAGTAACAAAAGTTGTGATCCCAGTTATGGCAAATTCTAAGCTGTTGAAACATGCATAGTTGCACAGTAGGTTTTGTGCAGTTTTAATAAACTGTTGTGCACTTTTTAACATGGTAATGTTTTTAGTTTAAGCTTATTTATGTTGTAAAAAGTAAGTTTGTCTTCATAATGAAAGATGCTCGTTAAGTTGCTTGTACAAAATATTTAAGCAGTCTTTCAGTTTCATCTGTATTACAATATTTCCATCATGGGGTAATGTTAACTTCCTTACATTATTTTGTCTTCTTGATGCTTGTGAAGTATGTAATATCACAAAAGTAGTAAATTCATAGTAGCTTGTACATATTTTCAAACAATAATGCTGTCTTTTGTGTGTTTGTGTAATCCTATTTTTCTTCAAGCAGCTATATAAAACTCTTCTAACATTTACAGTATTTTATCAGATGCATACTTTCAAATATCTAAGTAAAAAAACAAAAAACAAAACTACTAATGACTAATTGCATTTATAATAATTACAAGATGAAGCAAATATTTTCTAACTTTTTAATATAAAAATCTTGTTATAGGTGCTGTTACTAAAACTGTTTTGCTAGTTTTTAATTACTGGTAAGATCAGTAAAATGTCTAATTAATAAATATCTTGCTTCAAAACATTTTAACTTTTATGCATTAAAGAACAATAGTTTTTCAGACTAATGCACATTTTAATGCATAAGCCTTTGAAACGATGTAATACAACTTCGTCTATACTGTAGTAATGTTATATAAATAGTTTTTACATTTCTAAGATAATCATAGAAATTAGGTTTCTCATTAAGAAAAAGAGGGATAAAGAAATTTTGGAAATGCCAACAACTTGGTTTTAAATGGTGAGGGTTAAGATGTATATTTTCTCTTGAAGTAATGAGAATATAAAGGTGTGGCACATCTTTTTCCCTTAACTCTTTTAGCCCAGGTTTGGTCCCTGGGACTGACCCCATAACCATTTTGTGCTTGTTATAATTATCATGCTATTACTTTTAGTAAGAATATGTTTATGAAATTTGGTAAATTATCAGTAGACATTAAAATTCTTTCATATGCAAAATATTTTTTATTGTCGTAAGGTTTCTTAAACAATGTCTTTCTCATGCCATTTTTATTTTTGCATGTTGCCTGTCCAACATACAAAGTAACTTTCATGTTAAGATTAAAACTACTTTCATACATCAGAAATTTCAAATTTCACATGGGAAATCCATGTTTACATAGTTTTCTCATGTTGCTTAAGAACATTTTTTTCTGTTTTTACTAATCAGTCTATACAAGTTCAATCATTTTGATTGATCTTGTAACCACCATAGAAAACTAGGAAATGGATACAAGCTATACTTTTATCATACTAGAACAATTACAGATTAAACTAAAAATGCAAATGTTTAGACTAAATACTTTAAATCTGAAAAATTGTAGAAATTTTTATTGTAGTGATCTTTCATCTGTGCCTGGCAAACTATACAGAAGCTACAATGACATGTGGCACATGTGCACTCATGTTACTGTATCCAATGATATAAAACTGACCTATGTCAGGAAACTGTGTTTTAATTAACTAGTATTCTGTAAAGTAGTTACATTTCAATTATTATAAATTATATAGTTATATAGATTACTATTCACAAACAAGTTCTTAAACTATTTTTCTTAAAACAGTAATAAAGAAATAAACACTTTTATCTTCTAGTTACAACCTTTGCCCTTGGTTACTGCTTGTTGTAGCTTGCTTAGCCTCAAGAAATTTTGCATATGGAGGATGTGAAACAAAATAATCTTAGGTTTTATATGTAGAGTTGAATAACCAAAAAATCATAAATTAGCACATGGATACCATAGAATTACATTTATAATTTATCTTGTTTAATAACTAAGCTGCATTTGTATCTTAAAAAAAAAAAAGTGTAAAAGCTTAACTTACCAGCACAAAGGTTTGTCTCAAAAAAGAGGATGCTGTTACATTTGAAAATGGGTGAGAAAATCACTGAGGAAACTGAGCTAGCAGTTGGTTATTCACATCTTGTACAGAAGTGTATAAAGAGGACTATTTCCAAAAATGTAAAGGGGTCACGGGAGGCGGGTGTCATTGTTTGATTCACTAAATATAGTGATAGCTCAGCAAATAGAAAATATAAAAGGCTTATTTTATATTCTAGATTATCAGTATTGGTAGTTTGAGTTCATAATTCATATAAAACTACATACTTTGTATTTTGAAATCACAAACTTAATTTTAACCAGTGGTGCATCTAACATGCCTTTTGATACTCAAATTGATTTTTGTGTTTGTTTGGTATTTACTTTTAGATTAATAAATTAAATGTATAATAAGAAAACTTTAATTATAATCTAGAATTCAGTACTAAATGTAAGGGGAGAAATTCATAAAATAGTAGTTCAATAACATTTTGAATAGAAGTTGACATGTGATGGCATTGCCTTTGATCTGCCTGGAAAGGACTAACAGTAACAGTTAAAAGCTGAAAGAAAGATGGAAGAAGCTCATTAAGAACACCTGTATAAACAGTGGAAAAACAAATAGTTTAATATGCTCTATAAACTTCTAAAAGTATCAGTTGTAAATGTTGGCTCATAAATGTTTAGTTGAATTTAATTGAATAGGTAATTTGTGTAATAAGTTGTATTGTTTTCTAGGTAAATACAATAACCTGTTTCAGCTAACCTACTATTTTGTTGTGGATGAAATGTATTTACCAGAAGTTTAACAATTATTAAAATCGTTGGATGTGTCTAGAGAAGGATGTAGTGAATGAACTTCTAATTAAGAATCTTAACATCATGTTTATAATTGGCATTAAATGTAGAACAAGAGAGAACTTTCTGTGTATTTCAGAAACTTATTACTAGTGTAATAAATGTAATTTTGAAAAGCTTTCAACATGTTCTAAGCTCTGTTTTTACATACCTAACTATAATATCTTTTTGGATTTTAACAGATACTGTATGTTCAGTGTATAGGAATTGAGGTTGTATTAATATGTAATTTCTAGCAGTTATCATAAATTCTTCAAATTTATCATTGTTGTGGAACCTGTACCACTGTGGGAGAGCTTTGATAATTTACAATACAGTTGCATACTTTAGTGGCTTGTGATACCCACCCACACACATACACATGACTAATACTCAGCAAATACTGGTGTCATGTCATGCATTACAATTTTGAGCATCCATAACTGTAGGTGGGTGGGGACTCCTAACTATCTAGGATAGGTCTGCTGTTGAAATGCAACTAACAGAATAAGCTGTAATTTAAAGTTTTTTACTGTTAAGTGGATTTTCTGGTTGAACATTGAACTTTTTCTTTTCTTTCCTGAATGGGGTTTCTTGCTTAATTCAAATCCTTGTAGTGACTAATCAGGCTTGCACATACATTTTACTTGAATGAATCAGCCTTAGCTTCATCATCATCCGTTTAGTAACTAAATTCATTTATTGCACACACTTTTAAATAGAGTACTGTGTTTACCTGGTTGTTACAACCATTCAATATTAAACTGACAAAATATTTTAAGATTTTGCATTAGAAGTTCAGATAAAAGAATTCTATAAATTTTGATGGAATCAAATTTTGCATTTCACAAATCATCAGATTAACTAGGTTGTATAAATTGTTAAATGAATTATATTCCATATATATTTTTCAATCATACTGACTTTTAAAGAGCTTTATAGCTGTACTAATGTGCAATAACTTATCACAACTTCCATTTGTTTTTATACTATTGATAGATACTACTAACAGTGGTATTCATTCATGTCAATATTCTACATATTAACAAAACATTGAAACTTTACCATTGACAACATATCACTGGTTCCATTCTCAATGTATTTATGTATATTATAACTTTACCAATTCTTAAAAATCAGTTTCCACCTATGCAGATGTGTTGTTGATTATGAGTGTATAATTGTACCATTAGCAGCATGTTAGTTCCTCCATAAAGAAAAGAAAATTGCACTGAATGCCAAAGACCATGTAGTTGTTCTACTTTTAAGTATATTAATGCCTTTATTCACAGAAATACACTTGTTTTCAAACAGATTTGGAACTGTATCACTGTATTACTACTAAAAACTTTTATTATATATTTGGTATCAAAATTAGATGGCTTGTATCTGTTTTGTTTTTTTAATCTATAAAAATCACAGCATGAATTTTTAATGCAAAGCTTATTCAAAGTCTGGACTTTATGAACGTGCTAAGATACAAGTTTCACTGTAGTTACCCTCTAACCCACCATCCTTGGGATTGTTATATACCTTTGTTTAGTAAACTGTATTTTAAAAATGTGTTAGAGAAATAAAGTACTTCTGCAATATGTACATAAATTACTAGATAGCCTTCTTTGGATTTTGAAATGTTTCTACACTCATCTGATCTCATCTCTGAGCTGAACTGTCTTTCATGTATATAATGTTTCAGAAAGTAATATCAGTTTTTGAATTCTGAGAAATTATGTATTATGCCTTGTCTACAGGCATAACTTGCTGTAATGAAAGCTAGAATAAAATGTGTAACATTAGTGGTTCTTATTAGTATTTTTCTTGTTAAGTATTGATTTTTTTTTAAATTGCAGACATCCATTTTATAATAGTGTATATACAAAAAATTTGGATGTATGTTTTTCAGGTACTCGCACCCACTGCCAGTTTAAAGGATCAGCTAACCTGTCAAGATGCCAAAGGCAGTGAGTATGGACATGCAAAAAACTCTACTTGCAAATGCATTATTAGTTTTGAAACATACTTATCTAACATTAGTATTAATTGCATTATACATATTAAACAATGATTTAGTTTTGTTTGTAAAATATTTTGAACATGGTACTATTTTCTCTAAATTATCAGTAAATTATAAAAGCAACTAAGATTATAATGTGTAATGTATACATATCATATTCGTGTTTAGGCCACAAGAGTATGCTATGTATATATTGCCATTCTAATCTTAATTGTTAGAATATGTTGTTTCTTTACTGATTTGTTTTTAAAATAATTCTTGCAATTTTATCTAAATTTTATAACTATTTTAGTGTCCTTTATTGTGAGTCTAATAACCTTTTTATTCTAGTGTTTTAAAATGTCTTCAATTGGTGTACATTTATAGCTGACCTATGTCTATATACTGTCTCAAACCTTGTAGGAAATTTCTTAAAAATTACTGAATTAGTTAGATACTTGTATTGTTTATACTCCAATCGTTAGATTTAAATTTAATGAGAAAAGAATTAACTTGTTAATTTTGCAGACAACTAATAAACTGTAATTTTAAAAAAAGTAATGACTTTTGATCAGTTGTGTAGTTTATTTAATGATCCTTCTGTAAATAAAAATATAAAAAAAATTGGAGATTGTTCAACTTGTTTAATTTTGATATCTTTGTGGCTCAAGTCATTTTAACTATCTTTTAATGAACTGGTATTAAAAAAAAAAGTATTTAGTGTTGTGAAACAAACTTTGAATGATTAGTATATTCACTTATCAGTTGCTTTGGGTATGTTACGTATTGTAATTTATCTTGGAAAAGTCTCCAATTTGTTATGTTTTATATACATTTATTACAATTTCAAGCAGGTGCAGTTCTAATTTAGAAGTTACTTGAATTTTGATATGTATCAAATTTAATATTTGCCAGTAAGATTAATACTTTTTTTTTATTTCTCAACACAAATTTTAATATACAAAACAAAATTATAATGAGTATTACAAATAATTAATGTACAACAATTTTACAAATTCTCAAACATTCTTCTGTCTGGTGTGGAACTTAACATTTTATCAAATTACTTATGTTGATACATACATACTTCACTTGATGGGGAGAATGCTAGCTAGCTCTGTTCTTGTTTGGTCTAATGCAGTTTACAAGTTTACTTTTCACAGTGAAAGAAATATATTTAATGTCCTTGTTTAAAAACAAAAAAAACAAAAAAACTAATGCCTGAAGTTTCTTTTATGAAAATCAATGGTTCATAGTGTTAGAAATCTATATATGTTCCTGTCAGATTCTGCAACTTTCAGTTTAATAAATGTTAATTGCTATCTTCTGGGGCTTGTAGTGTACTGACTTTAGTTGGTGAAACAATATCTATCAGCTAGTTTTTATATCAATTGTATAAGATTCTGAAACGTTTAACAGTGTTTGAAGATGCACTAGTATTTTCATAAACCATGTTTCATAAAGTTGTTTGGAAGAAATTTCTACAAATTTAAAGAACAGGTGGGACTTTTGCATAATGCATTCTACAGATATGTTGCATGCATAAAAAAAAAAAAAACTACTGAAACAATGTAGGTATTAAAATAAATGTTTAGCAGTAAAACTGTTAGAGGTACTCTTGCAATTATTTTCAGCCTAAATCTATCTTGCAAGGTTTGGCCAGTGTATGAGATAAGTGAATAATAAATTTGTGTACTTATGGAATAGTGCAAAGTAATCTTCATAATAAATATAATAAATGGATAAAATGAAACTTTACTTTTTTTATATACAGGATTAATTAATTTTGAGCTATTTTTAATTTAATGCTGAGCTATATTGTTAGCTTATTTAAATTATAAATTGCTAATAGTTACAATCCTAAACCAGCTAGTTAATTAAAATTGTGGAGGGACTATCAAATTTATATTTTATGGAAAAGTAACTTTTGCATTTTGTTTCATCTCTTAGAATATTAGCAGTGTGTATGGTCTCGTATGTAAATTTTATAAAACCAAACTCTTCCATATAGTTCTTCACTAGGATTATGCATTCATGCAGTTCTTGCATTAATTAACTTAAAAAAAATATTTTTGGGTTGAATGTTATTTTTGCTCGTGTAACTTTGGTCTAATTGAAGGTTACTTGTATGGATAGATATGTAATTGCTTTAAATGAAAATGCATAGGTGCATTCAAAATTGTGAAAGATATATGATCTGGGATAAAACATTTTACAATATTGATTTTCTAAAATTATTGCAAACACTTAAGCATTTTTATTCAAAAGTATATACAAATATGGAACAGATTAGATACATGGCTAGAATATTTTTGGATGAGTCTCATTGGAAAGTTGTCATAATAAATAAGTGCAACAAGGGACATTTTAATAATAATTTGCACTTTTAATGTGTTCAGTCTTACCACTGTTAAAGTTAACATTTAAGATTGAATTGCACAGTTCTGCTTAGGATTTCAACAGTGATGGACTATCAGTGTGCAAAACAATGAGGCAAAATATTTGTAGATTTGGAGTTTATACAGGGTGCTTGGAAAGTCACTGTGCACTTTTATATATTTATTAACAAACATGTTTCAATATAGAATACAGGAGGTAAATATGAATGACAGTTATAAATAATGTTGAAAGTTACCCCTGTTGGCATTAATACAGGCTTGGATCCTTCTTATTTTGTTTTTAAACTGGCTTGAAATAGACTGAATAGACATATGATTACAAAACTGCACAGTGACTTTCTGAACACCTTTATATAATCTAAGCAGCCAAAAGATTAAGCTCTCAGACAACTTGTATTACATATGGCTATCTATGGCAATTTTACTAAAGTTTTATACAGAAACTGAGGTGTTGAATGGCACTGTACACTGCTTTACCTGTGTGAGATTAAAAACCTTAATACATTGTTGTTAATCAAATCAAAATTTATTTTTCTTTTAACTAGGTAAATGTCAGAGTCACTACTATGGATGCTGAGTTGGAGTTTGCTGTTCAGCCCAGTACAACAGGCAAGCAACTGTTTGACCAGGTGAAAAAAACATTTGAGAAATGTTGTTGTTGATATTTTAAGATTCATGTACAAGTACCTGTATCAGCTAATGATTTGTTTTTGATACTCTTGAGTTGTAGACCATTCCTTGTCAGTTTCTTTACATTTTAACTATTGAAGATATAGAGGTAGTGTTCTAATCATCTGGCTAAGAATTGGTTTTCTCAGCTTAATGGTAAAATGTTTGTGTTCTGAGGTAGTTTTTTAGTGTTCAAAGAATGATTATTCTGTAAAGGATATCTTTAATAGGCTAAAGCAGATGGAGTTTAATGTTGATATTCATTGTGGTAATTATGATTGCTACTATTTACAAATATCTTTTAGACAAAACCATTAATACTTTTTCTAACTTTCAACCTTGTGTTTGCTGAAAATGAAATTGAGGTATATATTAAGATGTTTTAAAAAAATGCATTTTGCAATAAAATAATGGTTTGTTTGATTTAAAATCCATGAATACACTGGAGTGGTTGTGCTCTAGCTTTACTTCTGGCCTTAACTTTTTTTTTCTGTACTTTACTGAAAATGTTTACTTTCAATCCTGTACTAAATGTTTTAAGCCTGTGTATTATAGGAGAGATATTGATGATACTTTTGAGGTTATTAAGCAGACATAAATATATCCATTTTTCAAATGGTAAACATACAATATGAAGTTTAATCTTGAAAAGATGGGAAACTCACTGTTGGATGTTTCTTAAATAACTGATATACTTGCCACTAAAGCTCATCATAAACCCACTTTTAATGGATTTTATTAACATTTGGGAAAATTATGCTTCTTCAGTTATTAAAGAAAATATGGCTTAAAATGTGTTGTACAAAGTCTTTAAGAAAATACATTTTTTTTTTTGGAGCAGAAGTTAAGAAAATTAAACAAATTCTTAAATCTTTTCTTGTGTAATTTTTACAAACAAATAATTTACACTCACATTGCAAAAGTCAATAGTCCATCTGTTATGTTAGATGTTCCAATGAACACTTTAGTCATGCCTTGCATCTGTGGTTAAGAATAAAATTAACAAGTTTGACAAAATGTGTTTTAAAACAGTAGCTATGTTTGAAGAGCTTTCCACCTTTTAAAAACATTTTATTGAATGCTGTGAAAGAAAAATGCTACATTTAATATATCTGCCATTGTTGGAATCAAAGCTAAGAGTTAACTTTAATAGAATTGTTTTTGTTCTAATTGTTTTATTCAATAATAAAATAAATGGCAGTATAATATTTAATTTTTAAAATATTGGGTGTGCATTGTTTTATTGCATTGAAATACAGCTGGCTAAAATGTTTTTGAATCTTTTGCAAATAACCTTTTTTATACATTTGTAGCTTTTGAAAATTAAAGTATTTCACTGTGATGTTTTTAATAAATTTATAATGTTGTAAGTTTCACTTTATTTTATAAAACTTGTCTCAAGGTTTATTTTCTACATTTTGTAAAATTGTTACCTTTTGCTTTTAACAGAAAAACACTTTTGCCTAGGATCACTGACAATCAATATAAATTTTACTTCACTAAATAAGCTTTTATTATTAAAGAAAAAATTTAATCTTAGTAATAACGGTTCTTTTGAAGATTTTTATTTGAGCATTCAATCAGTTACTTAGGACAACAAGGCCTCCTATCTAAAAAGAAAAAAACCTAACATTTGCCCTGTCACTAAAACATTTTATAGTCAGGTACAAAATGATTTAACTGTGCCTACCTGATCTTGTTGTCCCAAATTATCTCCTTTACTAGCACACTGCATTCATGATTAAAATAACATGTAAAATCAAGAAATAAATTTTTCACAAACTTTTTCAAAAAATCAGAACAGTAATTGTGGCAGAAGTTTTTCAAACATTGTTTTATCTCATAACTCTCTAAATTAAGTTTTTATCACTTTATAATAAACTTGATACAAGTTTCTTCTGAACTGGGAGCCATATTTATGTGGCTGAAAATAAAGAATTATCATTATGCATTTAGATCACTAGCCTAGGCTTTCTCAAAGATAAAATGTAAATTGTCTACCACCATGATAGATAAAGTTAAAGACTGATTTCCTAAAATCAGTAAAGCTACACTTTTATAGAAGGTTTTAAAGCTATTTTTGCATTACTTAATAGGCAACTCTGAAGTCTGTAGTTTGTTCAGAATACACTTGGAAAGTTCACAGTAACTAACTTTTTAGTTTAGAGCATTCTGAGAGCAACCTAAAATCATAATTGTTTCTTGCTGGGGTACATGTACCCTGGATGGAAGTTATGTAAATTTATGATTCATGAAAAGTTATCTTAGGAAATAGTTGTTTCTTTATATATAATTGGAAAAAACACCCATGAAAACAGGAAATTGGGAAATATGAAATTAAGTTTGTGTTTATCACTGTGGGCCCAACAAACCTTCATGCCAAATTTGATGAAGATCCATCAACATGGGGTGAAGTAGTGGTAAAAAAAACTACTACAAAGTACTTGTAAAACCACAAAATGCAAAATTGAAAATGTATTTCTCTAATGAACCTCCACACCAATTTTGGTGAAGATCCATTCACACTCTGTGAAGTACTTACTCGGACATAAAACAGACAATACTATTATATTTATATAGATGACACCAGTGCATTAGATTCCTGTGACATATTTATGACATCATATCTGCACCCTGAGATTGGAGAAAATTTAAGTTCTCCATGAAAGGAAACAAAGGTGAAATAGTAAAATCATGACCCCTTGGTGCAAATCTACATGCATGTAGGATAAAAATTTTGGGAAGATGGGGTTTGCACATTGCATAAGTTTTTCAGTATCATATAAGCAAAAGTTCTATTATAGTATGATGTGTAAAATACCTTGTTACTGAATAAATTGTAATATTTGAAATGTTTATTTTATGGTGCTGTTCTGTTACCTGAACATGATTCCACAGTTGGCTGTGCTAGGAGATCATAACTCCACTACTTTTTCATTGTTCTTAAATTAAAGATGACTACTTAGAGTAAACTTTTTAATGCTAACAAGATTTAATCAGTGGTGACATATTATGCAATGCACATCAAAATGCTTTCTTTTTTGACTGAGAATTCTTCTAAGCACCTTGTATTTGTTTGAGCAGTTTTAGCTGGAAAGTAGGCTTGTTTATAATCACATTTCAGACTTGTTTCTAGCAACAAATACTTAAACAACAAATCTTCTTCAGTACTTTTTCACACTACTTTTCTAAGTGCACCTGTGTAATTTAGTTTTTAATGTATGTTGCAAGAATTATTGGTTTATTGGATTGTAGAAAAGGAAAATTATTTAAGTCACTTGTAAAGAGGCTAGTTTTGAAACTGATAAAGATGGCCTAATACCTAAATGGGCAGTTTCAAATGTTTGTTTGGAATTGCTTCAGGTACACATTAAACCTTGGGTTAATAGGATCCATTACAAAATATTCCTAGAGGTATATTAACAGATGAGTTTTAAATTAAGAACTTTGAATTTGTCAGTACAGAATTATCAAGCTAAAATAAATTTACACCCTTGGAATGTAAACAAACAATGAGGTTTTTTTCAAAGTATTATTCATGATTATTTTGAATATTGAATTTTAAGTGTAACTTTTAGAGGTTAATATATTGTTACCCTTCATATTTTGGACAAAGCAGAAGACAGTATTTGATTATCTGTAATTGTTTGTTGTAAATCATCTATTATCTGCTGACATATCTCTGGCATATGTGTTTAGTATTATATTGTTTTGTTTCTGGTATGGTTTTCATTTTGACTCCTACCCTAAACACA
This sequence comes from Tachypleus tridentatus, assembly GCF_004210375.1. Taxonomy (NCBI): domain Eukaryota; kingdom Metazoa; phylum Arthropoda; class Merostomata; order Xiphosura; family Limulidae; genus Tachypleus; species Tachypleus tridentatus. The sequence continues at coordinate 229,799,524 of NC_134837.1, read as the reverse complement.
CAGGTGGTGAAAACAATAGGATTGAGGGAAATCTGGTTTTTTGGCCTTCAGTATACAGATAATAAAGAGTTCCAAACATGGCTGAAACTCAACAAGAAGGTAAGTGCATAATACATTTTGGATTATGGAGTAAGGAAACCTTCAATTTTGTGAAGTAATAAGAAAAGTGTTATTTGAAAAGTTATTTTAACTTTGTGATTTACTAATTAATCATTGGTATACTTTGTGATGTAGTAAATTTGTTTCAGTCATATTCATTGTGTTATTAGCTATGAATACTTTCATTTGACAGTTTGTGTGTTTTTTCCCAAAGGATAAGTAAGCTGGTTCATAAATCTTTTACAAGGAAACTTGTTTCTGTCTCTTATTTGGCTTCACAAGCAGGTTTGTACCAGCTAAGAAGACAATGCACTGCTCATTATGGTAACTAGTATAAAATACCCAATCTTTTTGCATTACCCCAGTTACTTCTTTCAATACCCCAATGGTCCTGCTAGGTTGTGAGAGCTGATGTAAGCATGTTTCATAAATGGTATCTTTAAGATCTTGTAAGGAGATTAAATCCAATACTAGATTTGAAGTCATTAACCATATAAATCTATCCCAAACCCTGTATTGCCTGAGTGACCTTCCCATGTTTTATCACCACATCCCCTTTTTATCAAATAATTGTAAGGAACTTGCATAGGTTAGTAGATAAGGGCATCCAAACTCTGCCTGCCAGGTTTGGTTTTCCTATCTCCAAAATAATGGAAAGAGTTGGGAGAGATAAAAACAAGTTTTAAAAAAAACATTGTGAATTACTTGTTATTAATCTTAAGTTATGTGTGTATAAGATATATCATGGTTGAAGTTTCATACATCTGTTTACTTCCACTCGTAAGTTTCTTAAATGTTCAGACAGACAGATAGACAGTTTAACCTTCACTGGATCATACTTATGATAGCTGGTTTTACACTGAAATTTTTAATCAAGTCTTGTTAAATTTTATTCACTAATATTAAAATCAGAGATAAATACCTTCAAAGTAGTTTATAAGTGATGCACTGGTTGAAAGGTTTCTTTTAGTAACTTGTACAAACACTGGTAAATCACTTTCAGATATTTTGTCATTATATTATTTTATGCTTTATAGGTTAAATTAGCTGTATATAAATTCAGTATTATTGTTTGAAAATTTTTGTATAAAAACATGTATTACAACGGCAATAAAGTACCATTATAACACTGAAGTAAAAATGGTGCATTAAACAAACCATTACTAGAAAAATGTGTAGTTATTAAAAGATTAGTACTTTGTAATGGGCATATTTTAAATTGTGTATTGAGTACAAAATGATTTAACATAAGAGTAACATAAATCCTTTGCTTGTTCTCTTATGACTGTTTAGTGATGAATAACCCATAAATGAAAAGTGGTAAAAATCAAAATTTTAAACCTAAGTACTTTTGTGACATCTTATTCACTGCCTGAAGAAAACTTAATTTTTAAAAATTCATGTTAATAAAAAAAAAAAAAATTTTGAGAAGTTATTGATGTTGTGTTTATGTATGTATTTGAATATGTGAAAATATGGTTCACACTGTGTCTTTTGCTTGTTTGTATTTCCATTTTGTGTGTAGTATGAGCTACAAAATGGAAGTTACAAGACAGATGAACATGAATAACCAACTCCTTTTCTATTGCAAATTTCAGTAATCTATTTTCTTAAATTTTTTTTAAGATAAAGGTGCATTATTAAATTTATGTTAAGTTATAAAAATGTATGAATACTTTTAAAATCTGGTATTTTATTTCTTAATGTCTTTTGGTGGGATATCGATACATCTGTGGACTGTAGCTAGAACAATATGGCTCTCCTTAAAAAAAGAAAAAACAAACAAATAAAGAAAACTGTTTTTATATTGTAATCCCTATTTTAGGACTTAAGCAGTATTCCTCATCTTGAACAATTGACAGGTGATACAAGTTTAACAAAACAATTTCACAAATTATAAGCTTATTAGAATAATATTGGGAAGTTTAAGTAATGTCTCCTGGGCCATATAATATTTACTTTAGGGTTTTAAAAGTTTAAGGGCTAGATATGTAAGCCACTTGTTACAATTTTGTAAGTCCTCAAATTGTGGACAAAACCAACAGAATGGAAATTAATGTCGCTCCTATCTTCAGGGAAGGTAATAGAAGTTGTACCAGTAATTATAGACCTGTTACAGGGATCCTGAAAAACTGAAATCCAAGAATTTGAAAAAGATAATTTTAAGATATGGAAGGTCATGAAATTTTGCATTTTAACAAAGTGTCATAAAATATCATTAAAAACATTAATGATGTTTAGTGCTAATCTCTCCATGCAAAGTTGAAACCTAAATGTAGCAATGTGGTATTTCTCTATCATGTTTGGCCAATCAGAATTCATCATACTTTTATTTAGCTAGTTTCTCAGTGAAAGTGAGGTAGCTATCCATGAAGTATGGCATTTCCTCAAGTTGGCCAGTCAGCTATAAGCTTATATTAGGACAGTTTGGTTTCATAACTGTGTTCACCATTTTATCACTTTTTTTTTGTCATGCACTGTTCAAAGTGTATGAAAATGGCTAAACACATAGAAGGAACCACTTGCAGTTCTGGAACTCCTGATATTGTATGATAATCATTTTGATCAAGTTTTTTTTAATTATTTTCATTTAATTTCAGGGAAGTGAATTTATCAAGAGAATTGGAAAGAGAATGAATTCTATAGAAAGTGGCTTGAGCCAGTGCTTACAAATTACATATGGCATGCTGAAGCACATGTAAAAAGACTTTTGGCTTTAGGAACATGGATGGGGAAAAGCATAAAAACGTGAAGCATATGAACACCACTCTTTGCATTAGTTCATTCTCAAGTCCGGATAAACGAAGAACCAGTACAAGTAAGCATGCACATGTTAATGTAGCTAAAAGCATTTCATCTACAGATGTACTTACAGCCAAAGGTATTTGGGCTGTAAAATGTATGACATCCCAACATCAGCTACAATAGATGTAATAACATTTCTGAAATTTGAACAAATGTTTCCTTACAGCAGCTTAGCTCAGAAATTCATATGTGGTGAAGACAAGTGTGCTTTGGACTTGGTCCATATTTTGATAAACATTTGGCTACATGCTTGAAAAAAGTGAATAGTTACTAATGTTTGAATCTCATAACAGTAGCTTGAATAAGAAGGAAGTGGAAATTTGTGTTAGATAGTGGTATTCTGTTGATGATTGCATTGTTATCACATTTCTTTACCTCTTCTTTCATTGATTGTGGCAGGGCTGAGAATCTGCTGCCTGCATTATTGGAATCCACTTCAAACATTGGAATGAAAAATGTTATCACATATTCCATGGATGGACCAACAGTGAATTGGAAGCTGCATTCCTTATTGCGTGATAAAATAAAGGAGTCTGAGACTTCATCATGGACAAAACACTGGAAGTTGTGGTCTTAAGATTCACAACTCCTATAAAAATGGCTGTGAAAAGTCAGTCTTGGTGCAGCTAAACTAGTTAAACGAGTCAATTTTTGGTACTTATGTATGTTGAGGTATATAAAAATCTTGGAAAGTCATTAATAAATGGATAGATAAATCATAAAATCATTGAATATGGTAAAAGAAAGCCATGGGATTTAGTCCACTTTTGCATGTAGGAATTCTATATTAGTGTTGCATCATTTGTGAGAAAAGATCTGGATAATCTGATAAAAGGTACTTTGCAAAGTCGTTTAAAAATCCAAGCTTTGTTATCAGATAGTTAACATTGTTTCACTAAGGGAAAATTCTGCTTACAAATCCTTTGAGATGTTTTGAAAATGTAACTACATGTGTAGATGAGGGTTGGTGTATCTGAATTTTCAGAAAGCATTTGACAAAGTGCATTGCAAAAGGCTTGTAAAGAAACATCTTTATATGTGTGGAGGGGGGATAACTTGACCAATTGGATAGATGAGTGGCTTCATGGGGAAAAACAGGATTATTGTGAATACGTTAGTCTGGATTATTGTCACAAGTGGGGTATCTCAGGGCCAAGTTTTAGAATCTTTAGTCTATTTTTTTACATCAGTGATATAGATGAAGGGTTGGTCTACAGTTACTTAAATTAATGATATTAAGGTATTGCGTGTTGATAGCTGTGAAGAGGATGCTGCTGCTTTACAAAATGACTCGGATCATTTAGTGAGTTGGGTGAATAAATGGCAGATGAGTTTTAATTATGATAAATGGTAGATATTGCATGCGGATTATCATAATTTAAATTAAGTATAAGTTGGATGGGAGTAACTTTAGTTGCGTCATGAAAGAAAAGGTTATTGGTGTAATGGTTGATAAGTATCTTAAGCCATCCAAGCAGTGTGCTGTTACTAGTGGTAAAACAATTAGGATTTTAGGTTGTTTCTACAGAATTATTGAATACAAGTTTAGAGAAGTTATAATTTCATTGTATAGGTCACTGGTTAGGTCATATTTGAAGTGTTTATCCTTGGGCTTCTGACCTTAGGAAAGACATTAAATTGTTGAAAAGGCTCAGAAGAGGGTTACTAAAATGGTTCCTGGGATGAAGAGGTTGTCATATGAGGAGAGATTAAGATCCTTAAAGTTCTTTTTCCCTTGAAATAAAGTTAGAGGGGATCTGATTGAAATGTCTAAGAAAGGAAATGATAATGTAGATACTTCAACATTCTTTGTACGTAAGAGAGGAGTATAGAATTAGGGAACATGCACAAAGATTTTGGCAAAATAGAAACCATCTTCAGCTAAGAATTTTATTTTTCAAGTAGAGTAGTTCACTTATAAAATGAGTTACCTTTGGATGTTGTGAAGGCAGTAAGTTTCGAGTGAGTTTAAAAGAAAGTTTGATAGATATGAATTGGAAAGGCTAGCTTTAATTGTTTAATAATAGTTTGGCTTAGAGACACCTAAGATAGACTAACAGGCTCCTTGTTGTCCCTAAAGATTATGTTAATAGAACAAACATAATTTTCATTTGGAAGCAAACCTTTATTCTTTACAAACTAATTTTCTAAATAATAAATATTTATGTATAATAAAATAAGGCTAATGTCATTCTATTCACAAAACTTCTTCCATAATTTAAGTCCAATTTTGCTGAAACTTTGCATACTGTTTTAAAGTCATAAGAGGAAGTTCCTTACAAAGTTTGGTTACAGTAGGGTGTTGTACAAAAAGGTTTTATTTTGTGCATGTTTTTGATTTCTTTTAAGAAGTAAATTTTATAACCTCCCTCGCTAACAAAAAAGAAACAATATTTTTTCATAAGTTGCTTCCTTAATCCATTTGTAACAGGTTGGTGGTCAAAGGCCATGTCAACACATTTGTTGGCTTGCATTAAAATTTTATTTACTATTTCATTAATTTATGTGTAAGTTTAGAATCAAAGTGTAGATTCAAACTTTAATATTATAAGTTAATTTATTCATTTTAAAAGTAAATAATAAAAGAACAGCCTTAAATATAGACTTTAGTGAATTGCATGGTATATTGAATACAGCAATGTTTAAAATTTTCTAGTATGGAAAAAGCATAATTTGTATATATTTCCTATTTTTATGATGGTTACAAGATTGGTTAAGTGACAGACCCCACATAGTGAATAGTATAGAAAATAAGTCTTGCTGAAAACAAATGTTTGAAATATATTTAGGAAGTTTTAGAGATTATGCAAATATTTGACTTTTGGGACAAAGATAGTTTTTAATTATAACATGAAATCACTTTACGTGCAGACCAGTAATGAAACAGATTTGATGGTTTATTTTACCTAATCTATCCTTAACTAACCTTTTTATTTTAATAAAGAAACAACTTGGAAAACAAGTTATTTTTTTCCTTACTATTGATTGTTGATTAATTTTTTAATACTAATTATAGTAATGCTTTAAATTTTTATTCAGTTAAATAATGCACCAAAGAACATAGACTAATAAAAAGCAATAAACAGATTTTCCTGTAATAATAACAATTTTCTAGCTTTCTAACCATGATATGAGCCTGTTACTAATTCATCACAGCTAGTTGTTGTGATCCCTGTGAGAGCCAGTTATACTACAAGTGAAACTGATTTCCTATCTATTTATAACAAAACATGTTATTTGCTAGATGCAAACTGTAACTTTGTTGGATATAAGTAATTAAACACGAGAGAACTGTTAACAAATATCAAAAGATGTGACAGGTGAGTGTGGTAGGAGGAGTGAGACTGGTCTTCTGTTTTGATACCTGTGTAAGAACTGAAGGCTATAAAATCATGATTTATCTGAGTAATTTACCTTTGATTTCATAGTTACTGGAGCATTGGTGAATAAAATAGAGAAGATATCCAGAGAAAATCTGCCATGTGAGTCACAAGGCAAATTTTAGAGTATTTTTGAATATTTCCTCAAAATTGAACTTACAACATCGGAACTTATAAAATATGGGTTATTAGCTGAGATGTTATTCTTGTATTTGAAAAATTTTTTTTCTTATAAGGTTTTAAGTCAAGATGTGAAAAAAGAAAATCCTTTCCAGTTTAAGTTTCGTGCAAAGTTCTTTCCAGAAGATGTTGGAGAAGAAATCATACAGGATATTACATTGGTGAGTTTCTTTCTCTTATTGTGAGTGTGTACACATCATATGTTGAGTGTACACCTAAATATTAAGTTTCACATTTTAAATGTAATTATTTCTGTTCTAATTCTTTTTATTTTGATTAGTATTTATAATATTAATGTAGTTCAGAGAGAAGAATGTATTTTTTTCATACCTTATTATCTTTAGGACTCTAAGAAATCACTTGTATGCAACGCATGTAACTCGTACTGATGGGGGTTAAAGTGCACAAGTTGCAGCGTGTTACATACTCTTCTGTCCAAAATCTTAAGGCCAATAAACATAAAGAAAAATATCTATTTTACATTGTCACACTCAACCACTTATTTGAGTAGAGCTTCGAAAGATGAAAATAAGAAAAGGGAAAATAAAAATAAAAACCTTTTTTAGCATTTAATAGGGAAAATGTGAACACTATGAAATTAGCCTAAATACTAGCTGGTCAACAGTTTAAGACCTTACCAAAAAAAGTATAAAAGGGTAGGAAATGCCCAGCAAGAGGTCTCGGTAGTGATTTGCACGGCCATTATTGTGAATAACTTTAAATATTCCCATTGGTTGATATAAGCGTTTGCAGAAGGCTGGCTGGAATGTTATTCCAAGTGGTGAAGATGGCTTCACGAAGATCATGCACTGTTTGGAATTGATGTCCATTTCTATAGACTTCCCTTGCCATCCACCCCCAAACATTTTCAATGGGGTTCAGTTTGGGCGATCACACTGAATGGTCCAAAAGAATCACGTTAGTCGCCATGAAAAAGTCCTTTGTCCTGTGGGCATTGTTGATTACAGCGTTGTTCTGCTGAAAGATCCAGTCATTTCAAAACAAGCAAGGGCCTTCAGTCAATAAGGATGCTCTCTCCAACATGCCAATGTAGCCAGCTGCTGTTTGATGCTCCTGTATGACCTGAAGCTCCATTGTTCCATGGAAGGAGAAAGTACCCTAGATCATGATGGAACTGTGTTGTGTAGAAAATGTCTCCTGTGGGGTATTCTTATCGTGCCAGTAATGTTGGAAGCCATCTGGACCATCCAGGTTAAATTTTTTCTCATCAGAGAACAAAATCTTCATTCACTTTTCTACATCCTATGTTTGGTGCTTCTCAGCAAAGTTTAACAGAGCTGTTTCATGGTGTGGAAGGATACGTGGCCTTTGAAGACGTTTACGGTTTTTAAAGCCTTTCTCTCGTAGATGCTGTCTTGTTGTTCTAGAGCTGCATTCTGTATCCGTAAGGGCCTTAATCTGGTTCAACGATCGGCTGGTGTCTTGCTGGAAAACCTGTCAAATCCTCCTGCTCAACGCCGGCGACATTTTCGTGGGCTGACTACATGAAATTCTCGTTCCATATCCCTCAGGGTTTTAAGAAATTTGCAACATCAGTTTTACTACGCCCAATCTCACCAGCGATGGCACGTTGAGAGAGACCTTGCTTTTGCAGTTTGACAATTATGCCACATTCAAACTCTGTCAATTGTCAACTTTTTAGCCTTTGCCATGTTTTTACCAAATGTAAAATGGGAGATGTCAGTAGGAGATGTTGACAATGCTTGAACACAAATGACTAGATTTCGTTACGTGTTTACCGATTAACGCTTTGTTTCAGTATGATCTTAAACTTTTGACCAGCTAGCATTTAGGCTAATTTCATAGTGTTCCCATTTTCTTTATTAAATGCTAAAAACGTTTTATTTTTATTTTCCCTACTTATTTTCATCTTTTGAAGCTCTACTCAAATAAGTGGTTGAGTCTAACAATGCAAAATGCATATTTTTTCTTTATGTTCATTGGCCTTAAGATTTTGGCCAGCAGTGTATTTGTTAGTTATTAAATATTTATTTTATTCTACAAATATCAGAGTACAAGAATAGTGAAAAACTGTAAATGTATTTAAAAGGTTGTAGCATTTATGCAAATGCAATATTCAAATTATACAATAAACAAGTGTTTTTATGTTTTGTATAAACATTGCCTTACAATCTGCCTTGTTATAGTCACTGATGTTTGTGAATTTTAGACTATCGTAAGTATAAATACTTTTATAACTTTGTTGTACAATAGACTTGGATATTTTAGTAAGTTTACTACATTTTATGTAGATATGTGATGTAAATTTGAAATTGTAGTCAGCATTCCTTCATCAATACAATGTTGTTCAAATGGACCAAGACAATACACATTTGGTTATTAATTTTTGAACTTATCTTTGGAAATAAAATGATTTGTGTTTTTCATGTAATTTTACTTTATTGGAAACATAGAACTGTATATTTAAACTTGAAATGTATTGCAGCATGTAGTTGAAACATTAACTTGTGAAGCTCAGTTTTAAAAGAGCTAATGTCAAAAGCTAAAAATGATTGGATAAAAGATATTTTAATCTCTTTTTCTCTCAACATTTAGGTTTACAGGAAAAAGTATTTTTAAGTGTGGAGGTATATGTGGTTGGCAAAATATTTACTGAGACTAATATGGAAGTGAACCAAGAATACTAGTATGAAACTTGATTTAAAATAAACTACAGATCTAGGGACTTTTTTGTTTTTTTAAGTTTATTTTATTACTGATGATTTTTTAGTAAATTTATAGGAATATTCTCCTTTACAAGATATCTGGAAAGTTTTAATTAGATTTAGTGAGTATAATAAGCAATATTAAATTATTAGAATGACAAAAGTCCTCTGTGTTGAATATATTAGGTTCATGTATTCAAACACTGTACATATATGTGTACTAATTGAATTTCTGATATAAATCAAACTTTATAGGATACATTTCAACTTGTTCGGCAAATAAAAACAGTTGTCTAATATTAATTTAATAAAGTCCACTATTTTCTCAATGATGTTCCAATACTATACCCATTTCATTTCTTATTTTTATATGTTAATGTGGGTTTCTTTTTACAGCGACTGTTTTACCTTCAAGTGAAAAGTGGTATTTTGAATGATGAAATTTACTGTCCACCTGAAACATCTGTATTATTGGCTTCCTATGCTGTGCAGGCTAAGTATGGCAATTACAGCTCCAGTAACTATTCACAGGGGATGTTTGGAAATGATCGGCTGCTTCCTCAGAGGTATGTTGAAAATACGTGTAGACAAGTGAATAAAACATTATTAACTATTTTGCAGAAGCATTTGCAATTTTAGGTTGCTTCATAATAGTTCTTACAAAAAAATGAATTATTTTTCTCAAGAATGTTTGCAACAGCACTATTTTGGGGTAAGGTAACCTTGTCCATATATTTTTATGGTGTTCACCTGCTTATTTTCATTAACTCTCTTGCTGTGTGTTTGCTGGAGTTCAACAACCTTATTTATTCAAAATAACCATCAAAATTGTTTTTAGTATTGTTTTTCACAAAATGTGACAAGCTTTTAATAAACAAGTCTTTTGTACACAATCATATTTTTCACTTAAGTGTTTGTATTAAAAATTTCATCATGAATTCAATATTAACTGCTCGATGTGTAAAGTGATTTTTCTGTCAAGATTAAAATAAATTCACTCCATCTGAAAATTGTCAAATTTTATTTGCATAATATCTGAAGCCTCTTGAGTAAGTATGAATAGATTTTTCAATAAAATTATTTAATCTGTTTTTCTCTATCCTAACTGTATTCACATTCAGTCAGTTTGACTTACCTTGTAACCACCATTAAAAAAACACAAAAAACTATATTTCTTTTTATTTTCTAGAATGACTGCAGTTTGTAACAGAAATCTCGTTTTGTTTATCCTAATTAACAGAAAACTTATAAGAATGTACAGCTCTTTATATTTAATTTTATTGCTTTATTTATTGCTCTTTGACCCATGTGACTACTAACAGAGGCCTATAAATTTATGTCATGAAAATTTTGGTGTTGATAATAGATCTTCCATGATTCAGCTATACAGTTTCAAAAATTTTTCTGTTGGTTAAGAATTTTACAAATTGTCAAGGGGGTAACTTGTATGAACTTATTTCTTTGAACATTTTTTCTTGTTTCTTGTGGATTCTAGAATGATTGATAAGATTCTCACATTGTGATTGGTTTAGAGAAATCTATATCCAGTGGTTGTCAACATTTTAAGCATAACAAAATGTGACCTGATTTCTTTGGAAATCATTCACTTGTGTAAAAGTGCGTATGTTTTGTTAGAAGTTTGTACTTGATGGAGAAAAATGGGTATTGTTTCTGGATTCAATGTGCAGGAATTACTATTGAACATGTAAACATTTCAAGACAATTACAGATCTGTGTAATCTCAACACACAAGTTCTAAATCACTCATATGTTGTTCACATTATTGAATGGTGTAATGCATCAGCTGCTCTAAAGCATATCTTTTTAGAAATTTTACCATACTTTTTCTTATTTTTTATTATAAAAAGAACTAAAATGTAAAAATTAAACTTGCATGAAACAGCTTCAGTTGACTCAAATCACATGACAAAATTACAGGTTATTTTTGGGTGGGGAGGAAAGGTTAAGTATTTGAATGATTAATCATGTCTGTGAAAGGGTAATAGTCACCCAGAATGTGCATGTAACAATGGGTTAGAGTTGCATTGAAAAGTTAAACAATTTTTGTTAACATTGTATTTCAAACTTGGCATCAAAATACAAGGTGTTTGGATAATCAATGTGCATTTGTATATTTATTAACAGACATGTTTCAATATAGAATACAGGAGGTAAATATGAATGACAATTATAAACAATGTTGAAAGTGACCCCCGTTGGCATCAACACAGGCCTGGATCCTTCTTATTTTGTTTCTAAACACTGCTATCAGTTGCTGGCTTGAAATAGACTGAATGAATGCTGTTATTGCTGCTTTCAAAACTGCACAGTGACTTTCTGAACACCTTGTATAATTTATGATGTAAAATTTAATTTTGTAATTTAAAAAATTACTAAAGTTCTTAGTTCATTTTTCTGTCATGACATGTCTAGCTTTGATTTCACCCTTTCAGAAGTTTCTAGTGTCAGAAATAGGTTACTGAGGTATACAACTAATTAAAAAACAACTGATGAGAATGACAAGAAAAAAATATAAAATTTGAACCTCCTGTCTTCTTGAACTACTTGGTAATAGATTTATAAAACACTAGAAAAGCCCGTAATCTTTTTGTGTATTTTAAGCCAGTTAGCTCCATAATTACTACTTGTTTGACAGACATGTTTATAACAAATTCAATGTTGCAGTAGTCTTAAGATCATTTATTTGGTGGTTAAAGATAGTAGTTTACAAGGAAGAGCTTTGTGCAATATGAGTAAAATTATTCCTGTTAACTGTAGAATATTTTTAATCTATTTATAGCTCAGTTTCAAAATCAGATAAATTATAGGAATTTGGAACATTTTCTCACAGTTCTTGATGTATTTGTTTTTGTATTTCAACCCCACATTAATTATATTTTGGGCAACTAACACAGAAAAAAACTAGCTTTACTAAACTACAGCAGGTGCAAAAAGGCTTCAGCTCAGATGCTTGTGCAAATTTCTTGTTTGCATATATTCTCATTTATTGTTGTATATCTTTTACCAAAAGTAAATAAGGTAAAAATTAAACTTGTATTAAAAATCAAAAACAAAAAAACTGACCTTTGGCTCAGTTGAGTTTACAATTTCAAAGTGTGTAACTTATCAGTTTATTTAACAGTAAAACACACAAGGTTGACTGTTAACTCTGTAGAATTAAATTTAAGATCTGTTGTTAAATGATGCATTCAAAGAGAACAAAAAGCATTTAACATGTTGATTAGTTGAGTTACTTAGTTTAAAAGTTGTGAGTGCGAGAATGCTTATAACATTACATGCTATCATTAAGTTATAATTTAAAGCATGTGGCTTGTATTTTTAAACAGGGTGCTGGATCAACACAATCTGAGTTCAGATATGTGGGAAGAGCGTATAACCAATTGGTGGATGGAACACAAGGGAATGCCTAAGTATGTATTTTACAGTATCTTAACACTAGTGTAGCAGAAATGAGTATTCAGTCTGCAGACAACTTTTAAATAATTCAAAATTCCTTGGCAAAAAGAAATTTTATCTTTTTAAGGTGACTTTTATGCTTACAAACTTGAAGCTTTGCTAACCTTGACAGCAACTGTTTTTTAATACTCATTTATTGTAATTATTGTCTTATTTATTGTTAATTAGTTTTCAGAATGAGATTTAAAATTTTATGCTTAGTACTATGTTCATTAGTTCAACATGTTAAAGAATTGTAAACAATCAGTTTAGTAGCTTTGGGAATAATTTTGTTGATCTGGTGTGCCAGTTTTAACTTCAGGTGATCTCAAGTCTCAGTGAGTTTTAGTCTCATCTGACAGCTACAGAATAAAGCAAAGTTTAAGATCATTCTCAGTTCCAGAAGATTGACTTCTAAAGAAGTCTTTTTATATTTAAGAATTTTTAGAGAAGTGTATTTTAAGTACAAATAAATAAGACCTGTATATTTCAAGTTATTTTATTTGAATAATATATTGTTTTTATGCCTTCGTCAGAAGCACATGATTGTATGCTGCTATTAAAGGCATAAAATCAGAACTTTTGAGCAATTAAGTATTAATTAAGTATTATTTACATCAGTATTATGTAAATTAAAAAACTGGAACTGCTGTCCCTATGGGTGGCTGTTTGTGTTAGTAATTACTGATCATAGTATTTCATACCTCATTATGGGGAAAAAAAGTAAAATTTTCCTACAAAAATGGATTTGTTTAGGAAGTACTGCATGGGACAAAGTATTTGGATTGTGCTGATATAAACTGTAATATTTTATGTATTAAAAGTGATTCCTATTATTGAAAGTTTTTTTTAAACACTTTTGAATTATATCAAAGATATATAATCAGACTCTTGCAAACAGTTCCAGTGAAGTTGTGTACTTGTTCTAAGGAGACAACTTTTATGGAAAGATAGGCAGTGACTTCCTTGTTATATTTCTGTTGGTACTGTACTAGTCAACTAGTCTCAGTTTCTAATTGGTTTAGTATTATGTTACAGATGTTTGCTTTTGCCAAAATAATGTATTATGCTAAGTGCTGCCCTTGAGGAACTATTCCTCGTGTACTTGAAAATGTTTTTATATTTTTAGTGGGTAATATTTTTATATAAACATGCTCTTTCATTTAGTCTTTTAAGAAGACTAGTGGTGGGTTTTGCATACTGCTTAGTGTATGGGATTGCTATACAGTGATAATTCCACTTTTGCTTAATATCTAACAGATAGACACTTATTTCTTGCAAACTTTGATAAAAAGCCTTGAACTGAAACTTTGTAAGGAATTGGCTAACCTTAGGTTCCATTGAGAAATTTTTTGTTTTTTGTTAAATACCCATATTTTGTATTTTGCTGTTTAATGGGTAATTACATATTGTTGATTCTAATACTTCTGCTCTTAGTCTGATGATAAATTCTATTTGCTAGTCCTTGTGGGTTAGTGGGTGGTGGTGGGTCCTACATTTGTAGCTTAGTAAAGAACACCTAATGATGGACCTTACCTGCTTACTTTCATTTGTTTTTTGGAAAGTTTCTTAGTGGTGTTCCCAACAAAGTTCCTTTCTTAGTCTAATGGCTATTTGTTTGAAATATCTTGTAACTGTCTTTTGTTGTATAGTGTGTAAGCTTCTAGTGCTTGTCCAATGTAGTCATTTTGGTCTAGTGGGTAGCCTCCTAGTACTAGATCTTGCACAGTATTCATTTTGGTCTTCTGGACAAAGCTACTCAATAGTAAATTTGACGTACTCTTATAAACTAATGCATCGGATATTGTAATGGTAAGTCTAACAACATACTCTTAGTTTGAGTAGCCTTACAGTAGTAGATACTTCCTAATCTTTGTGTGGTGAATAGCATTCTGATGCTGGATTCAATATTTTTCTGAGTTTGGTATAATGGACAACTTACCTGATGGATTCCATAAAGTCTCTTGTTTTAGTCTTGTGGATAGCTGTGAGTAGTTCTTCATACTTGTACGAAGATATTCTAGTCCAGTAGTCCAAGACTGAAACTTCAGTTCTTAGATAAGTTGGAATTTGTAATTTCACACATTTTTGTTGATGCAGGGAGGATGGCATGATGGAGTACCTAAAGATAGCCCAAGATCTGGAAATGTATGGAGTTAATTACTTTGAAATCAAGAACAAAAAGGGAACAGAGCTTTGGTTGGGTGTTGATGCTCTGGGCTTGAATATATATGAAAAAGAAGACAAGTTAGTATCTTAAAGTATTTATGGTTGGCTGGCATTAGAAGTGTTGTTATATAGATTTTCATTCTTTTATGAAATTTATTGAAATGCTTTCTGCATACTTGTACTTACATATGAAAGGTGTATTAAAAAAAAAATTAAGCTTAAGTTTGAAACAGTTGCCCTGATAACTAATAAAAAAAAATGTAGTATTTATAATCTTATTTTCATAATCACAGATATGTTAAAATGAATTATAAAAGAAAATTATTTTATACTGTATTTTTCTTAGGTGTATAGTTTTTAATTTGTTTCTGCTTTTATAATTTGTTTTTAAGGAAATTGTTTTTGTGTGAATTGAAAGCCTGTTATGCTGAAAGTGATAAACTGTTGATGCTATAATGGTATTTTTTTAGGCTGACTCCAAAGATTGGATTTCCATGGAGTGAAATACGAAACATTTCTTTCAATGATCGAAAATTTGTCATCAAACCCATTGACAAAAAAGCTCCGGTAATTTATGTTGAAAGTTTATTTTAGTTTTTCATTAGTATTGAATAATTATTTGTAACTTAATGTTTAAAGTTTATTTTAGTTTTTCATTAGTATTGAATAATTATTTGTAACTTAATGTTTAAAGTTTATTTTAGTTTTTCATTAGTATTGAATAATTATTTGTAACTTAATGTTTAAAGTTTATTTTAGTTTTCATTAGTATTGAATAATTATTTGTAACTTAATGTTTAAAGTTTATTTTAGTTTTCATTAGTATTGAATAATTATTTGTAACTTAATGTTTAAAGTTTATTTTAGTTTTCATTAGTATTGAATAATTATTTGTAACTTAATGTTTAAAGTTTATTTTAGTTTTCATTAGTATTGAATAATTATTTGTAACTTAATGTTTAAAGTTTATTTTAGTTTTCATTAGTATTGAATAATTATTTGTAACTTAATGTTTAAAGTTTATTTTAGTTTTCATTAGTATTGAATAATTATTTGTAACTTAATGTTTAAAGTTTATTTTAGTTTTCATTAGTATTGAATAATTATTTGTAACTTAATGTTTAAAGTTTATTTTAGTTTTCATTAGTATTGAATAATTATTTGTAACTTAATGTTTAAAGTTTATTTTAGTTTTTCATTAGTATTGAATAATTATTTGTAACTTAATGTTTAAAGTTTATTTTAGTTTTCATTAGTATTGAATAATTATTTGTAACTTAATGTTTAAAGTTTATTTTAGTTTTCATTAGTATTGAATAATTATTTGTTTAAAGTTTATTTTAGTTTTTCATTAGTATTGAATAATTATTTGTAACTTAATGTTTAAAGTTTATTTTAGTTTTTCATTAGTATTGAATAATTATTTGTAACTTAATGTTTAAAGTTTATTTTAGTTTTCATTAGTATTGAATAATTATTTGTAACTTAATGTTTAAAGTTTATTTTAGTTTTCATTAGTATTGAATAATTATTTGTAACTTAATGTTTAAAGTTTATTTTAGTTTTCATTAGTATTGAATAATTATTTGTAACTTAATGTTTAAAGTTTATTTTAGTTTTTCATTAGTATTGAATAATTATTTGTAACTTAATGTTTAAAGTTTATTTTAGTTTTCATTAGTATTGAATAATTATTTGTAACTTAATGTTTAAAGTTTATTTTAGTTTTCATTAGTATTGAATAATTATTTGTAACTTAATGTTTAAAGTTTATTTTAGTTTTTCATTAGTATTGAATAATTATTTGTAACTTAATGTTTAAAGTTTATTTTAGTTTTTCATTAGTATTGAATAATTATTTGTAACTTAATGTTTAAAGTTTATTTTAGTTTTTCATTAGTATTGAATAATTATTTGTAACTTAATGTTTAAAGTTTATTTTAGTTTTTCATTAGTATTGAATAATTATTTGTAACTTAATGTTTAAAGTTTATTTTAGTTTTTCATTAGTATTGAATAATTATTTGTAACTTAATGTTTAAAGTTTATTTTAGTTTTTCATTAGTATTGAATAATTATTTGTAACTTAATGTTTAAAGTTTATTTTAGTTTTTCATTAGTATTGAATAATTATTTGTAACTTAATGTTTAAAGTTTATTTTAGTTTTTCATTAGTATTGAATAATTATTTGTAACTTAATGTTTAAAGTTTATTTTAGTTTTTCATTAGTATTGAATAATTATTTGTAACTTAATGTTTAAAGTTTATTTTAGTTTTTCGTGAATAATTAGTATTGAATAATTATTTGTAACTTAATGTTTAAAGTTTATTTTAGTTTTCATTAGTATTGAATAATTATTTGTAACTTAATGTTTAAAGTTTATTTTAGTTTTTCATTAGTATTGAATAATTATTTGTAACTTAATGTTTAAAGTTTATTTTAGTTTTTCATTAGTATTGAATAATTATTTGTAACTTAATGTTTAAAGTTTATTTTAGTTTTTCAGTTAGTATTGAATAATTATTTGTAACTTAATGTTTAAAGTTTATTTTAGTTTTTCATTAGTATTGAATAATTATTTGTAACTTAATGTTTAAAGTTTATTTTAGTTTTTCAGTTAGTATTGAATAATTATTTGTAACTTAATGTTTAAAGTTTATTTTAGTTTTCATTAGTATTGAATAATTATTTGTAACTTAATGTTTAAAGTTTATTTTAGTTTTTCATTAGTATTGAATAATTATTTGTAACTTAATGTTTAAAGTTTATTTTAGTTTTTCATTAGTATTGAATAATTATTTGTAACTTAATGTTTAAAGTTTATTTTAGTTTTTCATTAGTATTGAATAATTATTTGTAACTTAATGTTTAAAGTTTATTTTAGTTTTTTCGTTAGTATTGAATAATTATTTGTAACTTAATGTTTAAAGTTTATTTTAGTTTTTTAAAGTTAGTATTGAATAATTATTTGTAACTTAATGTTTAAAGTTTATTTTAGTTTTCATTAGTAATAATTATTTGTAACTTAATGTTTAAAGTTTATTTTAGTTTTTTAGTTAGTATTGAATAATTATTTGTAACTTAATGTTTAAAGTTTATTTTAGTTTTTCAGTTATATTGAATAATTATTTGTAACTTAATGTTTAAAGTTTATTTTAGTTTTCATTAGTATTGAATAATTATTTGTAACTTAATGTTTAAAGTTTATTTTAGTTTTTTCATTAGTATTGAATAATTATTTGTAACTTAATGTTTAAAGTTTATTTTAGTTTTCATTAGTATTGAATAATTATTTGTAACTTAATGTTTAAAGTTTATTTTAGTTTTTTCATTAGTATTGAATAATTATTTGTAACTTAATGTTTAAAGTTTATTTTAGTTTTTCATTAGTATTGAATAATTATTTGTAACTTAATGTTTAAAGTTTATTTTAGTTTTTTAAAGTTTATTTTAGTAGTATTGAATAATTATTTGTAACTTAATGTTTAAAGTTTATTTTAGTTTTTCATTAGTATTGAATAATTATTTGTAACTTAATGTTTAAAGTTTATTTTAGTTTTCATTAGTATTGAATAATTATTTGTAACTTAATGTTTAAAGTTTATTTTAGTTTTTCATTAGTATTGAATAATTATTTGTAACTTAATGTTTAAAGTTTATTTTAGTTTTCATTAGTATTGAATAATTATTTGTAACTTAATGTTTAAAGTTTATTTTAGTTTTTCATTAGTATTGAATAATTATTTGTAACTTAATGTTTAAAGTTTATTTTAGTTTTCATTAGTATTGAATAATTATTTGTAACTTAATGTTTAAAGTTTATTTTAGTTTTCATTAGTATTGAATAATTATTTGTAACTTAATGTTTAAAGTTTATTTTAGTTTTTCATTAGTATTGAATAATTATTTGTAACTTAATGTTTAAAGTTTATTTTAGTTTTCATTAGTATTGAATAATTATTTGTAACTTAATGTTTAAAGTTTATTTTAGTTTTCATTAGTATTGAATAATTATTTGTAACTTAATGTTTAAAGTTTATTTTAGTTTTTCATTATTAGTATTGAATAATTATTTGTAACTTAATGTTTAAAGTTTATTTTAGTTTTCATTAGTATTGAATAATTATTTGTAACTTAATGTTTAAAGTTTATTTTAGTTTTCATTAGTATTGAATAATTATTTGTAACTTAATGTTTAAAGTTTATTTTAGTTTTCATTAGTATTGAATAATTATTTGTAACTTAATGTTTAAAGTTTATTTTAGTTTTCATTAGTATTGAATAATTATTTGTAACTTAATGTTTAAAGTTTATTTTAGTTTTCATTAGTATTGAATAATTATTTGTAACTTAATGTTTAAAGTTTATTTTAGTTTTTCATTAGTATTGAATAATTATTTGTAACTTAATGTTTAAAGTTTATTTTAGTTTTTCATTAGTATTGAATAATTATTTGTAACTTAATGTTTAAAGTTTATTTTAGTTTTCATTAGTATTGAATAATTATTTGTAACTTAATGTTTAAAGTTTATTTTAGTTTTTTTACATTAGTATTGAATAATTATTTGTAACTTAATGTTTAAAGTTTATTTTAGTTTTTCATTAGTATTGAATAATTATTTGTAACTTAATGTTTAAAGTTTATTTTAGTTTTTCATTAGTATTGAATAATTATTTGTAACTTAATGTTTAAAGTTTATTTTAGTTTTCATTAGTATTGAATAATTATTTGTAACTTAATGTTTAAAGTTTATTTTAGTTTTCATTAGTATTGAATAATTATTTGTAACTTAATGTTTAAAGTTTATTTTAGTTTTTCATTAGTATTGAATAATTATTTGTAACTTAATGTTTAAAGTTTATTTTAGTTTTTTATTAGTATTGAATAATTATTTGTAACTTAATGTTTAAAGTTTATTTTAGTTTTTCATTAGTATTGAATAATTATTTGTAACTTAATGTTTAAAGTTTATTTTAGTTTTCATTAGTATTGAATAATTATTTGTAACTTAATGTTTAAAGTTTATTTTAGTTTTTCATTAGTATTGAATAATTATTTGTAACTTAATGTTTAAAGTTTATTTTAGTTTTTCATTAGTATTGAATAATTATTTGTAACTTAATGTTTAAAGTTTATTTTAGTTTTCATTAGTATTGAATAATTATTTGTAACTTAATGTTTAAAGTTTATTTTAGTTTTTCATTAGTATTGAATAATTATTTGTAACTTAATGTTTAAAGTTTATTTTAGTTTTTCATTAGTATTGAATAATTATTTGTAACTTAATGTTTAAAGTTTATTTTAGTTTTTCATTAGTATTGAATAATTATTTGTAACTTAATGTTTAAAGTTTATTTTAGTTTTTCATTAGTATTGAATAATTATTTGTAACTTAATGTTTAAAGTTTATTTTAGTTTTTTATTAGTATTGAATAATTATTTGTAACTTAATGTTTAAAGTTTATTTTAGTTTTTCATTAGTATTGAATAATTATTTGTAACTTAATGTTTAAAGTTTATTTTAGTTTTTCATTAGTATTGAATAATTATTTGTAACTTAATGTTTAAAGTTTATTTTAGTTTTCATTAGTATTGAATAATTATTTGTAACTTAATGTTTAAAGTTTATTTTAGTTTTCATTAGTATTGAATAATTATTTGTAACTTAATGTTTAAAGTTTATTTTAGTTTTCATTAGTATTGAATAATTATTTGTAACTTAATGTTTAAAGTTTATTTTAGTTTTTCATTAGTATTGAATAATTATTTGTAACTTAATGTTTAAAGTTTATTTTAGTTTTCATTAGTATTGAATAATTATTTGTAACTTAATGTTTAAAGTTTATTTTAGTTTTCATTAGTATTGAATAATTATTTGTAACTTAATGTTTAAAGTTTATTTTAGTTTTCATTAGTATTGAATAATTATTTGTAACTTAATGTTTAAAGTTTATTTTAGTTTTCATTAGTATTGAATAATTATTTGTAACTTAATGTTTAAAGTTTATTTTAGTTTTTCATTAGTATTGAATAATTATTTGTAACTTAATGTTTAAAGTTTATTTTAGTTTTCATTAGTATTGAATAATTATTTGTAACTTAATGTTTAAAGTTTATTTTAGTTTTCATTAGTATTGAATAATTATTTGTAACTTAATGTTTAAAGTTTATTTTAGTTTTTCATTAGTATTGAATAATTATTTGTAACTTAATGTTTAAAGTTTATTTTAGTTTTTCATTAGTATTGAATAATTATTTGTAACTTAATGTTTAAAGTTTATTTTAGTTTTCATTAGTATTGAATAATTATTTGTAACTTAATGTTTAAAGTTTATTTTAGTTTTTTTCATTAGTATTGAATAATTATTTGTAACTTAATGTTTAAAGTTTATTTTAGTTTTCATTAGTATTGAATAATTATTTGTAACTTAATGTTTAAAGTTTATTTTAGTTTTTTATTTTAGTTTTTCATTAGTATTGAATAATTATTTGTAACTTAATGTTTAAAGTTTATTTTAGTTTTCATTAGTATTGAATAATTATTTGTAACTTAATGTTTAAAGTTTATTTTAGTTTTCATTAGTATTGAATAATTATTTGTAACTTAATGTTTAAAGTTTATTTTAGTTTTCATTAGTATTGAATAATTATTTGTAACTTAATGTTTAAAGTTTATTTTAGTTTTTGAATATTAGTATTGAATAATTATTTGTAACTTAATGTTTAAAGTTTATTTTAGTTTTTCATTAGTATTGAATAATTATTTGTAACTTAATGTTTAAAGTTTATTTTAGTTTTTTTGAATAATTATTTGTAACTTAATGTTTAAAGTTTATTTTAGTTTTCAAGTATTGAATAATTATTTGTAACTTTTAAAGTTTATTTTAGTTTTCATTAGTTTAAAATTATTTGTAACTTAATTTTAAAGTTTATTTTAGTTTTCATTAGTATTGAATAATTATTTGTAACTTAATGTTTAAAGTTTATTTTAGTTTTCATTAGTATTGAATAATTATTTGTAACTTAATGTTTAAAGTTTATTTTAGTTTTTCATTAGTATTGAATAATTATTTGTAACTTAATGTTTAAAGTTTATTTTAGTTTTCATTAGTATTGAATAATTATTTGTAACTTAATGTTTAAAGTTTATTTTAGTTTTCATTAGTATTGAATAATTATTTGTAACTTAATGTTTAAAGTTTATTTTAGTTTTTCATTAGTATTGAATAATTATTTGTAACTTAATGTTTAAAGTTTATTTTAGTTTTTCATTAGTATTGAATAATTATTTGTAACTTAATGTTTAAAGTTTATTTTAGTTTTCATTAGTATTGAATAATTATTTGTAACTTAATGTTTAAAGTTTATTTTAGTTTTTATAGCTAGTATTGAATAATTATTTGTAACAATTTTAGTATTGAATAATTATTTGTAACTTAATGTTTAAAGTTTATTTTAGTTTTCATTAGTATTGAATAATTATTTGTAACTTAATGTTTAAAGTTTATTTTAGTTTTCATTAGTATTGAATAATTATTTGTAACTTAATGTTTAAAGTTTATTTTAGTTTTTCATTAGTATTGAATAATTATTTGTAACTTAATGTTTAAAGTTTATTTTAGTTTTCATTAGTATTGAATAATTATTTGTAACTTAATGTTTAAAGTTTATTTTAGTTTTCATTAGTATTGAATAATTATTTGTAACTTAATGTTTAAAGTTTATTTTAGTTTTCATTAGTATTGAATAATTATTTGTAACTTAATGTTTAAAGTTTATTTTAGTTTTCATTAGTATTGAATAATTATTTGTAACTTAATGTTTAAAGTTTATTTTAGTTTTTCATTAGTATTGAATAATTATTTGTAACTTAATGTTTAAAGTTTATTTTAGTTTTTCAGTTAGTATTGAATAATTATTTGTAACTTAATGTTTAAAGTTTATTTTAGTTTTTCATTAGTATTGAATAATTATTTGTAACTTAATGTTTAAAGTTTATTTTAGTTTTCATTAGTATTGAATAATTATTTGTAACTTAATGTTTAAAGTTTATTTTAGTTTTTCATTAGTTAGTATTGAATAATTATTTGTAACTTAATGTTTAAAGTTTATTTTAGTTTTTCATTAGTATTGAATAATTATTTGTAACTTAATGTTTAAAGTTTATTTTAGTTTTTCATTAGTATTGAATAATTATTTGTAACTTAATGTTTAAAGTTTATTTTAGTTTTCATTAGTATTGAATAATTATTTGTAACTTAATGTTTAAAGTTTATTTTAGTTTTTCATTAGTATTGAATAATTATTTGTAACTTAATGTTTAAAGTTTATTTTAGTTTTCATTAGTATTGAATAATTATTTGTAACTTAATGTTTAAAGTTTATTTTAGTTTTTCATTAGTATTGAATAATTATTTGTAACTTAATGTTTAAAGTTTATTTTAGTTTTTTATTAGTATTGAATAATTATTTGTAACTTAATGTTTAAAGTTTATTTTAGTTTTCATTAGTATTGAATAATTATTTGTAACTTAATGTTTAAAGTTTATTTTAGTTTTTTCATTAGTATTGAATAATTATTTGTAACTTAATGTTTAAAGTTTATTTTAGTTTTCATTAGTATTGAATAATTATTTGTAACTTAATGTTTAAAGTTTATTTTAGTTTTTCATTAGTATTGAATAATTATTTGTAACTTAATGTTTAAAGTTTATTTTAGTTTTCATTAGTATTGAATAATTATTTGTAACTTAATGTTTAAAGTTTATTTTAGTTTTTTCATTAGTATTGAATAATTATTTGTAACTTAATGTTTAAAGTTTATTTTAGTTTTTCATTAGTATTGAATAATTATTTGTAACTTAATGTTTAAAGTTTATTTTAGTTTTTCATTAGTATTGAATAATTATTTGTAACTTAATGTTTAAAGTTTATTTTAGTTTTTCATTAGTATTGAATAATTATTTGTAACTTAATGTTTAAAGTTTATTTTAGTTTTTCATTAGTATTGAATAATTATTTGTAACTTAATGTTTAAAGTTTATTTTAGTTTTTCATTAGTATTGAATAATTATTTGTAACTTAATGTTTAAAGTTTATTTTAGTTTTTTAGTATTGAATAATTATTTGTAACTTAATGTTTAAAGTTTATTTTAGTTTTCATTAGTATTGAATAATTATTTGTAACTTAATGTTTAAAGTTTATTTTAGTTTTTTAGTATTGAATAATTATTTGTAACATTAGTATTGAATAATTATTTGTAACTTAATGTTTAAAGTTTATTTTAGTTTTTTCATTAGTATTGAATAATTATTTGTAACTTAATGTTTAAAGTTTATTTTAGTTTTTTCATTAGTATTGAATAATTATTTGTAACTTAATGTTTAAAGTTTATTTTAGTTTTTCATTAGTATTGAATAATTATTTGTAACTTAATGTTTAAAGTTTATTTTAGTTTTTCATTAGTATTGAATAATTATTTGTAACTTAATGTTTAAAGTTTATTTTAGTTTTTCATTAGTATTGAATAATTATTTGTAACTTAATGTTTAAAGTTTATTTTAGTTTTCATTAGTATTGAATAATTATTTGTAACTTAATGTTTAAAGTTTATTTTAGTTTTTCATTAGTATTGAATAATTATTTGTAACTTAATGTTTAAAGTTTATTTTAGTTTTTAGTGAATAATTATTTGTAACTTAATGTTTAAAGTTTATTTTAGTTTTTCATTAGTATTGAATAATTATTTGTAACTTAATGTTTAAAGTTTATTTTAGTTTTTTCATTAGTATTGAATAATTATTTGTAACTTAATGTTTAAAGTTTATTTTAGTTTTTTTTTAGTTAGTATTGAATAATTATTTGTAACTTAATGTTTAAAGTTTATTTTAGTTTTTCATTAGTATTGAATAATTATTTGTAACTTAATGTTTAAAGTTTATTTTAGTTTTTCGTTAGTATTGAATAATTATTTGTAACTTAATGTTTAAAGTTTATTTTAGTTTTTCATTAGTATTGAATAATTATTTGTAACTTAATGTTTAAAGTTTATTTTAGTTTTTCATTAGTATTGAATAATTATTTGTAACTTAATGTTTAAAGTTTATTTTAGTTTTTCGTTAGTATTGAATAATTATTTGTAACTTAATGTTTAAAGTTTATTTTAGTTTTTCGTTAGTATTGAATAATTATTTGTAACTTAATGTTTAAAGTTTATTTTAGTTTTTCGTTAGTATTGAATAATTATTTGTAACTTAATGTTTAAAGTTTATTTTAGTTTTTTGTGAATAATTATTTGTAACTTAATGTTTAAAGTTTATTTTAGTTTTTCATTAGTATTGAATAATTATTTGTAACTTAATGTTTAAAGTTTATTTTAGTTTTTCGTGAATAATTATTTGTAACTTAATGTTTAAAGTTTATTTTAGTTTTTCATTAGTATTGAATAATTATTTGTAACTTAATGTTTAAAGTTTATTTTAGTTTTTCATTAGTATTGAATAATTATTTGTAACTTAATGTTTAAAGTTTATTTTAGTTTTTCATTAGTATTGAATAATTATTTGTAACTTAATGTTTAAAGTTTATTTTAGTTTTCAATTAGTATTGAATAATTATTTGTAACTTAATGTTTAAAGTTTATTTTAGTTTTTCATTAGTATTGAATAATTATTTGTAACTTAATGTTTAAAGTTTATTTTAGTTTTCATTAGTATTGAATAATTATTTGTAACTTAATGTTTAAAGTTTATTTTAGTTTTTCATTAGTATTGAATAATTATTTGTAACTTAATGTTTAAAGTTTATTTTAGTTTTCATTAGTATTGAATAATTATTTGTAACTTAATGTTTAAAGTTTATTTTAGTTTTTCATTAGTATTGAATAATTATTTGTAACTTAATGTTTAAAGTTTATTTTAGTTTTTCATTAGTATTGAATAATTATTTGTAACTTAATGTTTAAAGTTTATTTTAGTTTTTCATTAGTATTGAATAATTATTTGTAACTTAATGTTTAAAGTTTATTTTAGTTTTCATTAGTATTGAATAATTATTTGTAACTTAATGTTTAAAGTTTATTTTAGTTTTTCGTTAGTATTGAATAATTATTTGTAACTTAATGTTTAAAGTTTATTTTTTTCGTTAGTATTGAATAATTATTTGTAACTTAATGTTTAAAGTTTATTTTAGTTTTTCGTTAGTATTGAATAATTATTTGTAACTTAATGTTTAAAGTTTATTTTAGTTTTTCATTAGTATTGAATAATTATTTGTAACTTAATGTTTAAAGTTTATTTTAGTTTTTCATTAGTATTGAATAATTATTTGTAACTTAATGTTTAAAGTTTATTTTAGTTTTTTAGTTAGTATTGAATAATTATTTGTAACTTAATGTTTAAAGTTTATTTTAGTTTTTCGTGAATAATTATTTGTAACTTAATGTTTAAAGTTTATTTTAGTTTTTCATTAGTATTGAATAATTATTTGTAACTTAATGTTTAAAGTTTATTTTAGTTTTTCATTAGTATTGAATAATTATTTGTAACTTAATGTTTAAAGTTTATTTTAGTTTTCATTAGTATTGAATAATTATTTGTAACTTAATGTTTAAAGTTTATTTTAGTTTTTCATTAGTATTGAATAATTATTTGTAACTTAATGTTTAAAGTTTATTTTAGTTTTTCATTAGTATTGAATAATTATTTGTAACTTAATGTTTAAAGTTTATTTTAGTTTTTCATTAGTATTGAATAATTATTTGTAACTTAATGTTTAAAGTTTATTTTAGTTTTTCATTAGTATTGAATAATTATTTGTAACTTAATGTTTAAAGTTTATTTTAGTTTTTCGTTAGTATTGAATAATTATTTGTAACTTAATGTTTAAAGTTTATTTTAGTTTTTTTAGTATTGAATAATTATTTGTAACTTAATGTTTAAAGTTTATTTTAGTTTTTTAGTATTGAATAATTATTTGTAACTTAATGTTTCTGTTTTAGCAGTTTTCTAAAACTGTTTCCTGGAAAGAAACTGTTATACAGTATTCTCATGTATTTTTTTTAAGTGCCAGGCAAACTGGATTTTTTTTCCAGACAATGTTTTAAACAAATGTTATTTGTCTGAAACATTACTTTTGTAGAAATGAGAAATGTGTGAACTTATGCAAGATATTTGAAGTAAGTCTCTTAAACTTCATATACTTGTGTAAATGTCAAGTGTCATCCTAAATAATTTTGTTTAAATATTGATGAACTCTCACATTATCTGATATCACTTGTAAAATATATTTAACTTTTTGTGTATGTTATGAAATAAAGAAGCCATAAATTTGATAAACGTTTGTGGAAATTTTCTCTTTAGTGACTCGTGCTTAATTGTGGAAGCCCATTTATAATATTCATTAATACCAGTAATAATGTTTGTTTTCTCCAGGATTTTGTTTTTTTTGCTCCTCGGCTGAGAATAAACAAAAGAATATTAGCCCTCTGTATGGGAAACCATGAACTATACATGCGTAGGCGCAAACCTGATACAATTGAGGTTCAACAAATGAAAGCCCAAGCACGTGAAGAAAAGCTATCAAAACAACAAGAGAGGTAAATCTTTAAACAATCTTTTGCAAACTTTATTTAATTTTTTTATTTATTTAGATGGTTTTAATATAAACTGAATAGTAGTAGTATTGTACATGTGAATTCTTGTGTCAAGCAGCCATTGAATACATGATGGCAGTGGCATAATATTTTTAGGATGTCAAGGTGCAAGAGAACAGAATTTTGTGTGAAGGACAGCATTAAAGTGTAAAGATTACAACCTTAGTTTTGTTGGATAATTATTTACTGGTCCAGTGGGTAACTTGCCAAGATTAATTGCATTTCTAAGGACAGTAATTCGGGTCATGTACTGCCCTTGAGAGCACTTCTTTCAGTGTTAGTATATGCTCATAGATTGTTATAATTTTGCATTATTGCTTGAATCAGCAGTTTACATTGTAGCAATCGTTTCTGAAAGATGGCCACACACATTTCATAAACTTTACACTGATTTAAATTTTGGATTTCAAGGAATGTGTTCCATCTTAAATTCATTTTATTCTTATGAAAGCTTATAAATTAAAATAGTGTTAATTTGGGATTGTTAGTGATTCGCTCAATGGAATTTAAACCATGGTTTTATGCTTTGTCAGTTTTATTTAGTTTGATTTGTGATGCATTATTATGGTAAGGGAATGCATTTGCTCTTATATTTATGGATGAAAAATACACTTGTTTATCTTCTTCACTAAAATGTGTTATTTTCAGAGATAAGTTACGAAAGGAGATAGAAGCCAGAGAGATGGCAGAAAAGAAACAACAAGAATATGCAGAGAGGTTGAAACAAATGCAGGAAGACATGGAAAAGAGACAAAAGGGTATTCGCAATTACTGATTTATATTTTGACTTGTACAGTTAGTGTTAACAACTTTTTAGTTTCTCATTTCATAGCAAAAAATTAATATTTACAAACCAAATGAGAAGAAAGCTAACATAAAATTTTCACAAATAATATACAACTTAATTTTTATCATTTTGGAGTTTTACAGAATGAGTGTGTGCATGCTCAGAAATTTGCCATGAATGAAATATGTAGGCAAATTTGGTGCCACCTATTGCTACACTCTAAGGCATTAAATTAACTCTTGTATGTCCAGAATTGTTATCTAAACAAAATTTTGGTGCTCAAGTTTAGAATCTTATCATATGTACTTTATTGATAGAGTAATAATGATGATAAAATCCAAACTACTGGTTCTAATTTTATGTCTTGGTTCCCCTCCTCCTCTAATTATAATTGCTTCACATACAAAACAAAAGCTGTAAATGTTATTTTTGTATTCCTTTTTTATTTATAGCTAAAATAATTTCAAAAAGGAAATATTTTAATTTGAGGTCAAATTCAAAGTGATTGTTTTCTTTCCCTTTTTTAAGTTTCAGATACTTTTTGTGAAATGAAAGTTGCTAAACTTTTAATGTTTTGCAGTAATCTGAGAATGTCATTTCTTTTTGTTTTCTGACCATCTTAAATTTCTTTTTAATTTCTGTATTTCACTTGATGATAATAAAAAAACAACAACAAAAAACCTGGTAGTTTAACTGTTGACTCTTATGATGTTTTGTTTTTTTTTTCTGAATATTGATTTGGAGAATAGCAGGTTTTATATAACCTGTGAAGAAAAGAAAATATGGGTAGATAACCTGTGATTGCTAACAGATTTTGAACTATAGCTCTTGGCTTGTTATGGGGCTTTATAATGTGATGGATAATCTGACTAATTGTGAGTTTTCTCAAAATTTGATATTGCTGTGAAATATGAAGGCTTTTGTGTATTTATTCAGAGCTCACTGAAGCCCAAGAAACTATTAAAAGATTGGAAGAACAGTTGCGTCAGTTACAAGCAGCAAAAGATGAGTTAGAAAAGAAACAGTGTGAACTTGAAGAAATGATGCTTAAGCTTGAAGAGGATAAAGCTATGGAAGTAGAAGAAAAAGCAAAACTTGTAAGGTTTTAGTTTCTTGCTAATAATTCATGTGGATGTAAAGTATATTTGAGACATAGTTTTGCAAGTTTTTCTCACTTTTATTAAAAGGTTAATACTGTTGTAAATGATAATATAAGTTTTTGTTGTTTTAAGTTACAAAATCTGCACATTTAACATTGGTTCAGGTTTTGGGTGTCAAAACAGTATTCTTTCAAGGAAATAAAAAACAATGATGGTATTATGCTTAGGGCTATGTAGAATGGAATTTCAAATCTTCCCATTAACTTAATTTGATTTTTGTAATGTTTTTGTTCTTAATCCAAGACCCATGCATGCACACTGAAAAACGCTTGTATAAAATGTTTTACTTTTTTCTAACATTCACAGTTCACAATCAGGAGAAACTAAAAATTGTCATATGACAAAATACTGACTTTTTTATTTTATTGATTTATTATATATGTTATTGAAAGAAGGCACTATGAACCATGTATTACTGAATTCAAGGATTGAAAACTATTATCAAAGGATGCCATGTTCTATTTTAATAGAAAATAGCAAGAGTATCAAGTATGCTCCTATTATAACCAAGAAGTTAAAATAAGAGTTCTGTATAAAATTTCAAGTTATAACAACCTGAAACTTGTTATGGACTTTGATACTATTAACTTGCTTTTATTATAGAGTTATAGTTTTAATAATTCTTATTAAATTTGTCCTCATTCTTGTAGGAAGAAGCAATCAGAGCTAAACAAGAAGAAGTTCATAAAATTAGAGAGGAAGTATTAACAAAGGATGAAGAGAGCAGAAAACTCCAGTTAGAAGTGGAGGAAGCCCGTAAACGTCAGGAAGAAGCTGCTGCTGCCCTTACAGCTGTTACAACAACCCCTCAACATCACCATTTGCAGGAGAATGAGCATGATGAGAATGATGAGCTGACAAATGGAGAAATTGGTAGTGTGCATTTGTTTGATATATTTAAACTAAAAATGTTGACCTAAGAATTTATTTTGTAATGTATAGTACTGTATACTGAACTGTTGAAACTTTGAACTAAGCAATATATTATCTGTATTATGTGAGAGCATATTAATTATAATAGTATTGAAATAATTGAGCTACTTAAGATGTAGATGTGGGAAGCTCTTAACCACTTGGGAAATAATAAAGGATTGGACATGTGTTATTTCTTACAATTTATCAAGCAGTGTTATAGCCATTTAATTTTTTTAAAAAGTAGTCCACTTCATCCTAAAACAAAGTAATATTTAGACATGTCTATAGGTGCTGAACTATACCAAGAAGAAGATATTAATTTGCCTCGTCCAGAGGAAGACCGAATGACCCAGGTGTCCAAGGAAAAGCATCTGCAGGACCAGCTGAAGGTTTGTTCTATGTATGAAAAAGATAAATACAAAGAAAACTTTGCAATTTTTTATAAATATTAAATAACACTCAATTCTTGTAAAGCACAGTTAATGTAATTAGCATAAAATTTATGTTAATATATTTTATTTTTACTAGCAACTGAACAAAGAGTTAGCTGCTGCAAAGGACGACACAAAATTGACTAAAAATGACCTTCTGCATCAAGAAAACGTCCGTCAGGGTAGGGACAAGTACAAAACTCTACGAGAAATTCGTAAAGGGAATACCAAACGAAGAGTGGATCAGTTTGAGAACTTGTGAAAAGATTTCTGATAGTGGCTTGTTTTGTATGTAGCATTTGGCTAGAATCTATTCTATCAAAGCTGGACTTAGTGCCTCATGCTTCTCTCATGTTCTACCAAACATGTGTAACTGTTAAGTTTTTAAATCAAAATAAGCCATTCCTTATAGAAAAGTATTGCTATATTATTACAATTTTGAAAGGGAAGAGTTGTAAGTTACATGCTGATCTTTGTCTGCTCAATGTTGTGGTTATTCTTCATTTCTATGATATCAGGAACTTTTTTACTATGTGGATTTTTTATATATATATATAAAATAAGTAACTGTTTTGCATTGAGGACCTGTGAGACCTTGTTACAGAATGATAAAAATTGCTGTCATGACACTTGCCAGGTCTTGTTTAATAATTATTTACAGCCTTGAAACTTGTTATTGCTTACTAGTTTGGATCTAGTAATTTCCATATTTCTGAATGGTCATTTTTACATTGTCAAAGTTGAGTTCCAAGTTAAAGTATTAAAAAAAAAGTTTGACTATTAAGCTTTCTTTGGAAACCCCTTATAAGTAATTCTTTTCCATAGAAAATTTTTAGTAAAACCCTTATTCCTGAAATGTAACCTCCTTTTAAAAATGAGATTACATAACTGTAGCTTCTTCTAGACTTCACCTTTTTAATCCTCTTTCTAGTTTCATTTAATTTCTTTGTATTTGGTTTGAGCAAAGTAGAATTTCAGTTTCTTGATTTATGTTAATGGGATAGGTTATGTTAAGCATATCAAAAAGGAGAGTAAAGCATGAGGGAAACTGTGAGATTGCAGTGTTCATAACTGGTGCACTGGGTGAAATTCATAATTTGAGTTTTTTGCCATCATAATTGAATAATTTTGGCTCAGAAAACAAATTTTTTTGTAACTTAAAGTTCTTTGCTCTGTTTTTCTTATTTTACTTAGATCGCATAATTAATTCAAAGCTGAACAAAAAAGATGGGTTAATATATTTCTTATGGGTTTTTAAGTTTGTAAGTTTATTAGATTCCATGATATCAAATATACAGATCCAAACTTGGTCCTTAAAAGTAGTTCTGTAAAGTTGAAGTTATAAAATTATAGTTTTTAAGGTTTGAAGAATACTATGCTCTAGAGAAATTAATTTGTTTTCTTTTGTACACTTAGTTTTGAAAACAGTTTCTAACAGTA
Organism: Tachypleus tridentatus; assembly: GCF_004210375.1. Lineage (NCBI taxonomy): Eukaryota > Metazoa > Arthropoda > Merostomata > Xiphosura > Limulidae > Tachypleus > Tachypleus tridentatus. The sequence goes on along the minus strand of NC_134837.1, from coordinate 229,767,359 downwards.
TTTCCACACTTAGACCAATCATAAGTATGTACTATTAATGAATCTCAAACTTGTCTTTTCAACAGACATATGTAATATTTATTGGTTAGGTACAACAGGCACATGCTGCTACTGAATAATTATACAACTATGATAATATTTTTAAAAAGGCATTGAAAAATTACAATAAATCTGCCTTGTAAAGAGATTTGTAAAAATCTGCAAAATGCATAGATAAGCTATATAATTATTCCATCTGGATTAGTTGAATTTGATCAGTAGTTTTGTTTCCATTCAGGCTACAGTCAGTGGAGTTTAACTATGTAGGATAATTTTTTTATTTGATACATTGATCAAAGTTTATTTCTTAGAAGCACATTATTAATTTGCCAGTATTGGATCAGTAGGTGTTACATAATCATCCAAGAAGGTGTACAACATTACAATAAAATTTGTTGAATGATAGTTTATCTTAGTAAATGTTTCTCAAGTGGGATAATTTTTATCAACAATAATGCATTCTTGATATTGTGATACATGTAAAAAGCAAAGAAGTAATTAGCTGTATTGCAGAATGAAATAGTCTGTTATGGAATATTTTATAAAGTTAACTCGGATGTGAAGAGAAGTTGCTTAATATATCTTTTCAACTTGCTAACCTCTGTTTTTATTAGAAATAACATTTTTTAAGAACTGTCAGTGGTTGTTCTTTCAAGATATACTAACTTGTAAACAGTCCTTTTAATATGAATTAATAGAAATCAAAATTGTTTTGTAAAAGTTTATTTTATTGACAAGAAATGCATTAAAAAGATTTGTTTATTAAAACTATTTGTTGACTTCAAAGCATAATAATTATATTTAAAAATATTTGGAGGTTTGGAGTCTTATTACTATGTACACATTTCCCAACTAGAAAAACATGGTTATTGTAGTTTAGATTAAGGAAATTTAATTATGTAATATTTATCTATAAAGTACTGTACATGTATAAGGTTAACGTACAAAAAGAATAAAAAGAGGAACTCGTCAGAACACATGCAGCAAAGCAAGTGAATGCAATGTTCACCATTATTTTAGTGGGCAGTTACTCTTTCTGCATTAATGTGTGTAGCCTAACATTATCTCCAAGATGTTCTTAGTAGTTGGTAGCTGATTTTAGAAAAAAGCCTATTGGAACCCCATCTTTTTGTTATATCGGTTTTTAACATAAAATCATGCACAATTAACAATAAAAGTGAAAGACTGAAACACTGCTGTAGTTGGTATTTGTTTTCATAAGTAAATTAAAAATATCTTTACGACATGAATTTTCACCATAATCTATTCTATAATAATGTTTGTACTAGCATTATTTATATAATTTTTCTCAACATTTCTTTTTTCCACTAACAAGTATTCAAAACTCAAACACTTAGAAAGAAAGATGGACCTTTCTTCATCAGACGTGGTGGTAAGGACACGTTACTCAATCTTTGGTTTGTGGATTCAAATTGCCATCACACTGCATATGCTTGCCCTTTTAGTTGAGGGATCATTATATGTTGTGGTCAATTCCATTATTAATTAATTAGTAAATGAGTTGGAGGTGGTGTTGACTACCTGCCTATCCCAACCAAAAAAGTGTTAAAAGGGATTCGATTATTAAAGTATTTAGAACTGTGAATAGAATTGATAGTGTTCATGCATCATCTTTTTATTTAACAGCACGAATAGTAGGACAAGGTAGAAGTCATTTTTAGCTACATTTTATTTTTCTAGAATTTTTGGCCTTCAGAATAGGTTGCTTTTTTGAGAATGGGGCGTTTAAGATGGATTAATGTCTCATCCTGTCTGTCCCAAAATTTACTAAATTAGGGATGGCTAGTGCAGATGGCCCTCATCTAGCTTTACAAAATTCAAGACAAACCAAACCTTTCTTAATTAAGGGCAAACTGGGTGTCTTATTCAGAAGTAAGGATTTTTGTTATTTCTTGAACACATTACTAGCAAAATCAAATATGTGTCTATAAGACTTAAAACTTGTCACTGAGTTTATTATAAAATACAAGAAATATATCGCGAACTCAATTCGTGAAACTACAGATGTAGTTCTATGTACAAATTCCTAAATACCATCATTATACATTTTTATTGATTATCATCCTATTCAAAACTAGTAAACAATTGGAAGAACTAGTATAATAGCTTGGACAAAACAAATGTTATAAAGTTATGTTCATGACCTTGTTTTATAGCTTGATCTGAAAAGCAAGTAATTCATTATTCTGTTTATGCTGTAGCTAACGCAGATAGTCTTCGAGCAGCTTTGCGCAAAATTAAACAAAATACAGCTACCCTTAATTCAAAATTTATGCTCAAGTTTGATGCTTATTTAAGTAACAAAGTATTTACTGTGAAAAGAAATTAATTCTATCTTAAACTAGGACAGTTTGTTAGAAGTTGAGCACAAAGCTATATAAGGGGCTATCTGTGCTCTGCCCACTACAGGGATCGAAACCCGATTTTTTATAACATTGTAAGTCTGTAGACGTACCAGTGTGCCACTGGACGACAACTAGGACAGAATTATAGATAAACACGCACTCGGAAACAATAGAGAAATATTGGTTATTTGATTATGTACACGGTGTTATAACTGAAAATATAGACGACAGTGATGATCCCCATTAAATCGGTCAACTATATTTATAACAAGTTTTACGAAGAACTCTTAGACTGATCACGTCATCATTTAATGGGTTAGTTTTTAGTTCTGGTCTACAGAGGTGCTTATTTTGATCGGAAGATGCCAATGATGATATTTATTTAAAACCACACATAAGATATCTCTGTCGAAGACTGTACTTGTTAGGTTCCTCGAGACTGACTTTGTACTTCCACTCTTGAATATAATAAATCTTAAAATCACGCTTTACTTTATAATAACTCAACAATTCCCTACTTAGCTTGGGTCTTAACTGAAACGTAGTCCGTCTTTCTAAACCTTAAACTTTTGTCTTCTCCGATAATCCTCAGAATATAGTAGAGAGAATTCGCAAACCCTTATCAGTCCCTAGACTACCCTATAAACTTCAACATCATACATAGCAATATTTTTCTCCAGAGAAAATATGTCAAGATATATTTGACTATCCTTGTAAGATAACTTTCAGAGGATTATCTTCTAAACTCTTCAGAAATTTAATACCCTTTCTTAGATAAGGAGGACAAACCTATGGATAATGTTCTAAATGGGACTTATTACTAATGATTTGTATGTATAAACAATAATCTATTCTAAATTGTAGTTAGTGTGTATCTGTAAATATACCCTAAAATTCTACTAGCTTTAAAACTAGTAAAAGAGCACTGCTTTGATAGTTTAAGTGAACTATACACCAATATGCATTTTTTTAGTCACGGTAATGAATGGGTTTCCTTTTATATTAAACACGCGATCCATATTATGATAACCCAAATACATTTAATATAACAGATAGTTATTTTCGAAGTTTGTGCAGCTTTCAAATTGCTACAAGTCATTACGTAACACCTCAACATCCTCAGTGATACTAGAAATGCCTTATAATGTTACTTTCCTAATAATGCTCATATTAATATTATTTAAGAAAGAACAAGCAGAGGCACAAGAACTGATCAACGAGGAACTCCATAAGTAACAATGATCCACTCTGAATGGATTCCAGTAATGAGAACCTTTTAGTTTTTTTTATTCCACCACTTTACAATCCATTTAACTCGTCTTTCCTCAACCCCTAACAATGTAATTTTCGTAACATTTTTAATTGTGGGAAACGTTGTGAAAAGTTAATTACTCAAAGTGTACACGCACATCTTCATCCAGAGAGCAAACAAAATCTTCAACAAAATATAACGTATTATTAAGGCAATATTTCTGTTTGATAAATCCACATTGACTTTCATTTATGATAGATCCGGCATAGCCAGGTGGGTTAAGGCGTGAAACTCGTAATCTGAGGGCCGCGGGTTCGAATCCCCGTCACACCAAACATGTTCGTCCTTTCAACTCTATTTGTTGGTAAAAAAAAGTAGTTCAAGAGTTAGCGGTGGGTGGTGATGACTAGCTGCCTTCCTCTGGTCTTAGACTGATAAATTAGGAACGGCTAGTGCAGATAGCCCTCGAGTAGCTTTGCGCGAAATTCAAAAAACAAACATTTATGATAACTTGTTTCACTAAATGGTTTTGTGACACTTCTTTTATCAAACAGTAGGATTTAGCTAAAAAAGTAAGAGTAACTGCTCTAACATTGCTAGATATACTGTTTTCATCCACCCTAATAAAATATGAATAACACAAACACATGTTCAATTTATATTCACTTATGAAATATGAAAGAGAAAGGAGTACATAACTGATTTTTGATATATATTTCGAAACCTTTTGTATTGATGCTTTAATTTTAATGTTTCAGTTTACCACCAATAGTTTAATATTAACATTATTCAATGTTTTCTAAAAAAAACACTCATAGTTATAAATATTGTAAATATCTTCTCTTGTAGAATAGAATAGAAGAAAACATTTACAATCTCAGTTTTAATATTAAAAGTCGGTTGTTTCTCATAAGCCCTTTTGGAGTTCCTGATTTATTTTATTAACCAAATCACTAGCCTTCCGATAGTTATGTAAATATTCCATCTTAGCTGCCTATTTGAACTTAAACTTTGACATTTTCCCATGATTTTATCATTTATGTTTATAATAAGCCAATTAGTTTGAACTTCTCTGTTAACCTTTTTAAAGGAACGTCTCTATATTTACAACTGACTTTTATTTAGTTATGTATCTCTAACGGCAGGTATGGGTATTAACACTTTTATTGATAAGCAGAAAACAACGTTTCGACTTTCCTAGGCCATCTTCAGGTTAACAAAGAGAATTTGCAACTGATGGTTAAGGACACATGTATTAAGGACGAGAGTATAAACGGGTGCAGGATTGTAGGGGTGTTGCAGTTGGATGTTAGATTATTAATTGGTATAGGTATTTAATTTTGGTTTTGGTTCTTGTATAAGAAGCTTTTCTGAAGTAAGATCAAAACGTTCTCTGCTTATCAATAAGTGTTCTGAGACGTTCTGAAATACATTTTTATTTAAAGTGGTTTTCTCGTCATCAAGAATTTTATTTAGTTAACATAATTAAAATACTAACTTAAAGTACACTCTAACAACAAAAAAGTTTTTCAAAAGTTCATGAAACAGCGAGGTTCGTTGGTTATCACTTGAAAACTGCTGAAGGTTCTTTAGTGGTTGGAAACTTATGCAAGTCGGAAAAACTCCTACAAAAACCTTTTGAATTTCCCCATGTTTAATTAATTTTTCAGTAACTTACAAAACCAAAGTTTTAAAAATTAATCTGAACTAATAATTGAGCCTTATAAAAATCTTGGCTTAATTTTATTTTATTGTTTTTTTTATTGTTGTTGTTATGATTGTTTACTTTTTGCTGTTGTTATGTGTTGCAACATTTGAAGCTAATAGAAAACGTATTGCAGGCATGACATTTTGTGAAAAAAAGTTGGCTGACACAGCTTTCGATTTCGTATTCTATTAGAATTTGCGTAATTAAGTGAAAAAAGATTACTTTTTTGGATCATATATTACTTAATATATACAGAACCAGTAAACCTTGTTCCCTTCTGATAATAATTACTCTCTGATAGTTTTTCCGATATCGTTATATGTTTCTCAGAATTTTATGCCACTGATTTTTTATATTGGGTTGAAGAATAATTCGTGAGCGTTTTTTCAAGTTAAAAAATATATTCATAAATGAAACGCTTTCGCAAAATATTTCATGTCATTTGGTAGATAATTTTTTGCTCTAATAGATGGTGTGTTTGATTTTCATATGTCTTTAATTTTTGCTTTCATTTTCAGCTCATTAAATGGAATGTCAAGTGGACAAAATCGAGCATTTTCGACACCATCTGCTTTTCGCATTTAATTTCTTGCAATTTCGTTTAAAACAATGCATACTATATACCTAGGTATTACATGAAATAAAGTATCATAATAAATGTTTTGGGTGTAATGTGCTCATGCATTGAAATATTGTATAGTCTTGCATGTAATGCTTGAATGAAATTATTTAAAAACGCTCACGAATTATTCCTCAACCTAATATTTAGCTGCCACTGTAGATTCGTATGAATTCTGCCCCATTGCAGACTCGCCTGGAGTACTTTTTTTTTATACTTTTTCTGAGATATTTGTTTATCACAAAGTCAACCCGTAGGTATTGATATTTATTGGGCAGATGCTCAGTTTGACCAAGGATGTTGTTTACCAGTTCATCAAGAGTGGATGGAATGTTTTAAGGACTTAAATGATTGCTACATCATCAATAACCAGAACACCATTCTCTGGTACACTGTGAATGTGGCTTTAACTTTGCTTTCAATAGCATCTATCAGTGCAAACCTATTAATTTTAGCAAGAATTCTGTCATTGTCACAGAAAATTTTATAGTCCTTCAGGTATACCTCTTGATTGACAGAAATGGAATTTTTATCACTTTTATTAAATCTCGTGCATGTCTGGCTTTTGTTTACAAATATTTTGAAAAGTGTACTAAAGAAAGAAGACCCTGACCTTAGCGGAAAGGTAAAGAAACAGTGGAAAAGGTATTCATTGAAATTGTAAGAAATTTTGTCCTTGTAGCAACCCTTGAGATACTGAGGCTGAAACAAAACACAGTCTATGTTTCTTACGTGAAGTTATACATTATCAGCCGTCTTTAGCTCTGCAGCCTTCCCAAGCTTCCCTATAATGTATATAGTAGTGACTCATAACGATATTTAGAATGTCAAACATCAACTATGCTATGTAATGTTATATAGTCAAATTAAGTGACAAGGGTAGATTGCATCAATGTAACTATATTAGAACAAAATAATATTCATCTTTTATGTGAAACTTTATGAAGAAGTATTAGTAAGACAAGTTTAACACAGTTGTGTAGCATAGTTGTCATTTCCATGTTATTTTATTCTGTATACGATGTTACAAATGTAACTCTTCGAATGGATAAGTATAAAAAAACAAACAGAAACGAATACTTCAAATCTATTCATGCTTTTGTTAACTACATAGTGGCACAGACAGTTTTTTTTAAAACGCACAAATTAATTTATTAACTTTCAACTTTTGCCCTATATGCAACTTATAGAATGTTTGATTGTAGTTTAAAAGAATGGCAGATATTCACCTGCTCGTGTTGTTTCAGCTTGCACCACGTGACCTTCTTATGCTTGTAACCTACCATTATCTAAAGTTTGACTTTTCATTACACACAGTAGTTAAAAAATGGTGCTGAACAGGATCTGAACATAATCTTTTCTTGTTGAGGATTATGGATATAGACACATCAGCTACGTGGGATTTCTCGTGTTTACAAGGCCTAAGCTGTCATACTAGGTTAATTCTCAATGGAAGTTCCAATTTCTAGTGGGATTAACTTCTTACTTTGTTTATCAGCGCCATCTATTCCTTTATTATCGGTGAAATCTCTATGACACTGGTGAAAATCAGCATATGAAAAAAATATACTGATTTTGAAACTGAAAGTAGCCTTGACTTACTTAAGCTTTTCTTTATCTACACTGTCAGGCCTAAATATAACCACACTTTAACAGTTTATATGAATGTTTTCCATCTCAACTAAGTCATGGACTTCAGTTTATTTACAAAAATAACAGACAAAAGCTTGTGCGAATTTTAAAAACACAGTTCTTTCAAATATTTAATTTCAGGCCCTTATGTATAATGTTTCAAACGGGAGGGAGATCTAATTTGTGAGATCAAAACAATCAACACATATTTGTGCGAATCACAACCACTACGCTAATACTACGGGGATATGGAGGCATGCACTCTCCCAGAAAATGTGTAAAAAATGGATGCTATGAGAATAAATCTGGAAGCAATTTTGCACGAAATATAGTTTAAACAATTGTATGGCTTTTCACGTAAAATTCGCAAGCATCAAATGCAAAGTCAACAAATCATCATTCTGTTGTAACACTGCATGGGGATCTAGGCTTAAATTAGCAAAAAATATGTTATGCTTTGTCATAGTAGAGTGCTGTACTATCTACGTGTAGACTAGTTATTAACTGTTAAATTATATGACTTATTTCTACAACTCTACAACAATAGCACATTAGCTATTTGAATTATTGGATATCATATATGTATGCACTACCGAAATATATTAACATGCTCCATTCTTTTGAGAAGCCTTTCCATAAATAACTTACATAAAGTTTCAATGTTGATAGCAGTGTCATAATGATGGTGTAGTAGAGTTACCTACTGTAAAGACTTCAGCCTATGAAACGTCACAGTACCAATACGGCTTCACACTTCCTATTATAACGTGTCGACAAAAATCGTTGCATACGACTATTTCAAGCCAAAAATGATAAAGCTTCATTAGAAAAATGCACACCATATAAAAATCTTTAAGTAGCATAAGAAGCTGTGCTATGACTATATCAGCACAATTCTTTTGAAAATAGTTTCCATCCTTCAGTCAACACTAAACATTTTACAAATGATTAAAAAAAATATATTGGAGTGTTTTTGTCTCACTTAGGCTATTATGGGTATGACGTAAACCGTGATCGTCACATGTCACGTTTTAAATACTTAACTGATCGTGGGCTTATAGTAGCGTATTAATTTCTTAAAATCGCGGAATGAAAGTATATTTCTGGGTACTATTTTTTAAAATATAGAGGATATATTTGATATCAAGAACAGTTCACTTGCAAGATTTGATATATAGAATGTTTAACATTAGTGTGACAACTTTTTCTTCTATCTTGTCGTAACGAAAAATCACAATAATCAGTCTCACCACACGTGTAACAACCAACGAACTTAAAGAGAATATCTGAAACATGGTTTAAATACAAATATACTGTGAGTAACTGTGATATTGTTGATATCTCAATTGTCTTTGACATATCAAGACTCGTAGTCCGAGGGTCGCTGGTTCGAATCCCCGTCACATCAAACTTGCCCACCATTTTAGCCGTGGGGGCATTATAATGTTCTGGTCAATCCAACTATTCCTTGGTAAAAGAGTAGCCCAAGAGTTGGCGGTGGGTGGTGATGACTAGCTGCCTTCCCTCTAGTCTTACACTGTTAAATTAAGTACAGCTAGCGCAGATACCCTTCGTGTAGCTTCAAAAACCAATCGTTGACATGTAAATAATAATTCTATAATATTTATCTTCCACTTAATATAAAATGGAAAAACACACACCATATTCATAGTGGCTACACTAGAATCATTGTCACGAAAACACAGAACTTAAAGCAGAGCAAGTAACTTGGAAGAATGTTCAGACTTTCTTCCGACTGTTCTCGATGAGTATGAAGTGTGACGTCATCATTATGGTAGAGAAAGTGTATCAATGCAGAGTGTGCTCACAGCATTTTATCACAATCCAAACTATGTTTCAGATGCAACATTTTTCGAGATTTTGTCAACAACAGTGTTAAGCATAGCAAAAGTTTCAGTCGCAGATTTTCCACGTTTAACACAAAATTTCACAGCAAGTCATTGCTCCTTCAGGTCATTCATTCTGAAATCCGCCAAACGAAAAATCGCACTTCACTTAAAACCGCGTAGCTAATACACAAATGAAGATATCTGCAATCGGAAAATGGCGTCGTAATCAGCTGATCTGTGCGAACCTAGCGACACCAAGCGGATTCCACTGGAACCAACTGGAGCCGCGCAATTCAAACAGTCCGCGTATTTTTTTTAACAGACCTCGTACATGTATATACACAGACGTACATCTTGTTAGGAAGGCCGAAACGTTGTTCTCTGCTTATCAATAAAAGTGTGAATACCCATGCCAGCCGTTTTGAGATACATTTTTATTTCAAGTGGGATTCTCGTCATCAAGAACCATGTGTTTAAATCACACTTCTCTCTTTAATTGATGTTCTAATTCTTTGGATTTAGTTGATTTAAATCGTTTCTTCAATATTTTCATTATCGTTTTAGTTTCGGGATTGCGCGTGTGTGTGAGTGTGTGTTTTTTCGTATAGCAAAGCCACAATGAGCTATCTGCTCAGCCCACCGAGGGTAATCGAACCCCTGATTTTAGCGTTGTAAATCCGGAGACATACCGCTGTACTAGCGGGGGGCTTTCGGGATTGCACTGCTAGATATTTGGTTTCGATACCTGTGGTGGATAGAGCACAGACAACTCATTTTGTAGCGTTTTATTTAATTACAAACACACAAATAATAAATGTCTGTGAACTCCCAAAATAAACGACTGTACTTAAAAATAAATGTTCCTTTGCTTATTCTTACTTCTTTCAATACGTATAGTTCATTTATTTTTTTATATTCAAGAAAACGTATCTAAACAATTTTAAAAAAAGAGATAAGAAATCAGATACATTTTTAGGCGAATCACAGCAAATGTTAATATTGATTTTTACTATTTAAACTTTAATAACATTTAATGCGTAATTAATATTTTGAGCCATCACGGACATCTTTTAATCAAGGTTTGACCTTGACAAGTAAATCAGAAAAAACCTAAAAAGTAAAATAAAATGTTTTTCCCTTGAATAAAAGGCAGCTGAGGCAATTTTTTTAGCTCAACTTCGCCAATTTTGGTTTTAAAAGCTTTCTTACGATCCACGTTATGACATTGAGCCCGAAAATTAGATCTGTTAAAACAGTGTTTCTAGGAAATCTTAATTTTCTGTATAGTCTGTCACTTCCATATTACAAATAGCAAGTAAATTTAAGCTTTGAGTAGTTCCGCGAGAAATACAAGAAGCAAACATATTCTTCGTCTTGTAGTTGAATAATACCGACAGTATTACCAGTAGAAAGTACGTTCTGAACTACTGCAGATAAAGGTTTAATGTTTTAAATGAACATTAGGATATCTAGTCTTTTCTTTAATAAATGCTATTTCTATCAATAAATACCCTGGATCAGTTTAATCAATACGTACTATACCCCTGGATCATTGCTTAAACAGTTATATCAAATGGTAATCATTCAACTGTTATTAAATAAGGCCTAATTTTCCATAACAAAGAGAATATAATGAAAGAATATTTGCTGTTAAAGTCATCAATGCTACAAGTGTAGTTACCATTCTTTTAGATGCATTACATTTTCACATGTTCAACTTCCATCAAAAACTAAATGTTATATGTTTGTGTTGAGTCCCAAGGAATGTATAGTCCAGTATGGGTGATTTTTTCGATGGATTTCTGTTTTAAATTGTGTGTCGATTCTTGTAATTTTGAGGTTAAATAATGATATTTGATTGCTTTCTTCCTGTTCACATGTGAAGTTAATGTTGGGTACACATACTTAATTTTTTCAATCACATTAACTCCATACATCCCATTAACATAACATTAACTTCACGTGTGAACAGGAAGAAAGCAATCAAATATCATTATGTAACCTCAATATTACAAGAATCGACACACAATGTAAAACAGAAATCCACCGAAAAACCACCCATGCTGGACTATACATTCCTTGGGACTCAGCACATGAAACAAAACAAAAACTCAACATACTAAGAAACCAAATAAACACAGCCATAAAACTATGCTCACCAGATAAAATTAACGACGAATTAGACAAAATAAAACAATACTTCATCAACATCAATAAGTTTCCTCCACAAAACGTAGAAAACATTATACGCACACACCTAGACAGAAAGCAAAATCAACCAACAAAAGTAAATATATCTCAAGAATAAAAAAATCACGAAACCATATACTACTGTATACAATATATTCCCGACATCAGCAGACAAATAACCAACATTTGGCAAAAACTAGTAACAAAATATGACATTCCAATTAATACCAAATTTATTCAAAAACCAGGCACAAAACTAAGGTCTATACTATGTAAAAACTACACTGACAAACACCACACCAACATTATTTATAAAATACAATGTTATAACTGCCACGACTTCTATATTGGAGAAACAAGTAGAAAAATGGAAACCAAATTCAAAGAACATAAAAAGTCACCTTCACACGTTTTCGAACACTTCAAGTCAAATAAACACAACATAACCATAGAAAACACTCACATAAATAAAGAAACAAACATAAACAAACGCAAGATTATAGAAGCCTTACTTATACAACAACTTAAACCCAAAATAAACCAATACAAAGGAATACCTTTATACCTATATTAAATATAATAAAATAAATAATATAAAATTATATATTCAAACATCTAACACCGCCCTCTACATTCCGACACTCAGTTACACAACCCCTTCCAAACATGTGGTGAGCTTCCGGTCAGTTACCTCTTTTTTTCTTTGTGAACCTGACGATAACCGAAGAAGGTCGAAGCTTTGTTCGCTCTTCTACGTAAAATATTTTCTCAACCCAAACGAGCCGATTTTACATATAAATTAATTTATTATCAATCAGTTGAAATCTGGGTTTTCTATTGGTTATATATTTAGAGAGAACCAACATCAGAGAAATATATTGAAACATTGTATGTGACAGTTTGGTGAGGCAAGAGGTATCATAATTTCTGTTGGCTTGCTCCTTAAGCGGCCTGACATGGCCAAACGCGTAAGGCGTGCGACTCGTCATCCGAGGGTCGCGGGTTCGCGCCCGCGCCGCGCTAAACATGCTCACCCTCCCAGCCGTGGGGGGCGTTATAATGTGACGGTCAATCCCACTATTCGTTAGTAAAAGAGTAGCCCAAGAGTTGGCGGTGGGTGGTGATGACTAGCTGCCTTCCCTCTAGTCTTACACTGCTAAATTAGGGACGGCTAGCACAGATAGCCCTCGAGTAGCTTTGTGCGAAATTCCAAAACAAACTTTTATCAACAAATAGTGGAATTGACCGTCACATTATAACGCTCCCATGGCTGAAAAGACGAGCATCTTTGCGACGGGGATGCAAACCTGCGACCTTCAGGTTAGGAGTCGCACGCCTTAACCCACCTGGCCATGCCGGGCGGATGAAACAATTAAACTTCCACAAAAAATGTTTCAGATTTAACCAATAAAACTAAAAAAGTAAAGTAAACTCAAAAATAAAGTAATCAAAAAACGAGTGTTTTTTTTTTCTTTTTTATAGCAAACCCACATCGAGCTATCTGCTGAGCCAACCGAGGGAAACTGAACCGCTGATTTTAGCGTTGTGAATCCGGAGACATACCGCTGTACTAGACGGGGGTATCAAGAAACGCTCTAAACCGATAACGTCATCAAACTCTCAGTCACACTGAATCACGGGTGTAATAGAACTATATGATTCACTCACTGCTGTAGCACGTGCTTTCCCGCTGTCCAGCTCTCGAAAGTACCTTGTGTTTGGTAAGAAACCAAAACAACAACAGAACTTACTTTCCATTAATTCTTCGCAAAAATATGTCTATAACGTCTCAAGGTAATGTTAAAAGTAGTACACTTGAAAAAGTGGATTTTAAAATAAACCTAGGTATGAATTAGTTTATAGTAAGACGAACTCAATAGAGTGAATGATTAAAGATTTCTTGGATATATATATATATATAACTTAACTATGTTTACTCATTTGTTGTCTATCATTAAAAAAAGAGTAAGTGAAATTATTTCAAAATAATGTTAACGTTAATTTATTTGGAAATATTATGGAAAAGTTTAATAAATTTAAAGTAAATTAAATAAAAGGTAAGTTATTTCATATTTGTAATAACCCCTTTGAAACTAGGGCGCAATGACTGGTCTGTCTTCCTTTTTCGGTGTGAAAATCTAGTCGCCCTAGTTTGATTGAATACTGGAATTTCATCGTCACACCTATACACATGGCTCCAATGTGCATAACGTTTTTGTGGCAATGGTTCATAGTTCGGTCATCACAGAATGTGTTATTGTTGAAATTAAACTTTTACTTTTATATAAAAAAATGACCTCCATTCATGAAGATCATGAAAGCAAGTTTCACAACCTTTCCTATGAAATGTTTCTCTGATACTGACAACATTTCTTTTATGTAAGAAATATAGAGCGAATAAACTGATTGTGACATTTAACATTACTATTTACTAACATTTATTTTCGTACACACACCATCGAAAATAAAAATAAATTGGAATTGTTTGTAACCTAAATTTTACTGAACGCCGATGATTAATCAGAAGGTGAAATAATCGAACTATAAAATATAAAATATTTCCTGTTCCAACAGGTTTTTTTTTCTCTTATTTACGTAATAAGTGTTAAAGAAGGTTTTGTTTTTTTTAAATGAGGGCATAATACCTTTCATGATCTAGTTTGTACAAGGACTTGTCCTTCAAGTAACCACACCTATATTCGTCTGGCATTTGGAAGAGGCACCAATGAAGGACGAAGACATTAAGGCAACAGAAATATTGATGTATTATTCTCTGTTTTCACTGGCATTGTATTCATTCTAAACTTAGCATACGTTGAAGTTTTTTTTTCAAAGTAAAATGTTTGAAAAAACAAGTAAATGAATTTTTTTCTCAGAATAAATAAATACATAAATAATACTGTGTTATATAAAGAGACAAAAATCTTTGAGTGGGGCATCAATTATTACTATCTTTCATGCTAAAATTCGGAGTTCAATCTGGCAAATATTGTGTTCAGATAGCTACAAAATAAAATAATTTCGCTCAATCAAACACAAGGAATCAAACCTCGGATATAACAATAAACATACCGCGGACCACTCGGGGCAGCTCATCAGATAGCTTTACACTAAAAAAATATATTTTTAAAGTATATTTACTTCTTACTAAATATCTCGTAGAAAATCAAGTTGATAAACTATTGGAAAATTCTTCAATTATTTGTCTTGGATTAAAAAGCTGTGTTTATGTGAAAGAGCTAGCAGGTTCTTCCCTAAATATCGATGGTGATTTTTGTAGCAAGTCTTTTCCACGTTATATAATCTTAATTTTCAAATTGCCTCTGTCACTCTGATTTCTCTTTTCTCTCGGTCTTACGTGTTCTGATAGTTAGGGCACTTGACTAGCAATCTGTGTGTCGCAGGATCAAAATCCCGTATCGAACATGCTTGCTCTTTCAACCGTGAGGGCATTATAATGTGATGCTCAATCCCATTGTTCGTTGGTAAAGAGTAGATACTACCAGAGTGTTATCTTCTCGGTGGTTGGCAGTTCAAAATTATGGTCGGTAGCAGATAACTTCAGTTGTTTTGTTATGAACAAATACTTTTATTTCTTTATACGTACGAAGAAAATATCAAACTGAGAAAAACATGAAATACTTTTAGTTGAACGCTCATGAAGAAGCTGTTAAACGAAACGTTGAATGTCAAATCAGAACAAAAAACCTTTGATGTTATAAGGCCATTTATTACTAGAGTGAAAATATCTGGGTTCGGCATGGCCAGGTGGTTAGGGCGTTCAACTCATAATCTGAGAGTCACGGGTTCGAATCTCCGTCACACCAAACGTGTTAGCCCTTTCAATCCTGGGGGCATTATAATGTGACGGTCAATCCCACTATTCGTTAGTAAAAGAGTAGCCAAAGAGTTGGCGGTGGGTGGTGATGACTAGCTGCCTTTCCTCTAGTCTTACACTCCTAAATTAGGAACGGCTAGAGCAGATAGCTCTCGTGCAGCTTTGCGCGAAATTCAAAACATGAACAAACGTGAAAATATCTATCAGACAATCTACTCAATTTCTAGATTATTTGAAAGGTTCGACTATCGACATATATCCTTTTATAGCGCTGTTAGCAGTCTATATGTAAAGATGTTATCCAATTGCGTTATTTTTTTTTTTTTTTAGAGTATTGAGATTAACAAAAGTGTTAACAATAGATATGGATTTTGTTTGCAGTCGTAGAAACAGTCTATGTAGTAACAAGTGGAGGAAACAGTTTCCTGTGATTTAGAGATTCATGCTGATTTTAAATGTAGTAAATCTAAGCGGATCAAGCGGTTGACTTTCAGTAAATATGATATTTACAGATTTCAAATCGAGTGATTCCTATATATCTATTCTTTAAAATGTATGTAAACCTAGGACATGCTCCCTCGCCTAGGTTGTGTAGTGATGTTAAACTAAACTATACGTTTAGTTTATAGTCCTGAAAATAGTCTATGCGACGTGTTTTATTTACAAGTCAGAAATAAAACGTGTTTATATAATAAAAGTGCTTTAGAATAAATGTATTTAAATAACACCTGTAATATAAATTTAGGCTTGCCTTATTGAGGCTCTACTTTATGCAATGTGTGATATCGGTCTCTGTAATGCTTATTGTACGTAATACAACAATTATACAGAAGTTCTATGGCAGTGAATCTCCCCAGTAGCCTGAAGTTTCCGTGAATTTTCAGCCCGCAAATCGTTTACGGACCACGTAACGGTTTTGAGACACCTCCTTCGTCCCGCATCTAGCTCTGATTGCCAAGCTGGATTCTCAAAGGTCGTGGCTGGAAGAACCCGCAAACCTTCTTCCTGTACTGTCATGATTTTATCCTTAAGGTAGAAAGGTTTCTGAAACAAACGACTATTCTTATTTTATCGTAACTCTATTTACATCAAGGCTTTCTTCTGTAAACTGGTTCAAGGTTATGACCAAAGGGAAGGGTGGAGATTGTCTTACCAACTGTCTGATCCTAGTAATTCTTTGGGGATCAAATCAAGGTCCTTTTACACGTGGTTTGTACTGGCGCCATCTGTCCCACCTTTCTGCCAAACATAATAATTCTATTTACCTCTTTTATGAAACATGCATTGTAAATCTAAGGCATGTCCTAGCCATATTAATACATACCAAGAAAACATTTGTTTGTTTGTTCTTGAACTTTTCGTGTAAAGATACCATAGGGATAACTGTGCATTATTGTCCATCTATATGTAAAACGGTTAGTATGGGTTGAGAAAATTCTAACCGTTTTCACATGTATATTTTTGTCTACAAATGGGGTTTCTCGTGATAACTGATTATTATTGTCTATTGTTTTGAACTGATAAACTAGAGGAAAGTCAGAAAGTTAGCTGTCTCTCACGACCGTTTTCCGAACTACTCTTAGCTGACCGAATAGTAAAGTTTGGACGTTATTCTTAATGAGCACTCACGTTTCCAATGTGGAGCGCATTCTTGAGGAAATGGGTCGCGAACCGTAAATTCATTAGACTCACAGTTTAGCACGCTAATTATTAGATGTGTGTTTTTTCTTATAGCAAAGCCACATCGGGCTATCTGCTCAGCCCACCGAGGAGGATCGAACCCCTGATTTTAGCGTTACAAATCCGGAGACTTACCGCTGTACTAGCGGGAGCTAATTACTAAGTGATACTCAGCTCAATGGTATAAATACGTAAAAGGTTTTCATTAGGTGCTTGAATTAATTATTGTATGTATGTATAAAACCAAATTAAAGAAGACTTTGTACTAATTATTCACTGTTGTTGAATCTATTGTTAACAGGTATCAATACGTAAATGATAAAAATAAACAAAGTGTTACAAAAAACATGCCCCTAGTGGCACAACGATATGTCTGCGGATTCACACTACTAGAAACCAGATTTCGATGCTCATGGTGAGCAGAGCACAGATAGCCCATTGTGTAGCATAGTACTTATTTCTAAAACAAACAAGCAGACAAAAAACATGCTTGTTAACTTAATATAACCATCACGTTTAGGAACATCTTTCAGAATGAAATTTAATGTTTTTTTTTTTTATCAACGTTTTGATACACCTTGAAACTTATACTATTTGCTTCATGAACAATTTCGTATCCACCATTTATTGCGCACTTCTGGAATATATTCAAATGCTATAAAATTAATCGATGTTTTTGTTACACTTTAAAATTTAACATGTACATTCTATGTTTAAAAATATTCATTTTTCACAATTACTATCTATTTCTGATACATCATAAAGGGTAATATTTAAGGTGTAGTTTTAACACATTTCTCTTTGACCTTTATTTCGGCCTTCCTCATTCAATACTATATCTTGTTTCTCCGACTTGTGAAGGTGAACCATAAGCTTTAAGTGTTTAAGAAAAAAGAAAAATAAAGAGAAGATAGTTGGATTAGAGTTTGTTAAATTGATTGTAAGATTTGTGACAAAATAAGTCCAGACTACAAGTCAAGATTTGATATCAGAATGTATTGGTTTCATTGAATATATGTGAGTTCTGGGTTGTTTGAAAATAGACCGACACTACGTATTTCGTATACAAGATATCAATGAAGTGGTATTTTAACTTTCTTCCTTACTCGAATTGAATGTTAGTTGCTTCTGAGTAGGCTTTTTAAAGCCGCATTTGTTTGTTTGTTTTTTTAATTTCGCACATAGCTACACGAGGGCTATCTGTGCTACCCGCCCTAATTTAGTGGTGTAAAACTAGAGGAAAAGCAGCTAGTCATCGACACCCACTCCAACCCTTGGGCTACTCTTTTACCAATAAATAGTGTGATTGACCGTCACATTATAATACTCTCACGTCTGAAAGAGTAGTATGTTTGGTGTGACGAGGATTCGAACCCGCGATACTCGGATTATGATTTGAGTACCCTAACCACCTAGCCATGAGTCGTATTTGTACTTATAATGTTGTATGTAAGAATATGTTATATTTTAAGCTAACAACTTTTAAAAATATAATGCCCTTAAACTATATATTTTTGGCTTAAGATCTGAGATTCTTAAAAAAACATGGAAAAACTTCCTTTTAAAATCAGTGGATCACTATTTATGATGCCAAATTCCTGACTAAACAAACATAACACTAATCCGTGATGACGAGAAAACCCACTTGTAGAGAAAATTATATATTTAAAAACGGCCATCGTCAGAAGATTTGTTTGTTTGTTTGTTTTTCGAATTTCGCACATAGCTACTCGAGGGCTATCTGTGTTAGCCGTCCCTAATTTAGTAGTGTAAGACTAGAAGAAAACAGCTAGTCATCACCACCCGCCGCCAATTCTTGGGCTACTCTTTTACCAATGAATAGTGGGATTGACCGTCACATTATAACGCCCCCACAACTGAAAGGGCGAGCATGTTTGGCGCGACGGGGATGCGAACCCGCGACCCTTAGGTTACGCGTCGCACGTCTTAACACGCTTGGCTATGCCGGGCCACGTCAGAAGAAGGTCGAAACGTTGTTCATTCCTCTACTGGTGCTTCTCTACCCATTCTGGCCCGGCATGGCCAGGTGGGTTAAAGTGTTCGATTCGTAATCTGAGGGTCGCGTGTTCGAATCCCCGTCGCACCAAATATGCTCGCCCTTTCAGCCGTGGGGGCGTTATAATGGTACGGTTAATCCCATTATCCATAAGTAAAAAAGTAACCCAAGAGTTGGCGGTGAGTGGTGATGACTAGCTGCCTTCCCTCTAGTCTTACACTGCTAAATAATGGACGACTAACGCAGATAACCCTCGAGTAGCTTTGCGCGAAATTCAAAAAACAAAACAAACAAACTCTACTCATACCAGCCGTTTTTAAATATATGAAACATAACACTAAAATCCAGGGTTCAATTTTCTGCAATGGGAAGAGCGCAGAAAGTCCATCTTGTAAACTTGTATTAGAAAACAAACAAATTAAAACAAATTCTGATTGACTTTAGACACCAAACTATCACTGTTTATGATCCTTGTTAACTAAACTTGGTTCTGTGTTTCTCCAAGTAGGAAACATTATTGATCTCAAATTCTCAACAGAACCTAACTGTGTATGAGATAAAAAAATTACAGCTTTGAATTAACTATTCCTACAGTTTACGGTAAGATTCTTAACAAGTCCCGACTTAGTGTGACTTCCGTTAACACTTAATGATTGTTATTAGCTAAACAATATCTTTTTGTGGCTTTCGAAGTAGTCTAGTTATGATTTATGACTATTAACTAAAGTCACTTTTGTGTCGCCACAATCAAGTAAATTACTTTTGGGCAGATAGCGTATATTCATTACATTACCCATGTGCGCATATATTGGCAGTAAAATTTAGTTACGATACCTCTATTTGTCGTTTCAATAGCGACAGTGCTTTATGAAACTAAACATAAGTTATGAGGAAGAGAATCACCCCCATGTTCCGTATGTTGGCCACTTTCTTATTACTTTAGAGATTCAGTTAACAATTGAACGTCTTGAGTATCATATGTACTCTATGAAAACACCATTACAAATGTATTGTAAACACATACGTGCTGTGATGACACCACTAATTGTGTTGTAAGCACATATGCGTTTTATGAAGACATCACCACAAATGTATTGCAAATACGTATTTTTAATTTGTTAATGCTAATTGAACAACGGTACGATTGTTCATAGGTTATTTTCTCTAGTTAATGGCTTAAATAAGTGTAATAATTCTTAATACAACTTAAATTTCTCATATTATTCAAGTTTTACATATGAGATGTAAAGTTGAGGATGTATTATGTCTGTAAATTCAAGATTATAATGTGTGGAAATGTAATAAAATAGCAAATAGAAAAATGAAACTATCCGAACGTCAGCTTAACCATGTGTGTATAAATATTTTGTAAAATTATCATCCATTTATCAGGCGGTTTAATGTATTTTTAAAAGGTACCTTAACTGTGAAAGTTAATGCATAAGATTTGCAATTACATAATGACTACTTAGCTGTTTAGTGTAGTAATAAGTGCTTGGCACTATAAAGTATAATTAACTATTGTAATGTATGAAGTTGCCAGATTGGTAAGACTAAATGAGTTTCTCTCTACACATGCCATTGAAAATCATTCATAATACCATAACCACCATTGCTGATTGTTGAATTTCGCGCAAAGCTTCTCGATAGTCGTCCCTGATTTTGAACTGCTGGGAAAGAGTAGAATAAAGGGAAGGCAGCCAGTCAACCTAATCCGCCCAAGGGCTACTCTAATTCAAAAGTGAGATTTGACTGTCATTTTTATAAGGTACTAACGATCTTAAAGAGTGGAACGCTTTTTTTATCTTTTGTCAGAAATTAGGCGCGAACCGCAAAACCTCGGATTGAGAACTCATGTAGGAATTATTGATATTACAAATTATCTTGGTTAAATAAAGATAATTTTGAAGTAAGTACAAAAAGAAAGGTGGAGAGTGTAGTATTGGAAACATAACCGAAAACTATTTGATTTATCCCAGTTTACACATTTGATACGTTAGATAGGAATACGTCAGATAGATACTTTGCTTTGATACATTTAACTTATTAAGGTTACATTAACGTAATGGCCAAATGACGTATTGCTGATGCGATAAATGCCTTTGTTTATCTTACATACTTAAATTATAAGTGCCCACTATCAGCTTAATCCACTTTTGTATAACTTCCAAAGTAAATTAGTAATAAGTTATCATCATAGATTCTTAGCTAAACCTGACTGTGTATATTTTCCGAAACGAAACAGTCTTAGTTTATGGTCCTTAATCTTGCTCATAATCCTATATTGTTGAGGTCCATTTTATGTGGCTTTGGCACCCAGCTAGTTGTAGCTTATGTTCCTACATTCAAAAGTAAACCTGTTTATATTAAGCTTTTACAGATAGCTAATCGCAGCTTGTGATCCTAAATTCTAACTAAACCCATTCTTGTGGGACTACTGCAGCTAGTTAGTCGCAGCTTATGATTCTAAATCCGTAACTTAATACCCTTGTATGAAACTTCTGTAGTCAATTTGTATAAAAAATTTAGACCCTAAATTTTCGGCAAACCAGGTACATTGTTTAAAATTCACTAAAATATAGTAAAAATGAAGCAAGTGTACACTGCAAAAAATAGTGTATGTAATACGTACCCGTTCCCTGGTGGATCAGCGGTAAGTTTAAGGATTTATAACATTGAAGTCTGAGGTTAGATTCATGTCATTGTCAGGGTGAGGGTTACCCATCGTGTCAATTTGCAATGAAACGAACAAACGCTATGTACCCAAAAGGATTAAACACAAAAAAATATATTCAAAGGTAAAATGTCTAACCGTTTTTCTTTTTATTATCGGAGTTCGAACACTAAAATACAAAACCAACTGAATCTTTTCGCACTTCTAATCGTAATCGTTTCCAAAGACTCTGAATCCTTGAAGTGCATTCATAATTTGAGTACTCTTGTGCCTTGACTTGAGTGTGAAAACTACGCTCAGAGAACTACGATCCTAACGAAAAGTGTTTGCGACGGTATTAAATCATTACAGCATGTCGATAGAAGCTGGAGACTGTTTTGTCGAGAAATGTCACTTTTACGGCCAACTCCTCACTACAACCATTACCCGCGGTTTCCAGGCACACGCGAACACTTACCGATATTAACAAAAGTCCGTACTTGTGTGGTCTTATACTGCTAGTAAAATCATGGAATGTCTTAAAAGACATGACCATCTGCTTTATAACGTGTACATAATAAAGTTAAAACGTAAGTTGATCTCACAAAATAACATTAATCTAAATTACTGTAAACGCTCATTGTTTTGGTTTTTACGTTGAAAATGTGGCTACACTTATGTGTTTATGAAATTTAACAATCATTAAATTATGCACGTGTTAAAAGGATAAAGGCATAATAATGACATAGCTGTACATGAAAATAATAATTTGAAATTTACAGGATTTGCGATTGCATTAAGTACAGCAAACTTTGTGACATTTCGGTCGATGTTTTAGTTAATAAACGTGTGGCAAAGTAATATAGCAGTAAACACGAGGACTGCGAAACTTTCCAAAGCCGAGCATACACACGTGTCCTGATGCAGTTCATGATCTAACATCGACTTAAATTCTATCGATAGTATCTAATCATATTTTGTCTAATAATAGAGATATAATGACACATGATACGTCAACCATTTCCATTAGAAAATCACTAAACCTTAGAAAAAAGCTAATTGTTTTAGCTTTGCAGTAGAAGAGCAATGCTACAGCTAAGTTTAATCTACAAAGTGAATAATTGTAATGTTATTGTTGAAGCACTTTAGAATAAACGAAAAAGTTGAATGGGAAGCCAAAGGGAGATGTAGAGTTGACTAACTTTAAAGTCACACCTGTCATCACATTCGTTTAATCTATAAAAATACTTTCTTGTTATTATTATTGAAATTTACACTGAATGACATTTAGCTTTTATCATCGCTCTAACCTTGGCATACATTCTTATAAAAGTAGCTGGCCCTCAAGAAAAAGGCGTGGTTAGACACCTGAATGTAGAATTTCAGGTTTTTATTATACAAACCCGAAATGTAAAATAGGAGCTCAAAAGCAAGGAAGATCATTTTGAAGATGTATACGTTTTAAATTAGTCTATTTATACATGTCATTGCCATTAGAACTGGGCCCGGCATGGCCATGTGTATAGGTCGCTCGACTTGCAATTTGAGGGTCGCGAATTCTAATTCCCGTTACATCAAATATGCTCGCCCTTTCAGCCGTGGAGACGTTATTATGTGATTGTCATTCCCACTATTTGTTGGTAAAAGAGTAGCCAAAGATTTGGTGATGAAAGATAATGACTAACTGCCTTTCCTTTAGTCTTACAGGGCTAAATTAGGGACAAACCCATCTAGATGGTGAGAGTAATGGCGCTGAAACAAACTTACCTAGACATTGGAACATGAAGAGCTTGTTGAAGATCCGAAGGTAAAGGTTAACATGAAGATTCACAACTCTAACGAAAATTAACTTTGAACAAAATCAAGCTCAGAATGAAACTAAAACATGAAAAAGTAAAAATATAAATATAGAAAATAATTTCATGCTTTGATATGGATCAACACATTAATATATTCCAGAAACCTAAAGATCAAGGAAAGATTCCTCTTCAGTAATTGCCTTGATTATGAAGTTTCTTAGAGGTATCACAAACTACGGTAGTGCTTATCATATAAGGATGGATGCCGCATTCAATCTATTGCATTATGAAGCTTACAGACAACTTTCCAAGCTGAGTTATAGCTTTATTTGAAAAATTAATTGTTATTACCGAGTGTTTTAGAGGCTGTGATACTCCCAGTCTCATTGGAAAGTGTTGTTAAGCGGAGAACTGGGATTCAGCTAAAGAGTCACTATTTATATTTCTTTTATTTTATAATGCCAGCCAAAAATGTGTGAAATATTTCCGATAGATTTATTACGATAGAAAAGCTTTTTAAGAGTATTTGGGAACAATTTAAGCTAAAAAGAAATTCATAGTTCTAGTGCAAACAATGTTATATTCACCTCTTGAAGTTAGCTTCCTTACAGACATTTCAGGTATCTTTTTAAAAAGCTAAGTAAAGCATGAAACAGGAATTATCAACTAATCACATGACTGTAACATGTAACAATGCTTTGTACACTATACAATTGGTTTCTTTAGGGAGCCAACCTCTGTATTATTTGTGAAGTGAAGGAGAATAAAAATAACATAAATAATATTAACTTTCGTTACACACATTTAAAGAATATACTAGCCTTCAGTTAGAGGAAAAAACGTCACAAAACAAGTAATAAATAGCTTTTTGTAAATGTTAAATTATGTAGAGATGGCAATGCCAAAAATAATGCAAACATGAATGTAGCAAAGATACAGTGAAATAATTTTCATAGGTTCTCTCCTTACTGTATACTGTTTTTAATATAAAAAAATTAAAACGAATAGTGTTATACATTCTGAATGTGGTTAATGACCATAAACTTGTAAGATTAACTCAACACTTATTTTTGTATTGTTTGTAGTTGAGCTTAAGGCTACACAAATGCTGTGTCCACCATAGGTTTGTTTGTTTGTTTTGAAAAGCTACTCGAGAGCTATCTGTGCTAGCCGTTCCTAATTTAGGCACTAAGACTAGAGGGAAGGCAGCTAGTCATCACCACCTACCGCCAACTTTTAGCCTACTCTTTTACAAATAGTGGGATTGACCATCACATTATAACGCCCCCACGGCTGAAAGGGCGAACATGTTTGGTGCGACCGGGATTGGAACCCGCGACACTCGGATTAGGAGTCGAACGCCTTAACACGCTTGGCCCTCCACCATAGGTATCGACACCTAGTTTATATTGTTGTAAGTCCGCAGATATTCCGCTCAACCATTGGGGAGCGGTTTGTTTATATGATTTTATATAATCATCTCTATATTGTTTCTGTACTTTTTGGCACTGCCATTACTAAACCACACACACTTTTTGCAAAAGTTTCTTTTATTGTTTGCATACACAAGCGAAACATAATTATACAATTTTGAAATTAACAGCAACATAAAATATGTTAAAATAAAAGTTTATTTACTTTGATTTATTCAAATAAATAAAGGATAAAAAGTTGTATATTGTACAGTCGTCGGAAACCGAGACCAGGACGAAATTCGAATCCTATTTCTGCTGCTCGGGCTGATGTTTTGGTCAATAAAGCTACTACATCAAGAAATCGCCGTCTCTTTGCAAGAACTGAAAGTTAGCAATTAATACATTGTTATACACTTAGTAACATAGTAAGATAAAACATCTGCTCGGTAAATAAAGTTATCAGTTTCAACGTCTCAGTTTTCCCTTTATTCGTATGATATTTCACCTTACGAGATCACGTTTGGACATAATTTTATCAATGTTATTAATTAATTTTTGATACTAAATATTATTGCTATATTTATCAATTCGAGTAAAGTTTCAACAGATCAAATGGTTTAAGCAGGTTTTAAGTTAACCTTAAATAATTATATTAAAACCAGTTAAGAAATCTTAGTACTTAAGTATGATATATTTAAAATTAAAAAGTAAAATTCCTTTGCCTAACACGCAATGCATCAAAATATTTGAAGATTGCTGTCAAAAGATGGCACTAAGTGATCGTACGTTAGTACGTTTTAAATAGTTAGTTTAATAACCTTAAACACCACTGTACTACAGTAAAATAACTCAGAAGATTCCAAGATATGTCTATAGCGACAAAATTATAAGGTATACATGTATTTTCACTCACCACAGTGAACTTATATTTAAATAAGTTTTGAAAATGTGTGATATGTAACTCCATCATTAGGCATCATTAAATTCTAATGTCGATAACATAGGCTAAACCACAATAACTAATTGCAAGATAAACATATTTATATTATTCTAGGTTAACTTATCCGCGTTAAATTATCTTTACATACCACTTGACCATTGCAAAATACACCAAAATATTTGAGAATAAACTTTCTACATACCACTGGATTATCGTGTAACACATTCTGAAAATTTAAAGGCGAAGCGTACAGCAGTGGGTACAGCCAGTCAAGGAATGTATTAGGTCCCTACGTCACAGATTATCTTTACCAGGTCACTGTTGGTGATAATGAAAACAAAAAGGTTTACCACATATATATAAATCTGAAGATAAATGTTTGTTCATAGCATTAGACAAATCATATAATAAATCAGCAGATTCCATGATCGAAGTCTCATAATGTCATAAAAAATTCGATACTCGCATTTCTTTGCAGCTCTACATTTATGTAAGACACATGAAGGTCTGTACATGCCGCTAGGTTAATATTTAATAAATAAAAATATTCCAAGATTTTCGTGATATTTGGTGTTAGTAGATACTACTAGGTTACCGTATACTGTTATAACATATTTCTAGATTTATATCTCGAGGTGATGCTACACTGTTATATAACAAATAAGATTTTGTTTGATGTTTATCAATACAACCATACTTCAAACAAATACTTTCAGATAATTCAAGATAGCTCTAGTAATTTTGTATCTCTTGGTTCTATTAGATATCATGCAACATATGCATATATTTCAAAAAGATTAATGTCTATAAATATAATTGGACTTATGTAAGATACATCAACATATCCCAATATGAACTTTTCTAGATGCTACTAAACCCCTGTAAAATATATCAACCGGTTATAGGTTCTGAAATTGATATTTTAGTTGAATACTTCTTGAAACCCCAAGACTTCATAAAATTATAGCAACAGATTTCCAATTAAGGCCTTTAAATCTCTAGATTCTACAAAATTAAAATTACTACAATTGTTATCAACAGATTCTGGTGTTTCTTCTTTGTCTGTAAAGCATTAGCTTGTAAAATAAAACATGAACATATTCCAAGATGGTTGTCCTTAGTCACTATCAAGTCTGTTGCTGAAAGAAATGAGGAACAAATATTTGGTGAAATCTGTAGAAAAATAAATGTTTGACATCATAATTGTTTAGAATGCAACGAGTTAATAGGCAAATCTCGCACATATCTTAATTTATAAAAGAAAAAAGTGACGCTGATGCTTCAAATTTGAGGATCACCCAAGCTGGGATTTGAAACGAGTAATAGGATAATTGTGTTCATAATATATTTTTCACTCATTTTCTTCTGTTCGGAATGATAAATAGAACAAAACAGAGGAAAATATATATGTAAAAGGGCCTGGCATGGCCTAGCGCGTTAAGGTGTGCGACTCGTAATCCGAGGGTCGCGGGTTCGCGCCCGCGTCGCGCCAAATATGTTCGCCCTCCCAGCCGTGGGGGCGTTGTAATGTGACGGTCAATCCCACTTTTCGGTAGTAAAAGAGTAGCCCAAGAGTTGGCGGTGGGTGGTGATGACTAGCTGCCTTCCCTCTAGTCTTACACTGCTAAATTAGGGACGGCTAGCACAGATAGCCCTCGAGTAGCTTTGTGCGAAATTCCAAAAGAAACAAACAAAAAAATATATATGTAAAAACGGCTCGTTTGGATTGAGAAAATTCTTACGTAGAGAAATGAACAACGGAGAAGGTCGAAACGTTGTTCATTCCTCTACGTAAAAATTTTCTCAACCCAAACAAGCCGTTTTTACAGATATATTTTTCTCTACAAGTGGGTTTTCTCGACATCACTGATTAGAACAAAACAGAGTGAAGGGTATATGACACTTTTGTTTCTTTTTAGACACATTACTTTTTGTCTGTGCAGATATAAAATTTGTTTTGAAGTCAGTATTTATTGCTGTAATGGATGGCCAACCTTCGTCTATATCACGTCTACTGAGCGAGAAGGGGAACAGTGCAAGATGGATTTTATAATATTGTATCGTTTTTATTGTTATCGTTGTTTATTGTGTCTCTGCACAGAGCCATGCTGTTTTTATATTGTTTCTTCTTTTTCTTTCTTTTCCCAAACATTTTTTAATTGAACGTCATTTCTTCGTTTCTCGATGGATTTACTTGAAACTTGGTGAATACGCCCTGGCATCTCTGTCATTTTTTGATTTAGGCCTTTTAAAAAATAATATGAAGTCAACAGTCTAACAGCCCAAAAATATATATTTTGGGCCCCTGTGTAATAATATTTATAGCAGTCAAAATGGAAATTGGATCAAATATGCATTTTCATGCACCAAACACACTGATATACAAAAAAGTTACATATGTCTATTTGAGTCTGAGTCTTTTAAGAAGAATCAACACTCGCCTAATGCATAACTTTGAGGTTTTTGGTCGATTACTTAGTCGCATTTTGAGCAATTTGCATGAAATTTGGTATAAAGATAATTTTTTACAGGTCCTACACATTGAAAAACAAACATGATGGACTTGCTTATTTTTAGTAATTATAGAGTGTCAAGATTTCCAAAAAGCATAAGTTATGGTCTTTTGATAACCACTCTTTTGTACTTCGTCCAATGTACATTAAATTTTATATAAAGATATATTTTAAATGACTCAAGCAGTGATACAGACAATTTTAATTTTTTTTTTTTTTTACGAATTTCCTGCTGCCAAAATTGGCAATGTTGGGATTTCGTAGCAGAGACATGCTGCATTTGCCCGCAAATAATAACACCTTTACTTATAAAAAAACTACCTGAGAAAAAAATTTAATGTTCGAATCCTTTACTGGCGATATTTAGATGATGTTATATAACTTTTTATATAGCTATTTCCTTTTTACAGCCGCCTCCGAACAGTTCTATTGGTGATCTTCATAAATAGATATTTTTCTTCATTTATTTTTGAAAATGTTTTGAGCTAATTTGATTTTAGAATTATTTAAATGCGTTACCTTTCTGTTTTAATGCTTTATAAGAAGTCCCTTCTTATTATTAAATTTTAGATTTATAGTTTTCAGAAAAACAAAAAGGAATCTTCAATAGCTGGAGCACTTGAAACGTTTTAGGCAGAATTAGAGTAAATTAATTTGAGACCTTTGTTTTTGTGTCATTAGTTATCTTTTCGCGAGCGAGCAATATCAAGTGTGGGGCACACGTATACCTGATTCGATTTTGTTACTCATCGGTACCTCTACCTACCGACACTCAAATTGAAATTATTTTAGGCAGGATTAAAATTATCTAATCAATGACGCTTCGGGCGTGGTCAAATATATCAATCAAAAGGTTTTGACCTCCTGACTTCAAAATAGAAATAGATCTCAAATCGATCAAGAAATCGATCAGCTGTGAGCTAAAAGATTGTACTTGAAAAAACAAACTAAAAACCTAGAGACGTTTTGTCAGCAGCACCTTATGGCCTTTCTGAGCATTATACCGTTGAATTATCAATATGCAGAACAATAATTTGTGATTTTTTTTAAATCTCTACTCTATTCTAAACGATTTTTCTTATCTTTCTAAGTTTCAGTTTTCGAAATCTTTGGATGATGTTTAACTTCACTGATCGCTTACAGAAATAAACTTAGTTGATTTTTAATGCTTTAAAATTGGTCTAAAATTTAGAAAATTTTAACTAAACTCATTTACTCGATATTAAGTGAGGCATGTTATCACATGAATAAAGTTTGTGAAATAAATGTTTTTATTGTAGTTATACAACAATATTTAGATATAATATACGTAGAGAAACACGACAAAAGAGACAATGTTTTCGCAGTAGTGGTTCCTATTCATACAGGATCTTACAGCAAACATCTGCGACTTATGACTGGAAATGAATAAAAATTCTATAATCTGAGCGTTTTTTTTTTTTTTTTATTTTTTTGCAATGTACTGACATCATTGGTGTCTCTCTTCTCTTAACCTCTGCTACAATGTTTGCCCCCCGCTAGTACAGCGGTATGTCTCCGGATTTACAACGCTAAAATCAGGGGTTCGATTCCCCTCGGTGGGCTGAGCAGATAGCCCTTTGTGGCTTTGCTATACGAAAAAACAAACAAGCAAACTCTTAACCTACTTTCTAATACCCGTTCATCATGCGCAGAAAACAACTTCCAAGGGCTCATTTGAGCAACATAATGGCACAGAAGTCCACGACGATTTAACTAGCATATCTATGAATGGTATAGCATGAATTTCTGTTCTTGGTATCAACACTTTAAAGTAATAACAAACATAGATCATTATATACTTTTGAGGCTTGCTCTGTGTCATTTCGGAAGTGTTGTATTACCGAAAATAAACGACTCTATATTTTCCAAACACATAAGTATTAATGTACTATGCTGAATTTGAGGATATATATTTTCATTCTTTTATATGTCAATGATCATCAGTATATATTTCTAAAGCGCTTTTCCATTTGGCTGTGTACCCTAGGAAGAGCTGTTATTATAGTTTATCTACCACAAACGCGGTTTTATAAACGTGTGAAATATCTTGTGACTAAAACAAAGAAAGGTTACTATTTTAACTCTAATTGATTGTTCTGTAACCGTAGACTATTTGTGATGATAAGCTATTTAACTTTCTTCACTGCTTCCGGGGAGAAGTTGGTAACTAATTATGGAACAGTCAATACTTTTCTTGCTAGAATCACTCTTTCCCTTGCTTTACCAATGCGACTCAACTCTCTCTCTAAATATATATCTTTCTTGAAATGTCCTTAGTTTTATAATCACCAAAAAGAACTTCGCAGGCGAAAGACCTGTAGTGAAAACGTCCTAGCAAAGGTAAATACAAAGGCAATCTACATTTGCATAACATCAACAGAAGTTGCAAAGGGTAGGCGACTGGATATTTGGAATGTTGGTATATATTAGGAATAACCTTATTAAACTAATGAAACAATGCTTTCTAATTTTTATAAGTAGAAACGCAAGAAAAGTATATTTAATTAGTTACTCTGATGGCCGGTTTGATTTTCAGTTTGGAAATCAATATTAATTACGATATCGAAACACATACACAAATTACAATAAAGATAAATATATAGCACATGCATTATAATCTTAAAAAGAACTTAATATAAGAGTTTAAAAATTGGTGGATACAAAATGTTGGTATTATAACATACAAGCACGAACAACATATACATACATATCAGTAGAGACGGTATTTTTTGTTGTCTTGTGCAAAGCATTTCAAGAGAAAAGCCAAATCAAAACACTAATGTTACAGCTGATATAGGCATACTCAGTTAGTTCGTAATATTTAATTTTAATGGTTAATGTAAATGCCCAGAAAATATGGTAACTGAAAAACGTTTTTATCAGATGTTTAGGTTTTTTAGTATTGACTTGAGTCTTTATACTAGTTTGTCTTTAACAATCAATAAAGAAAAATAATGCTTTGGGCGAGGTCTTCAGCTCCCTGGTATTCAAGATGGCATTGATGAGAAGGACGAACCTGCTCTACATCAGCTCGTCCAGCTATATAAAGGGCACTGAGCATTTGGAGAACACGTACATCCTCAGAGAAACACGGACATCTCTACTGCAAACCTACCATGAAGGTATCTTTTTTAAAACTTACTGCTAACAGACATACGCACACAACTCAAAGGGAAATATAAGAATTTCTGTATGTTATATATTGCCCAACAAAGTCTTCAAATGGTAAAAAATAACGTAAGATAAATAATTAATGTACGTCTCTCATAAAGATAATTTTGTTAATCTCGTTTAGATGCTAATTGTAAACTTTCTACGAAGGGTAATGAAGTTTGTATTTCTCTAATATTTACAGCTGCTGATCCTGTTTGCTTTGGTGGCTGTTAGCCAGGCCGGAGTCCTCTACAACCCTTACTTCTATCATCCATATTATTACCACGGACTGGGTGCTAGTGTTCGACATCACGCCCAGGATGTAAGTCTTACAACGTTCTAAATATGTTACATTAAAATGTTTCCTTTGAATAACAAAAAATTCTGTTTTATATCGTATTTATTGCTTTGTCTAGTGTTTATAGTATAATATTACATTTTCATTCAGTACATTTTTGTCTTTTCATAGAATCTTGGTAATTACAACTTTGGCTACAATGAGGGTCACGTGACAGGCGGAACCTTCCGCAGGGAGGCCGGAAGTGGCTGGGGAAACGTTAAGGTTGGTTCTTACGGTCTGAGGGATGCTGACGGAACTGTCCGTGTTGTTGATTACGTCGCTGATGGTGCTGGTTTCAAAGCTAAGATCCACACCACTGGTGAAATTCCCGAGAAGACCCCCGCTAACGTTGAGGTCGCTAAGGTCGAGACTGTTGAGCACAAGCCCGTTGTCTACAACTGGGGTTGGAATGTTCCCTCTTATTACTACGGTCGCTGGTGGTAAATTCCAGAAATTTTAAGCAGTGCTAGGTGCCACCTAGTCTGTTTTATCAGTTATTTGTAATCTGAGCAACAACGTTTATGTACAAAATGTAAAGTGTTTTGCATTATTTCAATAAGACCCTCTCTGGAATAAAACATACATTTTTTTTTCACTAGAGAAACAAGATGTGTTTAACTTAAGACTTGTACTTACGAATACAATAACAAAAGTGAAACTTCCTTCCAGAAGTACTTAATGACAGATATTAAAATATTTTAAAAAACATGGTCACTAGAAACTTGATTTTTAAAAAGACTAACGTTATAGTATTTAATAAATATCTCAGAAAAAAGGAAATATTTTAGTCTTTATGTTATGAAAATCTAAATAACATAAGCCTAAATCTGGATGACGTACATAAAAAAAAACAAACGGTTACAGGTCTCATATTGAGGCTTTAACCAACAAAAATAAAGGAAAAAATACCTTTTGTGAAAACTGGCAACTTATAAAGAAGAAATGTTTACTATTTTCAAAACCTATCACGAAAGAGACTGTCTTCTTTTGTGGAGGATACGAGTTCAAAATCAGCTGGAGTCTCTTTTGTTGAACATAATTAGAAACGGAAAAATATCTACATTTTATACAAGGCAAAGTTTTTCCCGTTTTGTTTGTGAATTAAATGTATCAGTGTAGCAAGCCAGTAATACATTTTAACTGTTACTGGTTATAGCTTTTGTGAACATTTTTGTATTATATTCGTTTTACGTGCCCCCTGCTAGTACAGCGGTATGTCTTCGGATTTACAACGTTAAAATCAGGGGTTCGATTCCCCTCGGTGGGCTTAGCAGATAGCCCGATGTGGCTTTGCTATAAGAAAACACACAAACACACTCGTTTTACGTCGATAATGATTTAAAAGAAAAATACCTGAATCGATTGTTTGTTTTGGAATTTCGCACAAAGCTACTCGAGGGCTATCTGTGTTAGCCGTCCCTAATTTAGCAGTGTAAGACTAGAGGGAAGGCAGCTAGTCATCACCACCCACCGTCAACTCTTGGGCTACTCTTTTACCAACGAAGAGTGGGATTGACCGTCACATTATAACGCCTACACGGCTGGGAGGGCGAGCATGTTTAGCGCGACGCGGGCGCGAACCCGCGACCCTCAGATTACAAGTCGCACGCCTTACGCGCTAGGCCATGCCGGGCCGACACCTGAATCGAAAGAATGTAATAATATTTGCTAAATCGTAAGACAATATATTCGCACATATATAACTTCAAAAATAGTTGCTTTATGAGAATATTTATCTGCTGTTCTTGCAATTTGAACCGAAAACATTGTTTAAGGGAGACGAATAAAAGTAGAATAAATGTTGTAATAAGGATCTTCTAAACCTATCGTTTAAAAACACCCAAGTACACTTTAAGATAATAGTTTAACCCGGCGAGATATTAGAACTTTATTTGAAAGAGTTAAGTGAGCAGACGTAAAATGCTTAAGTAGTTTATAAGTTAGTCAGAAACAGTTAATTTTCGTTGTCTGTTCAATAAGCATGCTAAATCATGTGTCTGATTTGTTTCTGTTAATTTACATTATGTACAAAGGTACATTAAAGTTTAAATGTATTCCAAGAGCTCATTTTTGGTTGAGACATTACTTAAAGTTTAATTATCATTTCACAAACGAAAATACCTGTGAATGAGTAAGCAAAAATCTACATCGAAGAGAGGTCTGACTGATTAAAGATTTACATTTTTTAATGTTTTGACACTTTTGTTGATCTAACCAATCAATTGATTAATAGGGGAATCAAATTAATAATGAAATAATTGTGTCAAGTTTAAGAACTATACATTAGTAACACTATTCTTGGTAATATTCTGAGCTGGTGCTAACAACATTAGGAAATTAAGGGTAACTTCTAAATTTAATTAGTAGATTATTAATAGTTTGATGTTTATGCTGTGCTACGTACTTCAAAAGGACCCTTGTTTACCGTGGAAAGCATATCAAAGATAAAAATTAATAATATTTTTGACATTACAATAGTAATTACAATTAAAAACAATTTGTCGTGATGAAGATTTGCGCTAACAACTCGAAACGTTGTCGGAAAATATTTGATAGACAGATGCAGTATATTAATACAACCATCAGTTATACACTCTCCTGTCTAAAGCTTGTGTTAGCAATAATAGTAAAAGAAGAAATTAGAGTCCTTGTTAGTTTGCAATACAGTTACGAAATTACAACGCTAAAAGCCGGAGTATATCATACTCTGAAGTTACGCATAAACTATCGGTTAAAGATAACCAGACGGTTAGAGTTGTTTATGTTGTACTAGATACTTTTACAGGACTTTCCTCGACATCAAAAAGCAAAAATTAATGATGATGGCAATAAATGAAACAAGTTTCCTTTAATTTCATAATTTCCTCCCTGTCTAAACCTTGTGTTAACAATAATAGTAAAAGAAGAAATTTGATTCCCCTATTAATCAATTGATTGGTTAGATCAACAAAAGTGTCAAAACGTTAAAAAATGTAAATCTTTAATCAGTCAGACCTCTCTTCGATGTAGATTTTTGCTTACTCATTCACAGGTATTTTCGTTTGTGAAATGATAATTAAACTTTAAGTAATGTCTCAACCAAAAATGAGCTCTTGGAATACATTTAAACTTTAATGTACCTTTGTACATAATGTAAATTAACAGAAACAAATCAGACACATGATTTAGCATGCTTATTGAATAGACAACAAAAATTAACTGTTTCTGACTAACTTATAAACTACTTAAGCATTTTACGTCTGCTCACTTAACTCTTTCAAATAAAGTTCTAATATCTCGCCAGGTTAAACTATTATCTTAAAGTGTACTTGGGTGTTTTTAAACGATAGTTTTAGAAGATCCTTATTACAACATTTATTCTACTTTTATTCGTCTCCCTTAAACAATGTTTTCGGTTCAAATGGCAAGAACAGCAGACAAATATTCTCATAAAGCAACTATTTTTGAAGTTATATATGTGCGAATATATTGTCTTACGATTTAGCAAATATTATTACATTCTTTCGATTCAGGTGTTTTTCTTTTAAATCATTATCGACGTAAAACGAGTGCGTTTATGTGTTTTCTTATAGCAAAGCCACATCAGGCTATCTGCTAAGCCCACCGAGGGGAATCGAACCCCTGATTTTAACGTTGTAAATCCGAAGACATACCGCTGTACTAGTAGGGGGCACGTAAAACGAATATAATACAAAAATGTTCACAAAAGCTATAACCAGTAACAGTTAAAATGTATTACTGGCTTGCTACACTGATATATTTAATTCACAAACAAAACGGGAAAAACTTTGCCTTGTATAAAATGTAGATATTTTTCCGTTTCTAATTATGTTCTACAAAAGAGACTCCAGCTGATTTTGAACTCGTATCCTCCACAAAAGAAGACAGTCTCTTTCGTGATAGGTTTTGAAAATAGTAAACATTTCTTCTTTATAAGTTACCAGTTTTCACAAAAGGTATTTTTTCCTTTATTTTTGTTGGTTAAAGCCTCAATATGAGACCTGTAACCGTTTTTTTTTTTTTTATGTACGTCATCCAGATTTAGGCTTATGTTATTTAGATTTTCATAACATAAAGACTAAAATATTTCCTTTTTTCTGAGATATTTATTAAATACTATAACGTTAGTCTTTTTAAAAATCAAGTTTCTAGTGACCATGTTCTTTAAAATATTTTAATATCTGTCATTAATTACTTCTGGAAGGAAGTTTCACTTTTGTTATTGTATTCGTAAGTACAAGTCTTAAGTTAAACACATCTTGTTTCTCTAGTGAAAAAAATGTATGTTTTATTCCAGAGAGGGTCTTATTGAAATAATGCAAAACACTTTACATTTTGTACATAAACGTTGTTGCTCAGATTACAAATAACTGATAAACCAGACTAGGTGGCACCTAGCACTGCTTAAAATTTCTGGAATTTACCACCAGCGACCGTAGTAATAAGAGGGAACATTCCAACCCCAGTTGTAGACAACGGGCTTGTGCTCAACAGTCTCGACCTTAGCGACCTCAACGTTAGCGGGGGTCTTCTCGGGAATTTCGCCAGTGGTGTGGATCTTAGCTTTGAAACCAGTACCATCAGCGACGTAATCAACAACACGGACAGTTCCGTCAGCATCCCTCAGACCGTAAGAACCAACCTTAACGTTTCCCCAGCCACTTCCGGCCTCCCTGCGGAAGGTTCCGCCTGTCACGTGACCCTCATTGTAGCCAAAGTTGTAATTACCAAGATTCTATGAAAAGACAAAAATGTACTGAATGAAAATTTAATATTATACTATAAACACTAGACAAAGCAAAAAATACGATATAAAACAGAATTTTTTGTTATTCAAAGGAAACATTTTAATGTAACATATTTGAACGTTGTAAGACTTACATCCTGGGCGTGATGTCGAACACTAGCACCCAGTCCGTGGTAATAATATGGATGATAGAAGTAAGGGTTGTAGAGGACTCCGGCCTGGCTAACAGCCACCAAAGCAAACAGGATCAGCAGCTGTAAATATTAGAGAAATACAAACTTCATTACCCTTCGTAGAAAGTTTACAATTAGCATCTAAACGAGATTAACAAAATTATCTTTATGAGAGACGTACATTAATTATTTATCTTACGTTATTTTTTACCATTTGAAGACTTTGTTGGACAATATATAACATACAGAGTTTCTTATATTTCTTTTTGAGTTGTGTGCGTATGTCTGGTAGCAGTAAGTTTTATAAAAGATACTTACCTTCATGGTAGGTTTGCAGTAGAGATGTCCGTGTTTCTCTGAGGATGTACGTGTTTTCCAAATGCTCAGTGCCCTTTATATAGCTGGACGAGCTGATGTAGAGCAGGTTCGTCCTTCTCATCAATGCCATCTTGAATACCAGGGAGCTGAAGACCTCGCCCTAACCGGCAGTCTGTTTGGTTTTTGTACAAGTAGGTGTTTCTGTAAATTGTGAAGGTCACGAGATAAACATATTTAAACAATTAGGAATGTACACACGCCTACTTTAAAACGAGAAAATCCAATAAATGGATTTTGCTCTTCTTGAATAATTTGAACTCTCAGAATAAGCTGTGTAGACCTGAAAATTATAAGTATATCCCTTGAAGACAATGTTGGTCGAAGTAGTTTTGTTGGTTAATTAAAGCTCTATCGAGTTATATGACATCTTTTCAATATGGTTATTAGAGTTCATTTTCTACACACGAGCTACTTAATTCACCTTATCTGCCATATTATAGTATAAGTAAAAACATTTGATTATCAGAGTATTTTGTAATTTGTGTCTTTCATCTAGGTGTTATTTATAATTCTTATCTGCACAATATTTGTCAAACATTTATCACAAAACAGTTGAGGTGTTGAATTTAGAATTAATGTTTTTAAATCCATTAGCCAGTGTATTAATTAACTAATAACATAATATATTAAACTGATGAAAATATTCGACTTTTAGTTTAGATCACATTGATTTAAAATAAAATTTAATATGAGATATTACAACTTATATGTATCTTCTTATTTATTAAGCTATTAAAATATTGCAGGTAATATGCTGATTAATATTGCTTTGGTTTTTAAATAGTTAAAATTTTTAATGATTATGCTTTTTATTATTCTGATTCTATCTTATAAAAATATTATTTTTACCTTTTTACCGTTTACACAAATCTCATTGGGATAATACTTGAAATTTATTAATTTTCTAAAATCTATTAGTAAAGTAAATACGAAGAAGAAACAAACAAAAATTAAATAAATGTGTTCACTCTTTAAACTTATCTTAAACTTCCTTGTTTCACTAGCTCAGCTTTCTACAGTACTTAAACCAACTTGTTTTCATTATATTGTTTGATAACGAAGGGGTGATCATATAGATAAACAACTGATAAGTTATATTTTATTTCGCGAAAGGTAGATGGTATATATTCGGATTTCTACGGTTAAATTTGAGGTAGGATTTTCGTAGTTGGTGAAGTGCAGGTAACTTTTTACATAGATTTACGTTAGAAAAACAACAACTATATATAATTTTAGTGGAATCGTTATTTTAGATTCACAAAATGTTGGTTGGTCGGTGCTTTAGAATCTGTTGTTTCTGAAAACGCCCAATATTGAACGCCCTCTTAACAATTCCGTTTATCTTTCGTTACAATAACATTTCTGTGAACAAAATTCGTTATTTTTGTATCATTTAAACAATGGTGAACAGGAAGTATATATACTACTCTAATAAGCTTAGGAATTGTTGTTACAGTTCATCCAGTCCTAACGATTTTTAGCAGTTTTTCTATATCATTTTTTTAGGCAGATCTAATCAATATTAATAGTATATTTAAGCACAAATAAGTTATAATTATAGATCGTAAAGTAATTTTTAACATTATTTCTCAACATTTAATCACCATACAAATTTAAAACAAATGGATTTCAATCTTCA
Source organism: Tachypleus tridentatus (assembly GCF_004210375.1). Taxonomy (NCBI): domain Eukaryota; kingdom Metazoa; phylum Arthropoda; class Merostomata; order Xiphosura; family Limulidae; genus Tachypleus; species Tachypleus tridentatus. The sequence goes on along the minus strand of NC_134837.1, from coordinate 229,728,397 downwards.
CTATAAACCATGGCCCGGCATGGCCAAGCGTGTGAAGGCGTGCGACTCGTAATCCGAGGGTCGCAGTTTCGCGTCCCCGTCGCGCCAAACATGCTCGCCGTTTCAGCCGTGGGGACGTTATAATGTTACGATCAATCCCACTATTCGTTGGTAAAAAAGTAGCCCAAGAGTTGGCGGTGGGTGGTGATAACTAGCTGCTTTCCCTCTAGTCTTACACTGCTAAATTAGGGACGGCTAGCACAGATAGCCCTCGAGTAGCTTTGTGCGAAATTCAAAAACAAACAAACAAATTACTATAAACCTTGGGGACATGCCTATGCTCAGAGAGCTAAAGGTGCTAAACGTGTGGGAAAGATAGTTATAAAGGGGATTCTCTGATTAAACTATTGTTTGCTCTCACATTAATGCTATTTTAGACTGTTTATTAAGGTATTAACATATTACATGTGTTATACTATATTTCAAACGATAAAATAAGTATTTGTTAATTTACAGTTGTATTTACTTATAATCCGTTTTGGTGTTAGACACACAGAAGCTTGAGTAGCTGCTGCAATAGGCTTTGAATGATGTTTTATTAAAAACAACTCTGATAATTCTACAGTTTAAATTTTTAGCTGTTGACGCTCGTTCTGGAACGAAACCATTATCGTGCAAAAAGTCTCGTTACACGTCAAATTATATAGACTATCCAATCATATGTAAGCATTTCAAGAGGTTTTTGACGTCATCTTATTTCACAAATTAAATTTTAAAACCACAAACAAAAACGTATTGTTATAAGTCAGAACAATGATTGGATTGGATTAGATTAAGTCCATACCATTTTCAAGTCTAAAATTCGCTTTAATTTCAATTTTTGTCTCATTATAAATGCTCTCAGAATATGACTAAAAATCCTTATAAGTTAATAAGTACTAACAGAAATTTTGTTTTCAGTTGATTTACAGGAGGTGTAAAAAAATCCCACTGGAAAATGTAAATTTGTTATATATTTTATTACATAACAGAAAAATATGTAAAACTATATGTTTTTAAAATACACTCGATGAGATCTGTTCAAATATGATCTCAGTTCCTAATTTTAACACTGGCTTTCGTAAAAACCTGAACTTTTTATGATTTTAGTTATATTTTTCTCATAAAAAGCATTATGCCCCTGCATTAGTTTCTCTGATATTCTTATTACAGTAGCATAAAAATGATCAAACAAGTTTATCTACAATTGTGGAGTCGTTGAAAGATAACTTAGAAATAAGACAATTGATGTTATGGAATGGATAGGTCAATCACCTGATATAAATTGCATCGAAAACATATGAGGTGAGTTAAATCGATTAACCAAAGGTCGTAAAGCGAACACGGAAGATGAACTTTTTGAAGTACTCAAAGAAAGATGGCTGTCAGTAACTCATGAATGGATCCACAAACTCATTAAAAGCATGCCAAGTCGATGTGAAGCAGTACTGAAATACAAGATAATGCCGACTAAATATTAACTTGTGAAACTAGTTTGTGTTTTTTTTTAGTTTCATTTTTATGTCCAGTTATTGCAAAGAAACTTTTTTGATCATTTTTACGCTAACTGGAATAAAAATATCAAAGAATCTAACGCAGGGGCACAATGCTTTTTGGGAGAAAATGTAACTAAAATCATCAAAAGTTCAGATAGTTACAAAAGTCAGTGTTAAAATTAGACTATTAGGTCATATTTGAACAGATCTCGTCGAGTGTGTTCTAAAAACATATAGTTTTACACATTCTTTTGTCACCTAATAAAAGTTATATTAAATTATCAACATTTTCAAGGGGGCAACTTTTATCCACCCCTGTACTTATTGTGTGTTAAAATCTAACAGACTTTTCTGTTTTTAAGTTGTTTGTTTTTCTTGCTAACCGCCATTACTACCTTGGTTTTTACGACTTTGACGTTAGCACCAGAACTGAAGATAAATGTGTCGTCACACCAATGGCCAAGCTAATTCCAACCTATCTTACATAAAAAGTTATTATATCACACATGCAACACATTGTTCAATGTTTAATATCAAAATTATTTTAGAACTGCGACTTAAAATGTCTACATTTAAAGCTACAGAAAAATCTGACGCATGAAACTTTTGAAATAAATTATTCCATCGTAGTAGATTTAAACAATATTCATTTACTTGAGTGTTCAGTTTTACACATCGGCATGTACGTTTGTTTTCTTTATTCGTAATTTCTTTCAACCAGAGATACTACAGATAAATGGTAACTAAAACTTCGGTTATGATAAAGGTCACGTGACAGGCGGCACCTTCCGCAAAGAAGCCGGAAGTGACTTTGGGAACATGAAAGTTGTTTCTTATGGTTTGAGGGATGTTGACTAAACTATCCGTGTCACTGATAACGTTTTGAATGCTAGCAGTTTTTAAGCTTTTATCCGTATCTTTAGTGACGTTCCCGTGAATACCTCCTCCAACGGTTTGAGTTTTGCAAGGTCGAGCCTCTTGAATTCAAGCCCGCTGTCCTCTAAGTTTCTTCCCACTGTTAACGTTGGAGTTGTCTCTACAACTGTTACTATTTAACAGCTGACAATTCGCCGAATGTATGTGTCCCATTAATTTAGTCTGTAGTTCCATTACGCACTTCTGTTATAGCAATCAGTTTGTACAGATGTCAATCCTGTATTACAATATTGCAAATAAAGGTTTGTATTTAAATTAACAACTAGCGTTGTAATAATTATTTTATCAAAACAAGCACAAGGTTTTCGAATCAATTTATATATTTTGATTGAGAAGAAACAAAACTTTTAACTCTGTGCCAACTTCTGTATTTAGTGATACAATTGCAAAACATCATAATCCAACATCAAGTTTTTTTTCTTTATTGTTGATATTCGGAGAGTAATTGTGTGATCATTTGTCTTGGTTTAAAGTTATTGCAGCCGAAACCTTTTATACTATATGAATTTTATTAGCAAGAAACAATTAATAATAATAAAAAAATCTTTCCATTAAAAATACAAACTTGAGACCCTTCATGGAAGAGTAAGAAGAAATATGAGAATTTACATTTTTTAACTAGCTAGGGAATTAATTTCAGAACCAGTAATATTCCTATTTGATATAAAAACCATGATTTGTAAAGAAACAACATGAGAACCTACACAGTTCTAACTTGCCGCGAAGTAAATCTGGAAGTTTACACAATACTACTAAATCTCAAAATAAACCTAAAAACCTACGCATTTCTTGGCATTGAAGAGAATTCGGACTCGGCATGACCAGGTGGTTAGGGCGCTTAACTCGTAATCTGAGGGTCGCAGATTCGAAACCTTGTCTTATCAAACATGCTCGCTCTTTCAGTTGTGAGGGCGTTATAATGTAATGCTAATCCCACTATTCGTTGGTAAAAGGGTAGCTCAAAGGTCAGCGGTGGGTGGGTGATGACTAGCTGTGCTCCCTCTAGTCTTATTCTGCTAAATTAGGGACGGCTAATGCAGATAGCCATTGCGTAGCTTTACGCGAAATTTAAAAAGAAAAACAATAAAACAAACAAAGAGAATTCGAGTTTGCAAGAAATTAACGCCAAATAATGTCCATAAGTCTTGTCAGTAAAGAACGAATCTGTGAGCTATCACATTTATCACAATAAAAACTGAATCTTTATATGCAAAAACGGCTCGTTTGGGTTGAGAAAATATTTTACATAGAAGAGCGAACAACGTTTCGACCTTCTTCGGTCATCGTCAGGTTCACAAAGAAAGAGGTAACTGACCGGAAGCTGACCAAATGTTTGAAGGGGTTGTGAAACTGTGTGTTGAAATGTAGAGGGCGGTATTAGATGTTTGAATATATAATTTTATTTATTTTATCATATTAATATAGGTATAAAGGCGTTCCTTTATATTGGTTTATTTTGGGTTTAAGTTGTTGTATAAGTAAGGCTTCTTTAATTTTGCGTTTGTTTATGTTTGTTTCTTTATTTAGCATTTGAGTGTTTTCTGTGGTTATGTTGTGTTTATTTGACTTGAAGTGTTCGAAAACGTGTGAAGGTGACTTTTTATGTTCTTTGAATTTGGTTTCCATTTTTCTACTTGTTTCTCCAATATAGAAGTCGTGGCAGTTATCACATTGTATTTTATAAATAATGTTGGTGTGGTGTTTGTCAGTGTAGTTTTTACATAGTATAGACCTTAGTTTTGTGCCTGGTTTTTGAATAAATTTGGTATTAACTGGAATGTTGTATTTTGTTATTAGTTTTTGCTAAATGTTGGTAATTTTTCTACCGATGTCGGAAATATATGGTATGAAGCAGTATATAGTTTCGTGATTTTTTAATTCGTAGGATATATTTACTTTTGTTGGTTGATTTTACTTTCTGTCTAGGAGTGTGCGTATAATGTTTTCTACGGTTTGTGGAGGAAACTTATTGATGTTGATGAAGTATTGTTTTATTTTGTCCAATTCATCGTTAATTTTATCTGGTGAGCATAGTTTTATGGCTGTGTTTATTTGGTTTCTTAGTATGTTGAGTTTTTGTTTTGTTTCATGTGCTGAGTCCCAAGGAATGTATAGTCCAGTATGGGTGATTTTTCGGTGGATTTCTGTTTTGAATTGTGTGTTTTGAATATAAAATTATATATTCAAACATCTAATACCGCCCTCTACATTTCGACACACAGTTACACAACCCCTTTCAAACATGTGGTCAGCTTCCGGTGAGTTACCTCTTTCTTTGTGAACCTGACGATGACCGAAGAAGGTCGAAACGTTGTTCGCTCTTCTATGTAAAATATTTTCTCAACCCAAACGAGCCGTTTTTGCATATAAATTTCTCAACAAGTGGGTTTCTCGACATCACTGATTAAAAACTGAATCTTTTAGCCTAAGCATTTCTTATTGAGCATTTAAAACTGAAAACCTGCACAATTTCTTACTGTTATCAGGATATAAATCTAAGATGTCACATATTATTATTAACTTTGTTTAATGCAAATAAAAGTATATAAAATCGTACCTATATCACCAGATTGTAGCTTTAGTGGCTTAATATTTCGCTATTACAATTTCATAATTGGAAATTTAGATTCAACTGAATAAGTGAACTGGTAGGAAATAGATAGCTCTTGAGAAAGCTATAATAGATAAATATTGAGATAATAAAATTACATTCTGGATCTATAGGTCGTTATTTTATTTATATTTATAAAAATGAGACCGTACATAATTCTAAGTATCCAAAAAATAGATCTGAAACAAAAGAAAATCATTAATTAGGAAATTAATTTGACACCTATATATTTCTCACTAGTTGTGTAATAAATCTAAAAACTGTCAGGTTTTGTGTTGGTTGGAAAAAATTTAGAACCAACAGATTTATTTATTGCTTGGAAATATATCTGATAACATACATATTTTTTTATTGCATGGAAATACGCCTGAGACCCGATACACTTCTAATTATTCAAAGGGCTGTCATAATTTTCTATTGAAAGATAGAAAGGAAAAGAAGGGATTATAGTAAAGAATTTTATAACCAAATCCAAACAGATAGAAAAAATAAAATTGCTAGAGTAAGTGATACTAAACCTTAAACTACTTAATTTTAACCTATTTGTAATGTATTTAATTAATCAGTTACATAGGCCTAATATAATTATATAGTTATGTTAACAAAAATGGTTTAAGTTATTTTGGTTTTTCCTAGCAAATATAGTAATAGATTAAGTGAAAAAAACAACAAAAACAGACCATTTGCTTTGCCCTAGTATTTATATCAGTTAATCAGAAAGAGTTATTTTCTACTTGATTTTCCTTGTAATTACATCAATAGGTCCAATAATAAAGGTTCTCTAGTTTGTTCTAGTTCGTATATCAGTAAACAAACATACAGACTGTTTGGTTTGTCGTATATTAAACAATAAATACACATTGGTATTAGTGATAATTTGATGCAGTGGTAGTACTTGTTTTAAACAGTCGTGTCATGTGAATACAAGAATATTATACTAAAAGCAGCATGGAGTTAGTAAATGCCTTTTTCTGTTAACTATAAGACGCGTCTTTAAACAAATAAACATATAAATATATACGAATATTTGTTCTGATTTTTCTTTTTAAGATTTTGTATAAAAACTCTATTTATTTTTAATATTTGTCATCATTTTTATTCTGCTCTGTTTTTGTTAATAAGCTTCTATTGATCGCTGTTAGATGGTTAATCCTTGTTTTACAAAAGTGAAAATAAATTTCCCGTCAACCGGTTGCGGACCGTCCTTGATGAAAGCCGATTCACGTATATTTTTCAATGTAAAAAAACTAGATCAAGGTTTGTTGACTATCATGTGCCATCGCTCTGTTTCAAGGCGCACGTGTATGGGAAAAAAACTGTAAGCTCATTTGTTGCAGGCCAGAGAAAAAGATCGTCCTGAATTCTAGCAAAATTATACGTGTCAGTTAAATGTAATCGCGTTTCACCTTTCAAATGAAAGAAAGACGAACCACAAACCTATCACCGTAGTTAGTTTTCAGTTAGAATTTTGGCTGGTTTGCGTGCTGTCCTGCCATTTGCAATTGGTACTCCAGTGAAGACAACTGATTCCAAATAACGAAATTTTTTTTTCGATCAATCCTAATAGATTCGTTTATAACCCGTGAATCTGCTATATGTCAAAATGTGGGTGCGTCAAGTGAGTATATCAGTGTCTGTAATATGTTAAGATGTTTTATCACTAAGTATTCTGAAAAAAAAATCTGTAAAATTTGTTCTTTTACATTTTGAATGTTAACTAACGCCCGCTCTTTCTACACTGTGATATATTTCTATATAGATTTTTTATAATAATTTTAGTACCAAGTAACTTAGTTTTCTAATGATGTTATCTTCTTATAAATACAATTTATGAGATTAAACCTCTATTACAAGAGTGTTTCAGAAGTTATACCAAATTATTTGACCAAAACATGAAACATGATACAACCTAACAAGATGTGTTGCTTTTAAAACTTCACCGAAGTAACTAAATAAAAATGTTATTTACTGGGTCTTTTAAAAAAATAACAGTGTGAAAAGTACACGATTTTAAACTTAAAATTTAAAATAAGCAAAATGATATAGCTTCAAAAATAACTGATCCATTTCGTAACGTATATAAAATTCTGTTGGTTAATTTTTATATTTTGTACTTTATTTCAGATGTTCCTAGTTATTGCAATAATCATAACTGCCACGGGTGGTATTCCAATCGAACCTGATCAGGAAGAGACAGCCATGACAGTAGCTGATCTTGTGAATAAAGATACAATTGAACCCATGACAGTAGCTGATCTTGTGAATAAAGATACAATTGAACCCATGACAGTAGCTGATCTTGTGAATAAAGATACAATTGAACCCATGACAGAACTCACGAAGAAATATAACAAGAAATTACATAAAAAACCTGAGTGGAAAGACACGAGCCTTCAGTATTATAGCGGTGACGTAAGTAAACAACACGTGTTCTGAGATAAAAAATAAAGATATAATATTTCGTAGTATCATTACAGTGACATATGCGTAATATTATATAGTATCATAACAAATGTAAAGTAATTTTACAAAGTATGACAGCTGTTACGTAATATATATCATTACATAATTTATAAGTAACGACTGGCGCTCCATGATAACTACTACTGACGCAGTTGTATCAAGTATAATGTACTACAATACCAATAGTTGTATCAAGTATAATGTACTACAATACCAATAGTTGTATCAAGTACAATGTACTACAATACCAATAGTTGTATCAAGTATAATGTACTACAATACCAATAGTTGTATCAAGTATAATGTACTACAATACCAATAGTTGTATTAAGTATAATGAACTACATTACCAATAGTTGTATTAAGTATAATGTACTACAATACCAATAGTTGTATTAAGTATAATGAACTACAATACCAATAGTTGTATTAAGTATAATGTACTACAATACCAATAGTTGTATTAAGTATAATGTACTACAATACCAATAGTTGTATTAAGTATAATGTACTACAATACCAATAGTTGTATTAAGTATAATGTACTACAATACCAATAGTTGTATTAAGTATAATGTACTACAATACCAATAGTTGTATTAAGTATAATGAACTACAATACCAATAGTTGTATTAAGTATAATGTACTACAATACCAATAGTTGTATTAAGTATAATGTACTACAATACCAATAGTTGTATTAAGTATAATGTACTACAATACCAATAGTTGTATCAAGTATAATGTACTACAATACCAATAGTTGTATCAAGTATAATGTACTACAATACCAATAGTTGTATCAAGTATAATGTACTACAATACCAATAGTTGTATCAAGTATAATGTACTACAATACCAATAGTTGTATCAAGTATAATGTACTACAATACCAATAGTTGTATCAAGTATAATGTACTACAATACCAATAGTTGTATCAAGTATAATGTACTACAATACCAATAGTTGTATTAAGTATAATGTACTACAATACCAATAGTTGTATCAAGTATAATGTACTACAATACCAATAGTTGTATCAAGTATAATGTACTACAATACCAATAGTTGTATCAAGTATAATGTACTACAATACCAATAGTTGTATCAAGTATAATGTACTACAATACCAATATATTACTGGAAACTACAGATACGTTTTATAATACTACATATGTGCTACTTTTATTAATGTTACGCTTCTAACAGATATTTCAGAAGTCATTGTTATTGTACAGACGATGTTCAAAAACAAACGTATCGTCATATTGAACATATACTAGTACTAGTGGTAATGAATGTTTGTTTTTCTTTCTTCAGTCTGAGGGAAAATTTGTATTTGGGTACCATGCAAATCACAAGGACGGCGGGTCGTTTCGGAGGGAAAGCTCTGACGCTGATGGTAATGTGATTGGTTCTTACGGTCTTCGAGCAGCTGACGGGCGGATCCGGATTGTTAATTACTTTGCCAATGACCGAGGTTTCAATGCTGAAATAAACACCAATGAACAAGGTGTAGATTTAGCCAGTGCTGCTAATACACTAGTGGTTAAAGGACATACAGTAGGTGGACCCGCGGAAATCGGAACTTTCATTCCTGGAGCAAGAACTGTTATCCTCTTCTATAGTAATGTTTCACCTTTTCTTGAAGCGTCAGGCGCTCCGGCTTCCGAAGAATCCAGTCTATAAAACTTATGTTAAAGCCGTAAGATGAAGAAACTGTAATTATATATACTACCTGTCTTTACTGGAGAAAAGTAAATACCAATCATAAACAGGATTTGAAATGGGATATACGACATCGCTGATTCTCTGGTGTACTTTGAAAAACAAAATTGACTTTGCAACTTAATGTTAATAGATTATATAAAAAACAAAAATCGAAGTGTAAATGGTGACCACGTACATATAACGTTAAATTGTTTATTTATAAAGGTACTTCTTCAGTTAAAGAACGTAGTCAGTAGTTGGAAACAGGAATTCTCCTGAAAATAAATTTAACAAGAAAGTAATTCATATAACAAAACAGAATATTTTCTAATAGTATGTAAAACGAACAAGAATAAAAAGTATAAAGAACTTTTCAACGCTACTTCCTTATGTATTTGGACATGGTAGGTGAGTGTTGTTAGGAACATTGGGATAATTAAGAGTTTATCTTACTTGACACAACTTTTGATTTCCAGTACTTGGTACAATGTATGGATCAGAAAATGAGTAAAACTGAAATTTATATCCACTGTTTGGTGACTAGCCACAATTATGATAGCTAAGAAATGTTTACAAAAAATAACATTCCCTTCATTACATACATAACTGCAGCAAAACATGTTTTCCTTTCTTACAACTAAAATATGAATATTAGGCTCTTAATATTAAAATTTTTGTGGATTTTACTAAGAATTTTAACTATGAAATAATATATGAAAGTATACACTGCTGGCCAAAGAACATAAAGAAAAAATATGCATTTTACGTTGTTAGACTCAACCACTTATTTCAGTAGAGCTTCGAAAGATGAAAATAAGAAAAGGGAAAATAAAAAAAAAAAAAACATTTTTAGCATTTAATAGGGAAAATGTGAACACTATGAAATTATCCTAAATACTAACTGTTCAAAAGTTTAAGACCATACCAAAATGAAGTCTTAAAAATGGTAGGAAATACCCAACAAGAGATCTCAGTAGTGAGTTGCACAGCCGTCATTGTGAATAACTTCAAATATTTGCTTTGGCATGGTCGATATAAGCGTTTGCAGAAGGCTGGCTGGAATGATATTCCAAGTAGTGAAGATGGCTTCACGAAGATCATGCACTGTTTGGAATTGACATCCATTTCTATAGATTTCCCTTACCATTCACCCCCAAACATTTTCAATGGGGTTCAGTTTGGGCAATCACGCTGGATGGTCCAAAAGAATCACGTCAATCGCCATGAAAAAGTCTTTTGTCCTGCTGGCATTGTGGATTGCAGCGTTGTCTTGCTGAAAGATCCAGTCATTTCCATACAAGTGAGGGCCTTCAGTCAATAAGGATGCTCTCTCCAACATGCCAATGCAGCCAACTACTGTTTGACGCCCCTGTATAACCTGAAGCTCCATTGTTCCATGGAAGGAGAAAGCACCCCAGATCATGATGGAACTGTGTCGTGTAGAAAATGTCTCCGGTGGGATATTTTTATCGTGCCAGTAATGTGGGAAGCCATCTGGATCATCCAGGTTAAAATTTATTTCATCAGAGAACAAAACCTTCTTCCACTTTTCTACGTCCCATGTTTGATGCTTCTCAGCAAAGTTTAACCGAGCTGTTTCGTGGTGTAGAAGGAGCCATGGCCTTTGAAGATGTTTACGGTTTTAAAGCCTTTTTCTTGTAGATGCCGTCTTATTGTTCTAGAGCTGCATTCTGCGTCAATTAAGACCTCAATCTGGTTCGACGATCGGCTGTTGTCTTGCCGGACAACCCGTCAAATTCTCCAGCTCAACGCCGGTGAAATTTTCTTGGGCCGAACACTTGAAATACTCGTTCATATCGCTCAAGGTCTTTTAAGAAATTTGCAACATCAGTTTTACTACGCCCAATCTCACCAGCAATGGCACGTTGAGAGAGACCTTGCTTTTGCAGCTCGACAATTCAGCCACGTTCAAACTCTGTCAACTTTTTAGCCTTTGCCACGTTTTTACCCAATGTAACACAGGAGATGTCAGTGGGAGATGTTGACAACGCTAATGCTTGAACACAAATGACTAAATGTTTACGTGTTTACCGATTAACGCTTCGTTTCAGTATGGTCTCAAACCTTTGAGCAGCTAGTATTTAGGCTAATTACATAGTGTTTACATTTTCCCTATTAAATGCTAAAAAGTTTTCTATTTTTATTTTTCCTTTTCTTAGTTTCACCTTTCGAAGCTCTACTCAAATAAATGGTTGAGTTTAACAACGTAAAATGCATATTTTTTCTTTATGCTCATTGTCCTTAAGTATTTGGCCAGCAGTGTTTGTCCCAATGAGTTGGCTGTTTTTCACAGTTGTTATATTTACACCATTTAGAATCAAATGAGTTCAACAAAATTGAAAGACTATGTTCAATTTCATTTCAATAAAAAAAATTTATAACGTAACAGTTATCAAGAATATCATTTATTATCGTATGTGTTTTTATTCGTTACAAAAACAATTAAATTTCTCTTAATTTTTACGTCATTGTTTCTTTAATAATTTTGTACGTTCTGGTAAAAGAGGTAAAATAATGTTTTTAAGTAGAAATCAGATTCCCTTCACAGAAAACCTGCAATATTTAAAACCAGTGTTTTTTTTTTAATTGAACTCGTACATACTGCTATAATATAGATGAAAACTCCTATCTCGTGAACCCAATCTAACTATACTTTATCGTATTCTGTTTAGAATTTTCTAACTGTTTTTGAGGATTATTTGAAATAGAACACTTCTTGAAGATAGTGACTACAGTACAGAAAGTGTAGAGTTAACAGTGTTACGGTGTGTATTTTACGAAATCTAAAACATTATGTCTCAGACTATGGGCGACTATGTTTTATTTCTAATCGGGATAGGATTAAAGCATGGTCAGTAAATCAGCTAAAATTTCTATTTTAATATCTGATTACACGTTTGATTAAAGTTGTTAGAGCTCCAGGTCATATTGAAGGTTAGATATTTTTTACACAAGCTCCACTACTTTCAATCCATAGTTATAGACGAGCGCTTGGAAATATTTTTTTTTTCTGACACACAACCAGGGTTGAAGTGACACTTTCATGTTAAATGTGACATTTGTTATAAAAACCTTTGTTGTGTCTTCATCTTCTATACTGATAATTTCTTAAAATGAAAGATAACTGTTATATTCTTGTAAGGGTAAAATAACGGTTTAAATACATAATGAAATAGTTTACTGGTTCTTAAGTAAATATCCAGTTGTTAGTAAAACTGTCCTATAACTGGTTTAGAATATATATGTAACTGATTTGTATTTTTATAAAATATTAAACAGAATAAAGTTTTCTTATTGATCAAAACTTTGTTTTAATATGTTTGAACCTCTCTAGAAGTTCTGTATGCCTTACGTTTTACCCATTGTATACTGAATTAATTTTGAACTTTAATTCTATGTGTTTTTCATAAATAATTGTTTGTTTGGAATTTAGCACAAAGCTACACAAATGACTATATGTGATCTGCCCACCACGGGTATCAAAACCGGGTTTTTAGCGGTATGAGTCCGCAGACATATCGCTGTGCCACTGGAGGACTTGATAAATAAAGAGGCACAAAACCTGTTTCTGTACTTAATATTCAGTTCATAATTCGCCTAATGGTTATTAACTTTCATTAATGAAAAACAGAAACACCATGGTAACAACCGTAAGTTTATTTATTGAAACTAAATTCCGTGTTCGGAATCTACGTATTAAATCATCAGCAATCTGTATAAATCCATAAACTAAAGAATATACAAAACATACATGCCATCTAGAACAGTATTAAGTACTGAGTACGTTTTATTAGAAGGATATCGAATATGCAAATAAGCAAGTGACGTAACAACCACAGTTGATAAAGAATTGTGGTTGAACATCATGTATCTGAACAACATTTTGTGTAACACGGCGAAGGTAACGTGATGTTAATGAAACGTTATCTCTTTAAGGAATAGAATGTAACAACATTTTCCAAAGCAAAATATTCGTACACTCAGGTCATAAAGGTATGTTCATAGTGACGATTTAGAATTTCTAATATGGGGATATTCTTTATACTTAATGTTATTAGAAAAAAAAAAAAAAAAGAATCAACTTGGAGCACCAGACCATCCAGAAAAAAATCTTCGACAAGTCGTATCTCAATCCGTGATGACGAACAAGGTTTGGGTTCTTCAAGGTTAATTTTCCAATCATGTATCCCGTTCAGCTGTTGGATGTCTCAAAGAGCTGGAGAATCAAGTGTGACTTCATGTTATACGTAGGAAGACAAAAACAGTCAAGTTGTTGGATATTCGTACAATTGGACTGTTGAAACGGGAAATGGGAAACCGTCGTTCTAGTACATTAAATGGATTATGGAGAGCTAGAATAGAGGAGTGGTGCGTCTTAGAATTGTCAGTCTTGAGATAGAGATTTTGCAATGGAAACAACGTTACAGGTCAGGTTCGTCGGAAAGAGCACGACTAGATATAGTGATACGGGCTGTAAAGACGTAATGAATCCTTATCAATATCAGGAATCCGAGGTTAAATATTAAAATTATCTATAGAAAGAGCCCCCCGCTAGTACAGCGGTAAGTCTACGGATTTACAATGCTAAACTCAGGGGTTCGATTCCTCTCGGTGGGCTCAGCAGATAGCCTGATGTGGCTTTGCTATAAGAAAAAACACACACACATCAACAGAAATACAGTGGTCGATGTTTCACTGTACGAACGCTGACAAAAGAAGCATTTAGGGATTTCAAGGTTTCTAGGCGGTTCTAGTAGAAACACTGGGATGAATGTCAAAGGAGCTTATTGAGTGTGTATTCAATTTTACGAGTAGAACGAAGAAAAATAATCAAATTTCTGAGCACCCCTTGTTTTAATACCAAAATACGAGAAGAAGGCGATGTTTATGTTTAAAATACCCGTATGCTCACAGACACATACATTTAATTGACACAAGACCTTATGATTACTACAAGTAGACTGGTTGATGAACAACGAACGTAGTGGGATAAGCAGAAAATATCGTTTGATCAAAATATACCGTGAATTTGAAAGGATGACTTGAAAATCACGTGCAGTGTAATTTACAAATCAAAAAGGTTAATTAGTTTGTGAAGTTTTATTCTTGTATGGATATTTCGTTTGCTAAATAAATGAATGATTTAAATTAACGGACATTTTGAGACGGTAAAGTGTTTCTTGTCAGGTGGAGTTTTATTTTTCAAAGAGATATGTGTTATAGTTTTTAGAGAGTGCAAGGGGTAAAAAACGTAGTTTTGGTGTGGCTGGAGGGATAGGTACAATAGTTTTATTTAGAAAGATTTGTACGAGATTGTTTTTTAAAGAAACTGATATAAAATTGTCTAATGGATATAAATGCTATTAAACGTTATCTTATCATGTTTGTTTTGGATGTGTTCAGTCCTCTTCCGATTTACTTGCACATAATTTATGTTTTACATATTACTGATGAAGGAATTTGTAGGAGGCCCCCCCAGTGGCACAGCGGCATGTTTGCGGACTCGCATCGCTAAAATCCGGATTTCGATACATGATCACAGATATCCCTTAAAAATAATTGTTTTGTAAGCTATACCTCTGACATTTTATAAAATAATACATGACAAAAATTAATATATTTTGTGTACAAAAACATTCAGAAGTCTTATCTGAATAAATATGCTAATTCATTTAGTTATTGTGATTCACAGACTTTACTGCAAAGGAAATTTATTACATTGGCAACTTCCATCGTAAATATAAAAATAATAAAACATTTATTTATTTTTTATTTGTTCGTTAGCTCTTTTTTTCTCGGAACTGTCACGAAAATATCTTATTCAAACATTTAATATTATTAATAACTTGATAGTTTTATTCATTTGTGAAAAGACTCTCGAAAGTTAGCTGTCTGATTAAACTGATTTTAAGAAGTCAGAGGTAGTTCAATGGCTGCCTCCCGCTAGTACAACCACAAGTCTATGGATTTACAACCCTAACATCAGCGGTTCGGTTCGATTCCCCTCGGTGGGCTCAGCAGATAGACTGATGTGGCTGTAAGAAACACACACACTTCAATGGCTGAAGAATAGTTTGAAAGTGCAAAATAAAAATTAAAAGAAATCTGATGGATGTTTTTATTATATGTATAGAAAATGAGACAATCTACAGTGTAACTAACCCTTCCTGTTTATTATATGCATAGAAAATGAGAAAATCTACAGTGTAACTAACCCTTCCTGTTTATTATATGCATAGAAAATGAGAAAATCTACAGTGTAACTAACCCTTCCTGTTTATTATATGCATAGAAAATGAGAAAATCTACAGTGTAACTAACCCTTCCTGTTTATTATATGCATAGAAAATGAGAAAATCTACAGTGTAACTAACCCTTCCTTTTTATTATATTACATTTTTGTTACAGTATTTTCATCTGTATTATTTATTTCTCAGCCTTTCTCAACAAATCATAAATATTGTTATGCACAAGAAACTTTCAACATTTTGTCAGATTATCAAAAGTTCATCAAAGATCCAGCAAAATAAGTAACTATTGTACTTGTGAATTGATATATTGAAACGAAGTGTGTCAAATTTTCTGTGCTGCTGTTTGTGGTATTGGTTATTTCTCTTTGTTTCTCTTTATTTGAAACGTTTAATATAAATACATAATTAATCAGCGTGTTTAACTTCTTGTATATATACAGTACTTGCTTATCCGACGTTTTAAATCAAAGTAATGAATTATCTATGTGCATTACAACTGATATGAAACAAGATGTATTTTGTGAATCCAAACTCTTGATTTACTTTAATGCTTTATAAAAAGAAATCGTATCCTAATTTATTTGTAGATTCGGTATTTTTATCAATTAAAATCCTTCTTTCGGCGTTTACAATTTTACCTGAAAAAATATAATATATTCTTTTCATTTTTCTTACTGAACTGACTTTGAAAGATATCAGCACAAACGGAATAATCAAATCTAACCAGGAAATTTTTAAGGTCAACTTTCAGACTATATCATCTTTCATCAGTTTGGTTTGGCATGCCCATGTAGGTAAGATGGTCATCTCGTAATCTGTGGATCGCGAGCTCGAATTCCCTTCACTGAATATGATAGTCCTTTCAGCAGTTGGGAGCGTTATAATGTGACTGTGAATTCCATTACTGTTTGGTAAAATGGTAGCTGAAGCGTTGGCCGTAGGTGGCGTTAACTGGGTGCCTTTCCTCTAATCTTTCGCTATCAAATTACGGACAGTTAGCGCAGATAACAGTCTTGTAGCTTTGCGTAAAATTCATAACAAGCCACATCAACTTTTCAACAGTTCATGGACTCGGTTCAGTAGTTAAACATATCACTGTGTTTAACTTTAACTGAGCAAGTCTGACTGTTGTGTTGTCTTAGTAAAATTCAAACAACTTCAAACATTCTTTCTAAATGGGAAAGTAGGCATGGACCCAAATTATAAATATATTCCAACTTTATTGTGGAAAGTTCATGTAACCAACCGCCTATCTCATTACAATTACCTATGACTACTGTAAAATACCTATATTTCATTGCGTGAATCAAAGCTTCTCATGTTTCACAGAGATCCCTGCATACTAATATATTTTTTTAATTATTCACAGTCAGCCTTATAGCTACTTCAAGGGATGTCCGTACCAGAATAAAACAACAAAAAAACATTAAGACAATAGCCTGTGTAAGTACATGTATGATTCTGTTAGCTTATAAGTGGGTATACTAACACTGCTTCAAACACATACCCCCCTGGGATTTCGATGAAATATTTGGATTCAGCGACCCTCAAAACTACTGTCAGACGTTTGTTAGGAGAACTGCGCTATATATAAATAAAGATACTTCTTAGATTAGTCTAAGTCTCCATAACTAGTTTATTCCTGGTAACTCGAAAACTGTGGAGGAGTTTTGCAGACAAACACACAATACAACTTCATTCTTTCATTAAGAGAACTTAATTTATTTATTCAAGTCTGGTGTGAAAATCTGGAATAAGAAAGCGAAGACGTAAAATTGTGGATCTTGTACCATTGTTATTCTGTTCCGTGAACCTGAAAAAAACATCAGTTCTCTTTACTTATTTAGGCACTTCAATTATTCCTGACGGAGTTTCTGGTCTTACTGCGATATTTATTCACATTACTTGAAAATCAGATCAAGGCTATTGGAGAAAGAGCACTCTGTTTTTACGTTCCCGGCTTGCTCTGCCAAGGGTGTCAATAGGTAGGAGTGGCATTGAGAGAAATACTGATGGAAGAACTCAGATTCTGTAAGCGGATGCAATTATGAACAAGCAAAGGTGACCTTGAAAGCTTCATCCCCCCACTCCTTTGTCAGTTTTTCTAACCAAATTCTATTGTTTTTTCAATATAATAAGGCTCAATGGTTTACGTATTCTCTGGCCACCTGTATGAGATTTGTATAAAAGCTCTGATTTTTAGAGGCTGGAACATTGCCTTCTCTAAACAACGAATAACAAAGCTCACTCGAACCATGAAGGTAAGCGTGCTGTGAACTCTAACTAATATATATTTTAAAAGTCTCTTGTTTTTATGTGTAACGAAAAACGTTTTACTACGTAATACCTATAGCAATAAAAATTGTCTCTGTTTTGATGAAATATGCATCCTAATTTCAGCTGTTAGTGTTATGTACTCTGGTAGCTGCGGCCCAGGCTGGTTTGATCTACACTCCCGGACTAATTGGAACTGGAACTAGTGCTCAGTATCGTCAACAAGATGTAAGTATACAGTGTTTAAGTTTTGCCAAAACTCTAAATAATATTTAGATTAGTAATAAAGAAAGAGTCTAATAGAAGTTTTGTTTATCTTCCTTTGTTCTAAGGCGACGTTTTCATTATAGTGCTAAGACTAATACAGATTATATTGTAACAAACACAAATGACTCCATTATAAAATGCCTTAGCAGAGGAAAAATCTTTTATTTTTAAAAACAATTCCCTAGACAGATATAAATTCAAAATACATTTTTGACAGAACAACAACAAAAAGAAAGGATAATTAAACTTAAATAAACATACTTTTCGGTTTCATATCGTAACAAGTATATTTTATTAAAAAATGTAAAGAGATGGGAAAGTCGAAGTGTCGATTATAATACGTTTCATCGGAAACAGTATTTTCTAAGTAATTTCAACTATCTATGATGTTTGTTGCACAACGTTTAGGAAATGTCTACTCAACATTTCAATTGCAAAACTTCGAGAAACGTCTTCAAGTAAACCTTTATAAGACAAGAAGCTGAAAGATCCAAATACAATAAAACAATCTGGAGTTTCAGATCATGTTGGGATCAATAAGTAGTCAATACAATAAGCATTTGTTATTTTAATGAACAGTTTATTGTTTTGTTATTTTTATCAATTCATTCTTTACATATACTTGCAGTACTTATATTTAGCTACGAGTTCATAATTTGCAGATTTATGCTTTTACGTTCTTGGAAAGTGAGTTATTTAGAAATGTTATTCTTTTGTATACGAAGTTAGGTTTTGTTCAGGTTGGACAGCGGTAAGCTTACGGACTTACAATACTAAAATCAGAGGTTCGATTCCCTCAGTCGACGTAACAGATAACCCGAGGTGGCTTTGCTACAATAAAACCCACACTTCTATTATAATATCTGCATACGTGGTGTGAGTTTTTCATATGTGATTTATGCCAATTCTCTCTAATAGAATATTCAAAAATTAAAACCATTATTTGAAAGGCTTAGTATAATCGAAAGTAGCTATATCAAAACTTTTAATTCAATACTTTCATCAATATAACAATTCTCTTTTTAAGGTCGTTATTTATAATAAAGATAGTATATATTCAGGTGATAATGTACATGTTCCCCTATAGCAAATCGGGAACTACGCATTTGGTTATGACGAGGGACATTTGACAGGCGGCACCTTCCGTAAAGAGACTGGTGATGTCTTCGGCAACAAGATTGGTTCCTATGGTTTAAGAGATGCTGATGGCCGTGTCCGCACGGTAAATTATGTCGCTGATGCCGCTGGTTATCGTGCTGACATTTCAAGCAACGAGCCCGGTGTCAAACCTAAGGATCCTGCTAACACTTCTATTAATAAAGGAGTAGCTGTTGCTGCTCCTGTCGCTCACGCTTTGACCTACGCCGCGACTCCTGCCTTGAACTACGCTGGGGTCATACCAGCTGCCCATACTTACAATTATGCATATGGTTTTCCAGCTTATGGTCACCATTATTTCAATTACCTTGGAGCCCATCCTTATACCTATACATGGTAAACCAACCACCGACACATCTTCTACTACCTTCCCTCGCTTGTTTGATGGTTCATTTTAAGTAAAACTTTTGTTCGATAGGCTAATATCAATAAAAACAACGGTTTTATTAATTGTTTTCGACTTCCCTCTTTCTGACCTCAAGTGAAAACATGTGTGATATTTGAGATTCATTTAGAGATTTCAAAATTTGTATCTCAAAACGGCCGTTATGGGTATTAACCCTTTTACAAATAAAGCAGGGAACAAAATTGTTCTGTAACTTATTTTAATTAAACCTTTAATACCCATAACAGCCTTTCTGAGATACATTGTTTTATTTCAAGTGGGTTTCTCGTCATTAAGTGTTTCAAAATTCTCTCCTACGATCTGGGTTAATTAATCTGATCCTTCTATTACAAAGATTAAACACAGGAATAACTCCAGAAAGCATATATATATATTTATAAAGCTGTCGAAAACGTTTTATACATTATACGTACGTGCGAAAGTCGTGAAGTTTTATTTGAGATATTAAGTTAGTTTCTGAATCAAGTGACCCAATCATTGCTGAACTTCTTTATTACTAATTAGTATAATAATAATAATTGTGGATATGAGCAAAATCAAACACCTATTTGGATAATTACAAACACTACCTTAAAGTATTTGTTAAATTGTAACAGTTAATATATTAATATTGTAAGATATACTATAGTATCAACTTGAACTTCTCAGCTAACCATCTGCTACACATAATACTGACTGATATTACAGGATGAAGTACGTCATACAAGAATCAAGCTACTGTTAAAATGTAATAATAAAGTATACGTTCGGACCTATTAAATAATATCTACAAAATACAAATGTGAGTTGTTTTGAGAGTTAATAAGAATAAGTCACGAAAGTAAAATTTGTTTTGCAAGTCGATATGGTTCTTCAACGATAGGTAAAGATTGTAAAACCATTAAAGTTGTGGTGTTTTCAAGTAGGTAAACTTCTCAAAACATATTTTCAATTATTATAACGAGATTTTTGACTTTCGGAATAAAATTATGTTCTGACAGAACGTATTGAGTGAGCACAAGTTTCTCGGTGAAACAAAAATACTTTATTTGTATCAGGTATGAGAAAAAAAAACAAACACCTGCCATCTAATTAGATGTTTACACATAGACAAGCCCTTCTCTGTAAGTGGAAATAGATCTGTATGAAATGAGAAACCGAAAACATGCAAGGCGAAAGGCCAGAATATTAATAGTTTGTAAAATCATGACGTTGTAGCGTTGTCTCTTACACTGTGACGAAACAGATGACTATCGGGAGAGCAAATGACAGTTCGTTTGTCGTAGCCCGACATGGCCAGGTGGTTAAGGCGCTCGATACGTAATCTAACAGTCGCGGGTTTAAATACCCATCACACCAAACATCCTCACCCTTTTGGTCGTGGGGGCGTTATAAGTGACGGTCAATTCCGCTATTCTTTGGTAAAAGAGAAGCCCAAGAGTTGGTGGTGGGTGGTAATGACTAGCTGCCTTCCCTCTAGTCTTATACTGATAAATTAGGGACGGCTAGCGAAGATAGCCCTCCTGAAGCTTTACGCAAAATTAAAAAACACAGAAACAAAGCATTTGAAAAATAATTGCATTTTCAATAGTTCAAAATTTATTATTCTATGAACAAAGAAATATCGTTGATTTACCTCTTATTGTTATTTTAAACTATGCTATGTATTACTAATTGTTGAGAATGGTATGAGAAAAAAATAAATATAATAAGGATATTAAACTACGTTAAATCATGTTTTTTTTTTCCCATTAAGTAAGTTGGTAGGATTTAATAGATGTTAATCCCCCAGAGGGTTAGTGACTTAAAACATTAAAAAAGGTTGAGCTGAAAGAGATAATATCTGACGAAGTTTTCAGTTGACCTATATTATGAATCAATAAATGTTCCTGAGCTGTCATTTATTTTACTTATACATTCTATCAATTACTGACTAGGAAAAAAATACTTTTGGTATGCTTACATTTTTTGGCAGTGGTATTTTGTATTTGAATGCAGAAAGTTTATAAAATGTAAAGTCAGTGGCGTGTAATGAAAAATATTATTAAAATAGTTAAGTGACTTGCCTAGACTTCTCAATTTTGATGGTAAATACGTAGATTTCTGAACGAATCTGATGGCCATGCGGGACATCTCAATGGCGCCGATGTTTAACCTACTGTACAAAACTTGATACCTACCAAACATTTCTAGTACAAAAGACACTTTGAGTTGAATGGTCTTACCAAAATGACAAATCAATAAACGTATTTAGTAAGAGACCAGATCTACCAACACTTTGAAAATCCACGTATTGAGAGGAAGCATTAAGACTCAGTAGGGTGAGGATTTGTTTGTTTGTTTTGAATTTCGCGCAAAGCTACACGAGAGCTATCTGCTCTATTTGTCCCTAATTTAGCAGTGTAAAACTAGAGGGAAGGCAGCTAGTCATCACTACCCACCACCAACTCTTAGATAGACTAATGTGTAGTTTACACTACTTGCCTGGCTGTCAAACGTTCTAGTATGTAAAGGGTTTCAAACTCTTACTTCTGAAGATCTCTATAGTCAACACTTGGAACTCTGTTTTATTAGATAAAATTATGACTTTCGTCAGAATCAGGCCTATGTCGAACATCAGACAATTCTCGAAAGAGCTTAAAATGTAAAACAGGCACATGACAAATCAAAAAATGATTTCGGTTATTCTATTTTCAACACGTTGTTGTTGCTTTTCGGTTTCCATATTGTTGGACTGACAGAGTAGTGAAGAATTTAATAGATCGACTGCCTAAACTTAAGTTTGCTGACAGCTCGCGTTATGAGAAGTTGGTGTAAGGAACTAGAGCTGGGTAGTTAATGTTTGTTACAATTATATTCGATAAAATGTTTTTATTAATACCGGCCTGACAGTTCTGGGTGTGTTTTCTGTGACTCATTACGCCTACTGTTCGCTACGAAACCTTAACATCACACCCTCTTAGTAGAAGATTGACGAGCAGCCTGGGATTTCAATCTTCTTTTATTATAATAACTTAATATATATTATTTTTTGTCATCAAATAGCAGAAGAAATAATTTATCTATATGTTATTTTAATTTGAACAACATCCTTTTTTTCGACTCATGGGACAAGTGACCATGTCAGAAACCCAAAGATTCGGATAAAGCCGTCTGTAATGTAGAAGTGATGACAAGAGGCAGAACAGTCACTTATAGTGCTGTACGTTTTATGAAGCTATTATTAACGGAATAATGACGAGGCCCGGCATATTCAGGTGGGTTAAAGCGTTCGATTCGTAATCTGAGTGCCGCGGGTTTGAATCCCCGTCGCACCAAACATTCTCACTGTGGGTCCATTATAATGTAACGGTAAATCCTTCTATTCGTTGTGAAAAAATTAGGGGCGGCAAGCGCAGATAGCCCCGGTGTAGCTTGCGCGAGATTCAAAAAACAAACAAACGAATAACTATATTTACTGTTACACTTGTAACGTTTCCTTAACTAAAAACGAGTAGTACATTCGGTAGTATATCGCGACTCAAAATTTAGGTGTTTAGACTTTCCGATATGTGTCCAGAATACTAATTCATAGACATATTTGCTGAATTTTATTTCACTTATTTTGAACTTCAGATTATGGTCCTTTACTAAAACATTAAATTTTACACAATGGGCCATTTATGATTTAGCTTTACGATAATGATTTGATTTTAATAACAAGACCACTAATAGTATCTCTTGAGGTTTGTTTCCTGAACGTTAAGATTTCATAAATTGTTATTCTTTATTTTTATTAATTTAAATATTTGATTTTAATTATCACTGTTGGATCTATTTAATGTTTATCTGTTAATGAAGAAGGTTTACAAACTTAACAGTAAGGTTTAAGCAACATATAGGGGATTTACTAAACGAAATCTTAAGATATAATTAAATGAATTACGAAGGTTTTACTAATGTAATTATTTATACTTAGCAAAAGCTCCTTTATGTTCAAAATAACATAAAACATTATAATTTACGAAACCGTTAAAATGTAGTAACCCGGATCAAACAAAGAAGCTGAAACATTTCATCATCTTACATTTTTAGGCTATCTTAGTTTGCCATAACCTCCAATATTTAGGCTACTCCAGTTTGCCATGATCTAATATCTTTTAGATTATATCAATCTGCTGTCACATAACATTTTTAGGTTACCTCAAGTTGCCATCATTCAACATTTTTAGACTACTACGTTTTGTCATTAACTAATATTTTTAGGCTATTTTGGTTTTTATCACCTAAACTTTTCGGTTTCTTTGGTTTACCACTCAGGTCACACGTTTTTGCTATTCTGGTTTCCCATTACCAGGTGCTTGGAATTTACTTTTCTTGTTTTATATTTCATTAATTGGAATATTCAGATTTGACACATTCAGTTACACACACTAGTTTGTTTGGGTTTTATACAAACCAACTTATTCAAGTGTATAAAGGATTTAATCTTATATATTTGTTTTAGTATCTATGTTTGTTTTAGTTTAACGTATAGTTAGAAATGCCTGTAGCTTATACTGTTAAATGTGTGTTGCAAAAGTCCCGTCTATTCTCTAAATTTGAAGAAGTTTCTCGAGTGTAAGAGTCAACAATGTGCTATGTGTGTGTGCGTAAATACCAGTATTATTGCCAACTGAACTTTCGAGAAATTTGCCTTAAATTTTATAAATCGAGGTACACGGAGAGACAGAATAATGTTGTTGTTGGTTTGCTACAATTAGTATACTTTAAACTTCGGAAGCTATAACTGTGATAAACGCTTATTAATCATAAACTAGATATATTTAACCAGGAACGATTATCTATTTCGAATGTTATAAACCCTTTTAACTTCAGGGAACTAAATTTGGACGTTACTAGTTCTACGAGAACATTACTTTTCTTCGTCTGTGAAAAACTGACGTATGAACTGGGAGAGAGATAGCTTACTCTTTATGTGAATCGTACCAATATCAACACAAAATTAATTCGCTCATCATGAACCGTTGATAAAATATTCAATTCCAGACCAAATAGATGACTCAGTATCGTTTGTATGCTTGTTAAACGTTTGTGTATAAGTCGTCGTTTGTTGTAACTATTTGTAATAACCGTTATTATAAACTGTATTGTTCTTTGTATATTAAAATATATTTGTGTTAAGAAAGAGAATTGTGTATATTAGTCTTGTTGGTAATAAATTTAATACACATTAATATTTAGTTAACTTGTAAATTAAAATTAAAATTTCAGGCTATTTGGAATCGTAATATGTAACAAATATTACAATAAAACAACAAAACTGATCACATTATAAACTCAAATGTTTAGGATTTAAAAATACAGAATTTATAACCTTACCCGTTTAAGCCTTAAAATCTCAGTTACTAAGGCTTCACAAAATAAATTAGTTTTCATAACAAAAATATTTATTGATTATGCTCAGTAGTTTTATTAATTTATCTCAGCAAGTGGGATCATGAGGAATGCAGTTTAATTATATGAATTAAATAAATGCTTTGTGATATTTAAACTGGTAAATACAGTGCTTACAGCTTTATGTCTTGTTTAGTTTTTTTTAGTCAACAAAACTAAATCATCGTTTTATATACTTTTGTTTCAGGACTACCCAGTTTTTTACAACTCTTGTCAGCTACATTATCATTTGAGGTCAATGTTAGAGAAAGCAGATCAGGGTAAAATAGATGACTACTATTGAGTTCAGAATGTCGTTGTCGTTCCTTAAAAACATTCATTACAATCACTGTGATTGATCCATTTAAGGATCTGTCGTTTTGGGATGATTTGGAGGCCAAACAATCTAGTCTGGTAGGTTTAATTCTAGAAGGTCTCTTGAAAGGGCGTACCCTGTCGGTGCTGCATTTATTATGACCTTCTTGAACAATAAATTCCTGATACACAAAAAGATTGCACAATTTCAACGTATATCACGTGATTCTACTGAGTAAAATGGGGCATCTATAAATACTGGAAATGTTGTCACTACTCTTCACTCATCACCTCAGAAGCCAAGTGAGAAACTTTGGTCTCAGGTGTAAAGTATGAAGAAGGTAAGAACTTGACTAACGAAGTCCAACCAGTTTACTTTAAGTAACCTTGACTCTCTTTTTGTACATATCTATGATTGTTGAAACCGCTGTTCTGTAAAAGACTAGATCTTATGTTATCTAACATTATTTGGTATTGTTCTCGAACATCATTTGTTTACATATATATATATATAAAATATTGATTATACTCTGTACACTCTACAATGTTGAAAACGTGTTAATTAACAATTATTAATTAATATACCCTTAATCCTTTCATTTGTGATACAATTTGTGTCGTGATATTTCTAAGACTTTTTTGTTTTCCACTATGACGATCTTAAATTTTGGTGGGTCGTCGCGGCTGCATGTTTTATCTGAAACTAATTATTATCTAAATAAAATAAATAGCTACAAAATATCTGTTTCAATTTCGATTAAAATCACCATGATTTTCGCCATCTCCTGCTTGCACGATTTTTTCTACTCCTTACAGTCAGCTTCAAGGATGGCTTCTCTATCTGCAATATCTATAAAATTCGCGTCATGCACTGTTGGCTATAATTCCATAGTCATCGAGATTAATGATTTGATGCTGGAATTTCAGCTCGTAAATGACGGCTTAATTAATGACTTATGTTATGGGAGATAGCCTAAACGTTTATATAACATTGTTAAAGTCGATCATGCAGTGGCACAAACAACAACAACAAACTGTGGTCCTGTCAACAGCGTCGGTCGCGATAGGACTGGACCTCTATACATTAACAACTTAAGTTACATTCACGGCCTTCATGTAGCTATATACATACGTATGTAGTAGATTATGAGACCTCATATAAACCACAGGTTAAATTAAAATGACTGGGTGTCAATGGTTAAACAGTCGTTGTTATTTGCTAGGTAATCAAATGAACTTAAGACTACCACACATAGTATGCAATGATGCGTTTAGACATACTGCAAAGGTTTTATTACAATAATCACAATAATTTTTGCTGCAACCTGGAGGAACATTATTAAATAAGAATAAAGAAAAACAAATGAGCGATCCATATTATGAACCATTACAGTGGTTCATGATGTTTATGACATTTTTAATTGAAATTTGTTTTTTATACATTTAATATTCTTTGTGTACATTTGTTTATATTTAATACTGATAATGTTCTTATGGACTACGTGTGTTTATCTGGATTTACATTTTATGTCTATAAGTTAGTGATGTTAATAGTCTTTAAACAAACTTGTGTATTTATTTAATAATGATCTAACTAGTGATCGAAACGGCGTACTCGTTCTAAAATTAATCTTACTTAGTGTAAAAACTGTAAATTATAATTAAAGATACTTTATAGGTAAGTAAACTCAAAATGAAACTCAGTTGCTTAAACTCATGTTTTCCCAAAATATAATTTACATTTATAAAATAAAATATCCTGTTGCTTTTTTCTTTCCACTTCAGGTTCTGATATTTTGTGCTTTTGTGGCTGCTGTCCAGGCGAGTGTAATCTACACCCCAGATATTGTTAACACAGGGGCTAGTGTTCAACATCGTAGTCAAGATGTAAGTAAATTTTTCGTAGTTATAATTATAATATCTTAATTCATCAAAATGAAGTTTAGAATTATTTTTTATAAACATTTATTGGATTAGAAAAGAAACCGTGTTTGATGTGATAGTTGTCCATATTGAATGTGTACGTTTGTACGACATATAAAATGTTATCATTCTTACAGAGTTTGGGTAACTACGACTTTGGCTACGATGAAAGACATCTCACAGGCGGTACTTTTCGTAAGGAGTCTGGCGATGCTTACGGTAACAAGGTTGGTTCCTACGGCCTGAGAGATGCTGACGGTCGTGCCCGTGTCGTTAACTACGTAGCTGATGACAGCGGCTTCCATGTTAATATCGATTCTAACGAACCTGGTGTAGAGGCCAAAGATCCAGCCGATACTAGCATTAATAAGGCTAAGTCTGTTGTTGTGGCTGCGACTCCTACAGTGACGCATGCTGCTCCTGACACTCATGCCGTATCTTACGCTACTTCTCCTGCTTTTTACAGTTACGCTTCTGCTCCTACTTTCTATGGCTTTAAATACGCCAGTGCTCCTGTTGTCCAAGGATACAAGTACACCAGTGACCCCATTGTTCAGAGGTACAAATACATTAACGTTCCAAATTTCTATAACTACAAGTATGTTGGAGTTCCAGGATATCATGGCTACAGGTACATTAGTGCTCCTAATTACTACGGTTACAGGTACGCTGATATTCCTGCAATCTACGGCTACAAGAATGTCGTTTCACCTACTGTTTACGGTTACAACTTTGCTGGATATCCGTACTTATGGGGACACCGTAATGTGTGGTAGAAGAAAGTTCTCTGTATGTAACCATTATGGTATGCCTTCTCTGTTGTTCTGTTTTTATATTGTTTGTTTTATACTAAATGAATAACACGTTTTAATATGACCGAAAATTTAAAAAAATAAAAATCAACACATATTCTGTGAAAGTAAAAAAACCATTAATAATAAAGAAATAATGCAATTAAAAAGCATATATTTTTGTGAGTTATACAATATGACCAGAATCTTCAACATTGTGCCATGAAAACACCTGTGGATCAGACTTTTCAAACGTTCCTTACGCGACCTAATTCTTCGATAGCAGTAGTTTACTACATATTTCCTAAAAGAATAAGTAACCATAACAAACATAAATTATACTGTGTTTAGCTTGTTATTTGAAAGGTTTATATATATATATATATATAAAACCTGATTTATAGATTTTCCAGCTAATTAGCAGTACATGGTATACACTTATCAGTATTTTCATAATAAAGTTCGTATGTCACTCGACTCGCCAAATGATGTAATACTTAACAATATATCTAGAATTATAAGTTACATATAATTCGTTATTCATAAATTTTGGTGAGACTGAGTTTGTTAATGGAAGAAGAGAAGGTTGCACCTGATTCTTTTTGTGTCTTAGACTAGTTGACATCTGCAATGTTTATTATTCATATTGTTTGTCAGGACAGAGAAAAGAGAACTTTATAAAGATCCAATCATACAAATTAATATCACATTCTGTAAGACAAACGTAGTGTGGATGAACCAACCATGTATGTTACGAGAACATTTTGTACATTACCTGTTTTTTCGTAAAAACACATTATTATTAAATGTATAACCTTGAAAATTCGATTATTGGTATTCTTTTCTGCCATTAGAAGAAGTTGCTCAATAAATCATGTATATTATTTTATATGTATAAATATTCCATGTAGGAACACAGCGTTTATATAGGCATTTTATTTTATATTTACAAAAAGAAAACAATCCCTTAATAAATATTAGGATAATGACGAGAGTTCTTCAGAATTTATTGGATAACAGTTAAAAAAATATCAATACTATGCAGTCTTAATTAATAACAAAAATGTTTTTTACATGTTAATTAAAACATTTGAGGAATGAGACGTTTGTACGCATATACATCTGTATATGGTCTTTATCGCACAAAAGCGGTTTCTTCAGTTTTCTTTAAACTTGTATAAATCTCTAAATTTCGGCTTTTCGTTTTAAAAAAATAATTTGAATGTATGTTTAACAAAAATTATAGGAACTTTTAAAACTCATACTTTTATAATGCTGAAGAAATAAATCCAACGTTTATTGTTTTTAATCCTTTGACTAACAACTATTTTATATTATTTGTTCGTTGAATTTCAAACGATTTCGAATGGAAACCAACTGCGCTAGCTGCTCTTAATTTTTAAGAGATAGGCTAACAAAACAATAGCCAGTTATTACCAGCTCTTGAGTTCCACTTGTTAAAGTAGATAGAGTGTTTTAGCGTCACATTGTATAATGCACCCACAGCACTGAATTATGGAGATAATTTTTTTTTCGGTAACGGTATTCGAACCAAGTAGTCCTAGCTTCAGAGAATACTAGCCATTGGGCCGTGCTCGGTCTTATTATCATGAAAAGAAAAATGTGAATATGCGTCATTGTTTTGTCAGAAACTGTTTTTTTTTTTTTATAATTATTTTCTCAACCTTCAATAAGAACGACAGTTTTAGTATTACTCGTACTCAGCCTAGAAAACAGAGTAGTCACACTGCTTCCTTTCCACGTGCCCTCCGCTAACACAGAAGTATATCTACGGATTTACAACGCTAAAATCAGGGGTTCGATTCCCATCGGTGGGTTCAGCAGATGGCCTGATGTGGCTTTGCTGTAAGAAAACACACACACACACGCACAAACACCACTTCCACGTATATTGTTTGCTTTTTCGTGGCATTTTCATGTTACTACATATTTTATGTAACAAATAAAACAGTATAGAGTTCAGGTAAAGAACAACAACAAAAACTACTGCTCTTTCAAAATGCTTTCTGCTGGATATTAATTATATATACATATATATATATTTATAATCAGGAACCAAGAGCGTACAACCAGAGTCCTGTTGAGATAAGAGTCAATGAGAATATACATTGACCGAAAAATCAACAAAATCCGAAAGGAAACCTGCATTTGTTAGATGGTTAGTTGTTTGGTGTTCATTGGCTCAAAGCAACTTGGCTATCTGCACCAAACAACCGGTAACAAAAAATTAAAAATAAAAGTAAAATTTTTAAGATATGTAAAAAGGAGACACATTAAAACAAAGGCCAGTTTTCGAATTATAAAACTTAAATATAATTAAAAAGACCAATGTTTCTTAAGATTTTAAAACACAACTGTGGTGGACAGTGTCACCATAGCCACCAACCCTGTTCGATGTCAGGGATGGACCTGTCTAAAATGGTGTTGTCGCTCACGGTCATAACGACGGAACGACATTAAAATTTGTGCTATTATAGCTTGGTTGTCACGTGGACTACAAATCGGTGTATCAGTCTCAGATAAAAGAAAATGATCAGTTAAAAACTGTGACCAATGCGTAGGCTAGCCAGAGTAACTTCCTCCTTCCGATCCTCATTAAGGCAAGACAGCCAAAGAGCAACAGAATGTTTGATCTGGAAAAGCTTGTTATCATGTTGCTCACTACAAGTTGACTATCAACTGGCGTGGAGTCGAGTCTTGAATACAGGACCATAATCCAGAGCAAACAGACTTAACTGCAGTGTCAATGAGTTGGATCCCTTGAATACCGATGTGTCCCATTATCCAAAATAAATTGACAGAAATGGACGATAAAGAGAAGCGGACTAGACTGTTTTGAATATAAACTAGAATAGGGTGAGAACTAAAGTGAAGCGATTCCAGGATCAGTAGAGAGCTAAGCGGTATAAACAATACAATAGTCGGCAGTGAACACAGAAATTACTGAGGGAATACTGTGGGCAACCACCAAACCACAACAAATCGTAATAGAGCCCACAGAGTCATCTAATTTTGAACAAGTGTTATAAATGGAAATGGAAGGATAGCTCAAAAGACTGTACTTCTAATCGGGAGTATCCACCTTTCTTAGATAACTCAAAGAAAAGTCAC
Source organism: Tachypleus tridentatus (assembly GCF_004210375.1). Classification (NCBI taxonomy): domain Eukaryota; kingdom Metazoa; phylum Arthropoda; class Merostomata; order Xiphosura; family Limulidae; genus Tachypleus; species Tachypleus tridentatus. The sequence goes on along the minus strand of NC_134837.1, from coordinate 229,697,229 downwards.
ACTTTGTGATGGTAATAAGCCATGGTGAGATGAGCTGACCAGTGTAAGCAATGCCATCTAATGGCATATCCAATTCAGCCAAAAGGAAAAAATAACAGACCATCTATTCTGATAAAGCATGGCCCACTCTGGTGAGATGTTGTGGTAAGTATCGAAGTTCAGAAGTATACAGTTAAGACAGTCGCAAACGGCGGAAGTGTAGAGGAGGTTCATGAGACTAAGTGTACAAACTCTGCACTGGAGAAGTGTGGAAAACCCTGTGCAGAGCCTAAGCCCCAGATGGTGAATGGGGTCCAACATCTTCAAGGCCGATGTCCTGGCAGAGCCATAGACCATAGACCCATAGTCCAGTTTTGACTGAATGACAGCACGATAGATCTTTATCATAGAACATCGATTCAATCCCCAAGAGATGGAAGAGAGGACATGGGGGGTGTTTAGTGCCCTTGAACAATTGATGCGTAGCTGCTTGATGTGTGGAATGAAAGTCAGCTTAAAGTCAATTATAAGCCCTAAGAACTTTGTTTCAGGGACCACAGGAAGCACAACTTTACCAAGAAAGAGCTCGGGATCAGGGTAAGATCTCATTAATGGCAAAAGGCAAAATTGCTTGCAAACGGTTTCGAGAGAGAAAAATGGTAAAATCGTTTGCTGTGATCTACTTCAGTAAACGATTGAGGGCAGTTTTTAACTGCTGCTCAATAAACCTCATGCTCGACGACTGACACAAGATGTAAAAGTCATCGACATAGAGTCCGTTTGCAACTGTAGGAGAGAGTTTTTCAGTAATGCCATTAATCTTTACACTGAAAAGTGTGACACTCAAGACATAGCCCTGAGGGACTCCAAGTTTCTGTAGGAAAGAACCGGAAGGTGTGGAACCCACACAAACTTGTAATGATTAGTCAATTAAAACTTTTTGATAAAAATGAGCTTTTGGTCACGCAACCCTTGTGAGTGGAGGTCTTGCAAAATGCCGTACCTCCAGATAGTACCATAAGTCTTCTCAAGGTAAAAATATACAGATACATGATGTTGTTACTTGAAAAAGGCTTCCATGATTGACGTTTCAAGTCGAATCATGTGGTCTATGGTGGAGTGCTGTAGTCAGAACCAACACTGGATCAGTGAGAGTATGTTGTTTGATTTAAGAGACCAAACAAGACGAGCATTAATCATCCTCTCGAAGATCTTACAGAAACAACGTGATAAAGCAATTGAATAGTAGTTTGAAAGAATCTTGGGATCCTTTTCAGGCTTAGAAAAAGGAAGGACTGTAGCCAGGGGCCATGCATCAGGAAAATCATTCTCCTGCCAGATCTAGTTTAAACAATCAGAATACCAGCAAGAGAAGCAAGAGTTAGATGGCACAACATCTCGTGGTGAATATCATCAGGTCAGACTGAGGTACTGCCAGATCAATGAAGAGCAAGCTTGAATTCTATCAGTGTAAAGAGGCGATTATAGTGATAGAGACAATCAGCTTGAAAAGAAAGATGTGATTGATCTTTTCGAGTCTTGATAGCTAAGAAGGTGGGGATGAAGCAAAGTTCTAAACACACGAAAAACGATTTTGCCAAGAGCATCGGCGATACTTTGGACATCAGCAATTTCCTGGATATTGAACAGCAAGATCGAGAGAGGAATAGAAATATACTGCTTACTGACCTTCCGAATCTTGTTCCGTATGATTTTGGAGCTGGTGGTAGAAGAGATGCTACTTGTGAACTTAATCCAAGATTCCTTCTGGCTTTGACGTTTCAGATGCTGAGCATGTGCGAGGGTTTGCTAAAAAGCTATGTGTTTTAAAAGTGTGGGATACCTAAAAGGTATCTCAGACCCTTTTTTGAGCTTTCTTTGCTATGTGGTACCGACCACGGTCAGTCTCTCAAAATGACAGGAAAATGATCACTTCTCCGTGGGTCACTGTCAACCCTCCAAAAGAAGTGAGAGACAAACACGTGGGTGAATGTTCAGAGGAGATAAACTGAAAGTACAGAACCATCTCTGTACTTGGTGAGAGGATCTCACCAAGTACAGGAATCCACCTCGAGGGGTTTACTGTTGCACAGTTGATAAGGGTGTCAGTCTGGATCACCTCCTCTTCGACATTTTCACCTTACATGGAACGTTAAATTTCACAATCAGTGCAACCTGGGGATAATTACAGAAATTTTATGAGACGATACTGTATTTCCTAACCATTTAGTAGTTCTAAAGGATTTATATTTATTATAAATTTAGAAAAGAAACCGCCATGCTTAGAAACAAAAGTAGAGTGAGTACATGACTTTATAAAAAAATAGTGCAATGTATTCAATTTACTACAGAGCCCATAGAAAATAATAAGAAAAATCAATAAATATGGCAACATGCAACATATGATATTAATATTTTAGGCCTAAAGAATTGCATAGTTAAAGAAATGACGCAGAAATTGAAAGATCTGAAGGGTGAAGCAAAGAAAGACCATTCAGAGAGAAAGAACACCAGTACTGAAAGACAAGCGAGCGATAATTCAACATGCACAAGTTGTTCTCAGTACTATTACTCTTTCATCACTAGTATATTTGGTGGTGCTGAAAGTTTTGTAGCTCAAGATGAATAATATAATACGTTTAGTAAAGTTAGCAATATAGCAAAACATGGCCAATCACTTTAACCTTCTGAAGTGAAAGGTACCACGTGTGTTTTATTGGTGTAAACCATAGGAGTTGGAAGTAATGCCAAACTGTAATTAATCACAGTAGAAAAAAGTATTTAGTTCGTTTTCATTGCGTCGACAATAAAGGCGTAAAGACGTAACACAGTGAATTACGTTTGAAAAAATTATACGAAATTAAATAAATAAAAACAAAAAGGAAACACAATACAGGGACTTTTATGTTCACTCCTTATAAAGTTAATAAGGTCAGAGCAACAGTAAGATGGCCCGGCATGGCCAGGTAGTTAAGGCATTCGACTCGTAATCTGAGGGTCTCGCGTTCGAACCTCGTTCGCGCCAAACATGCTCGCCCTTTCAACTGTGGGGGCGTTATAATGTGACAGTCAATCTCATTATTCGTTGGTAAAAGAGTAGCCCAAGAGTTGGAAGTGGGTGTTGATGATTAGCTGCCTTCCCTCTAGTCTTACAATGCTAAGCTAGAGATGGCTAGCGCAGATAGCCTCCGACTAGCTTTGCGCAAAATTCAAAACAAACTAAACCAAGCAACAGTGAGAAAAATTATCCAAATAGCTATTCGGCCCAAACATGGTGCTTTATTTTCTACTTTCATGTTCTTGTATCTAATAAAGCATTCGGTACACCTGAATAGAAGAAAAGGAAGGCACCATACTACAATGATGAGAACACTTTCAACAGGAAAATACAAGACCGTATTCTATCAGTTTTTGATTTAAATCACAAAAGTGAAACAGAGAAGTAAAAACTAGAAACAGAAATAAGGAAGTAGAGGTTGAGAAACAGAGCAGGACCTGGTGAGAAATTTTTTAGTACTAAATACAGGAACATAGAAGAGCATTATTAGTGAGTACTACTGAAAGTATCCAAGAGTTGTGGAGAAATGTGATGATGGTGTAATATGATTTATACATTCTTGGTTCTGGAATAAAGCATTTCCGTCCACGCCAATTCTATTTAAGTATTCGTGGTAATCTAATTCTATCAAATAAACATTGATGAAAGTGTTAGAGCATACAATAAACTAATCGTTATACAAAAATATTATTACAAAGCAACGTTTTAAGTTTTGAAATATATCACAGTTTTTAATTCGCTAATTTTGATCGATTGTTACAGCATCTAGCACTTTTAGCATTGCGAATTCATCATATAAATCTTTAGGGTTTATCCCATAATTTAGATACTGATGTTTTTGAAATAATCGTAAATTAACAATACTTATTAATTTAATTAAGTTAGTTCGGCCTTGTTTAAACTACTTAATAAACACTCAATAAGGACAATATTAAATGTTGCACAATACTTTAAAACACTTGTTTAATACCTTAAGGATTATTTAACAACATTTACGTATTTCGATAGGTCACAAATCTTCAATTATTAGGAAGGAGACAACAGTGAAAACTTTCATTCTTCACAAACCTTTCCAATATTTTGCATAATACAAAAACAAACAAACAATTTAGCGTAAATGGTGTTGTCACCTATTTGTCTTTCTTCTAATATTGCTTTCCAAAAATAAATTTCTGTAACTCCTTAGTTGGACTTTGGATCCTTAAGTATTTGAAATAATTCTGTTAAATTTAACTCATTTTTATTTTTGGGGTATTTAATCAATATAACTTTATCCATGTTAATTAACACTGTAAGTGAAGCCGATTCATTGATTTTCCTTTTTTTCTGTAGCTGATTTATACATCAGCACACAATATAAACACCCTTGTGTAAGTTAATTGAAACAAGACGGAAAATTACGATTTTTTCAATTTTTTTGTGTTTTATTTCTGAGAATCCAAAAATTACTCACAAATTAATACATGATATGACTGCCTTTATTTTTCAAAAGATCATTAATTCGCCTTGGCATCGAGTCCACTACTTGACTACAATCTTTAGTAATTTTTGGATCACGGTACCACACCTCACTTATGGCCTCAATTAGCTTATCTTTTGTAGTACAGTCTTTCCCCCGAAGTGTTTCTTTACAAATCGTTCAAAGATTTTTAATAGGATTTAAGATTTAAGTCCGGAGAGTTTCCAGGCCAGTCCAGCACCTTTATTCATGTTGTGGTCATAAAATTCTTGACAAGTTTTGATGTGTGGCACGGAGCCAGATCTTGCTGAAAATGCCAGATCCATTTGGAAATCTTTTTTTCAACTCTGGAACGACTCTTCTCCGCAAAACTTCGATGTACTGTGGTCCTCGCATCATCATATCTTCTACGATATGTACGCCTCCGACGCCATAGTAGCTAGAAAAGCCCCAAAGCATCTTCATCAAGGGATGTTTTACAAACTGATTGATGTGAGATTCTCGAAGTTTCTCACCTGGAGATCTGCGAACATACAGACTTCTTTGACCCTGTTCGAAGAAATGAGTCACGTCACTGAATAACACCTCCATTCATTGTTCTTGCGTCCTGTTCTTGTAGTTCAGCCCCATTGATACCGTTTTTTCTTCATTGAGTTGGTAAGAAGTTGTTTTTTAACTGGTCTCCTTGCCCTTCTAACGCAATTTCGAATGACGTAATATTTCTCAAAATTTCGTCATATATCCCAAAAATAGATCAACCGTACTGCAAAACACAGCTAATGACGCTGCCTGTGTGAAAGAAATGAGTATTAAAGGAAATCAGCGGGTCCAGCGAGCCTACACCGGCCGCCATGCTGAAAATATTGTAAAATGACCATTTGTTTTAATTAATTTGCACAAGGCTGTATAGTCACGTGGACTATAATATTTGTTTAAATATTGCTTAATATATTAAAATAATATGTCTAACAAAGCTGACAAAGTCAAATACTGTATTTAGTCTTAGTGAAGTCTACATGCAAAATAATATGCTATTACAACCTCAATCATGCATGGCTACAGTAAGATTAAATTATACTTTTTCTCTATATATATTCTGTTTATTTTCAATCCTTTATATAAAATCTGAAAAGGCCGAGTGTGAGAAGGCCTATTAGGATGCAATATAAAAATGTGTTTAGAATATCTATTCACCAAGTCTCGTTCCTATCGACTCAAAGGTAAGTCTACAGACTTACGATAATAAAAATCGGGTTTTTATACAGATAGTGAGCAAACCATAGATAATCCATTGTGTAGCTTCGCATTTACAACAAACGGTTCATTAAGTCTTAGCTTGCCTAATTCATTACAGCACAGATGAAGTTGAAAAAATTAATGAATCAAAGAAAAGTTCACACTTATTAATAATTGTAGATTTTGTTTTATGCGTACGTTTGCTTATGTACTTATTTTAATTATTTATAAATATTATATATTAACTGAAATCTATGTCGATCGCTTTATTGTTTAGATATACTTAGTAAATAAATAAAAATAAATGAACTAAAACACAAATGGCAATCAAATCAGCGAATAAATAAATATATGCAAGGCCTAACTGCTGATGTTTTACATCTATTAACTTCTCATACGAACACTTTTTTAGCTAAATCTATCTCAGAAACGTTTTTTCCTTTATTCAGAGGCCATGATCTTGCGGTTATACACGTAATGTTACGTGTTAAGAATTCATATAGCCTAAAACTGAGTTAAATATTAATTTATATTTAGAAGTTAAATAAATGTCAATATGTGTACAATTTATGATATTTGCTAACAAGTTTGATACACACAGTTTTATTTTCTTAATACAAATATATATTTAATATACAGATAATAATACAATTCATTATAACGTTTATTACAAATAATGATTCAGATACAAAAATTTTACAAATTCACAAATAATACTTAGACTTCTACCTAATCCGGAACTTTGATATCCTATCGAGGGTTCATGATGAGCGAATTAATTTCGAGTTGATATAGATGCAATTCATTTAACGGGAAGCTAGCTAGCTCTTTGATGATTGCATGCAAGATTTTCAAAGCTAAAGTAATATAATGTCTTAATGCTAACGTTCGATGTTAATCCGCTGAAGTTTAATGATGTACAATGTTCCAAATCTATATGCTTTACTGGTCAAATTTCGCAATTCAGATTTATCAGTATAAGTTATGTGCATTTCTAAATACAAAGTTAACTTTAAAAAACGTCAATATTAAAATAAATATGTACCAGTAAATCCGTCAAAATGGTTTTAAAAAAAGTAATCAATCGCTATAATGTACAAGACACTACTAAATAAGGTACTAAAGTATCATAAACAAAATGTGTGAAGCCTAATCCTGACATTGAAAACATTTAAGGTTACAGTCTGCTTGCTAGCAAGGATATTACAATGTTATAAGATGCTCATGGCCTGAACTCTGCGGGCTAGTTTTTGCATTTCTCATAAGCTTGTTATGAATACAAAATTATTTAAGACTATGATTTAAAACTATATATATTATATTAGGAGCATTAAAATAACGTCCAAACATTACTTAAAGCAGCCAGTATTAATTATTAACATTATCCATCACAGGCTTGACTTCAGCTCTTCTTCTTTGGAATCAGTGAAACACTTGGTGATTTAAAAATATCTTACGCTTCTTCAAAGCTGGTAATATGATTTAAAGAAGAAATAACTTTGGTGGACCAAAATGAAATTTGTGGATGCACGGCTCATCCTACCAACTCTCTAGCGTCTGCCCTGATAAGACTTAAACTAGGTAATGAATTCATAAATAAAACTTAAACCAAACAAAATACAAATAACATACATAATGTACTGTAAACATTACACAATAGTTATACTATCTGTAAACAAAATTATCTTTGAAGGCTACTAGTTATGGCATTGATGTTATAACAAACTCAATGGATAAGAATAAGAGTTAGGCCTAATTTTGGTTTTAACTAACAATGAAAATAATTTTTAATATCTGTATCTTGTAAAGTTTTAAATAATAATATTATCTTTGTAAATGAAAATGTGCATATCACTCTCAAATAAAATATTTTAAAAATATCTTCTGCTTTGATGTTAAATTAAATATAAATGCAATATGGGTAACTAGTTGCAAAAATGCACTGCAATATTGCTAGTATATAACTAGTACAAATATTTTTATTAAAACTATATGTATAGTGTTTTGAAATATGTTTTATTTATTTAGTGATCCTATATTTATGTAAATATTTCAAGAATTGTGGCATTAATGTCACTGACTTATTTTTCTGGCTATTTAGCCAAGAAGCTGTCTTGAATATTAAAAGTAAATACGAGATCAAATCTATCATTTAGTTTGTTATTTGTCACTGAGTCTTATCTGTTTTGCGGTATTCAGCCCCTCATCGATAACTCTGAACAAAGACAGATCGAAAGAATAAGATTATCCTTCATATAAAAGACATCCCTAAACACCACACGTGAAATAATTACTTCACCACTATATGAGCCCTAGTTTTATTTCTATTTGCCCTTTTCAATTTTGCCTTTTTCTATTTGCCTTTTTTACGTTCCTATTGATAGGGAACGTAATTTCTTGAATTGAATTGGTTGGTTATCTTGTAGTTAAGCACAAAGCTACACAATGGGCTGTCTGTGTTCTGCCAACCAAGGGTATTTAAACCCGGTTTCTAGCGTTGTAGGTCTAAAAACAATTCACTGTGTCACTGAGGCCCTGAGTCGCATATACATCACATTTATTTTTAGTATATTAAAACTAAGCATTTTAAAAGCTAAATATGTTAGATATTTCACATTATTATTGTAAATAATAAGATAACTTTTTGATATCTGAAATAATTTACATAAGTATTAATTTTCATTACGTCATCAGAAGTAAATTGTTAAATGCAGAATGTACGTCTGATGCTTAAAATTGGGTGTAACTAAGTAATATTCATTGTTTTGGTTTGGTTTGAATTTCGATCAAAGCTACACGAGGGCTATCTGCGCTATTCATTGTTTTAACTGGAAACAACAACATACTTAAAAATGTTTGCATGCACACCGATTACACGAGTATATGCTTAAACCTGTTTCAAATATTTTACAACAAAAGAAAATGCAAAAACCAGCGGTATTTTCTTAGAATTAGCATAAAATTTATAATCTTCAGAACATGATGTAAATTTAAATTATGCGTGAGCAAATAAGTAATATCTATTTGTCTATTCTTAATACTCCTCAGGAACCCCTTTAATAACAACAAATATTTTAACTAAAATAGTAAATATATTTCGTACCTGGACGACAGCCCAGAATGGTGAAAATCAAGATGAATTTGTAACTTTAATGGTTGCATTTTCAATTTATTTATAATTACGCAAATTGCAAAGCAGGTGGTGTTGCAAGCAGTTTTTCACGTATTTTGAGAAAAGTACAATGTATGATTCGATATACTTATAGCTGAAAATAGAAGAAGAATAAATGACAAGTTTGAATGCTACACCTATTAAAGAAATAAAGCAAGCGTGTAATAATATACAATAAATTTGAAATGAGGTTTCAAAATACAATTAAAATATTATACTTAATTTTACTGTAAGAGATAAAATAATGTGAAACAGTCTCATACACTCTACATGATCATCAGAAGTCCAATGTTTTGCAAGAGTTAAGGTCTATATATAAATTCAAAATTCAGATGTTTATATTTATATACAATTAAGACTAAAGAATTTTTCCTACCTATTAACAACATTTTACTGTAATACTTCATGTTTATTTGATTCTTTAAAATAATTCTGTGTTTTTATACAGCAAAGCCACATCGGGCTTTTTTCTGCTGAATCCACCGAGAGGAATCGAACCCTTGATTTTAACGTTGTAAATTTGTAGACTTATCGCTGTACCAGCGGACGACGAATCATTTTGTTACATTTGATTGTCTCAGTAGATTCATTGATATTATTATCATTTGTGTTTGCAGGTTATGCTAAAATAAGAGTTTTTACTCTTTGAATAATCTGCTTAGTTACATTAGTACGTTCAGTTAAGGGCGAGATCTTTGTATTATTATACCTAACGTTTCTTTTGCGTTCAATTATTCTGTGTTTTAAATTTCGTCTAATTTCTCCAATATGAATATTTGCATGTTCTTTTACATATTCAAGATTTTTCCCATCCCATCAGTTTTATCTTTGGTTATATTAAGATTTTTTTGATCTTGTTCATTGGTCCATGTATCTTAAATATTTTTTTTTTTTTTAAATGTTGCAAACAAGTAAAAGTTTGAATTTCAAATTAATAAACAAAAAATTAAAAAATATTAATTCAGTCTTGGCAGAATATTTGGCAAACACTTCGCATAACATTAAACGAGATAAAGCTCAAGTAATTAAAGAACTTACGTTAAAATATAAGAGAATCTTTAGAAATTGATTAACATAAAACGAAAATAAATTTATCCCCCGACGCTAGAGAAGTGAATTTTTGAAAATCCATTCCTTAAAGAGCACTGTCACGAGGAAATTATTCTTCTATACTTACTTGTATAAAATGAAGTTTTCTGCGTTTATTCTATTCTTCTAAAGATGATGGAATGCCTTCCACCGAAACATGTAAAGTTTTAATTGTATATTTTGCTTTTAATTTAATCGAAGCACACTGTAGTGTATCGTGCAGTCAAAACCACTCGCAGGATACTTCGTTTGTTTGTTTTGAATTTTCGCACAAAGCTACTCGAGGGCTATCTGCGCTAGCCATCCCTAATTTTGCAGTGTAAGACTAGAAGGAAGGCAGCTAGTCATCACCACCCACCGCCAACTCTTGAGCTACTCTTTTACCAACGAAAAGTAGGATTGACCGTCACATTATAACACCCCCACGGCTGGAAGGGCGAGCATGTTTAGCGCGACTCGGATGCGAACACGCGACCCTCAGATTACGAGCGCATGCCTTAACGCGCTCGGCCATGCCGGGCCGCACTGTTTGTCTTTAACTACTGAACCACGTACATGAACTGTTGAAAGTTTGATTTTGTTTGTTATGAATTTTGCACAAAGCTACACATAGTTTATCTGTGCTAGCCGTCCCTAGTTTAACAATGTAAGACTAGACGGAAGGCAACTACTCATCGCCAACTGTTTAATTACTCTTTTATCAACGATTAGTGAGATTGACGTCACATTATAATGCGCCCACGGCTGAAAGGGCGAGGATGCTTGGTGTGAGGGGGATTCGAACTTGCGATCCTCAGATTACATTCAAGTGCTCTAACCAGTTACTAATAGAAGTAATAGTTTAGCCGTTTTTATTTTTTTGTAGCGCAGACTGTGATAATTCAAATTCTAACCTATTTTTACTAGATGTACTCTAATAAACCATACTAAATTTCATGGTAATTCATTTCGAAATACACGAGATATAAATATTTCCAGTTTTGATTGAATATCTTTCTGTGCTTTTTGTTTGCAAGTTCAGCAAAAAATGTATATGAAGTGAAAATGAATTTTAATCTGACTGAAATAATATTGAAACAGAATTTACAATAAAATAATATTACCTTATTTATTCATCACATATGCAACACATATTAAAATAAAATAAAATCTCTCAGAGTTTATTTTTCAGTCACGCCACTTTGTCAGTTTCATTTTGAAAACAGAGAAGCTAGAGTTCTCAGGTATTTCTAAACTTCTATATGCATTAAACGACAAGAGATTACCAAAGTAAAAACCTAAGGTATTTTAAAGCAACACCTTTTATGGGAAAGTTCAGAAATACCAAAGATAGGGTGATTCACGACAATTTGTGGCTAATCCAGGTGTAAGGTGAACAAAGTCAGCTTGCTGTACATTCAATACACGACTTAATGAGTTTAAGCACGAAACATTCATAAAATTTTGATAAACATGAAATGTTTACTTTTTTCATCTGAAAGTGAAAGATACACTTGGTATATTTTATCCATAATTCTCCTTCCCTTTAATGTTTATGTCACATTCTTTGACATTTGTTTCCAAATATTTACTTAGTATTTGTTTATATGTAAAATACAGTTTACACAGCTGTAAGGGACAATTTAAAAGTGGACAATCTAAAATTTATTTGAACCAATGAAGAAACATAATATATGCAACAGGTGCACTTGCTACGGCTAGGTTTCAGAGTTCGCTTTAAGGCCCTGGAAGCTTTTGGTTTCTTGATTAAATTTTACGCATTCTCCTGCTTTTACTGAAAGTTAGTTTCTTACTTTTGATGCACTTTTATAGGGATAAATTAAAACGGGAGGGGAGCCAGCCCTTTCTTCTGACACAACTGCGTTAGTGTGTTTTAATTTTTTTGCATTTTGTTTCCATTTTTGGAGTTTATGGTGTTTTCCTTTTATTATCTTTTGTTATTGATTTTTTCTTTTCATTTAATTAAGGTTCTAGTGACAATGAGTTTAGGAAATGAAGTTTGTTGATAGATGTATCGGATATTAATTCTAGTTACCGTTGTAAGTTACTGCTACTGCATATATTGAATGATGTTTTGTAAATGCATGATAATGTGTTAATGTTCTGTTGAGTTGAGTGAACTAACTTCTACTTTATATAATTGTTATCACCATCGGATTTGTGATAGGTTTTGAATATTAAAATTATTACTATTTTATTCTACTGTTATATTTATGTATTTCAAAACATGGATTTCATTTGGTTCTTCACAAATGAATTTCAAATTGATATTAGTACAGTTCACGTAACCGGTAGCTAGTTATCTCTATTTATGGCCATTTACAAACTGACTTTTCACCGACGAAGATATCTAATGCCCTTGAAACTAAAGTTAAATGGTTTATAGCGTTCAAAATCTATAAATGTTACTGGCCAAATATCTGTAGTTTACGGTCTTACTCAGTTCTATTTGTTTGAGTTTTAACTGGATTTATAACTTTTTTTATGACTCAACTCCTCTAATACTTTAACAGGTCATCATCGACTTGTACTTTAATAATATTCCTTTTTAAGTTTAATTTTTTCGTTGATTTTTTGTAACCTCTAATTTTAAAACACTGAAAATTTCAAGCAATCCACTTCTGTTATATTTTTATTTGAGATGGAGTGATTTAAAAAAAAGCTTGGAAATCAGACATGATCAAATATTGTTGGAACTGATAAAAATATATTGAATTATGATTTAAATTATGATTTTGATCGAATATTTCCTTGGATTCAGATCGCGGACACGTCCCCCCAGTTCATTATCTTACGTATTAGAATTTGAAATAGCCTGTAATTGTAATTTTAATTTAGAAGCTCATCGAATATGGATATGAATCAAATTTATGATATTTACCAAGAAGATGGATATACACAATTTTCTTTCTTAACGCAAATAGATTTTAATGTACAAATAACAATACAGTTTATTATAACTATTATTATAAATAATGATTTATATACGGTAGTTCTACACACTTACAAAAAAATACTGAGTCTTATAACGAGTCTGGAACTGAATATTTTATGATGATTCACGATGAACGAATTAGTTTCGAGTTTATATTAGTACAGATCACTGAAAAGGTAACTAGCTAGCTCTAATCTTTGTTGGCCTCATGCTGTTTACAAGCTGACTTTTTACCAGCGAAGACATCTAATGTTTTCGTAGAAATACTAACGTCCAAAGTCAATTCTCTGAAGTTAAAGGGTTTGTAGTATTCGAAACCTGTAAGCGTTTTTGGTCGAATATATGCCGTTTCCTGATTGATAAGTGTTTATCACAGTTATATCTTCCGAGGTTTATTGTGTACTAATTTTAGCAAATTAACAATATTAAACTGTCTCTTGGTACTTCGAATTATAAACTTTTAGGATGAGGTGCTCAAAAGTTCAGTTGTCAATAATACTGGAAATCACTAGTATTTTACATACACATATCGTACATTGTTGATTCTCACGCTCCAGAATCTTCTACAAACTTAGAGAACAGGCAGGGTTTTCGCTATACACATTTAACAATATAAGTTATATGCATTTCTAAATATATATTTAACTAAAACAAAGATCGATATTAAAATAAATATATAATAGAAAATCCATTATAACTTTAATATCTGGAGCCAATAGTGCAGGAGTGTTGGAGATATTGTCCACAAGATGTTTTTAGTATGATGCATACTCTAGGAAACTACGAATTTGTGATTTCCTTATACAAATTTTAATTTGCAATTGATCTCTGCAATTCTTAAAGGCTTAATAGACTACTGGTAATATTGCCAAATGTTCTATAAAAGTAAATTTCCCTGGCTTCAGATTGAAACCTGTTTTCGTTTTGCATGAACACCTTTGCCAAGGTTTTCAGTAACGCAATGAAATGTGGAGCTAAGCATGAAAATGTCGTGTACATATAATCCTGGAAATAATTACGGAAGCAAAAAATAAACTGGAAGTATTGTAGGGTTACTCATCATCTATAGTATGTGTACTAAATGGAGCAATTGCGTGACGGTCGAAATACGCGACTAAACTAATAAATATAGCAGTGCCATCTGTTGCACTAGCATATAACAAAATATAAATTCCAGAATTAGTGATTGAGGCTTATGAAACGTAGCGCTATCTAGTGAATGTCACTACAAATAAAATTCCATAAGAAATTCGCACTTTGATTATTCAGGATAACAGGAAAAATAATTATGGCATGTGCAATATCCATTTCTTTATAACAGAACACAGTTCTAACTAAAAGCATTCTCTTCATAACAAGAACACGATCATCACTAGTATTATACCTGAGGGTTTAATTATATCTTTATTAATGTAATTTTGAAATTTAGTAGTGAAAACTGGAGCTCTTAAAAACTATTATTTATTCAACAAAGAGCAACACTTTCGCCCTCCGCTAGTACAGCGGTATGTCTCCGGATTTACAACGCTAAAATCAGGGGTTCGATTCCCCTCGGTGGGCTGAGCAGATAGCACGATGTGGCTTTGCTATAAGAAAAACATACAAACACACGCAACACTTTCAACATATTCAAACAATACAATTTATCAGTAAAGTTTACAAAAATTTCGAGCTCTGTACATTGAATGTTTTTGATGAAATCAGTTGCGTATGACTAAATAACACACTCCGCACACTTTCTCGTGCAGTACCTTCCAGAAAAAAAATATTAAAGAGTGTTCAGTTTTTCTGTTGTTTTCATAGCACAAACAGCACCTGTAGGTTGGTGTTTCTGCTAGTGATAATTAGCTGTACCTGAGTACAGCCTTATACTAATAGATAGCTTACACAGTGATTGGCTGTCATGTAATAAACCGGATAATTTCACACCACCATAATACATATATATAGGCAGTCACACAATTCTCCGCAAAGATAGTGTAAAATCACAAATGTCACATGATAAAGTATATAAATCAGTTTCTACTGATGGAGACAAAATTTCATGTTTAAGTAGGAATTATATGTAAACTTTTCTAAAGAGTAAGTTAAATTAACACTGTTGATAATAGAATTGATCGAGGTTGAAAGCTCAAACTTTTAAGTAACACGGGGTATGATCTTGATGTTAGTACAATTATGAATGTTACTTCTAGAACAGCAAGAAACATATTAGCATGAAGTGGCTTCAGTGACTTTGTATCTGCTCAAAAACCATTGGTTGTAAAAGATAACCAAATCTGGAGAAGAGTGTCTTCTAATTATCAAGTTTGACAGTGAGAAGAATTGTCTCATGCCTGGTATAGAACATGTACCGCGAAGCATATTGTACAAGTTTTAGCTATATTTCTGTCATTGGCTTTGGAAATCTACACAAAAATGTATAGTATCCTGACTGCTACATGCCATATCCATTGAAACATTAATTCGTCTGTCAACAAGACAGTGATCAAAAATATGCAGTTAATGTGGTGGATCATATTTGAATTAAAAAAGAGGCCGATGGTGTATTTGCAGCCATGATTTGTCCTTCATAGAATCCTGGTACGAATTTAATTAAGGAATCTGAGAAGTAAATCAGCAAGTAAACATCTTGTACAAAGTGTGGAAAGTAAATCAGCAAGTAAACATCTTGTACAAAGTGTGAAAAGTAAATCAGCAAGTAAACATCTTGTACAAAGTGTGGAAAGTAATACAGGACACTTTATACAATATTTTACAATTATACACAGATATAGTTGTGGTATTATGTAAAGAAGTTGTACGTTTCTTTTCATTACAAATTGAAATACTGATACGTTGCTCGACTAACTATTTTTATTTTGTATTTTCGACAATAATCTGTTGTACTAATGAGAAAAATGATTGATTTATGAATTGAAGATGGTTACTTCTTTCAACAATTTCACTAAGATAAACTGTGTAAATAATATAGACTTCTGAAAGTAGCTGTTAGGTCTGTTCTCATCATTCAGCTTAAGTTGCTAATATTAGGAAAGTTACGTCCAATATGCTTAACCAGGGGCCACCAAACTACGGTCCTCGAGGTCATTTTGTCCGGCCCACCAGCAGCTAGCCGCTTGAAAATTAAAAGTGACATTTCACCAAATGTCCGACTGCCATAACAAAATAAATCACACCTATGGTCGCTTTTAGCGGGCAAACACAAGACGTTGTGATAAAAAGAAAC
The DNA here is from genome assembly GCF_004210375.1 of Tachypleus tridentatus. NCBI lineage: Eukaryota > Metazoa > Arthropoda > Merostomata > Xiphosura > Limulidae > Tachypleus > Tachypleus tridentatus. The sequence goes on along the minus strand of NC_134837.1, from coordinate 229,681,072 downwards.
AAGGCTGTCACGCGCATTTTTAATCAATAGGAAAATTCTTCTTTCGTCCTTGCTGCCCGTTTATTCATATCGAGGCACGTATCTATGAAAGCCTTAGGAATTTGAAAACAAGTACAGACTTAACCCTCGTCCTATCGACTCGTCTTGTAAATTCAGCGGCCTAGGGTTACCGCTTCAGCAAGCTCATTTCTCTTAGTAATCGGGTTATGCGCTTTTCGTAACTCGTTCTTAGGTAAGTGTCGTGGGAAACGTACGTTTCAATATATTTTGTTCGTGTGTTCTTGGACCAGTACAATACTTTTCTCACACCGTTCTGTGTTTTTCATTTTCAGATCCTGTTTTTTTTCACTCATCGTTATGGCTACTTTTAAAAGAAGAAAAGCGGACTCTGAGTGTCATGCTTTCAATGAAGAATGGGGAGAAAAGTACTTCTTTGTGGAAACAAAAAATCAGAAAGCTACTTGTGTGATATGCACCGAAAGTGTTGCCGTTTTGAAAGAGTACAATCTTCGGCGTCACCATTAAACAAAATATCTATCAACATATTTAAAATTTTTAGGAAATTTCCTTTCTGAGAAATTTGAATCCATGAAACGTGTTTTTGAATCTCAAAAGAATCTCTTCACGAGAAAGTTTGCTGAAAATGAATCTGTCACTCGTACAAGTTACAAAATAGTGCATAGGATGGCAGAGCGAAGAAAACCTTTTACTGACAGTAACTTCATCAAAGAGTGTATGATGGAAGCAGCAAATGAGCTGTGTCCTGAAAAAGCCAATTTCTTTGAAAGTATCAGCCTTTCAGCAACTTCAGTTGTACGGAGAGCAGAAGAACTTGGAGAGAACATCGCAAAAAGAGATGGAGAGATACGCCAAAAAGCTAGAAACTTCCTATGGTATTCTCTAGCACTGGATGAGTCTACCGATCTCTTGAGTAGGCCACAACTTCTCGTGTTCATTCTTGGAGTTAATTTGGACTTTCAGATCACGAAAGAGTTGGCATCAGTTTGCAGCATGCAGGGAAAACCAACTGGAAAAGACATTTTCATGGAAGTGCATAAAACTTTGCAAGACTATAACCTTCAGTGGAATCAGCTTAGAGGTGTAACAGTTGATGGAGGAAAAAACATGACTGGATTAAAGAAGGGTCTGGTGGGGCTGATCAGGAAACAGTTGGAAGATCTTCAACTCCCAAGCACTCTATTCATACACTATCATACATCAACAAGCACTCGGTGGAAAAGACTTAGATATTTCTTGCGTACTGAAACCAGTCATTTCTGCAGTGAACTTCATCCGGGATCATGCACTTAATCATCGCCAGTTCAAGGCGTTTCTTGAAGAAATTGATTCTGATTTCTGTGACTTTCCTTATCACACGGCGGTGAGGTGGCTCAGCTGCGGTAAAGTCTTAATAAGCTGAGAAGAGAAATAGATACAACCTGGTTGTCAAAGTTGTCATTTTTGGTTGACATCACATCCCACATGAATGAATTGAACTTGAAACTTCAGGGAAAGAATAACCTTGTCTGTGATCTCTATAGAATCATTAAAGTATTTCGGAGAAAGCTATCATTGTTTGAAGCACATTTGGAAGGAGGAAACCTCTCTCATTTTCAATGTTTCAATGAGTTTCAAGCTTGAATCACAGAAAATGTCAAACTGGAGTTTCAGGAAAAGATTATTGGTGATTTAAATAAGCCTTTTGAAAGAGATTTTCGGATATCGGCAGAATCGAAAGTGACATTCTCCTTTTTCAGAATCCTTTTGATTGTGTTACTGATGACGTGCCAATGGAACTTCAGCTGGATGTCATTGATTTGCAAGAAAAACTTGTTGAAAGCAAAACACAGAAAGGGGCAACTTATTGAATTTTACAGCTGCATATCTGAAGATGATTTTCCAAAGCTGTTATGACATCAGTGTTCGGAACAACTTATGTCTGTGAACAAGAATTTTCATAAATGAAGAATGTGAAGTCGGTACATCGATCAAGGTTGACTGATGAACATTTTAAAGCAATTTTAATGATTGGATGCAGCAATTCAAAACCAAACATTGAAGATATTTTGAAAGTAAAACGCCAATTTTATAAATCTCACTAACTTTTTTGCGGCTTAGTGGAATTCAGATATGTACTCACTATGTGCGATGTGACAATTGTTTTTACTATTGTCACCTTCTTTGATAACCTTTTGGTAAATAAAAATGTTGGTTGTATTTCTGTTTGTTTTTTTATTATATGTGTGTATTGCATGCTACTCCCACATGGCTAATGTGGCATCCTAAACTTAGTGTTAAGTCTTTTACAGAAAGCTTTTGCTCTAGCTTATGAGTATTGAACATAATGATCATGTGGCTCGCACTTCTCATTCCCCAAGTAATCTGGCCCCCTGTGAAAAAAGTTTGGTGACCCCTGTGCTAAACTAACAAGTATCTTCCTGTATGTCTAAAGAAGTAAAGTGAAGAAAATATCATGTTTCAATGTATTCACCAACCTAAGTTTCACGAGAGTACCACGACACGTTTCCCTTCTTGTTGCCAAGAACGACTGAAAACAACTAAAGAGTTTATAAAGATCGTGTTACTTCTTTCAATAATTCCTGAATATCAGCTTTAGCTATATTTGTGTTTCTACAAGAAAACCATAATGATTGGCTTGATGGAACTCATGACAACACTATTTATCTGGTGACACGTTATTTTGTTTCATAGAATTGACCTTCTGGTCACTTCATAAACAATGTCGTCATCTATCACTAGGAACTCAAGTTGCTTGTATAATTCTCAACATGAAATTCCAGATATTCTGGTAGTTCTGTATTTGTTCCCAAGCACAGCACAACTGAATCAACTCTTATTATACAGTTAATTCTACTTTCTTGTATGTCAGTAACTCGGCTGATAACAATACCAACAGAAAATCAATCGTAATGTTTGTACTTATGAGTCTCAGTTTCACTATACCACTACTCAGACAGGATCAACCTTTTTGTTATAGACATAAAATAGTGTTTTTCGTTTATTGGTACTGTCGCCATAGCCTTTGCACTTGATCTTGACTGTAATGCACCACGATAATCTATCTGTGCATTCAAAGGCATTATAACTTTCTTTTCAAGATGTACTCATGTTTTGTCTGATCAGTATTGGATGGGATTTTTGAATGACTGTAGTTCAACTGTCGCCAAGGTGCACTCCTGAGGAACCAAATGAAATCACAAACCTGTCTTTCCTTTCACCCCTGGCTTATTACAGTTAGTCACAATGAAGTTTATAACAATTAGCCAAGGTACTGAATAAGTGCTCAGCTCCACTTAATTACATTTTCAGCAGTACATATCAAGCCTTATCCAGTCCTGTACTTGTTAGATAGTCTGCTGTACTATTGGAAATAAACAAACTACTGTGCACTCTGAACCAGTAGCCAAAGTGGAGCTGCAATCCCAGTGGGTTTAAAATGTCAAACGTGACTTGCATATTATTAGTTTAATGAGTCTCAAACTGCAGAAACTATGGCTTTGCCTACGCATCGCTTGCATCTCGCCACAGCAATCACTTTAATGGCACACTTTGTGAAGTAGTTAATATCTTTGCAGCCCCTTTGAATATAGGGAAATCATTTCAATCTTCCTGTTGCTGCATAAACAGATTGTCTATTGGATGTTTTGGCTATCATGTAACTGAGACACATACGATGTCAGAAATAGAGTTTATGTTGGTACCTATGTATTTATGATCACTTTCCTTGTTTCAGAAAACGACATGCTGCCAAAGCTCTGCACAATTATGAAGTTTTTTTTGTTAAATAATGGATCTAACAATACACCTCTCTTATGGAGAGGTTTATGTTTGTTTCTTAGGTTACAGTCTCCTTTAATTATATTTACTGTGCTTCTTGGTTTTTAGACAGCTCTGATATAGAAGTCTTCATCTTTCAACTACATCTGGCCACATATATGAAAGTTCAGTGAATCGTGAGAAAAGTTCTAAAGAAAGTCATACAAAAATATTTACCACTCTGTAAAAACCATTCCTGTTGTAACAACGTCAAATAGCATCTTACCATCTCAAGAATAGTAATTTTCTGTATTTAAGAATAGTAACTACTTAAATAAGAAGTTTGGCAAAAATTTATTTTGGAGTTAAAAGAGTCACTTATATTTTAGTAAAGAGATATTCGTATGAAACAAAAATAAATCACTGTTTGTTCATTTGAATAAGGCAAAATTTTCTGGAGTGATTTTGTCATCCACGCCATATGATCTTTACTCTGAACAAAAATAGAGAATACAGTGTATTCAATCAGTTATAAATGTTATGCAGTTTATGTGATTAAGGAATACAGTATAAGCATAAGGAATTTTTGAGTGACACTTGACGTGAAGAAATCTGTAAACATCAAGGAGGAATAATTCTTGACAATGACAAGATTAAGGAAAAGGCAACTTATCAAAAAGTTTATTATCTGTACACAAGGTGCTCACAACATGCGTCGACGAGAGTGAGTGTGACAATTTTTAAAACTACGATTAACAGGAAACTTTCTCATTTATAAAATAAAAATACATAAACAAACACCTAAAATCTTTTACGTATAGCACACAATTTTTTTAATATGTAAGATATGATGAAACGTGTTTGTAGTAATTAAATCATAATTTGACTTTCAGATTTTGCTAGTTGGATTACACTTAGTTACATGACGATTGAACGGCTATATTAAAGTCAAATAGCTGGATTTAGAGTAGAAGACATCATATTCACTTAATTTGAGCAGATGAAGTCATGAGTCATGTTTCCTAGCTGTGAAAAACACTTAATGATGATAGCAATGTTTGATGACAAAGAAACTTAAAGCAGCTGAAAGTTGAAACCAACCATGATAGCTAAATTTCATATTCCAATTATCAAAAGGAAACACAAGACGTTCCAAAATCAAATATTCGTTTACTATAGTGTTTTACGGGAAAAAAAAATTTGTAAACGTAGTAAACCACACTACATTTTGACGAACGTAGAGCAATGTTATTCATATCTATATTTTAATTATTTTTAATAGATTGGTACGTATAAAATATTTGTATGTTTTTGCAAAAGTTTGTCTAATTTTGAACATATTATTTTAAAAGAAGTGCAATGTATGGTGTTCGTTTATTGTTAGAATTTATCGCCAATATCACAAGCACCCAATGTAAAATAATTCTTAAAATCCTGACAGTGCTAAAATATTGGAAATTGGCTAATGTTACTACTCTTTCAAGATAACATAATATTCTAGGAATTACATACTAATTAGTCTTGAATCAAAGGTACGAAGACTTCCGTTGTTTGATAAATGATACTTTCCAACGCTATTTAACAAGAGTTAAAATTTTGCTGGATAGTCAACATGATTTCACTTGGGGGAATTCTTGCCTTACTAACCTTTTGTGATTTTTTTTGAAGATGTAGATGAGTATATATATTTTATGTACCTGGAATTTAAAAAAAAATGACAAATCACCATATAAAAGGCTAATGAAAAATTTATGTAAGATGTGAGAAGTAGAATAGGTCATTAAACAAAAAAACTGTTAAAGTGTAAGAAATCAGAGAGTAATAAATGTAGTTCAATTAAACCGAATTAATGATAAGATTGGAATACCTTGGACTTCAGTGTTAGGACTTTCATTGTTGTTGTATTTTTATAAATCATTGACACAAATGAAGAAATGGTCAATGGATTGTTTAATTTTACTAATTTTATTAAAGTTTTGAGGATTGTTGGCTCTAAGGAAGATTCTACCCCTTTACCCTTTTAATTTGAATTATTTAGGAAAATAAATGATAGATTACTTTTAATTGTAATAACTAGCATAAATACTGTTCTCAAGACAGATAAAAGTGTTAGTTCCTGCAGAAGGTTATTGTGCCTGCTGTTTGTTCTGGAATTGTTTAAAAGTTCTACAACAACGTACACATAATTAATATTCCATAATGTTCATCATCCATGAGAATGAGAATTTTATTAAAATTTTAGTTGAAAATGAGCTATCATCACAGCATTATACAGCAGAATAGGTTTCATTGAAGTATTTATTTTCAGACGCAGTTATCAATGAAACTGCCTTTCTTTTCTATCTTTCTGAAATTTTCCGTAAAGAAAAACAAATTATTTTATTAAGTTTGTGCTTTGATTGTTTTTTATTTGAAACTTACTTCTTCTTTTGTAATTTTTATTGGTTACATTTGAAACACGTCATTTTTGTGAAAGTTTAAATTGTTTTACTTATTGCTCGGCTATACAAATACTGTATACTTATAAGAATATTACCCAGTTATGATTAGTGATGACCGGTGCTGTAGTTTCTGAGATCTAAGACTTGGACGTATACATTGCAAGCCCCATTATAATATCACAATTTACATTATGTGTATAATTTGCATTGGAATAACCTTAGAAATGTTGGGGAAGAAAAAGATCTAAGTATTCTGGTTCATAATCTCTTAAGCCATTCAAGCAATGTGTTGTTGTTAGTGGTACGGACAAGCAATGTGCTGTTGTTAGTGGTACGGACAAGCAATGTGCTGTTGTTAGTGGTACGGACAAGCAATGTGCTGTTGTTAGTGGTACGGAAAATAGAACTTTAAGTTATAGTTATAGAAATATTGAGTATATATTTAAGAATATTATAATTTCATTGCGTTGGTCATTGATGAGGCATAATTTGGAGTACTGTGTTTAGACTTTGGTCCCTTACATCAGAAAGAGCATTGAATTGTGGAAAAAGGCTTAGGGGAGAGTTAGTAGAATGATAGCTAGGATGGAAAAGTTGTCATAAAAAGATAGATTAAAATTCCTGAACTTGTTTTCTCTTGAAACGTTAGATAGGATCTGATTGAAGAGTTTAATATTGTTAAAATAATTAATACTATTGATGCTCCATCTTTTTATCATATTTATTGGTGAGAATGGTAACACTATGAGACACAAATATAAATTTTGACAGTGCAAGAGTCATGTTCAGCTAAGACAGCATTATTTTTCAGACAGGGTATTTTGGCTTTTTGAAAGGGTTGCAACTGATACACTTTTTATTTCTTAACTATTGAACCTTTTTGTTGAATTTTAATATTCAATATAATCTCTTTAATTTTCCTTAGTTAATGTTTCATTTTGTTAGTTTTGGTTTGAACCTCAGTATTATCTTATCTATTTTATATTTTATTGAAAATACCAATTGTTCCATGCACCTTTTCTTTACATATCCATTTTATCCATTCATTTCAATAGAATTAGAACGACACGTGAGTAAGATTTCAATAAAGACAACGTTTGTAATAACAAAATATATAAACAAATAAAAAACGACAAACAATATTGATATGAAGTTATAATACCAAAATATAATCTTTTAACCATGGTCGTCACCAAACAAGTGATTAAATTGATACGGCAAAACGTTTATTGATTTAGATTATACAATAAAAGTCTTCATGGAATTGATGTTTCATTTTGAATTTAATAACCATTTTATTTTATCGAACGCTCAAGAATATACCTCTCGCAATTATATATCCAGTTTGTTATAAACTAGTTCTTGCTGCAATTACTAAATCAATTTACAAAATAATACAATTTTCAGGTAATTTTAAGCGTAGTTTCAGAGTGAATATTGAAACCCTGTAGATCGCATAGTAAACTAAATTAGTGAACTATTATATTTTATGCAATTGGTTTATTTTTACTTTAACGTTTGGTGTAATCTTGTTTACCTATTGCTACAATTATAAGAGTGGATTTGGAAACAGTTTAAATCTCACATAGACGAATGCGTGAGATACTATGGGGACTGTAAACAAAAATATTCAGTTGGAAATTATACAGTTACTGATTCATTTCAGTGTGACCACAAAACGTTTTGGGTTTCTGGCTTAATAAACCTATTACATTAAACATTTATATTCAATTTCTTTTGTCGAGTTATCTTTGTTAATTAATGGCTTTGTTATTTATTTGGTTTTGACTTCAGTGAAACTGAGATACAAACTAAACTTTTAAATTAACAGTTGATATTGTAACTGCCCACTAGTGAATTGTATCACTATATTTTGAAGTACAGAAAATTCGTGTCAGATTCGTGTTTTGCTTTATTTTTGAAACTTCCAGTCAGACGAACATTTCCTGCAGCATTGCTATAAGATATAACCCATTACCACTGTATCGGATCTTTAGAACATTCACTGTATATTTAGAGGAAAGTAAAGAACTACCTGTATTTCAGAGAAAAATAGTTCAAAGTCTGTAAATAACGCTGATAGAACTGATAACTTGTGCCCCTCGCTATCAAGTGAAATATTTACTGTAAAATGTGCACGTGGGGGAATATAGTGACCTCAACGGTTATCACCACCATCACTTGTAGCCTTGAAAGTTTGAGTTCATTTGTTCAGATATACATATAGTTGTTTGCTCTACCCTTATGATTAGTGGAATTGCAAATATATCTCACTATCCGATATATTGACAACTTACCTGCGCTGAACGAGGCGACTAAAGTTAATACTTGTCTGAGTGGAAAGTATGGAAACAGATCTAATTGAATTTTGCTGTACTTTCAAAACAAGTTTCAAAAAGGGCTGATACTACGTAGACAGAATGAATAATAACAAAATTTCAGGGGAGCATTATTATTTGGCTTCATCATAATTTATTTTGATTGGTTAGTGTTTCTAAACGTCTATAATTTAAAGTTATAGTTGTTTAGTTTTAGTATCTTTATAACATGATGCGTTATTAAATTTAAGATAAATATGTACTCACAAAGTGTCTTTATAAGAAATTAGAATTAAGAGTTGTTATTTTTATCTCTTAATCACAATATGATAGTCTTAAAGAAAAGATTACAGGGTCCGCCTTACATGCATTTTTATGTTTTTATGAGAGGCTTTAAATAATTAATCATGGATAATTAACAATGGCCTTAAATAGCTAAAAGTTGTTCAGACTACTTTATGAATAACTGTACTTAATTTTTTTAAAGGGACACCATATTCATTTATACCAGAATTATGTTGTTGTTTTTAACTACCAGTAGTTAGTCATACTCATAAAAGTATGGCCCGTTGTAAACTAAGTCATCTCAGTGAAATTGGTAGACAACATTATTTTGAGCTGTCATGTAATCAAAATAAACAGAATAAAGAAGAATAAGAAACTGAAACTTTTTGTTATGGTACTTACAGACATTGTCAGAAATGTTGATTCAGTCATTACATAGATATTGTTATAAAAAACAAACAGTGTATAGCATTCCAATGTTGTGATAACATATTAAGGAAATACTTAAAATATCATTTCGATGAAGAATACGAGCCATCCCCATATAAGCAGTGATACCGCCTATCTGTTACCCAGTGTTCAGAACAACTGTTTTTGAGGATGTGAAAGTTAGAAATGAATTATGTCGTTTTATAATATGAAGAATTTCGAAAGTAATGCGTGGAATAACAAACAGTATGAACCAATAGCTATGTATAAAAATAATATAAGTAAAAAATAAATGCAACATAAATTTATCCTGTTAAAATAAAACATAGCGTTTCTAGTGGAATGCTCTCTTGTTAATCTAAACATGATAGTTAAAACTTGAAATTGTTATAAAAGTGACATTGCTTAGCTTTTACTGACCGCTAAAAATCGTACGGTGCATCTAATACGTGCGTTTTACTTTTTATTGTTAATAAATGAAATTTATAAACAACAGTTTCTTGCAAAGTTAATAACAAAAGAACTGCACTATTTTCATTATTTCACCTCAAATGATAAAATTTTGGTAAATATATATTTTATGAAACAATTTCTGTTCACGAAACGTTCTTGAGATAAATTTCAATTATGTTTTACTTATCTATATAATAATGTTCAGTGTGTATGTGTCATCTAACCCCTCCTAAAGCCCTGGTTGCACCGACGTATAACTGGTAGGAATTGTCTCGGTACCGAGGTATGCACAAAAATAAAAGTTTTGACTCCACCATTTGAAGAACCAAGAAATTACTCTCATGACCTATGCTGATGAACTCATCGGATTGTAAATGGTATCAAAAGTTGTCTTGATACCGAAGTATGAACAAAGGTAAAACATTTTCAGCCAACCTCTTAGGAACCCAAGTATTTCACGAAAACGCTTTTACTGGTATTCCCAGAAAGCTGATCCCAAGTCTGGCATTGTTTTACATTAGACCGCTTAAATAAGTAGGCTATTAAAAAACACTCGTAACTTGGTCAAAACAATTAAACTTGCATTATAATGGCAAAGATCATTAAAGCGAAAAAGTGCAAAATAGTAGTTCAACCATTAAATATGGACCTAGAACCACGGGTTCGATAGTTGGTTTGTAACATTCTTTTAACATTGGAAAATGATGTTGATTTCAAATTTACATGTTCTGGTTTCGAGCTTGAAACCGCCTAATAAAAAATCCAATATAACCTGAAATAATTTAGAATATTTGTACTTGCATACAATATTTAAGTCAAAAAGTTTGAAATACACATTTAGGCTTAAAGATATATCTTAATTAAAATTTTAGGTAAACTCGATAGCCAATCGTATATTGTTCTTTCCTATATAAAAATTTATTCTTTACGTGTTTATGACAATACGAAATAAAGTTCCTATTAAGTAGCATTAAAGTTTCTTTGTTTAGGAATATCTAAAAAAATTAAATGGCCGTAACCAATAATGTTTATAATATCTATTAGAAGACATTTTTAGTTAAGAAAGTTTTAATATTTTTGATTTCTTTACGTAATAAAAGTTGTATGTCCTGATTATTTTGTACACTTGATGAATTATTATTTTTCACCAATTTCTCTTTAAACGATAAAAGCTATGAAAGTTAAAATATGAACCTCAGATCAAAGCTCACTTTTTTGTGCATGAAGGTGTCAGTAAATAGGATTAGTGGTTTGGTGTTTTTTTTAATTTTGCGCAAATTTAGCAGTGTAGAACTAAAGAGCAGGCTGTTAGTCATCACCACCCATCGCCAACCCCTGGGCTACTCTTTTACCAACGAAAAGTTGGATTGATCATCACATTATAATGCCCCCACACCTGAAAGAGCGAACGTGTTTGGTGGGACGAGTATTCCAGTCAGCAGATTGTAAGTCGAGCCCTAACCATCTGACCATGGTACATATTTGTGAACTTAATGTTAGTACGTTTGTTGAGAGAGTTCAGAAACCTGTCTACGTGTTGAAAACTATTTTAAATAATGACCTACATATTGTCTCTAGCATAACGGTTTAAACAAGGTACAACGCATCAAATCAACACTTTGTATGTTAGCAAAAGAACATATTAGCAGGTGGTTGAACTAATCATGATCTTATATTTATCGTACTAATTATTGTTGAACTTGAAAATTTATTTATATGTAGTAAAATTTATAGCTTCTAAAACACATGTTTAGAAAATACAATTTCATTATTTTTATTCTCACATAAAACTCTGAATGGGAATTTATAGTTTAACGGAATACTGGACAACTGTATCAAAATTTGCACATTCTTGACAAAGTTAAACCACGACTTGATATATGTTTCTCTAAACTATTTAAAACAATTAAAAAGACTGAAATTACTTTATCTGCCCAGTTACAAAATATATCTTAGATATTCTTAATTAATTACATTTTTCTAAATTATTTTTATTTTACACTTTGAGTACTAACTTAATTTTTTTTACTATAAATAAGTTTCTTCGGTTGTCTTTCACTTATAATGTGAGTTTCAATTATAATGTGAGTTTCAATTATAATGTGAGTTTCAATTATAATGTGAGTTTCAATTTTTCTTCCAAAATTTATTAAATTGAAAATACTTCCTTGAAGAAACAAATACTGATTTGTATTTTAATTTTAAATTGTTCAATAAATCTAGCTCTAATTATTTGGTTTTATAACTAGTTATAAAGTAAATAAATTATGTCTATGGGTAATTAGAAAAGCAATTAATTTTTGTTTTGGAAACAAAATAAATTTTTAGTTTTAACAGAATAAAATACTTGTTATTATTCAAATTTTTGAAAATTTCATTTTTCTATAAGAATTATTTGTGATGAGACCTTAAACTTACCGAAATAGAAATAACTAAAATTGAAATTAAATAATCCTTGATCGAAAATATAATAAGGACGCAACCTACTCAACATTTTTAATTAGAATGTTTTAATTTCAAGCAGAAGGACAGGTAAGACAAAGATTACTTACCCCGTCTGGTAATAAACTAAACGAAACAATTGGATTGTATAATGAAAAGAAATAGAAAAACTAATGATGTTTAAAAGACTATTTATGTAAATTTATATTATTTGTATGTTTTTAAATAGCTATTTCATTTGTGTTGCTATCTATTGATTACATAAATTTTAATAACATACATTAAATGCATCATAATACAATAGATTCTTAACCAATTCCGATGTATTAATTTCCAGCAGAAAGACAAGTAAGCGAAATGCTATTCAGCGAATCTGATAATAAACTAAAGAGCAAATAAGAATTACATGACGAAGGAAATTCAGAATTAAATATTTTCATAATGTCTACTTATCTAAAATTTAATTTAACGTTACTTTAAGGACCTGTTTCTTTTGTGTAGCTATTTATGACATAAGCAGTTAATAATTCAAACAAATATTATATTACATTGTTAACTAAGCTTTCATAATAAATATAAAATCTCACTCAACAAACACACACAAAATATCGTGAATTCACGTCACTAATAAATGAATATTAAAAAATAGTTAACCTTCATTCATGAATAAATGAATATTAAAACATACAGAACATAGTTAACCTACATCATAAATAAATGAATGTTAAAACACGCAAAACAAAATTAATCTACATCATGAATAAATGAATGTTAACACGCAAAAGTAAGATGCACTAAAATAAAATATAAAACATTCTTCTTGAAACAAACAAACATGCAGTAAAACTTCCACCTCCCACTTGTAAGGAAGAGAAGGCTATATTTTAGTATTAAGAATATTTAAAGAATAAAAATTGAAAATATTAATATTCCATTGAAAACGACCGCTTTTACAAATTTGTCATACAAATCAAACGAAAACAACATATTTAACATCAATAAAAATGTAGTCTCACCAGTGTCATAGCAGCATTTCTGCGGACTTACAACGCTAAAAGATAGGTTTCGATACCCGTGGTGGACAGAGCACTGATAGTCCTTTGTGTAGTTTTGTGTTTAAATACAAACAACAATAAAAATGTAAATATGAGAATAGTCTATTAAAAATTAGACAAATAACTGTGCCTCATTAAGTAATAAATAATATATATGAGTGACTTTTTAAAATAACAAATAAATTGTAAATATACCACTGGTAATTAAAAAAAAACACAAAATCAAATTACTAGGTTAAGGATGAATGCATACCATTTATAACTCACAAGTATAAATACCGGGTTAAGTGTGTGTGTGTGTATATATCCAGTAATAACTTAAACAAAACTACATGTTAATCGTGTGTATACCACTGACAGCTCACAAACAAAATCACAAAAAAATGAAAGTGCATTTGATGGTTATAAATATTCCTGAAACATACGAAAGCCTCGTATACCTTGTGGTCAGTTTGCTTTTCCACTGTTCTTTGAAGATTATTGTCGCACCCCAATTACACTTTACAAAACAGGAATGAATGACCATACCAAAGGTCGATTCAGTCACTTAGCAATAATGTTTTAAACTAAACTCCACCAATAGCCGTTCAGAGGTCTTTCCCAATTCATTTGTATTCAAACATGTTGAGTTAGAAAGATTCTTTTGAGAACCAACTGAAATCCAGTCATCAAAAATTATTTTAAGTAAATGTTTAATTCCTGGTTTCTATTGATCAGGAAAAAAAACAATGTATCCAAGGTGTGGTTTGCTGAGATTGGTTATTGATTATATTCCTTGTTCAGAAAATATTGTTTATTTTTGCTCTATCAAATCAGTTTTCATTTGTACATAAGAAAGTTTTAGGTAAAACACACTCAAGTTGGTAACAGAACGTTACTGTTCTTCCCTAAATTGTTTTCAGTATTTAACAAGAAGTCTTGGTTTACCAGCCTTGAGCTTTTCTTATATATTGCTGTAAGATACCAACTCGTAATTACTTGTTCATGTTTCTTTTATGATATTGTCAGCTTAGACCTGTAACTGTTTGAGAAACCAAGAACTATATTTTGTAAGAGCCCATCTGTCTTTACTAGCTCTCTGTGAAGTAGATTTCTTATTTTGAGAGTCACTGCTATCACTCCACTCATCATTGGTGGAATCTCTCTTCTTAGCTTCGATGTCACCAGAATCATCAACCTTGATGGAAGTAGCTTTACAGCGCAGGGACATCCCCAAGGGTTGTTGAATGGGTGACTATAAAAAAAAATTCACAGTTGATGAAACGTTTTACCAGCAACACACTAACACATACATTGTTTGTTTTGAATTTCGCGCAAAGCTACTCGAGGGCTATCTGCGCTAGCCGTCACTAATTTAGCAGTGTAAGACTAGAGTGAAGGCAGCTAGTCATCACCATCCACCGCCAACTCTTGGGCTACTCTTTCACCAACGAATAGTGTGATTGACCGTAACGTTATAACGCCCCACGGCTGAAAGGGCGAGCATGTTTGGTGTGATGTGGATTCGAAGTCGCGACCCTCGGATTACGAGTCGAACGCCTTAACACGCTCGGCCATGCCGTGCCCAACACATACATGCACATATGGTTATCAGAAAAAATACATTTATAAGCAATTGCTGAAAAGAGAGAATATGTTTCGAAAGAAAGAAAGACAAGAAAGAGAATCAGAAGAATAGTAAAACATATTTATGGTTAATATATAAAATTAACATGCATATTACTTAATATTTCTTCCTACGACTTTTCAGGAGTTATCTAAAAGGCAAAATGCTAAGAATTAAACAAATATTTGTATGTTGAAAGATGCTAATTTTGTATTCACTGTATTTAACTTATTAAGTAAGACAGTATTAGTAAACGTTCCATAAAAGTAAGAAAACACAGGTAGGTTGCAAGAAAAAGGTCCTCAATGTGACGAGGATAAGATTTACAACGTTAAAATTCGGGGTTCGCTTACCCATGGTTAAACCAACAGATAGCTCGATGTGGTTTTTGTTCTTAAAACAAGCAAGGAAATGGTGAAGGAAATTAAAGAAACAATAATAAAAATATGATATTCTATAATAAAAACATATTAAGAGAAAGAAACTTGCTAAAACAATAGTATGAAATAACAGGAAATAAATGTGACTGAAATAGTTATAAAAAATAGAAGAGAAAAAAATATTGTTTAAAGTCTACCCAGAAGAGTAGAAAAGGAAAAAAGCGTATATTGTTAGAAATAAGCTTTAAAATACCAGAGAGAAGAGAAGTGGAAAGAGTCTGCAGTTAAAAAATGAGAAAAAAACAAGAGAGAAAGTTAAAGCTAAGAAAGTGAATACAAGAAAATATACAGTGGAGAAAAAATTCGTGAAATGGGAGAGGATAAAATGAAGATAACCGTATGAAAAACAAAAGTAAGATAACAAAAGAAGAAAAAGTTACAATAACAGAACTAATATGAGAAAATATGAGGTGCATTGGGAAAAAATTAAAGTAGAAAAGAAACAAATTATAAAGATAGAGAGAAAAAAGGTGAACGCTCTTTAATAAAAACAACAATATCTAGTATGGAATGACAGAAGAGAAAAAAGTGAAATAATATGTGCAGTAAAAACAAAATATGACAAACAGGATAACAAATAAAATAAAATTATATGCAGTGTAAGACAAACATGAAAATATAGAAGATAAAGATACAGAGAGAACGTACAGTACAATAGAAATTAAAACATATAACTGGTTGGTTGAAGTTAAGCACGATGCTTCACAATGGGCTCTCTGTGCCCTACACAACACAGGTATCTAAATCCGATTTTTTACCGTTTTAATCTGCAGACATACCGCTGTGGCACTGGGTGTGGTGGTAGTACAGAACAGAAGAATGAAAGGAAGAAGCTTTAGAGGAATTTAATGTTCAACAAGGGAAATGAATAGAAAATATAAAAGAAAATACTGTAGAAGAGGAGAGTGTATGTGTGTGTGTTTGGATTTCGCGCAAAGCTACACGAGGGCTATCTGCTATAGCTGTCCCTAATTTAGCAGTGTAAGACTAGAGGGAAGACAGCTAGTCGTTATCTCCCACAGCCAACTCTTGGGCTACTTTTTACCAACAAATAGAGGGATTGACAGTCACATAATAATACGCCTACGGCTGAAAGGGCGAGAACGTCTGGTGTGATGAGAATTCGTACCCGAGACCCTCAGATTGCGAATCGAGCGCCTTAACCATCTTCCCTCTTCTGGGCCAGAAATACATATGAAAAAATAGAGAAAAGTAAATAGTAATAATATACATTTATTATTATATAATAATAAAAAGTTAAGAAAATATAGATTATAATAGAAAAGAGGAACCTTAAAAAATAAAATTAAAATAATCAAGAGAGAAATAAGAGTTGCCAATAAAAGGAAGTTATTAAAATGTAGGAGAAAACGTTTTAAGAGAGAACATGTATCAAAACAAAAAATGACAGGAGAGGAAAAGTTGAGGACTTGTTGGAAAAAATATCATAAAAAATAAGAAAATATGGGGACAAGAAGAAAATATGGAAACAAGAAGAAAATAATAGACTAATACAAACTGTTCATAGCAAAAAAGTGGAATATAAGACATGAGAAAATATGTAATTTTTTAGTTTATTTTAATAATGGTTAAAATAGTCATATCAACTTTTAGAAAAAAATCATTCTTTTACTTATTTCAACAGAAAAATATAGATACGAAACAAACTTGTATTTCTCAACCATTTTTATTACAAAAGAACGGAGGCAGCGAATGTTGCCCCAGAGTCATGGAGGGAAGAGAAGAAAAATGTCTAAATGATTTGGCACTCTTCACGCACAGCGCCACCTGCCATACACACGTATATAAACAGTCCAAGGTGCTATGATTGTAATTTCTGGTAGTTTAGCTATAACAGAAAGGATAATGTCTTTTCTCTTCAAAAGTTTAATTTTAGGTTTACTTTTATGCCAAGGTTTTGCACGTAAGTTTCTCGAAACATAATGTTTTGTTTTTTTTCTAAAGACTGACTGCAAACTTAATACTGTGTATAATTTATTATTTATTTTAATAGTTTGAAACTAAGGAATTACTGGTCATAATGTTCCTGCGTTTGTTCAGATGTGTTTTGTAGGATACGTAAGTCACAATATTAATCTAATACATCCTAATTGCAGGATTACTAGTTATTTCTTAACAGCTGTTTTTAATTTACTCGCGCTAACTATAAACTCATTAGACAGTATGACATATGTAAGTAGCATTGGTACTTTAAATAAAACCTTATTACTCATAATTATGTGATATTAATAATTTGGGCTGTACTTTTATTTTTAATTTAAGCGTTGGTGTTACTCCTTGTCTATATAGGTAGACAAGACTAGAATACATGTTTTATTGATTAGTAAGTATTTTTACTGTCATTTACTAATTAATGAGTATATTAGTCATTTCAGAATTGTTCATCTTGAGGTCGTGTTTCAATATAGTACTAGAGATACCATAAGATGAAGAATATTAACATGTGATATAGTGTTACTTGGGAAGTTAGCTACGTACAGTTGTGTAAATTACAGAACTCGTGACAGAAAGAACAAATCGTTTTCATTATAATTAATGGACTGAGCTTCTTTCTACTGAATAATCCAGAACACGTCTAATGATAAAAAACTTATAACGTTAAAATCCTGGTAGCATTTAGTAGAGGCTTATAATAATAATGACACATTGGTAACACTTGTAACAAGTGATCTGTTAACCCCAAGAGACTTACATTTCTTGTATGACAGGTTAGTTCATAATATATGTTTTACGATGAAACACGTAAACTGGAATCCTGCTTTTCTGTGTGTTTTAACTGTAGAAATATTATACACAACTAATAACGTTTTATTTTTATAAAATGTAACAATTCAGTTTACATAAAATTGTTTGTAAAGTCTTTCTAAATTTAAGACTAATGGGTTTTATAAGGAAGGTTTTAGCAAACAAAATATTCTATTAAAGCTACTTAAAACTGATTAATTAATTACAATATGATTGATCGCATTATGACAGTAAAATACTAAGCCTAATTAGCTAGGAATTGCAATAGATACTTCTAATGTCTGACGTAACTCAGAAGAGTTGAGAAAGACACAGTTATTGTTTTTTTTTCTCGTATTTACTACATCCTCAAGTTTAATACTGTATTGTTGTAATTCTGTAATTCATTTAATGCTGACAGGAAAATATTCAGTATTTTAGTACAGTTGTATATATGTGTTATAAATGTAGATGTATACACGAAAAATAATATAGTAAGTGTGAACAAGGCTGATACAAATCTTAATCAACAGATGAAGTTGTGAGTTGAGCTAAACACCTAACTCTCTTTCCCTATGTAACATATAAGAAAAAACAGGAATACACATAGGTAGAAATAGACTGATATACCTAATAGTTAGCTACTTGAATATATGCAAAAATACTCGATAATTCTTTGTTTAAAAGATTTCGTAGTTGTACCGAGTATCTGTTGTGGTAAAGCATATTTGTGAACTTACTGTCTATGCCATAGTTTAGCAAGAAAGACTCAATCTTCATGAATGTACTGGATCGTTTAAAGGCTCAGGATTGTTGTCTGTTAGTGCAGGGTAGAATATTTCGGTGCTTAATAACTTATGTGTTTTACGTAATTAACCTTAAAAACTATACCCCATAATTAACTCTCGACAGCAGCAAATCGAATTTCTCTCTGTTATTGCACTCATTTATAGTGTTTCACGCTAGAGGAGGATAACACCATTTTTTTGGCATTGAGGTAAAAGTTTGGAACACAGTTGTTATGGGTAATTGTGGGAGATCTAAGCTATCCGTTTAAGACAACAATCGTATTTTGTACAGGTGAAGTAGCTATGTTAACTCAAAGATCGTCGGAAACGTATTATCACCCTTACCCCACACCCTAACCTCATATTTCATAGCTAACTAATATAAATACATTTTGCGAAATCAAGCTTGACCAAAGAAGCAGAGAAAGTACAGTCGAGGCAGTCAAATGCCAATAAACAGTGATGTAGAGAAAACCCACTTGTAGAGAAAAATAAAAGTGAACCTGACGATGACCAAAGAAGGTCGAAACGTTGTTCGCTACTCTACGTAAAAAATCTTCTCAACCCAAACGAGCCGTTTCTACATATATAAATGCCAATAAAGTCCTTTGTAACGATATCAAAATTAAGGTCATTCATGGAATGAATTCGTGATGCATTCATAGCATAATTTTTGATAAAAATCGGTAAAGTTAAGTCTCTAATATATAGAAAAGCTAGTGCGTTTTGGTATGCCATGTGTTTTAGTAACGAAAATATAACATAATGTTGTTGTTAGTCAATGTACTGAAAGTATAAAATGAAATGTATAGACAACACAACTAGAAGATATTTATTGATTTATTGATTTAGAGTATCTGTCAGTTAAAGAAGATTGTTGTTTTGTGTTAAACGTTCGTGACACAACAGAAAACAGCTCAATTCAAAACGATTTAAGTTTAAAACTGAATCGAGATTTTCACTTTATGACAAATTTCATGCAATTGACTCTAAGCTAAATGATTTTGTTTCTACGTTTAACGAGATCCTTACTACATTTCAATGCTCGATCCCAGTGTGAACATAACACAGAAGCACATGTTGTAGATTTATGCTTTACGGTTAACAAACGAATTTTAGAGAATAATTTAAATAAATGTTAAACTAAATAGCAAATAATTCGTGTATATTTGTGTGTTATACAGGGTGTTCCAAAGTGTATACACCAAAAAAGAAAGTTGAATAATATTTGTATTATTTGAGATAGCAGCAAAATTCAAAACAAATATATTATAAAGGCTTAAGTTTAATTTTACTTAAATAAAATTTCTACCTGTGTTTAATCGTTACTTACAATTAATATAATTTTGGGTCCACATTCTGAGAACACATTTTCCAACACAGTTATAAGGGTGAATACGACAGCATTATGGATATGAAGTTGAATCCTCAAGGTCTATTGGTTTATTATGGTAGACTTTTATTCCCAAAAGGGTTAAATCGGGAGGAAACTCCAAGAGTTGCCATTTTACTCTAAAACAAGGTCAGTTCTTAAATCGGAAATAGCATATACACAAATAATAATAAATTATTTAGGTAATGAAAATAATAATTAACTTAAAAAAATTAAGTCTTCAGAAGATATTTTGTTTTAGATTTTGTTGTTATCCTAATTAGTTAAATTTATTCATTTTGAAACACTTTGTATCTTTACTTGTTGTGTTTTAGGGAAAGCTACACAACAGGCTATCTGCTCTGCTGTCTGTCCACCACAGTATCTTATCGTATTAAGTCAATTAATTTTCTGTTGAACCACCGGCAAACACCTGTTTTATTAACAGCAGACTATTCCATTTTTCTTTAGTTTTTTATTAATTAAATGTTTAACATAGTCTTCAAGTAATTTTTGTAACGTATATACATGTATGTATATGGGCTTAGGCTCAGCGGAAATCACCTAAAATGGACGAATCTTGTGAGATAATATATTGATTAAGAGGAAAACTATTGATAGCATAGGTATACAGCTAACGATCCAGTGCAAGGAGATCATTGTAGGATTGATTTAGGTGTATTATTTCATGATATTAAATATTTCTAGGTAGTCTGCTGTACCAAATTGTCTTCATTAAAGGTGTATACTTTTAGTTTGTCTACTTTTGACATAAGTTCTTAATAATTATTAGTTCACTTAAAACCTGAGAGATGGCGATGTAGGTTTCTGTTGTTTTCTGTGTTTTTAAACTTTAAACATAAATAAATTATTACAGTATCTTGACAATTAAAATTAAAAACGGAGTAACGCCAGACAACAAGTTACTACGAAGTCGGTTAATTCCTAAATAATTGGATTGAAATATTATATTCTGGAGTTGTATCTCGTAAGCTTATGTATAAACTGTTAGTTAGGATATTGTAGTGTTATATACCAACGTTCGTTGCTGTTATCAGTATACAATGTGCTCTATAGTTCATTCTGTAGTTAACATTAGAGAAACTGATGCTCATTACCGCGATCTAATATTGTATGTGGCGTAGACCGCAACAAACCACTTGACATGACATGGTTGATATGAACTAGTTATACACCATAGTCTGAAAAAGTGCCTGGTATAAATAAGTGTCAAAGTTTAATGTGTTGTATATTTATAATGTTGACTACTATAGTGTTATCATGTAGGTGTTTCATATAGGTTTAGGTAGTTTCATTCCTGTTACATTATTTAAGAATTTCATGTATTTATCAAATCAGAGTTTCAGCCAATCCGCTGCACTCAACAACGGAAACCTTGAAGTTTTTAGTTACTTTTTTCTTTATTATTCCGCGTTTTGAGAAGTGAAAAGTAAAAAAAAAAGTTCAAAAGTAGTGCAGATAGGTTCGAAATACAGGTTTTAAACAATTGTTACACCAGTATACATGCCTCTCGTTTAGGAATGTCCCCCAGTGGCTCAGCGGTATGTCTGCGGACTTGTTTCGATACCCATGATGGGCAGAGCACATATAGCCCATTGTGTAGCTTTGTGCTTGATTCAAAACAACATTTAGGAATATTTTCCTTACTTTAAAGAAAATTCGACAAAAAATTATAGTCGAAAGGAAAACATCTGAAAAAGGAAAGTAAAACGACCTTGAAGTTATTTTTCGACTGTTTCGAGGTGCGACAAAATATGAATGAATTGAAAATAGCTTTATGGAAGCATAAAAAAATATTAGCACAGCATAATTTTTATTTTATTTCTTGGTATACAGTAAGCTGATATAGTTTGAAAGTACAGAGTGTGTCTCCTAATGGAAGAGGTGGATACGGTAATGCTACCTTTAGTCACAGCACACAACTTTTATGAAAGTAGATATCTTGGTGAATATTTTTGTTATAATGTTATATCAATGGGAACTAAATAGGTTCGTTTGATCTTTGAAATCAAAATTAACATCCATTTGATCTTAGATATAGTCACTTCAGTGAGTCAAGCAATCTTGGATATCCATTACATCACATATAGTTGATCTCAAGGATTGCACCTCTTTTTGGCGTGTCCGTATTCAATTAGTGAAACACGCCCAGTTTCAACTTCCCTGGCGATGGCACAGGCATACTTGATTGTTATGTTATATCAATAGCTCTTTATTAATAATCCATAAATAACTATTTAAATTACTATTTTTTTTCTGCATAAACTTTAGTTGCCGTAAATGATTTCAACATTCTATGGCTGTAAAACGAGAGACGACAGATTCAGTAGTTATGCTTAAAAACAAATAAATATTAAACCACATCCTCAGATTTAATTTTATGAACATGTTTTATCTTGACGATGAGTAATAACCCTGATTGTAGATGTTTCTTCTGTGGAGATTGAATGAGGTAATCAATACGTGTTGTTCGTTAATTAATGTCACAGCTGGTGACGACAAGTAGATCATGAGGGATGGAAGTAGTGAACTGAACCACAGATTGGGTTTCATGTGTATTGTAAGAACTTTAAACCGCTTGTTTAATTAATTAATGTTTAATTAATGCCATATATAATTCAAATTGTTTATAACTATAAGTACATTGTGGTGAGTAAAACTTAAAACACCTTACATATACTATAGCATCATGTGTGAATAAATTAATGTTTATTTTATAATATACATGGACAATACGCGTGAAAGTAAATCAGTCCAGGAGACAAATGAATAAAAATAAAAATTAATCCAAATAATAAAACAGCTATATCTAAAATGAAACTGATTTTAGTCTGAAGAATGTGGTTCATTAAGGATCGAAATACAGCTAACTCACGAACCTGTATTCCATATTCAATAACTTGTGATAATTACCAGAGTTTATTTCATGTCTCAACAAATATTTACGATTTGATCCGTTTTATTAAAACCATTATTACGTGAGAAATACTTTGTAGCCAATGTTACTAACAATTTCTGGATTACATGATATAATGCAATAAAGCTATTGTCATTGTCTCAAACATGTACTAGACATTTTGAGCTATAACTATATAACGTAATAAATCTAACTTGTCCTATATAAAGAGTTTTTTCTTTACATGTTTTTAACATTTTAAAATCAAATACATTAGTAAAAAGTAGTTCAAGAATTGACGGTGCCTTGTGTATCTTTGCGAGGAATCCAAGAAACAAACACATTTTCATCATTTAATAATTTTTTTTTCTACTCTTAAAATGGTTTCGCTTTACTTATGTTTAGCATAAAACATTTTTCATTTATATTATTGTGCTTTATCTGAAGTATTAATAGTAAGAAATAAACTGGGAATTTATTTGTTCGTCATTTCCTTTCTTTACTTAGTAAGGTCTTTAGTTGTTGGCTCAATCCCTGCGAATTTGACCGCTTGTTTGTTTGCTAAACATAAAGCTGCATAGTGGACTTGGATGGAGTTCTAGTTCATATCAAAGTTGGCGTTCTGGAGCTTTATACATTTTTATATACAGACTTGAAGTCTGTTTCTTTGTTCATCCATTACGAAGATTTTAAACTCAACGACGTCCATTTGATTATCATAAATCTCTCGCTGGTACAGCGGTAGGTTTACGGATTCAGAACGTTAAAATCAGCGGTTTGATTCCCCTCGTGGACACAGCAGATAGCTCGCAGTGTCTTTGCTATAACAGTAGACACGTTTGATTACCATAACTTTCAAAGGCTCTTGGATATGACCTAAAGGATTCTAAAGTCCTTTGTTTTATTCATTTTGTCACATAACTTTCCAATATCCCTTTTCACTTCACTCTGGAGAATAAAACTGTTTTTCCACCATTTATTCGAAGACAACGAAATATTTGTTCAGCTGAATCTGAGTAGCTTTGCTGGTACTTATCACTTTGTTTTTTCAAGTATTGTTGGCCCAACGTGGCACGTGATTAGCGAGATTGTCTCACAATCTGAGGGCCGCAGGTTTGAATCCCTGTCACACCAAACATGCTCGTCTTTCCAGCCATGGGTACATTATGTTCTAATGGTCAACCCCATTATTCGTTGGTAAAAGGGCAGCCCAAGAGTTGGCGGTGGGTAGTGATGACTAGCTGCCTTCCCTTTAGTCTTACACTGCTAAATTAGGAACGGCTAGCGTAGATAGTCTTCGTGTAGCTTTGCGCGAAGTTCATAACAAACAAACAAGTATCGTAAGTATCATACAATAATAATGTTTGTTTGTTTTTTGGAATTTCGCACAAAGCTACTCGAGGGCTATCTGTGCTAGCCGTCCCTAATTTAGCAGTGTAAGACTAGAGGGAAGGCAGCTAGTCATCACCACCCACCGTCAACTCTTGGGCTACTCTTTTACCAACGAATAGTGAGATTGACCGTAACATTATACGTCCCCACGGCTGGGAGGGCGAGCATGTTTAGCGCGACGCGGGCGCGAACCCGTGACCCTCGGATTAGGAGTCGCACGCCTTACGCGCTTGGCCATGCCAGGCCTACAATAATGAAACCCTTGCTTATATGTATGATACTTAAAACTCTTTATTACGCGATATTCAACCCCAAACATCGCGAAATTTTATAATGTGTGCATGTAGATTTGCAATAGGGATCATGATTTTTTCGTTTCGTCTCTGCTTCCTGTTTCTCCATTCGAATATATAGAAAAACTGGGCAGCTGAATTTGCTGCGCGTAGTAAAGTAAAACCAAAATGAAAAAGTCACACGCAGATTCGACGTTTATGGAGTATTTGATGTGTTTAAACTTTGGACAAAAAAAATTAAACAGAATACAATATGAAGCTGCAAATCTCTCATAGCTGTCATTCACTGTCATCTCTACCGGTTGCTGGTACACCAAGCAATCACTGGCTCCATGGGCTAGCAAAGGTAACAATGTTTTTTAATTTCTGCACGTTTGATTTATTCATCCTTAAAAAAAATGAAAATAAAGCAATTATAATTTTAAATGACACGTTTACATATTTTAAAGAAACTTTTGACAGAATTTGAATTTAAAATAGTTTCAACAAACAGTCAATAAAACTGAATATAAGAAATTACAAAGTTAAACTAATAAATAACTTGGCTTTTTGGCTATTTAAGCTTTTTTTTATATACAGGTTCAGTTAGAGAAGCCCCAGAAGGAGAAGGTAACTAAATATTTTACTTGTTAAAAACTGTGGTAAACCTGACAACTATTTCAGTCATTGTTTTTTTTTTTTTTACTTCATGCAGTAGTTTCTGGTTTTAATTTTATTTTAATATATGTATTTTTATAACGAACGGAAAATGTAAAAAAGCCACTGTAAAAAGAAATGAACTAACAAACATATTTAATGAGGCTAATGTACTGATAAATTTGAATGAGGCTAATGTCTGACTGATAAATTTGCAAAACGGAGATTATATAATGCTGTGTAAGCTTACATTAGCTTTTTAAAATATAATATAATCAAACAACTTTAGTCTCGACCGAAAACTCGTTTAACTATTCTGAATAAGATCATAATAAGTTTTAAAATAGTTTCACCGTTACTTTTTCCTATTTTACTTAGAAATTAGTTATTATTTATTAGATATTAGTTGTGTTCTCAATGAAGCAAATGCTATAATAAAGCCAGATAATTAATTCGGTAAATTCAACTAAGGGTTAGTTTATTTTCTACTGTTCTTTTCTTCTGAAGGGTTTTAAATTCTTACAGATTTTTGTAAACACAACTATAAAGAAACAACACGATATCATCAGTTATTGTTTCTCTTGAAAATATCACATTAACTTGATACCTTATTTTATAAAAAATCAATCGATTGGTTATTGTCTTTTAAAGCAAGATATTTGCAGTAGATTGTATTTATGTTAATGTTTATAACAATTATAGTATCATGTTTTTGTACTTCTATTATTTGGAACATATTTTGTTTGGTATCTTTTAATTTTTTCAATTATTGTCCATTCTCGTTGTTTTATTAGCTTGTGAGAGTATATAGTTTTAATAACATGAAGGATTACACATAATTCGATGTTAATTTAATTCTACATTTGTTTTAGGGTTTTATCTATGGTAATATAAGGTGATTAATATCAAATGTTTTGTTCAGCCTCTGCAAACTTACCACAAAAATCAGAAACTAATAGAAAAAAAGAAGGAGAACAAACACCTGATCCACTGAATAGTGAGAGGGTTCGAATTACGTTAGAAGATGATCTCAAAAGTCAACCGAAACAGATTCCTTGCGACTGTGAAGACAGATACTTTAAGCATTACGAAGCAAAGAACTGTACTCCAATATACAACCAAGAAGATGGATGTAAATGTCCAACAAGGTTTCAATGTCCAGCAACCAATGAACAACAAGAAGGTATTTTTAGAAAATACGCATTATCTTATAATTTAAATGTTAGCAGCCAATGAGCAACAACACAGTTCAGCGGATATATTTAGAAAAGGAATATTTTAACTTATAAACTTACGATATTGTGCAGAAGTTTGCTATAGACTTTTATTTATGTTAGTTCTTTTATTATGAATTATAACAATTTAAAAATACCTCAATACGTGAACGTTAGTATAATACTCGACATTTACCAAATGTGGTTTGATATAAAAACTTTTAAATTCGGCTCTGCAAGCAAGATCTTAAATAAAATATGTTTCAAGTAAGTAAATTATAGTTTACTATCTGTTTGAAGTGTGCACCTATCAAGGAAAAACTTATCAACTTGGACAAGAAATCGTCGTTACTGATTCATGTCGAAAGTGCGCATGCCAACAGGGATATACACCTGAAGATGGCGCTGTTTTGAGTTGTTTCTCGATTGAATGTCCTGAACTATTTTTTCCTCCTCCGAAACCTGGATGTTACCATGTTTACGATAATGAAAGTTGCTGTGCTGTCCGTACGATATGTAGTAAGTTTTGTGATTAAACAATGCTTCATTAATGTTAACGTTCCCACTTACAGTTGATGAAAACAGAAACAATTATTTTAAAATAATGTAAAAACTTTATCTATAATCCTATTTATTAACAGTGTAACATATATCACCGAAGATCGTGACAGTTGTTTTGTAATTTTGTGGATATAGTTTATTGAATAATCCATTCGTCTTACTGTGGTTGTCGTACATATATTTACCAAAACTAGTTTTGTTAGGAAATTTATGAATATTTTAGGTAACATAAATTGAAAAATATGATACACCTAGGTATGTATAATATAAATTATAAAAAAAAAACAAATATAATAAAAACGTGAATTATTGTGTTTTTTTTATTAATTAATCACTAGTACGGTTATGCAGCTGTGAATAAGGTAATTCCAATGTTTACTTGCTCTTGCAAATACAGCAGCTTATATGAACAACACAGTTCAGCAGATATGACAAGTAAAATATAATGTTTAAAATGCTTTATAAATGCATACATAAATACATTATTTTTGCTGTCACGCACCACTGATTCTAACTTCAGTCTAATATGTGGATATGGTAGACCTCAACTATGTTACAGAACAAAGTTATTTTGGGAGTAACATGACCTACTTTTTCCACTCCATTACCAGTTTCTTATGAATTTATTTTCCTTTGTAAACATTTACTTTTATTTAGAAATATATGATCTCCATCTATTCATTTGTTATTTTATAATCTAGTTATTAACTGAGATAATAAATGCTGTTGTATGTTATAACATCGCTACACCTTAAAACATGACCCTACATTTTGAGGTGGTTAACTAAAAATATTGTCCTTTAAATTCACATCTGTTACCTAATATACTTGTTTATAAAAGTTATAAAGACAAAAATGTGGTATTTTATGAGGGTAATAAATATATTTTAATCTATTTCTTTAGAGTACGAAAGCAGCCAACAATCCCAACGTGAGTAAACGTTGTTCCATTTGTGTGAACTTTTGTAAGAAATTTCTTATTTTATCATAAGTTTAGCAGTAATCACCATTTCATTTTTTGAACGCAATACAGAAATTTTATACATAATTACAATTTGTGTTCTATCAAGTGATATTAGTTATTAAAGAAAAGTAAAGTATCCATCGTAACGGATAACGCTATCACTATTCTCAAAATCTTAAACACAGCTATCTCAATTATCAATATTGAAGTCAGTTTCTATTTTTTCTTTTGTATCCAGGGTTCTAATATTAGACTAAGAAACTCGATTTATTTATTTATATTTATTATAAATTATATTAAGTTATATAAGAGTAAAAACTGTTTTTGTCACAAAATGGTGTAAAGAATATGAAACTCTGCTACTTTTTTAACGTTAAACTATTTACATCTCGAAATAATGGAAACCAGTTTATCAAGCTTATAACGATGTAAAAATATTAAGAGCAATATTTTACTACGCTGCAATTAAAAATACTCTTACTTTGACAAAGCAAAACCTATTGTCATATAATAAAATAAATTTACCTCTTCAAGTATCTGATGTGATTAGATCTGAAATACAAACAACTTCCTTAATCTATACGATATATAAAGTTGTTTCGTAGAATTTAGTTCGCTGTTTCTTTGAAGTGAATCTCAGAAATCCAGAAATTCCAACTTATTCTTGATCCATGGTTATGTTTGGGAGAAAACACTTGAATGTACTTACTCATCTAGAGTTATCGGACAAATGGAAGTCAATTAATTACGACAGTTGTTAAATTTCTCCAAGTTTTTAACATTATTGTTAGCAGGAAGTGAAACTGCTTCCAAACCAACATACAACTGATGTGGATACCACATGAACAAAGCGTATCCTCGTCCTTTATATCAACTGATCATCATCTGTTGATCTTGTTTCGGAGCATTATAAAATTTACGGTATTGTAGATAACCGCAACTAAACACTGTATCAGTATTCAGACGATTAACAACAGAACTTATTAAAGCCTGCCTGGATCGGTGTGTGACAGATATCAATAAGATGCATTTCACTTACAGCAATATGCAAAACAAATGAGCAAAAAACAGGTCCAGGGAATGGACTACATTAAAACATTATTACACGTAACTGATGAGTCGCATCTAACTTCACAACAGGCACATAACTAATTTAGAAAATCTGAAGTCAGATTCAACCAATTTCTATTTAGCAACGGGATGTACGTGACGTTGCAGGAGGTACGAATGGAACAGAAATAAACAGTGACGATTGTATTGACTTTTACATCCTGCAGACTGACACCATTATTACGACAAATGATAGAGACTACATCCTATAACCATTTCTGCTACCACGTGCCACTGACTCTGACTCAATCGTAATGTATGATGACATCAACTACCACTGTCGGCACATTAACTAAAAATATTAATGAAAAGTGACCTTTATGGCCACCAGATGTCAGCTCCGTACAACGAATATGGGATGCTTTCGGTAACCAGGTTATATTCCATCAAAGACTGGAAGCTAAAAATGCTCTGAAGAAATCTCTTCAGGAAGTGGTCGAGAATAAATTAGAATCTTAACATTCTGTTTGTGATGAATATACTTCATATAAAACTGTTCAATTCCAATTGCAAGCTGAATGATCAATTACTTAATTTGAAGATTGTACGTCAGACCCCAGTAAGTCTGAAGACGTATAACGCTGAAACCCAGTTTTCGATACCTGCAGAGGGCACAATACAAACAACCATTGATACCTTAATGTTTAACGATAAACAAGAAGACTACAAAATGATCACCAGATGCCGACTTTAGATGAAAATTAACTGAATGGTGGTTAACAATAATACTTCTTAACAAAGGTTTTGTGTTTTTACATGTATTATTACAAATTATATTTGTCCTACAATTCCGTCAAGTAGAGTGAACAAAATGTTTGGAGCTTTTTCTATATGTAATACTTTTGTTTGTTACTTCGAGTTTTTGACATGACTACAAGAAATGTTGAAGCCATAAACTTGTGGAAGTTACATCAACAACCTAAAAATTTATTCAGAGAAATTCAAGTTTTTTAACGATGCTAACACATTTTTACTATATTATAAACGCTAGCGTCTTGTAACTTCTGTGGAACATTAACTGTCCAATATTCCACTCAAAAAACAAATAACCTTGTCAGATTTTTCTAGCTTTCTCTGTTAGGTACTCTTGAAATAACTTGTTTCTTTACAAAGTAACCAGTTGAACAGTGCATAGATCTGTTTAGAATATATGTATATATGGGTTGGCTTTTTTCAGAAGCTGCTTGTAATTACAACGGAAAAACTTACGAATTAGGACAACGGATATATCCTGATGAAGACAGTTGCTTAACGTGTATTTGTACTGAAGAATGGAGCGGATTAGATAGTCCTAGTTGTAGGAAAATCGACTGTCTTTTGGAAGAGCACCTCCACCAACTTAGAAGAGGATGTCTTCCAATATACCATGCCAGTAGCTGTTGTCCAATCGAGTATCACTGTCGTAAGTAACTTGAACACTACAGCCATTACAAACGTGTCTTTATTACCAAATTAATACACTGCTTTCATTAATAGCGTGATATATATTATCCAACGAGTTAAAACTGAGTTTAGAAACATTACTTCTTTTACCTAATCTAATTTCTCTGCCTAATTAACAGCATAACAATTGATCTTATTTATTCCTTGGCCTTTTTGGTATATCATACATATTTTATAATTAATCAAATTAATACTATGATATTGAACACGAAATATTTGAATCATTTACACAATTTGTTAGCTCTTTATGAATTTTGTTTCCCAAATTTATCTATTTCTTATCTTAAAATGTTCTTATCTAAACATATTTCAGTTTTCTTCTGTTTAGTATCCATTCTTTAAATTGTTTTATGTTATTTCATATGTATATTGTTAGTTCTCCCATTTTTGTATAAATTCCACTTTTGCTTAACAAATGTTTATGCAAGGAAGACTGCACTTTATTGGAGAACTTTGTGGACTGCATTTGTTTTAGTTTTTTTTTTGTAGGATATTTCTAGATGCAAAACTGGTTAATTGAATTATTTCCATCAAATATTTTTGAAACACGGTCGTAATAATTCTTTATTATTTGATCTTCAAAAACTTATTTAAGTTTCTCTTCCACACTATTGAATGATCTGTTTGAGGATCCCATTAAGCTTAACTACAGCTTCTTTTGTGAAATAGCTTTAAACTTTTCTTCTGCACAGAATCTTATCTTCTTCATATGTTTCTTTTCTTCTCACATATTTAAATATAGTCAATCCTGTTCATCCTTCCCTAACCACTGTTATCACACGATAGAATATCACAGCTATAAGTAACATAATTTGTTATCTACTACTGTTATCCATCAGAACTATACTGTTATTTGTAATTTCACTTCTCTTATCCAATAGAACACCACTACTGTGACAAACATCATCTATGTTATAGAACAAAGGAACGTTTCGGAGTAACACGACCTAATTTGCCCAGTCCATTACATCCGTTATAATATATTGCCTCATATGTCAACTGCAGTGCAGGAACAATAATTACTTTGAGTTAGGTTTGTAACTATGGTATTGTTATTTAACTAGCTGCAACTCGCAAAACATTTGTAGCAGTTTTCATGCACTTCACTGGAATTTCACTTATTATATCATTTTTCTGTACGACGTTTAAGCTAAGTTTCCTTGCAGGCATTATGTGTTAAAACGATAAATTCTGGTCTATTCGTAAAAACTTTTACGCAGTCACACAAACTCACGTAGAAGTAAATTGATTTAATAAAGTTACAAGTAAAATGAACAAAGCATAGTAATGGTGTTTGAGATTTTATACAGAGTGTAAACCATCTATGAGCGTTCAGTGTATAATACTGTTTTACAAGGTGAAACAAAAACTCGCAAAATGGAGAATAAAACTATTACTAAAAGAAAGAGTAGCTAGAAAGTATTTATAATAATATATAAAACCAATCGAAGCTAAGTTATAGCAAAGTATAGTCGTAATGAAGGAAAGCTTAACTGATATGTAGAAACGTTTGAAAGCGTGTCATTACAGAGATAAGCATACGGTTTTGAACAAACTGCTTATGCATATTTTAGACTTATGTTTAATTTCTTGACTTATTTAAGTGTATTTGTGTGAAATACTTTACAAATAAAAATACCAAATTTGAAGTCGAAGCCAATCGTCATTGTATATCATATTCATTGAATTAAAACGTTTGACCAGACAAAAGTGCAGGTAAGGTGATTCTGAATGGAAATATACAATCCTGATCCCTCATACAAAGGTCTTTTAACGATAAGAGATCTTAGCGTTTGCCTGAAAATTTTACAAAAAAAGTTGAAGACAGACAAATGCAAGCGTATTATTTATATAGATTGCATAGGTATTTTTAGGATTAAATATACCTTCAAAATACTACAAAATAATATGAAACACTTTTTTTGTTTTCTAAATAAAGTTTAGGTTTTGTAATAACTAACACAATGTGTCGTGATAGTGGAACAAATTTAGTTTTCTAAAGTAGAAAGACTTTAGAAGAAACACTTAAAGCTCTCACTTCGTTCGTTCTTTAGTATCAGGCCTTCCATGTTTAATTTATTTTCTGGGATTAGGTAAGAAACTTTATTTTTTTAATTATAAAAGAGAGGGCATTCATAAGTTTTATCTAGCAGTTATTACATGAACGTTTAAAATAATTAACTTTCTAATTCTATATTCTTATTTCTAAAATGATTTAAAATTTAGCAGAATGAAATATTACAGACTGACCATATTGAATGGTTTATTTACTTTTTTGTCTTTAATGTTTAATTATTTTGTTTTATTTTCCCCTAGCATCAAGAGAAAATACTACACTTGAACAAGCAGTGGAATCAGAAAGTAAAAGTAAGGATTTTCAGTTGTTAGGGAGAATAAATTTTTCTTAAGAGCTTAAAGTACAACTATAGACAGACAATTCTGTTGGTAACAACTTTACGCGTGGCTACCTTATTAGGGTTAGGATGAAAATTACTATGTAATGCATATCATGACCACAATCAATAAATTTTAAATAAGAATATTTATTTATGTCGATTTAGGTGAAATCTCATCAAGCATTAATTTAGCTTTACGAACCAAGAGTGATGACTTACACTTCAAATACATTTTATTCACATAAGCAAAAATGTTTAATCGGTCGTTAAAGAAAAAAATCATCGTTTTCTCATGTACAATAATTGTACTTGTTTAAAGTTAAAAAATGAAACATGTTCTACATGTTTCAGTAAGCAACATGATCCAACATCTTCAAGATTTCAGATTTTATTTTATAAAGAGTTCACACAGGGGCTGTCAGTATGATGCATTGAGAACCACTTATTGTTTCTTATTTATTGCTTGCTGTATTTAACCTGCCTCCAAAATCAGTCCTCGGTTTACTTAAATCAAAACTTAGTTCAATGGTATCTTTTGAAGAAAAAACTATTGCAAGGTGTTTATGTATGGTGGTTGCAAGGACAACCAAATATCTTCGAATTACTTAGTTCTTGTGAAACATCATGCATGACCAAGAAATCTAAAGCAAGTAGATTATGAAGCAAGTTATAAAGACGAAATGTTATGTAATTAATAAATTGTGTTGTTAAAAAGTAGGTCTAAATTAAGAAGGATAAACTGAAAATGATGATAATTTTGTAATGAAAGCTTCAGTGATGAAGCAGAAGAGTGAGTTTTATTTTCTTATAGCCACATGGGGCTATCTGCTGAGCCCACCGAGAGGAATCGAACCGCTGATTTTAGTGTTGTAAATTTGATTTATCAAATTTAAAAAAAAAGAAACCTTAAATTAATACTTCATATTTGGTAATTAATTTTAAACAGTGTCCGTAGATTTGCAGGTTTTTAAAATTATTTATCATTATATAACAATTAGATTCCCTCATAAATACGTTAAGCCAACCGTTATTTATATATATGAAGTACCAATAGGTTCACTATTAAACAATTATCAGGATTTTTTAAACTAATTTAAATGTAGATGAATTAATGTACCTTGTGAGTGTGAAAATAATTTAGTTATCTTTTTCATAAACACTATTACTGTTATCTAGGAAATTATAGAAGATAAATTATTATGTGAAATACTTAAAGATTTAAATAAAGAATTGCCACAAAATGTTGTAAGCAAAACATAGTACAATACATTAAACAGTATTGATGAAAACATTTTGAAACTTATATTGCATCTCATGGAATGGACATTTGGTGTTCTTAAAGTAGTATTTAAATTATATTGTATATAGCTAATGAAATACCGTATGGATTTCTTTTCATCAGTTAAAAATTAAGATTCCATAATTACAAGAAAAATATTATAGTTCACATTGGTAAAGAAAAATACAACATTGGCTTTATTTGTAAAAGGTTTTATGAATTAATTATGGTAAATGAAATCAATAGTACTCAAACATTTAAATTCCTTAACTAATGTAAAAATACGGTAATTAATAACTTAAAGCTCATTAAAAACAATTATATTCTAAACCAAATTCTTTTAAAGATTTACTTTTTTTATATGCTATTTTAAACTCCATAAAGCTCAAATTAAATTTAGATTTATTTGTAGTTCAATAAAACCAATTATTATTAAACAGCCAACCATCTTATTAAATAAATTACTTAACATTTTACGTGATAAAATTAAAAATGTAAATATTGTTAAACACATGTTTTGAACAATAAAAAAACAATAAACCCAGTTTAGAATACCTATATAAGTACACACGTGAAAAATATTAAAATGTTTGATTTTATCATATTATATGCCAAAACGCCATTTGAAATATTTAATTGTTATGAATTATTTAACAGAAGAATTATATTACCCTTCCATGAAGATGGAAGAAATATTTAGCCCCAATAATATAATGGACATATTAAATTTCTATATTGACATTTTAATAACCAGGTACTTAAACAGACGAGAGTAGTCTAATTGGAGCTCTATTCTACTTGAATATATATTTACTTATTTTTATGAGAAATGGGTTTATTGAATATTACATGAACTAGAACATTTTCTTTGCTTTAACTTGTAGATATACAGACAATTTATTAACTGTAGATAATCCTGAAATAAATAATTTTATTAACACAGTTTATCCGGTAGCATGAGAAATTAAATTCTTCAATTTCGAATGTAAAGACACATTATTTCGATCTTGAAATTAAAGTAATTAATGAGTTTTTGATGAACGTTTCAGATAAGCATTTCTTGTTTCAAGAAGGTAGTTTAAATAATTTGGAACTGCTTTTATCCGGATAAACTGCTTTTGTGGATATAGATGTGGAACGTTGTGGGCTTGAGCACCCACATCCCGCTCTCGTAACTTGTGTTTCTTTTGATAATTTCATCGTATGAGACTGGCAAATAGAGGTTAAGACTGATAGACGGTGAATATCCACCACAATGTAGGTCCAACTTTCGCAGTCCCAAAACCTAGGGCACATTTTATATCCCAAATTATAGCGTTTTCCGTGGGAATCCATTTAATTTATGGAGTGTTTGAAATTTGTTTACTTTGTTAATTTAAAAATTGCTATATTGTTAAGGGACATTTGACTAGAATTTAGCGAAACATTTTGTTAACTGTTTTAAAAATCGTCATTTATTAGCATTTTTGCTCTTGTCTTAAAGGTGTTTTTTAAACTTAACGATTTGACAAAAGATTTGAAAACAGCAAATCTTAAACGAGTTCCAAACTAACTTCCAAATTTTATTTTTAACACACAGAAGAACATTAATAATAGCGCAAAATAAACATTTTGTTTTTCTTTTACAATCAAATGTACCAGTAATATAAAGTTAAACATTTCCAATTGCGTCAATAATTCAATTGTCTCTCATATAACGTTTTAGGTAAACATTACTCACTTTAGCTGATTACAAAGTAAAACGCCTTCATTTGTATCTTTGTTGCGTAAACTAGAATCAAGTTGATTGTCTTGAATAAAGTATAAATTTACAAATTGTTAGACTTGTCATTTATCTTACACTCAGTTAACTGTATATGCTATTTCGAATTAAATAATATTAGTACTAAATCATAGAATAAGTTTTATACACGTAATTAATATACTGGTTGGTTAATAAGAACGCCTCTGTCAATTAAAATAACTATCTAACCTCAACTTTTCTCCCGTAATGATATTAATTTCAGGTGAGATTTGAAAGAAGATCGATACCTGAAACATGGTGTGAAGTCTGTTCCTTTATCATTTTTTTTCTTGTTTCTTTGGACTTTTTAATTTCGCGCAAAGGTACTCGAAGGCTATCTGCGCTAGCTGTCCTTAATTTAGCAATGTAAGACTAGAGGGTAGGTAGCTAGTCATCACCACCAACCGCCAACTTTTGGGCTACTCTTTTACTAACGAATAGTGGGATTTACTTCACATTATAACGCCCCCACAGCTGAAAAGGCGAGCATATTTGATGCGACGGGGATTCGAACCCGCAATCCTCAGATTATGAGTCAAACGCCTTAACCCACCTGGCCATCCAGGGCATATGTTTTTCTTATGAATATACATATGTATTTATTACTTGCGTTTATTTAATTTTCAGGTAATCTCTGCTTCTTCGATCAAAAATATTATACGAGAGGTGAAGTTCTGGATATTAATCATCCAACAAATTGTGTCACGTGCTCTTGTAACACACCTCCTGAGCTCACGTGCATTCATCAATCATGCCCCGCAATTCCCAATGACGATTATGAAAATTGTGAACCTACTTATCATCCGGGTGTTTGTTGTCCTGAATACACATGCCGAACTACCTCTGGTAAGTGGCCATCTTTTGTATTGATAAAAGTGTTGTCTTAGATCTGTCTTTATCGTGAAGCACCAGTCTTCTGTGATTTTGGCTGTCCTGTTAACTTATACCAGGATTATTCTATGTAACAAAACACGTATAGCAATATTTATTGAGAGTAGACTAAAAGTTCCTTGTAAATTTATTCATTGAATTTACGATAATAAATACAATATCATTCATTATTTTTTTCATAAATTCGGAAGACTATATTGTATGAGTATTACATACACCCTATTTATATACTAATATGTAGATTAGTTATTTTGCATAGAATATTTATACAATATGATCATAAATCTTATGAATAAAGCAGCAACAGTTTAGGATTATTTAGCCGACAATTTTAATGGCAGAGTAAGTGTTATGCTTGTGTGTTTATACTAATTTGATTCTCGATAATGTTCCCCAGTCGTTTATTGATAAGCCTTAAAACTTATAACTCTTAAAATCAGGTTTCGATACCTGTTATGGGTACAGCATAGATGTAGCTTCTTGTGAAGCTTTACGGTTAACAACAAACAACTTTCATGAATAAAAATAATTCTGATAACGAGTAGGAGAACTTGTAGGTAATTTTTGTTTTCCAATAAAGTGTTGGCTATTAGCTCCATTAACTTACCTATAACATTTTTAACAATTATCGTTTCAACTAGCTGAATCACTAATATTTCAATTTGTTTTATTTTTACTCTGAAATATTGTGGTCTTAGAAAACGTTAAAGAAAACAACAGTGACGAAGCAGTGTTGATTGGTCCACCTCCTGAAGAGGATTCATGTGCTGTAAGTTTCTTGTTCAAATTTTCTTAAGTAGGTTCCAAAAATGTTATGTTCCGAACACGAAAATTAAACTTTAATAATCGTTTTTATTTTGTGCATTACTATGGTGAAAATCAAGGCTAAATTCAGTAGTTAACAATACCTTTATTCTGTTATAATGAAAGTAAAGGTAAGAAAACTAACTAATAGTTATGAAGACCCCTTTTTAGCTACAATAAGGGTTAGTGTTAAACAATATATTTAGCACTGCTTTTGTTCTGGTGTAATGAAGAAAAACAAAGTTGTACAGAGTTATAAATACCACCACTGATCACTTACAATAAGTTTCACTTTTGAATTAGTTAGCTGTCAGTCTGTTTGATACGATAAGGTTCAAGATTAAATAAGGACGATTACTGCTATATTTATTTCAGTAAAGGTTAAATATTGCTGTGTAATTACTGACATCTTATAAGAAAAATGTCATTTTCGGAAAATAAAATTAATTTCTTTTTAAATGATATTAATTAAAAATATTGAGTCATTATTATAATTATTAGAAGCTATTTTAATAAGTTAAACTAGTAGTTTGAAAGATTTTTTTCCTCTGGCTGTTTATAAATTCTTTTATATTTTTGAGAGAGAGAGAGACCGTCTCTTTGTGTTTTAGTGTTTACTGTGAACTGAATCGTGAATATTTTCAGAGTGTTATCTGCGCGGAGGACGAAAAGTGTGTTATGTTTCGTGTTGCATGTGTGAAAGAACCTTGTCCACCCCTTCCAACCTGTAAGGTTTTTAGTTATATTTTTCACGAAACATTACATTTTAAACGTGTTTCTAAGATTTCTAATGTAAACAAAAACCACAAGTTAATATAATTGCATTTGTAACAAATGGACAGTAGTTGTCTTTCGAAACAGACGTCACTACCGATTAAACAAAAATATTACGTTTGTGTAAATTATATATTAATTTTTCCTTTAATAAAAATTTGCTAGTACTGGAGTGTGTTTTAACACGACTATATTGTAAAAATTTAGGTTTTAATTAACTTACTGATGTTTATAAATATTTAATTCAGCTATTAGTTATATTGTCTTTGAGATGATGATTGATTATCCAATACCCATCAGTATAATGCATTCGAAGTGTTTATTGGCTATTTATTAGCATCATAAAAAAATAATCGCAACCAATCAGAGATGTTGTGCTAGATAATGCAAATTTACACGTCTTTTTATGCGTCTGTTTATAACTTGTGGGTATAGATAATTCTCAATTTAAGGTTATATGTTTATCGTTTTATAGGCATCAAAGTCAACCCAGAGTGTCCAATTCCAAACTGTGCACCAGGCTGTGTAGTGGAAAATAGAAATAAACAACACTGTCCTTCTTGCATCTGTGGCTCCCCCTCCGAACCAGGTAAGTACTTTTGTTTCTCCAGAATGTTTGTTTGGTGAATAACATGTATCTGTTTTATGATGAAAGATAAAAAGGGTTGTTAGATTTATATACACATGTCTCATGCTTGCATGTGTGATTATAATAATACCTATATTATAATACCTATATAAGTAAACCATTTCTTTGATTGTAACTTCCTTGGTAATAAAATTTTCGAGTTATGTGTGAAATTACTTAATATTCACAAGAT
The DNA here is from genome assembly GCF_004210375.1 of Tachypleus tridentatus. Lineage (NCBI taxonomy): Eukaryota > Metazoa > Arthropoda > Merostomata > Xiphosura > Limulidae > Tachypleus > Tachypleus tridentatus. The sequence continues at coordinate 229,641,643 of NC_134837.1, read as the reverse complement.
TTCCTAAAAAGTTTCTGTATACTAGTGTCACTAGTTTTACATGCCTTAAATATAGAAACAAATTAAGCCGAGAACAAATAACTTTAAAACTTGGTTCCACATCTAATTCACTGAAAAACCTCAAATATTTCATATCGACTACATGGTTGTTGCAGCTCAATGAAACGGTTTTAACCTCAAGTTATGATTAAATTTTACATGTTTATGATCGTTTACTGGTACGTTTTGTATTTAGCCAAAATCAGCAATGAGCGATGTCCGGTTCCAGTGTGTGAGGGTAATGATTGCATATTGGTAGATGCTGCTGATGGATGTAAAGTTTGCCTTTGTATAACATGTGCAATTCCCGACTGTCCAGCGAGCTGTGAAATACAGAAGGGGACACATGAAGGCCAGTGTCCATCTTGTATTTGTCGAGTTGAAGAAGTTAAGGATACTTATGTGGCATACTGTGAGTTGTCTTATTTTATGGATTCCCTTTAATAATAACTGTTCAGTGCACATTTTATATAAACATTAATTTATATAGTACAATATTTTCTGGATAATCCTGGTTCCCCAGGCCGATCCATACTCTGTTGTTATCGAATATCATTAACTATAAGTAATATCCCTATCTTTGAATTACTCAGTCCCCATTTTAAACATATCTTATGAATATCTTGGGTCATAAAAGGGTGTTACGTTCCCTTCGCAAAAGCAATTACTTACTGGTGGAATCACATCCTCGCAATTCTAAGTAATATTATAACGTAGTTCCGATACATTTCATCCCACCACGATTTTACATTGACTGATTATCATGTGACATACTTGTATGCATATTAAATCATTTTTCTGAAACATGGTTAACTTCCTATAAAATTCAAAGTAATTTTAAATTTCATATAACACTCAGCTGCTCCGACTTGCAAGTTCTTACTGATGTTTACTTGTTTTGTATTTAGCCAACATCGATAATAGACGTTGTCCAGTTCCTGTGTGCGAAGGCTATGATTGTGTGATGGTAAACGATGGTAATGGATGTAGGACATGTCTCTGTGCAACATGTGAAATTCCAGAGTGTCCGGAGGGCTGTGAACTACAGGAGAAATCACGTGAAGGCCAGTGTCCGTCATGTACTTGTCGGGTACAAGAGACAGAGAATACTCACGTAGCACACAGTGAGTTATTTTAGTTTGAATGTTTATATGTTCTCATTTTAAAGTATTATGGATTCTGAGATGTCAAATTCTTGATCAGTAGATAAAATAATATCATCAGTATACGTACAAGCCAGACTGATATACTGATATTAGTTATAGTTCTAACTAAGATTTATTATTAATGAAAGTAAATAATTAAATATAAAAATGGAACTTATGAACTGAATTTATCATCCATGGTATTGTGTATATTTGATAAAAGGTCTTAGATTATCGCAAAACATCTATGAAAATTATAATATGTTAACATCGATTGTTAAAGAAAACATTACAATTACTAAATTTAACGTTTAACAAAACGGTTTTCTTAGCACATAAGCTCTAAATAGGTAAATACAATAATTTTGTAACACTTTTTATGCTATGTCAAGACATTATTTCAATATTTGTTCTGTTAATGTTATTGCACAGTGATTTTCTGAACATTCCGATTTTTATATAAAAATGAGGACTTTACTTGATTATTGAGACATCTAGTTCGTGTAATGTATTAATGCTATTTAAATATCTAATAATAACAAACATTTCAATACATAAACATTTATTTTATAATGCACTTCATATTTATCCAATGATTTTCCATATGCTATTTTGAATATGAACCATCAATTTATCCTGTCTTACATTTAAGTTAATTTATAGGTATTCTATTCAAATATAACTTAAATTGTTCAAATGTGTTCATTAACCTACATTCGTTTTACCACTAGGTCCACACTCTGTTTGATTTGAAGGTATACTGCTGTTTAAAGAATAACATTCTAAGCTAACCTAAGGTAAAACTATCAATTATATTAAAAACAAAAGAAAATAAAATTACCAAACAAATGCTTCTGTTAAATAATTAATATTAAGTGAAATAAACATGCAACACTTAATACTTTGTGTTCTCTTTGAATGTACCAATCTGCATGTTTTGCAAAATCGAAAAATTATTATATACTACTTTATTTTTCCAGACACAGAAAATTACAGGCATAATCTTTTTCGAAATATCCAAACCATCTGGTACAGGCCAATAAGATATTGTGAAATTCAAGTATATTACATTTTCTACCTATTTCATATATATAAGGATTTTGGGGGATTAAAACAAATTTCTTTAGTCTGTTTCTTTGTTGTTTTGGCATAAACAAATAGCCTATAAAACTGTTCAATACCCTTCAATGGCACAGCGATATGTCTGCGGATTTGCAGTTCTAGAAACCAGGTTTAGATACCCGTGGTGAGCGGAACACGGATAACCCATTGTGTAGCTTTGTGCTTAATTACAAACAAATAAACACAATTGTTTTAACAGTTTTCTAGTTTCTTTTGTATTTCATTGCTCTCAAACACATAGTTTCTACTTTGCCTATGGGAATTTGCTGCACCTGCGCACATTGTGCAAAAATAGATCAATGACAGCAATACACTTCACTGGCCGATTATATGATATGTCTAGGTTACAGTTTCTGTACGGTAACGACCAGACACGTAGTTAACGCGCATCGCTTATGAGCAAAACCTAGATTACATTTGTTAGGAAAGAGGGTTGGATTTTGTCAGTCTTATGTGGTAACCTGTGTAAGTAGTTCAGTAAATAGTAAAGAGGGGCGACAACTGTTGAATAATTTGCAGGTTCAAAAGGAAAGCAATTGTGCAGTGTATAATGCAAGTATACATGTTTATTTGCGACTTATATCGAGCCTGTTCATTCACGAAACGTAGGTCTAAATCATTAATTTAATTTTATATTTAACCTGTTATTGTCCTGTATGAATCTACCCTTATAATGTGGATCTGTCTTATAATTTTGTGGAAATCATTTAATACAAGAACATATTTTAATTTACGAAGTTCCTTATCATGGACTAAGGGAAACTGCTCTTGAAACAACAAACTTATCTTATTAAGGGAGGTCAACATACATTTATTTTAGCATTAAGTGAGAATTATTTAACATTTTTCGTGAAATATTTCAAGGATCTGTTCTTGGGTCCTTGTAGTTTTAACTTTAATGGTTTATCAAAGATTTGTATGCTTAACATAAATTTGCTTGATTGTACTTAACTTTTTCTTTCCGATGATAATTTAATTTCTTTGGAAAACTAGATACTAGAGTGAATCAAAACTGAATTGATAACAACAAATAATCTTTCCATCAATTATAATTAGTTATATATGTTATTGTAACAAATAATACTGAAACTGATCAGCTCTAAATTTTTCATTGATAATGCAATTAATCAGAATGTATTAAATATAAGGTATAATAAATGACAATACACTGAAGTTACCATTTTATATCAACTTATTACAAAGCAAGTTTAACAGCTGGTATTAATTAGTTTAGATTTTGTTAATAAAGATGGTCTGTTATTATTCTCTTGTATTTTGGGTTATGGCTTTGGTTTGATCTTACGTCTGTGGTATTGAAAACGCAGTATTCCGTCCTACTTTCTGCCATTTGTGGTGTAAAAATATGGCGCTTTATCAGTGCCCATTTCAACAGATAGATTGCACAGAGACCCACAAGTTATGTTGAATGATTGGTATGTCTTCACCACAGGTTATTTTGAATGATTGGTATGACTTCACCACAGGTTATGTTGAATGATTGTATGTCTTCACCACAGGTTATGTTGAATGATTGGTATGTCTTCACCACAGGTTATGTTGAATGATTGGTATGACTTCACCACAGGTTATGTTGAATGATTGGTATGTCTTCACCACAGGTTATGTTGAATGATTGGTATGTCTTCAGATGAAATAGTGGGAATACTCTTTTTATTTTCCAGCTGTTCAAAATATATAACGGTTAAGAGATATGTCATGGAAGCAACTTTTGTACGTTCTAATTAAGTCGCTTTCAGACGAAGGCCCTATACGTTGCTTGAAACGCGTCGGCAGCTATTCCACAAAAGTCTGATTTGTTGTAGACCTTTTTCTGATTTGTCACTGTGAAATAAGTTGATCCATATTACTTTGCTTTCCAATGACTAAATAAGAAATAATATGTCTTGGAAATTATAAATTCCCTTTTGAACATATTTTTATAATCTGCGTGTATAAATATTTTTATTAGAAAGGGGTTTTAAGTACCCTTTACGAAAACATCTATTTATTGGTAATGCTACTGTATTCACAATTTTAAGTAATTTTATAATATAGTCCTGATATATCCCATTCCATAACAACATTACAGTGACATACTTTTATGCATGTTTGAAATCATTTAACAAAATAATACTTAAATTCCCGTACAATAAACAGAGTAATTTTAAATGTAATGTTACCGGGTTGATACTCAGCTGCTCCGATTTGCAAGTTCATACTGATGTTTACTTGTTTTGTATTTAGCCAACATTGGTAATAGACGTTGTCCAGTTCCTGTGTGCGAAGGCTATGACTGTGTGATGGTAAACGACGCTGATGGATGTCGGATATGTTTCTGCATAGCATGTGAAATTCCCAAGTGTCCGGAGGGCTGTAAACTACAGGAGAAAGCACATGAAGGCCAGTGTCCGTCTTGTACTTGTGAGGTTCAAGAAACAGAGAACTCTCATGTTGTACACCGTGAGTTATCTTGATTTTGAATGTTTGTTTTCATTTTAAAGTATTATGGATTCTGAGATAACATATCCTTGATCAATAGATAAAAAAAACCGGACTAATATACCAACATTTGTTACAGTTCTAACTATGAGTTGTTATTAATGAAAGTTTCAGTTATAATAGATATATAGAAATAACTCTGAGTGAAATCGCTATCCATAGGTATTATATGTATTTACTAAAACGTATTGGTTCAATTGTGCATAAGTATCTATACAAAATTTCGTATATTCTGAAACTATAATGACTATGTGTTACACCATGTATCTGCGATTAATAATATAAAACATTAAACTGCCTATCAAATAATTTAATTTTATCATTATAGAAAGATTAAACTTAATGGTTTATTAATGAAAGCTTTTGATTTCTTTTTTTACATTCAATGGTACCAAAGACAACAGTTTTCTGAAATACTTAGTTTCTTTTATTTAGAAGTGAGCTGGTATACCGTTATTGTAATCAACTTTAGTTTATGTGTGAGAAAGTGATAATTGTAGTAAAAAGAATGATATCAGAAATAGGACGGATAGAATTTCTTATGTTTGCATATAGCTGCAATTATCAATATTAATTACAGCTGGTTAGATATTTATAACAGAAGATTAATCGCGCTTTATAACATCGCTTTGAAAAAACATGTTACGTTATTCTGTCTCTCCAGAAGCGAATTTAGCACCACGAGCGATATGTTTAGTAGCTATGTTTACTTGAATTATAACGTATTCCCAATTATTTGGCATTGCAAGCCACTGAGATACATGTTACAGTTCTTTGAAAGAAGACTGTTCGTATAACGAGATTATTAGACGATGTAGAATGGAGCTGCAATTTTCTGTATGGAAACAAAAAACACCATGCAGCAAAGGGCTTCAACCCACTTCAAAAGCATATCTTCATATGCAGCGTGAATGTTAGATTAGAAAGCGAAAGGCCTTTGTCATAATAGTTCAGTACGTTTCTCGCGGCATTGTTAATAAGATGTTAAATATGCATTTGAAGATGACGAAAGTTCACAGTTCAAAGGTCCAGGTGTTTCCTTAAACTGAACTGTTGTTTACAAACTTTACGTGAGAGAGATGAAATAAAAAATATAGTAACTTCATGTGTCACGTTGCACCTACACTGGATTTTGTTAATTACGTGTGGTTTAATACTGTCTTGAAAGAAGACTCCGATGTACGTGTAAAATCAGAATAAAGTTTATCAAGAGTGTGATGTAAGACTGACGTTGTCCTTCTTCGAACGTATTGTTACAATGATAAATGTAGAGTTGGACAATAACATGTAACAATGGTCATCAAACTGAGCAGCAACGTTGCTAAGCATTTGCACACGGAATCCGTACCCCGAATCCTTAGTTGCTGTCCTTAACTGGAATAGAAACCATGATAGAGATAATAATGAAACGTCGAAAATTATCTCGCTTATGGGCCAGAGCTTCAAATCTTTTACTCACCTAGCAACGCCTTTGGAACAACACAATTAACAGTAGAAGTACCAAAATTGATACTGGACCTAGAACATCGTTTACATAAGTATAACTGTGAATAACTCTTAATTATACGATGCAATTATAACAATTTCTTTAGTTTAATGAAAGATATTTTGCCCATGTAAAATGTTAAATCAGCGAATATCGATTTTCGACCTTCAAATAACGTTTGAAAGTGATTATTATACAGGGTATCCATAAATTATTCACCCCATTATAAACCTTTATAAATTCTATTATATGAGCTATCTTAAAATAGATTGCAGCAACTAATAACACAAATCAAATGTTCATTTCACTTAAATAACCTACCACAGTTCAGTCATTAATTCAGTAAACCAGGATTCTATAAACTTCCACGCGAGCCCCATTGGTAACATGCAGGACACCAAGGCGGTAGATGATTTCGTTCCAAACATTAAGAACCATGTCTTACGTGAATGTTCTGGGAAATAAGAAAACATTTTTTTGTCCTGTTATTAATTGCCGCAAATCGTTTTAACTCATATAATAAAGAATTTGCCTATAATGGGATGAATAATTTATGGACACCCAATACCTTTTGATGAACTGTTTTCGAAGTTTATTCAGAATATTTACTTACTAAACGTCCTTTCGTATTTCTTTCTGCAGATGCGCCAGAGAAGCAAGAAGACTAAAGTAAAATGTTGTTTGTCATCTCTATACTTGTGTACCTGTGTTACAAGTGTCATCCTCTACACTTGTGTACGAATCATGTCCTGGGTTACAAGTAGTTTTTAGAACTTATGACACCATCAGCACTTAAAGTTTTCTTAGTTTACTTTTAAAGTGTTTCCTTGATCGATTTATTAATTTTTGTTTTTAAACAGTAAGAGAAAATGTTCCTTTCTATTATTAAAAATGTCTTCTTTCACTGTAGATTGGGTATATTTGACAACAGAGGTGTTGCTTGGCTATGGCTAAGTGAAGCGTGAGTTTTTGCTTCTAATCATGCACAAACTTTTTATTACGAAATTTTGTTCTCAAAACATTTTCTTTAAAAGCCGAGCATTTTATTAATCATGCTCAGGAAGAAAGTAAATAATCAATACATGTGACCGAGACATAGATAATGGATGTTGAGTAACTAATCACACACACCTGTGATTATATATATATATACGTATGAGAGGTGTTAGCTTTCAGTAGTAAGGAAAAAGACCATAAAAATATCTTTTTTTTCTACATTTCCAGAGATATCAAACAGTTTTAAGACATCATGATCGGAAATAAAAATATTGTCGCACATAAAAACTAATAAAGCTATAGTACAAACTACCAAGTGAGAAAGGTAAACTATGTCTTAATAACAAAGGTGAGTGAAAAATGAATAACACAGAGATAGGAATACATCGTCTATAATATTTAACCACTATTCGCAAATCTATATATGAAAAAAATTCATAAATAAAAATAATTGGATCAGATATAGAAGTTGAAGTCACAAACGCCCCACCTGTAAAACTTTTGTTTACTATTTGCATATAAATAATCAATATTATAAAAATTAAACCAAATTAATAAAACCAGACCGTTGAAGTGACAACATAAAAATTAATTTTAAAATGTGACGCTCTTGTCTTTATATATATCAGATAACTACATGAACAGTGCAAAACAGTCTGTCAGGGTTAAGTTAATACTATTAGACAAATGGAAAAACAAATACCTGAATTAAAGAATTGTTTTGTTTGTTTGTTTTGGAATTTCGCACAAAGCTACTCGAGGGCTATCTGTGCTAGCCGTCCCTAATTTAGCAGTGTAAGACTAGAGGGAAGGCAGCTTGTCATCACCACCCACCGCCAACTCTTGGGTTACTCTTTTACCAACGAATAGTGGGATTGACCGTCACGTTATATACCCCCACGGCTGGGAGGGCGAGCATGTTTAGCGCGACGCGGGCGCGAACGTGCGACCCTCAGATTACGAGTCGCACGCCTTACGCACTTGGCCATGCCAGGCCAGAATTAAAGAACAACAAAAAATAAAAACCTAACGTATATCATCCACCTTCATCACCATAACAGTAAAGTTCACGCGAAATAGGAAGAATAAGCTTAAGGCTTATGTTCTATTTAGAAACATTCACTAATTATAAGAATTTTCTCTCGTGGCTCGTGTTAAACAGGAATGTCGTAATTACATTTTGATTCAGGTTATTATAACACTAAATTGAAAAAAAAAACTTATTTTTTTTAGAATTAATATTTTATTTTCTCTGAAATATTTCGCAATCTTTAGTAATTTACATCGTTAAAAGTCATTATGCTTAATTTCATAACTGAAAGCTTTACGGGTTGAAACAAAATTAGGTATAACTACTGTATTTCAGTTTCTTGTGTAAACATGACCCAAAATTGTTTCAAATACATTAGATACATCAAAATGTGATACATTACAAAAGTTAGTCAAACATTCAAAAATGTCTGCCACCAGCATGCATATATGAATGGTATCGTTTCTCAACAACCCGACTTACGGTAGTGTATATATCAGCTGTAATTTCGCTTGCTTTCTGTTGTATCATCACTCACAAATCCAGAAATATTTGTGGTTTATGACTGTGCTCTTCCTTTCAGGTATCTCCCTATAAACAAGTCTAGGGGAGTGAGGTCTGGAGACATTGGTGGATATTTAAAAGTGTTCCCTCTGATACCTATCTACCGTTCAGGAAATTCAATGTCCAGATAGGCACAGATATTAGGGTTTAAATGTAGAAGTGCACTATCCAGTTGAAAGTACATGTTCCTTATTGGAGGAACTGTATTATCCATTAACAATTTAAGATAAATACCCAGTAATGGTATCATTGAATCTGTGAGGTTCGATTATCTCACGAGAGAAGAATCCCATCACACACTAATCCCTGGCAGGTTAACGTATTTCTGTAGATTTAAGTGTATGTGTACAATATTTTATTCAAATTAACCATTTTCTCTAGAAATTATGGCTATTTAAAGTGTCTATACATAATTGTAACCCACCTAGTATATTGGAAAACAAACATTTATTACGTTTGTTACTAAAGGATTGTCCCTCAGTGGGTTAGTAGTAAGTTTATAGATTTATAACACTCAAGTCTGCGGTTTACGTATCCGTGATAGACAGTGTAGGCAGTACACCATGTGGCTTTAAACAAAAACAACAAAAGAAACGATTATTTTCTTACATAAGGATGAAGCAATACGACCGTTAATTGTAGAACCTGGTGTTAGTTTTGCAGTATGACTGTTAATTGTAGAACTGGGTGTTAGTTTTAATGGGACATCATTACACAGTGGACTACATGCGCTATGACCACTGCGAAGAATCGAACATCGGATTATGGTGTTGCAAGTTCGTAAATTTATCAGTGATTTAAGTGGAGCAAGCCTATCAAATTGAAACTAGAACTCGCAGGGTGACCAAAACCTTGTTTAGATATTAATTTGACAAACTGTATAAATAATTATAAGTAGAGAAATTCAATAAGGTTCATATTTTTATTACGTTCTAAAATTAAGTGAATAGTTTTAAATTTAAACTCCTACTTAAGTTACGAGTACCATTTCAAACTGAGATAAAAAACAAGGATCTTGTACTTGCAGGCTAACTTCATATTTTATTCATATACCCAACCTTAAAAGCTAACTTATGGGTTCTTTTTTAAGCAAGAGACGTTTTTAAGCCTGAACAATAGATACAATGAGAAAACAATGTCGAACATTAGCTCTAGCTGTTTATCCTGATCTTTAGAAAACAAAAATGATTGAAAATATGAAAATAAACGACAATAACAGAAATATGTAGTTACAAAATATTTTAAGGATTGTAATTATTATAAAATTATAGCTGTTATAAAGAACTTCATTCCACAATTAGCTGATTGGCATTAAAACTTTTGTACTAGTAAAGACGGCTGAAATGGATATTAAAAACACAGATAACAGTTTCTTATGTTGAAACTTTGTTACTTGTTCTGTATTGTAAATAAAAGTTTTTAACATCCATATCAGCCGTCTCTGCTATAAGAGATTCCTTGACATTACAAATGGTTATAACTTGAGAGCAATTAAAGTTTGCTGTATAGATAATAGTTAAAAATAACTTAATGAATAATATAAGTAAATCTATACACCTGTCTAACAAGAAGCACATTATGTCTCAAAGCAATTAACAAGAAAACAACTATAAAGTTTAGAACGCTTTGCTTTGATCCATCAGTTACGTAATGTCATTATTGCTCAATTTTGGCTATAATCCTAGTACTTTCTACACCATTTGTTACTGTTTTTCTTTGCTTAGAGTTACTTGAGGGCTATTTGTGCTAGACCTTCTTAATATAAAAATGGTACACTAGAGGGAAGACAGCTAATTAACACTATCCACTGCCAATGTTTTGACTACTTCTTACCAAGAAACAGTAACGTATCGGTCACTTTTACCTTACCTCCTTTCCTCCCACAGCTCAAAGCTCTAATATGTTCGGTCGTGCGATTCGAATACGTGACTGGAAAATTGCGAGTCGAGCTACCTAGCCACTACACTAGGCCCTCGTGAGGTTTCGTTAGGTTAGAAAATACTTGATAACTTTAAATACAAAACAGGACCCAGTAGTTGTGAACAATCAAAAGTTATTTTTGCAATTGTTTTGATGATCGAAATTATTTCATCAGTACAATACCTATAAAATAGAGCCCTGCATGGCCAGGTGGTTAAGGCACCCGACTCATAATTTGAGGATCGCAGGTTCGAGACCTCGTCGCACCAAACATGCTCGTTATTTTAGCGGTGAAGGCGCTATAATGTGACGGTCAACCCCACTATTCGTTAGCAAAAGTAGCCCAAGAGTTGGCGGTTGGTGGTGATGACTAGCCACCTTCCCTCTAGTTTCACACTGCTAAATTAGGGACGGCTAGCACAGATAACGCTTATGTAACTTTGCATGAAATTAAAAACAAACAAACGTACAAAATAGGCTATCTATGCTCTGCCCACCATAAGTTTTGAAACCCAGTTTCAAGCGATATGAGATCGCAAGTATACCGCTGTGTCATTGGGCGGCCATACAATTTGAAAACCGAAGTTTAAGAATTGCAAAGGGCAAACACAAACAGTGTGGACACTGACGTCAAGACAAGATTGTTTGAAGGGTTTTACTTGGTCACACATACAGTTTAGGACTGTGAGATATTTCAACAAACCAGTGAATGACCTTTGCTCATATGTCATATAGAAAACAACATTACATGTTCTTTTTTAAATCTTTGAAAACTTATTAAATTTACACCTTTATGTTTTTCAAATACACATAAGAACATCACTGGTATCATAATTCTTTGATTGCTTCACTTTGTAGATAAATTACAAAACAGCATTATGTTATTATATATAAAGCTCACATTAGTAGTAAGTATGGCTTTTTACCTGCCAGAGTATACCTCTCGCTGATTGGCTGCCTCAAGGGAAGTATTCTTTTGGATATATATGTTCATTAAACTAATGTTTGAAATATCAGATGATACACTGGCTTAAAATGTATATATTACGACATTTAGTTATACATTTAGATGAAACATTGCCAGCCCGGAGAGTGGAAATGTATTGGTTTAAAACATTATAACACACAGTTACCTATTTAGATGAGATATTTTCAGAAGGCTAGAAATATATTTGTTAAAGTATATATTAATATATTAAAAATTTAGATGAGACATTTTTCAGCCAGAATATTAAAAATACTTAAACTAAATCCACGACATTTTTTCAGTTGTAGTTTCGTCATCATCCACGATTCCCTATAGTCGTAAATGCATTATGGTTCTCTTAATTTAATTCAATTGTTATACAATTAATCTCACATATATTTATCAGTATTAATAATACTATAGTATTAGAACAATAATATTTTATACATTGTTAGACGCACATTACGTAAGACTCGAGAAATAGAACACTACAAGCAGTTTTATAATTTAACGAATATTTTAATATAGAGTAGCTACGTATACTAACCCTAAATAATTTGCGAAGGCAAAACCTTGGTTTAAATAAAAGTTAATTATTTTATATTTATCAGGAAAGTAAAGGTCGTTTGTTGCAAACTTTTTTCAAAATGTTCTCTATGTAATTGTTATTATATTGATTGCATGTAACAAATCCTAGTGGAAATGTTTATGCACACAGAACATTCTCTCTAAATTTGATTTGCTGCTAGATAAATCAAAATTTGTCATTGTTAATGACCTCAAAGTCTTCATATACTGTACAGCAACATGCTTCGAAACATGATATAACAACAGAGTTACTATTTTCTAAACAACTATCATCAGTCAAATTCACATCAAAACTATTCAACGCAAAAGGATACTTAACGTTCTTAGACGTAACCCTAAAAGTTCAAAACAGACAAATACAGAGGCTTCATGCATAACAAAAAATGCAAATAACTCGCTATGTTTCCATTACAAATCATACCATCCAGACTGAGTCAAAAGGAAAATCATAACAGGAGAGTTAAAGAGAATAAGTCGCAACTGCTCCCTGCAGAATGGCGTTACAAACAATACAAAATGACTCTAAAATACTATTATTGCAAAACGGACACTCAAACATTACATCGACAATGTCTTCAAATCACGATGAAATAAAAACACTTTAAATAAACAAACCCTACAACAAAAAACAGCATACACATTCCTTTCATAAACAACACAACCACAAACAAGGTTCGTAAAGCTATTAAATATTCCCAACTGACAATCAACATAAAATCAGATAAAATAACTACTAAATTTACTAAAATAACTGTTAGTTTATTCTTCATTCTCACAAAAAAAAAACAATGCTATGCCAGCAAAACTGAGCAGAACAAATGTGACATATAAAAATGTAGTCTACCAAATAATTTGTAATATATGTGGAAATAAATACATAAGAGAAAATAAAAGACCTTTCCACACGTACATCTAAGAACACATCAGTGAGTTATTATATGCACATGACCATCACAAAACCGCTCCAGCCGAACAATTCTTATGCAAACATGGAACCCCAAGCACACAAAAAATTTAAAGTTTATATCTTACAAAAAAAACTAAATATTTTTAAAAAGAAAATATGTCGAATCTGTACTCATTAACGAAAAAAATACAAAAATTAAGACACAATGGGTGGTACATGTAACTAAACTACATTCATAAAACAACACATTGTACTGATACATTTATTCCTATTATTTTTATTTTAACACTTGCATTCTCTGCAGTATTACACAGTCTTACAATTTGTTTTTAACACTGCTAGAAAGCTTTGTATCTTTATCACTTATTATCGCTTCATAGCTGTTTCTATTTTCTATTAGTATGTTTTAAGTTAATCGTTAAACGTATTATGGTTCTCTTTATTTTATTTTTATACATTGCATTTTAGTAATGTATGTCAGATGTTTGTTTAACTGTGTAGTTAGTATTATAACTATACTGTAATATTAGAACAATAATAAAACAACAATGGTATTTTACACATTGTTAGACGCACGTTATGGCAGACTCAAGAAATAGAACATTGAAAGCAATTTTATCATTTTACAAATATTGCAATATCAAACATTTATGTATATTAAAACTGAAGAACTCGCAAATGAGAAATGTTGGTTTAAATAAAAATATATTATTTTATATTTATCTGGAAAGTAAAGGTCGTTTTTTCTTTTATCGAAATGTTAAAATTCCTTTCGTATGCACTACAAATTTTGAAAGACAACATACAGAACATACCAATAAACAAAATTATATCGGGGAACACCAATCACCATGCTGGTATTCCATGTCTTATGTTAGAAACTTCCCAATTGTCTTTGTTTACACTCAAAGTATACGAGCCATACGAGTAGGTTTAATTATATTTCAAGTATAATCGTTAATTTTTACTACAACTAAAAATAAAAGATGAACGACTCAGTGATTACTCAAGTATTTTTTTAAAGTGTGAAATATTGTAAACTAACTCATAAATGCTATCTTGAACATGTGCCAAAGATGATAACGTGGTCACTTATGCTATGAGCAAAGTATAATGACATCATTGTTTTAATAACGTCATCAATGGTTAGAAAAAAGAGGCTGTCATTATTTTAGTGAATTTTCACGTATATTCTTTAAACAATCAGTTTACTAATACTTAAAATATGAAAACTTATCATTTTCTATGGATTATTTACTTTAAATCACATCATACAAGTAAATTTCATAAAAATTTGCAGCCATCATTCTATGTCATTGAAACCCACTAATTAATAATAAAATTCGAAGTTCTGTTTGATCAGTGACATTTCAGACAAACTTTTGCACTTCTCTATCTTTAAGGTGGTCGTCACGTGATCACTGACTCAATAGTTGAAGGTAAGGTTGCCTTTGCGTCTAAACAATGCTGTATATGCTTGTTTTATCAGAACAATCACTTTCATACCGAACATTAGTTGACAATCACAGAAATAAAAGAACCTATAGTTACAAATCAAGTAATTATTATTCAACTATTACAAAACAGTTATATTTTTTCACTTGAATTTTGAAACTTTTATCGTAACACAAATTTATTTCATTTACACTTTATTAAATGCATAAAAGTCACCAAAGTTATGTGGTTTTTATTCACTTTTCATCATAAACTAATGCTCACTTCGTTTTCAATTTTCCTCATTGTCTTTTCATTTGAGGTCGATTTTCTAATCTGAAGCGTAAGAAAAATCCCTTCTTTAAGTTTCGCTTTTAAAATAGCTGAGAACTGCCCACAAAGATAGTCGAAATAGTCGCCACCTCTGGTGATGGTCTTTACAAACTACTCCATCAAGCCAAGTTTTATGTGAAGTGTAAATAATAGGACTTTACTGTGCCATCCAAATGGTCACATTCAATGTTTATTGATCCTGGTATCAGACTAAATCTACGTTGTCATTGCTTCTTTATCTTGTGCTAAAAATATGGAAACTTTCCATAACAGGATTATTGACTTTTTAGTCTCCTGAAAGCAGCCAACCATGTTCTTTATAATTGACCTTATTAAGAAGAAATACGAGATTTACGTATGTTTCCTTCAAATGAAGTGAATGAGCAACAAACAGATAAAAGTTTGTTACCATTGTGAATGAGAACAGCTTTTAGATTTTCTTTGGGCGAATCAATGAACAATCACTACTCACTTGGTTCATATACTACAACTCCTAGCATTGATATTAATTTAGTAATATTGTTGCAATAAACCAGTATGTGAATATTATGATGTAAGCTCTTTATCTCAATTTCTGTACTAGTAAAATGATGTCTCTGGAGAAAGTGAGTTCTTAGTCCGAAGAATCAATCTCTCAAATCTCTCACAAAATCATTAAGTTCACTTTGTGAGAAAAACTGTGATTCACTGGATGTTCTAGTTTGAAAACAATCTCTATCATCATTTCTATTGACATGAGATGAAACAATATTAAGATTCTCCGGTGAAGTAGGTACATTAGATCTATGAACAACGGATATTTTTGTCTGTTTGTTTTGAATTAAGCACAAAGCTACGCAATGGGCTATCTGTGCTCTGCCCACCACGGGTATCGAAACCCTGTTTTCAGTGTGTAAGTCCACAGACATATCACTTTGCCACGGGAGGGCAGGTATTATTGAAGATTCAGATAAGAAATTTCCTTTTTATTTCGAGTTTTGTAACCTTAAATGTTACATAACAAAAATTGAAGTTATCTCTGTGGCTTCTAGGTTCACACCAGATCAATGGAATTCGAAAAGGCAAAGACTTTTTCTTACCCTTACTCCATTGTCTCAACTCTTTGACACAAATGGTGTGAACTTTGTACAGTCCCAAAGCTTTATTTCAAAATAAGCGTAATACGTTTTTTGTTGACAAATTATGTCATGTTTTGCCTTCCATTCTTTACAACAAATTTACCACAAATATAACAGAATATGTTCGGGTCATTTACACAAACTAAGGTTGTCATAGTGACGAATAAATAATATTAAAAAGAGAAAAATAAGTCAATGTGTCAAATAAATACCACGCAGAAATTATATATCATGAAGACTGCCCCCTACCCAGTGGTACAGCATTAAGACTGCGAACTTGCATTGCTAGAAACCGAGTTTTGATACTCATGATGGGCAGAGCACAGATAGTATATTGTGTAGCTTTGTGCTTAACTACAACAGAGAAGAAAGCTTGCGGTCTGTTAATCATTTATATACGATCGGCGGGTTATAGAACGATTAATAAACTCATGTCGCAATTGACCTAAAGCTAGTGGTTGTTAACATTTTAAGCATAACGGAATGTGATTTTAATAAAAACGATTCACTTATTCAGAATTTTTTATCTCTCTCCTTCCAGAATGGAGTAATATTAGAAAACCTCCATTAGTCTGAAACTTAAGGACTCACAAGCAGTTATAGCAAATGGGTGACATATTCAGGGCGTAACCTTATTGGAAACGCTTGGGAAAATATTATAACTCAGCCACCTCATAATGATCCAATATAGACCTTTATCTATCAACCCCCACAGAATTTGCTCCCATACATATATATATTTGATTTTTTTCATTTTAATATCACAAACACAATGCAACTGAGTCCTTCACTTGTAGTTGCTTTAAAAGGAACATCACTTCTTATAATTGCTTTAAGGCTAGAACAATTTTTTAAAAGATTCGCCATATAAATACATATAATTTAAGGACAACACTACCTTTAGTTCATCCAGGTTGTTTCATATGCTTAAAATTGAAAATAATCAAAGCCAGACTTTATCATTTAAATATTTACAAACCTTTCTTTGAATGTCCTTAAATTAAGTATTTACACAACCTGAGTGCAACAACCATTCTAAGAAATAAAGCTTCCTTCCCTATCAAATTTATATCTGTGTCTTCTAATCTTTCTGTTCTTCGTAAATGATGTATCAACACAATCAACTGTCTTAACATCTTAAAAACTTCAAGTATATTCACTCTATGTCTAGTTTAATCAAAAGAAAACTATTTCAAGGATTTTAACATGTTATCGTGCGACAATCATCTACCCCAGGTATCACCCTAGAATCCCTAATCTAAATCATTTCACACGACTCAATGTTCTTTCTACGGTAAGAAATCCTAGACTGAACACAATATACTAAAACTGACCTAACAAATAACCTAAACAAGGAAATAGTAACCTATTTATATTTGTAATCAGTATTTCTGTAGACACCACCTAAAATCGTATTTGCTCTGCCATCAGTAAAAGAAGATTACTTGGTTATCTTAAGAGGATTATCAACTAAAGCACTAAGATCCTTTTTTCTCATAACACTGTTCAGGTTACTCCTATTGATATTATACCTATAATTTGAATGATAATATTACATTTGCAAATATGTATATATATATAAGTATATAAGCTACTGTCTGTTGGTAACTTTCCATTTGTTGGTAATTCTTCAGAGGTTGGATTGCACTAACTTCAAGTAGAAGTTTTGCGTTTAAATAGCAGTCCAATTGAGATTTTCTATAATTATATTTATTTATAAGTTAGAGTAAGCTCGTTCAGTATTTGTTAACACCTGATGTCAGAAACTCTTAAGTTAAAGAGGCCAAGTGTTCTACACCGTAACGTGGCCGTTTCGTGTTGAAATTTCTACTTGAGAGGAAATTTTCTACTGTATTTTTAAATGATCATATATACAGCAAGCGTTGTACGTGTACATCAACTAGATATAATTAAAAGCTGTTTAGCATTCATTCGCCCAACTCACTATATAATCCAAACGTTTTTGTAAAGCAGTATTTTCTTCTTCACAGTCAACAACACACACAACCTTAATATAACCAGACTAGTAAGGCAAGATTTCCTCTATTAAAAACATCTCTTTGAAGACTTCCGAAAACACTGTCCCGTTACTAACAGAACACTAATGAACCTACAATAAATGGACAGTTGAAAGTAGGGGTAATACTAGTAAACCGTCAATGATCTGGTTTCTGTCTGGTATTCAAAGACTTAAAAACAATGATAACAAGTGGCTATCTTATCCATTACTTAACTCCCTTCAAAACACTTTGAGAAATATTATTTGGCTCATGAGCTTCATCATTCTTCAAGTTTTTCCACCAGACGCTAATAACTATTATAATATGATCATCTTGTTCAATTTTGTTTCCATCTAGCAACTGTTCAGATTAAGGAATATTACTTGAAATTTCAACAGAAACACTGAAGGAAAAGTAGCATTTAATTTTCCAACTATCTGATAATAACCAAATGTCCTGTGTCTTTTCTCACAGGCTACACATAAAAACATTTTCTTTACTATTATTGTTTAATTTTTCAGTCAATGTTTTCCCAAATTAATTTTTACTTTCAAATTTTATGTTTGATAAACGTCTTGGATTTCTACTATGCTCTAAATTTTCGATCATAATATTAATAAATTTATACTTCTTAAACTTATAGTGATTTCCTTTTATTTAATCCTAATATTTTGGGGGGAATCTGTTTTGCTGTTTTTTTAATTGAGACCATCTATCCATAGTTCTTATGTCATCCATTCAGAATTTGTTTCTTTAAAATTTGGAACCAGTCTCAACATTCCTTATCTCCACGTGCAGCAAAAAAGCTTAATTGAGCAATGACAACTTTGACCCAGATATAACCCCAAGCTTCACCTTATTATTATTTCTATTTTAGACAGTAACAATAAATTATAAATAGCATGTTCCTAGTAGGTGCCATGACCTCTTAGTGAGAGAAAAAACCCATTATGAACAGTTTCGAAACTTTTCAAGTTAGTTACAGAAATTAAAATTTCCCACAATTCCGACTCTCTTAAGAACTAATTTGGTGCTTATTTAGGAATTCCGTATTCATAAAGAATCATTACAAACCAATATCACAGATGCCATGTATGTATATATTTAACAACTTCGAAGTGACCGAAAAATCTGACATGTTCAATAGCTTCCTTGTTTTTAACAAAAATAACCAACTACGTTCAATATTCACAGTAAAAAAAGAAGTCAAAATAGCATGTTTTTCTGTGAAGAGTCTTTCTTTACTAATGTTTTACTATCAATCTTTTCACACAGCATGAAAAGTCGTAGGGTGTTGGTCCCCTACTATTTATTAATAAACATGGTATTGAAATTTCTTAGTTCTTGAGTGTTTGATATTTGTAATAAACTGTTATAATTAGTTTAAAAGAAGTGTAACATATATTCAAATGCTCAACGATCAACTTTGTATCATATATATAATAATTAAAAATTAACTGTTGACCATATACATAGTATTAGTTAGAAGTTTCTCACCTCATATTTTTGAATGATGCGGCTATGAGAAAATTTAATAAAATAATAAATTATTATTTAAAAGTAAAGTTAAATCAAAATTTGTTAAAAATGAAAAAAACGAAATACTGTTTTCAACATATGTATCAGGTGTGTTATATTAAAGTTTGTGTGAATTGAAAGAAAAAATCATTTACATTTATAGACCACAGGATAAAATTTGTCAAATGCTGAATAAAACCAAATAAGAAATTAATCTAATGGAGAAAACGGATGTTTATAAAATTAAAAGTGAATGTTTATATTGATCAAAGTAGAAACAATTTAAATCTTATAGTAAATGAACATAAGAGAAATGTTAAATACAAGAGTAAAAACTCTACCCTAGCTGAACTTATAACTTATACAAGCTGTGTCATATTGCAGGGAAAAAAATGTTATTTGTCTCAACCGAATAATAAAATGAGTAGGAATATTACATAAACCACAGAAATAATGAGGTACAGTAAAAATAATTTCGTCTTAAATAATGATGGAGGTTAGAAAATTAGCAAGTAAGTAGAAAGTGTGATCTCTTTTAAATATGCAAAGTAGTGGAGGCATGATACAATGTATCTATATGTTGCAGAGCATTTATTTTTCACACTGCTGTGTATGATATGAACGAGGTCGAAACAGAAAAGTGCCTATTTGCAACTATTGATTGGTTTTTAAATAAAATTTTATTTTTATATTGTACAATGTTAATCATTGTTTATTTTAATATATTTAAAATTAAAAAGAAAAAAAACGAAGAATCACGTGATTTATTTTTTTAAAAGGAAAGAAAATTTCCCAAACGGGGGCGTTCTGAGACAGTATCTCCCTTCGCTTCGCCCCGTTAGCGAAGAGTTATTTGTTAGATTAATAAACTACTTAAATTTAGGTAGACAGATTGGTCTGATGTTGCCCTCTGGCGAGTTTGAAGTCTAGACATTGTAGAAATGTCCGGAGGTTTAAGGGCAGAGAGACAATCAAGGCTGAAGAGTCATTAAGGAGAAGAGAAAAAGCAAGACATGATAACAACCACCAAGTGATTAGAGTCGCTGGGTGATCTGTAAACTGAATACGAAGATTAGGGTAATTAAGTGAAGGAGCCGTAAAATTTATTGTTGGGGGAAACAGATTCAGCTATTATATCCATTTCACGTCTCTCTCTTTGCTACCATATTAATATCAAAAGTTACTTAATATTCATGTTAAAACTGCCATTCCTTAAAACAATTTCAATGGGAATGGCATTCATGTAGAAATGACAGTCAAATTAAATGGTGCATGTTATACATGTATTTGTATTGTTACTTTAACTTTCTAGTGTTACTATTTGTAAACTGCAGTGGCATAAGATTTGTCTCTGTCAACATAAAACAATTAAAGCAGTGAACAAAAGTGTTACGACGGAAGGATACAGAAAATATATTGTGAAGAAACCTTTGAAGATCACAATATTAAACATGAAAAAGACAGAAGAGAATTTTACGGTGATGTCAAGACAAAGGAGCCAGAAGGAAAGCAAGGTGTTTATCTGCATAACAGTGCGATGACAGAAAATGTCACCATATTCTCCTCTTTCGTGGAAATATATCTTTAGTGACGTGTATTCATATATTTTTTTTTGTAAATGTTCATGCACAAGTTTTGCATGTAATTTCGACATCATATAAACAGAATTTAAGAAAGCCGTTTTAGTAGGCCCCGCATGGCCAGGTGGTTAGGGTGCTTGACTCGCAATCTGAGAGTCGCAGGTTCGAATCTCCGTCCTATTAAACATGCTCGCTCTTTCATCTCTGTGATGTGACTGTCAATCCCACCATTCTTTGATTAAAATGTAGCCCATGAGTTGGCAGTGATGATTAGCTGCCTTCCCTCTAGTCTTACGCTCCTAAATTAGGGACAGCTATCGCAGATAACCATTGTGTAGCTTTGTACATAATTCAAAAACCAAACTATCTTAATTAAATATTAAATACTATAACCTATCGACGATAATACTAAAGTTAATATATGTCTAGAGTGACGTTTATAACTGTTAATTAATTTATGGTATTACCCAACTGCTCGTTTGTTTAGTTCTACATAAATCTACTCGAAGGCTATTATAGTAGCTGTTTCTAATTTAAGTGATACATTAGAGAATAGCAAGTAGTCAATGCCACACATTAAAACATTAGAGGACAGCAAGTAATCAATGTTACCCACTACCACATTAGAGGATAGCAACTAGTCAATGCCACTCACTACCAGCTCTTGGACTACTGTGACTGAATATTAATACTGATCATAACATTAAATCCCCAGGATTGAAAGGGTGAACATGTTCAGTGATGGGGATGTAACTCCTGAGTATCCTAACTATCAGAACATGTCAGGTTTTTCTTACACAACTACTCACAGTGCACATTTTGTTTTTGTTTTTATTAATAAATATTGTTTTTTAATTTTCCATTATATGTCTCATCTTATTATTCTTTAAGCATAAAGTTTAGTCAGTCATATTTATATTTACTTTATATGAATCTTCCATTATAATGTGGATCTATCTGATATAGGGAAACCAGTTATGAAAATATCTCAACGCCTCAATTCGAAAACATTAATGTCGCAGAATAAGACAAATTACTTTTGAAACAATAAAAATATTTCACTACAAATCTTAATATAGGTTTATTAACATATCTAACTCGGAAACTGTTTAACATTTCTCGTGGAATGCTTTAATTGTGTATTGCAAGACGTTTGTCGTTTTGAATTTATATTAACGAGTTATCAGATACTTTTTTCTTTCTTATATATGTTTGCTAATTATACTGATCTGTTTATTTCTGATGATAATTTAAGTTGTTTCTGAGAAATGTAAATACCGTGGTGAAAACTGATGAATAAATGGAAATAAACAAATTTTCTATCAATTAAAATCATACCGATAAAATACCAAAGCTGGATGCTTTCTAAGTTATTATCTATGAAAACGTGATTAATGAAACCAGTTTATTAGACATATAGGTGTGACAATTGATTTTAAATTGAAATGCTTTTTACATAGCAAATTTATTATAACAAATCAAGCTAGCCAGCTAGTATTATTTATAAATTTAGATATTAAGTGGATAAAGATACTCTATTATTAGTGTACTATACTTTGATTTACCCTTATACAGTGTTTGAGTACATTTTATTGAAACTGCATTGAAGTCTTATAATTTAGTTGCTGTCAGTTCACGTTGCCTTGTCTGATCCTACTCCGTCTGATGACTTTACTTCTTGACAGTTGCCCTGCAGCGTAGTTCCCACTGTAAAATGTTTTGTCCTAATTTCTGTAAGCTCTAGGCGAAGGAGAATAACACTTTATCAGTGTCCGTTTCTAAAGACCGAATATAAAGAAATCCTCAGGCACTAGGTCTGAGTGGCACATCTTCATATGAGTTAAAATTAATACCTGTTTCCTTTTCTAGTTACTTGAAGTGTGTGATGGTTGATGCAGATGAGTAAATACTTAAACTGGTTGTTGTAATGACTAAGGCTAGAGAACTTAAACTGGTTGTTGTAATGACTAAGGCTAGAGAACTTAAACTGGTTGTTGTAATGACTAAGGCTAGAGAACTTAAACTGGTTGTTATAATGACTAAGGCTAGAGAACTTAAACTGGTTGTTGTAATGACTAAGGCTAGAGAACTTAAACTGGTTGTTGTAATGACTAAGGCTAGAGAACTTAAACTGGTTGTTGTAATGACTAAGGCTAGAGAACTTAAACTGGTTGTTGTTATGACTAAGGCTAGAGAACTTAAACTGGTTGTTGTAATGACTAAGGCTAGAGAACTTAAACTGGTTGTTGTAATGACTAAGGCTAGAGAACTTAAACTGGTTGTTGTAATGACTAAGGTTAGAGAACTTAAACTGGTTGTTGTAATGACTAAGGCTAGAGAACTTAAACTGGTTGTTGTAATGACTAAGGCTAGAGAACTTAAACTGGTTGTTGTAATGACTAAGGCTAGAGAACTTAAACTGGTTGTTGTAATGACTAAGGTTAGAGAACTTAAACTGGTTGTTGTAATGACTAAGGCTAGAGAACTTAAACTGGTTGTTGTAATGACTAAGGCTAGAGAACTTAAACTGGTTGTTGTAATGACTAAGGCTAGAGACGCACCAAATCAACCTTCCATTGTTCAACGACCCTGAGATGATCACTCAGATTATTTTTGTTGTTGTGTCATTAGACTCGAAGCTACACAAAGGACTAACTGAGTTCTTCCCACTACAGGTGTCGAAACCCGGTTTCTATTGGTTTACGTCTGCAGACATACCACAGATTCTTAAAAATGTAGAAGAGGTGGACAAAAAGTGGCCCCTTTGAAAATGTTGATTTGTTGTATCATCTATTAGATAAGTGTATAAAACTATATGTTTTTAGAATATACTCAACGGGATCTGTACAAACATGATCTCAAATCCTGGTCTTAACACTGGCTTTCGTAAAATACCTGAATTTTTCATGATTTTAGTTACATTTTTTTCATAAAGAGTGTTGTGCACCTGCTATAGCCTCTTATTCCAGTTAGACAACAAAATGATCAAACAAGTTTCTGTGCAATTGTGGGGTTGTTAAAATATATCTTAGAAATAAGAATAAATGTTATGGAATGGCCACGTCAACTATCTAATATCAGTCCGATTGAAAACATATGAGATGAGTCAAACCGATTAACGAAAGATCGTAAAAAAACACTAAAAGTGAACTTTTTGAAGTACTCAAAAAAGATAGCTGTCAGTAACTCATGAATGGATCCACAAACTCATTAAAAGCATGCCACGTCGATGTGAAGCAGTACTGAAATACAAGATAATGCCGACTAAATATTAACTTGTGAAACTGGTTTCTGTTATGTTGAGTTTCATTTTTGTTCGATTATTGCAGAGAAAATTGTACAATCGTTTTACATGCTAATTGCAATAAGAAGATCTAATAAACTACAGTAGGTGTGTTCTAAAAACATATAATTTTACACATTCTTCTGTTACCAAATTAAAGATATAACAAATTAATAACATTTTCAAGAAGGTGCACTTTATTATCCACTCCTGTATATCTTACTGGCTTATGTAGAAAACTTATATCCTGATGAATTAACCAGTCTTTTGACCTGTTTTAGAGTGATAGATGTTCCGAGTGCTTTTGCAGAGCTACACAAAGATAGGTCTCTACCATAACTAACAGGAAGTGTAGGATTATAGTAAATAGACTACAGTGTTTGATCCACATTAGATATGAGTTACTGTATCAGATTAGTGTGCACCATTTTTATTTAGCTTACACCAACGTTGTCTCTAACAGTAGTATTTATTTGACTTTTACAACAAGTAAAGTTACTTCTTAAATGCTCTAAATATTATTAAAATTAAGAGGCTGACAAAAGCCCATGACAGCAGCAAAGAAACAAATGAGCAAATAATACGAGGGCTGTTCAAAAATACGCGGACTGACGTCATAAAACAAAATGTACTTTATTTAGAAGTTACAGGTCTGGAACCCCTTCAAAGTACTCTCCTCCCCAACGCACACACTTATCCCAACGGTGTTTCCACTTGTTGAAACAGTCCTGGTACGCTTCTTTTGTAATGTCCTCCAGCTCCTTCGTCGCATTTGCCTTAATCTCGGGAATCGTCTCAAATATTCTTCCTTTCAAGGGACTTTCGAGTTTGGGGAACAAGAAAACATCGCAAGGAGCAAGGTCAGGTGAGTAGGGGGGGGAAACAGTGATCGAGTGTTTGTCCAAAAGCTCACGAGTTCTGAGCAGCAACGCAGTGCATCTTCAGCTTTTCGGTCAAACTCTCGTAACATGATCCAACTGATATCCCACACTCTTCAGCAAGCTCCCTGACAGTCAGACGTCGATTTGCCCGCACCAGGGTGTTGATTTTGTCGACGTGTGGGTCGTCAGTTGACGTGGAAGGACGTCCAGGACGCTCATCATCTTCAATGAATTGTCGACCATCCTTAAAACGTTCATGCCACTTGAAACATGCCGTACGCTTCATAGCAACATCACCGTAAGCCGTTAAGCATAGCAAAAGTTTCAGTCGCGGATTTTCCAAGTTTAACAAAATTTCACAGCAAGTCGTTGCTCCTTCAGGTCATTCATTCTGAAATACCCCAAACGAAAAAATCGCACTTCACTTAAAACCGCGTAGCAAATACATAAATGAAGATATCTGCAATCGGGAAATGGCGTCGTAATCAGCTGATCTGTGCGAACCTAGCGACACCAAGCGGATTCCCCTGGAACCAACTGAAGCCGCGCAATTCAAACAGTCCGCGTATTTTTTGAACAGACCTCGTACACTAATACTTCATGTTGTGCATTTTCACATGTGTAATAAAGTTTTTGTTTAATACACATCTGTTGTCTACAGTTCCAATAACTTCTTTTGGTTTGTATCTGATAATCGTTCTCCAAATTATTTCCATCCTGCGGGGTCACAATTCTTAAGTTTTAGTAGTATGTTATTGGTTAGGTCAGATATGTTATAGTTTGGTAAAAATAATCGACTGATTCTCCTTTATCGTTCTATGTTAGATCCCCACTGGAATGTTTTAAGTTTAGTAATATTTTAGTAGTATGTCATTGGTTAGGTCAGATATGTTATAGTTTGGTAAAAATAATCGACTGATTCTCCTTTATCGTTCTATGTTATATCCCCACTGGAATGTTCTAAGTTTAGTAATATTTTAGTAGTATGTCATTGGTTAGGTCAGATATGTTATTGTTTGGTAAAAATAATCGACTGATTTTCCTTTATCGTTCTATGTTAGATTCCCACTGGAATGTTTTAAGTTTAGTAATATTTTAGTAGTATGTCATTGGTTAGGTCAGATATGTTATTGTTTGGTAAAAATAATCGACTGATTCTCCTTTATCGTTCTATGTTAGATTCCCACTGGAATGTTTTAAGTTTAGTAATATTTTAGTAGTATGTCATTGGTTAGGTCAGATGTGTTATTGTTTGGTAAAAATAATCGACTGATTCTCCTTTATCGTTCTATGTTAGATCTCTACTGGAATGTTTAAAATTTAGTAATATTATAGTAGTATGTCATTGGTTAGGTCAGATATGTTATTGTTTGGTAAAAATAATCGACTGATTCTCATTTATCGCTCTATGTTAGATCCCCACTGGAATGTTTTAAGTTTAGTAATATTTTAGTAGTATGTCATTGGTTAGGTCAGATATGTTATTGTTTGGTAAAAATAATCAACTGATTCTCCTTTATCGTTCTATGTTAGATCCCCAATGGAATATTTTAAGTTTAGTAATATTTTAGTAGTATGTCATTGGTTAGGTCAGATATGTTATTGTTTGGTAAAAATAATCGACTGATTCTCCTTTATCGTTCTATGTTAGATCCCCACTGGAATGTTTTAAGTTTAGTAATATTTTAGTAGTATGTCATTGGTTAGGTCAGATATGTTATTGTTTGGTAAAAATAATCGACTGATTCTCCTTTATCGTTCTATGTTAGATCACTACTGGAATGTTTTAAATTTAGTAATATTTTAGTAGTATGTCATTGGTTAGGTCAGATATGTTATTGTTTGGTAAAAATAATCGACTGATTCTTCTTTATCGTTCTATGTTAGATCCCCACTGGAATGTTTTAAGTTTAGTAATATTTTAGTAGTATGTCATTGGTTAGGTCAGATATGTTATAGTTTGGTAAAAATAATCGACTGATTCTTCTTTATCGTTCTATGTTAGATCCCCACTGGAATGTTTTAAGTTTAGTAATATTTTAGTAGTATGTCATTGGTTAGGTCAGATATGTTATCGTTTGGTACAAATAATCGACTGATTCTCCTCTATCGTTCTGTGTTAGATCTCCACTGGAATGTTTTACGTTTAGTAATATTTCACCTTTCTTTTTACATCTCAGAGGAATGTTGTAAGTGGTATCTAGATTTTCACGACTGATTCCATTGTAAATTTAATTGGTTCCGTGGCTTGCAATTGAAGGTCTGATTTACATTGCTGCAGGTGATTTTTTTATCTCTGCTTTATGATCTGTCGGTGGTGTTTAATTTTGTATCACATAATTCATATATAGTTTTAACTTCTGATATACTGGTCTTACATAAGCTTTAGGTTAATAAAGTGTGTTTATCAGTTATTCAAGATCGAAAATTATTTGTTTCGCGTATTCTATCTTTTGTTTTTTAATTACAACAAATTTATCAATAACTCGTCCTTCCAAATCATCAAACAATGAAAATATTGGTACTATGACTAATTGTAGAAACCCGATTTATTGTGTTAACCGGTTTCTTTTCTGTTTAACTCGTGCTTTTAAACAGTTACATCTACCAGTAATTATTTGTATCATCTAAAAGTGTGATTTTATGTATTAGTTATACAAATGTTATCCTCTAAAACTATTTAAACCATTTTTATTTTAATTTATTAAATATTAAATGTTAAACATATTTAATAATTTAATTTATTAAATATTAAATGTTAAACTTATTTAATAATTTAATTCAATGAAAACCTTTTTCATTCTCCAGTTACTTGAAGTGTGTGACGGTTGATGAATGTGAGTTAATATTTAAACTGGTTGTTGTAAAGACTTAGGCTAGACATACACGAAATTAATGTTCCATTATTTAACGATCCCTGAGTTACTTGAAGTGTGTGTAATGGTTGAACATGTACATTATGAAAGCACCTTTCGTACATCTAACTTGTGTGGCTTCTCTAAATTGAGAGCCTTCCTTATTATGTTGCATAATGTTAAGTAGCACACGTGGATGGCTTTTACCATTGGGATACGACTTGTTTCAGATCATTTTCTGGGTGATCCTGGTATCCCAGGTTGACCCATATTTGTTTACTATCCAGTGCTATTAAGTAAAAGACATGTTATTGCCTTAATTTCTAAATCCTGATCTTAAAACTTTCTTAAGATCTTTGTGTACGTATATTTTGTGATGAAACCTGTTATATACCTTTCTGAAAAGCAACCAGTCTCCAGTAGTATCATACTAGCTATACAACATCTATGAATGTAGGTATTTAATTCTGATACCTCTAAAAAAATAGCGACTTTATAAAAGCTGTTGTTGTCGTGTGATTTGTTTATTTGTATGTTCAAAATACGTAGTAATAGTAATAACAATTTGATCAATATCAGTTGTATGTTATCGAAAAAAAAACATTCTGTGCATAATTTATCTTGATAGTTTGATTAACATAATGTCTACAATCGACTAAAATAGTTTTATGAAGGTAATAAACATGGCATATTAAAACGACAAAGTGAAACAATACGTAAGTATATGAACTGAAAAATGATATTGTAGCAACAAAATCCAGTGCCGGTGTTTTCTTCTTGACATGTGGATTTAACTTTCATATTAGTGAAATATATTTTCTTGACTCATTCAGTTTACTGTTTTATTTACAAAACTCGTTAACAACGTCTCGACAAAAACAGTTTGAAAACTTCAAAATGACTAACGTAAGTGGTTGTTAGACATTTATAGGTAGCAATGACGTGCCTCATATGAAACGTTATAGAAATACAGTATTAACCTGTTAGATGGTGCAACTTTATACAGATGTCAACACTGGGTAAATTAGAAAGTCCAATTAGTATCTATTTCAACGCATTATATAAAATATGAGGCAAAACCTGAATTCACCCACGCATTTTCGAAAAAAAACACCTTGTAATCAAAATACACGATTTTTGTAATGGCCAGTATTATCTGATAGACTCGTAAAAAAGTATCAAAGCCATTGTCGGACATGTTGGTTAGTGGCCAATATCATACAGTTTAGTTACCAGGGAAAGATGTGGTGGTAACTAGCCTATATTGTAAAACGTTCTTAAAAGAAATGGGCGTATTGTTGACTAACCTATATTGTACAACGTGATAAGAAGAAACGAACGTTTTGGTTACTGGCTCCTAGTATACAATGTAGTTACGAGAGACAAATATGTTGGCTACTGAGCCATATTGTAAAACATGATTACAAAAAATGTACATGTTGGTTACTGGCCTATATCGTATAACTCAATTAAAATAAACAAATGTTGGTTATTGGCATATATCGTACGGTGTAAGTATAAGAAATGTATGTATTGATTACTGGCCTGTATTGTTCAATGCAATTAGAAGA
Organism: Tachypleus tridentatus; assembly: GCF_004210375.1. Classification (NCBI taxonomy): domain Eukaryota; kingdom Metazoa; phylum Arthropoda; class Merostomata; order Xiphosura; family Limulidae; genus Tachypleus; species Tachypleus tridentatus. The sequence continues at coordinate 229,611,807 of NC_134837.1, read as the reverse complement.
AATACATACGTTGGTTACACCCTACATTGTAGAACTTCGTTACATGAAACAAATGTATTGGTTACTGGTCTCTATAATAAAACATGATTGCGAGAAATGAAAAGTTGGTTGCAGGCTTATATCCTACAGTTTGATTACAAGAAAGAGGTATGTTATTAATCAATGTTCTTCAAACTGTTTGACCATTGAGGAAATGCTTCGTTTCAGATTTGTTGAATCGCAAACTTTGAAAAATTATAGTCAGACATTACAAACAAATAAAACAGTTTTTGGAAGGAAAGCCCTAACATCTGTAAGTAACAATTAATTCGTCCCCCAAAAAAACGAACTTAAAGAGAACCTTAGTACAGTAGAGCGCATTTTCTTAATAAAGAAAGATATTTTAAAGCTAAAAAAGAGCAAGATTGACAGATAACAATTTGGAGAAGTCGATGCTATTGAAATTAAACAACAAATTAAAACAGTAATAAAATTGAACAAACAATAAGAGACCTAATTGATTTTAATTTTATAGATTCATTATTTCATATTACCTTATTAACTCACTTATTGTTACTACTGTCATCATATTCATTTAAATTTATTACTTCATATTAACTTATTAGTTCATTTATTATTATTACTGTCACCATATTAATTTAATTTATTTTGACTTTGTGTTCTATAAGTACTGTCGTTAAATATTTTAAAGGTCGTATGGTTCTTAGGTGCTTTCCTCACATCATTCACAAATATGGATAGGCTGTACTGAAAAGCCTGTATTATATTATTATAGCAATAAACTACTATTATTTATCAATAAGCTTGCGTTTTCAGTTCTTTTATTACCCACTGGCAAAACAATTACCATGAGAAATATCAGTTTGAAAAGTATCAGTAACGCCATCATGTTTATAAATATGTAACAACAACAGTTGTGTCGCTCTATTTTTTCTAGTTGTACATTGAAGAGACAGATTATCGGTGACTGTTTATAACATGGGGTGCTATGAAATTGATGATACATTTATAACCAGTCACGTGACATACTATTACGTTAATGGATAAATAATTAGAACTAAGAACTGTTGTTTTCTTCTGTTCAATTAAAACGTGATAGTTTGACAGACGGTTTAGGTAATAGGTAAACATTGTTAGGTGAACCAAGAATGTGTTTATTTCTATTTCTATTAGTGATAAATCCACAATATTTATGAATCATTCTATGGTAAGTAATCGTAGTTTAATGCAAATTATGAGTAATTAATGGTCATTAGCAGTAGGTGAATATGATTTGTTTAAACCCTACCAACAGTTAGTAGCTTGAAATTCTCATGAGAGTTAGGAGTAAGCACGTGTTTGTGTCATTGGAAATTGGTGTTAGGAAATGAACACCTTATCATTATGATAGATGTTTATGAAACATTCTTTAGGAATTTAACTGTGAAAGACACGAGGAAATTATACATGGGGTGGAATTAAAAGAAACGTCCAATGAGGATGAAACTGATAAGTATGTGAAGAGTTAATGTGCGAATTGTTGTTGTTATGTATTTTGAAAAAGTTGGAATTTAACATTCTGTCATCAGATTGAGTATGATCCCTTTCATAAATCAGTTATTCTCAAGAAGTTTACATTCTGTTATCAGATTGAGTATGAACCCTTTCATAAATCAGTTATTCTCAGGAGTTTAACGATTGTCATCAGGTTGAGTATGAACCCTTTCATAAATCAATTGTTAAATCCGAACAACAGTAATGGATGAAAATGAAAGCGTTAAACTAACAGCTGTTCAAGCAGGTATAAAAAGAGAAGAAAACATTTCCTGAACCGATAATGTGATTAATAATAATAATATAATTAACTAATATCTAATATTAAAACAAAATATCATAGGTGGTTTCTAAAAAAATACTAGATTAAGTCTGTGTATAACACTAACAACTCATGTCAGTAAAATAAAAAAAAAATTAAAAACAGAAAAATATAATTTAAGTGTGTGTGATAAGTGCAGCTGTTTCCGGCACGTTCAAAATTCTCTAAAATTACATTGGTTACACCTTATTTTTTTTCTATATAATTAAGTGACCACTATCAATCCAAATGAATCCTATAAAACCCGACATACTGAGGAGATGAAAAGAAATAAGTTAGAAAAGAAATAGTAAGAACACACAGGAAAAAAGAACAAGAAAGAACAAGAAAAGAAAGCAGAATAGGGAAAGACGAGAGAGTCATAAAAGGAGAGAGTTTGTGGTACAAAACAAAAAAAGGAAAACAGAAGAGTTATAACATAGGGTGTACGTTCATTGAAAAAATATGAAAGACAGGAAAAAAGATAGAGAAGAGAGAAAAACCAGGAAACGAAAATTAGGGAAAAAAATAAGAGAAAAAAAGCAAAAACAAAGGAGTGAAAATTAAAAACAGAAAAATGTAACAGGAAAAAAAGGAATATTGGAATTGAAAATGATATTTTCAACTAAGCAACATCGGATTACTTGCTAAGTCTACCGTGGGGAATCGAACGCCTGATTTTAGTGTTGTAAATCCGTAGACTTACCGCTGATAGAGTTGTTACGTAGGTATTTGTTATCTTTGTATCATCAAACATAATTCATATCAACCTGTTTTCTTTTTTTCAAATATTTTCTTTGTATTCCAGAAGAACAGCAATAACAAAAAAGCAAAATGAGTCTACTTTTCCTAATGATTTTCATTGTCCAAATGAGTTCTTCCTCAGAGATACGAAGCGAACAGACAAGAATATTTATAAATGACGTAACAATCTTAACGCATAGCGCCACCTGTCACTTTTGTTTAAAACCACCTACGTGCTCCTATGTTCATTCCCTCAGTTTTATCAGAAAGGATCATGTGTTTGCTCTTCAGAAGCTTGATTTTATCTTTACTTGTATACGAAGGTTTGGCACGTAAGTTTATACATACCTATTCTACTTTTACTATAGACAAATTATACACAATTCTTATATTTATTTTTAGGTCTTAAAAACGCATTCTTTCTAGTTTTCCTGTCAATTTTTCATTGACGTAACTTGAAGGTAAACAAACAGCGGTGCTACTAGTCCTGACTATAGGCTTTGCTTTCAGTTCTTAGCGATACTTTTAATATTGGCCACATTATAAACTTACTGACCATCATTAGAAGATGTTAGTAATTATTATATTTACTTGCTTTCATTGCAAGATGTTATGAAGTTTGAGAGTAGTTAGTAGAGTTTTGCAATAATTATTACACAACATTTTAAACAAATTAACTGGTATCACCAACACAGTTCCATATATTCTAGGTTTGTTATTTGTTAATCTTGATTAGCACATTTATAACATGTTTTATATGAAACTCTTAATTTAAAACATGTTATTTAAGATAATTATTAATTTATAACATTATATTTAAAAAAACTGTTAGATTCTTCTTTTCTGTTTGCTTTGATTACAGAAAAGTTGCAAGTTCCGTGTTTGGTAAACACTAACTTTATGTTAATATTATGAAACAGCGATCGTTTGGCTCAAGTATGATATTTTTCTAGTGTGTATATGGAAAGTTATTTTAAAAAGTGAGATTTTGTTAGACAGAATTTCGCAAGCAACACTTTCTACCAAAGCTGCTTAAAACTAATTAATTAATTACAATATGTTTGGTAACAATATGACAGTAAACTACTAAGTGTCATTAGCTACGAATTACAATGGACACTTAATTTTCGACTTAACTCACAAGAGTTGAGGAAGACACAGTGATTGTTTATTTTTCTCGTATTTATTATATCTAGAAGTTTAATGATGTATCGTTGTAATACGGTAAGTCATTTTATATTGGTAGGAAAAATTTTCAGTATTTTTTAAAGTTTATGTTTACTTCTAAATATAGTTGTTGTTGTTGTTGTGTGGAATTAAGCACAAAGCTACAGAATGGGCTATCTGTGCTCTGCCCATCACGGATATCGAAACCCGGTTTTTAGCGTTGTAAGTCCGCAGACATACCGTTGAGCCAGTGGGGGACTCTAAATATAGACAAAGACAAGAAGAATATAAATAGAAATAGGTCTAGTATGGCCAAATGGGTTAAGGCGTTCGACTTGCAATCCGAGGGCCGCGGGTTCGAATCCCCGTGCACCAAACGTGCTCGTCCTTTCAGCCGTGGGGACGTTATAATGTGACGGTCAATCCCACTATTCGTTGGTAAAAGAGTAGCTCATGAATTGGCGGTGGGTAGTGATGACTAGCTACCTTCCCTCTAGTCTTACACTACTAAATTAGGGACGACCAGCACAGATAGCCCTTATGTAGCTTTGCGGGAAATTTAAAAAAAACAATAAAGAGAAATAAGAAGTTCCAAATGGGGAAAAAAACTATTAGAGGTACATAGAATAATATAAGTAAAAACAAAAAGTGGGAGATGATTTACGTTCGACTACAATACATAGAATGTTAGGTAGAACAGCAAGCTAGTTAAATAAACTAAACAGATAGAAAGTTGTTTCACTAACACTGTTTCTCCATGTATGAATCAACTGAGTATATACAGATGAAAGAAACACACACACACAAACGTGTCTTAATATAACTGTTTGCGTGTACTTACTCATCGAATAATAGTCCAGTAACCGGAATCACATGTTTAATATGTGTTTGGATGTATTTCGTGTATACAATGAACGATCAAACGGCTCAAAATTATGTTTTATTTTTATCTCTTTTTAATATAAGTTGTAAGGTTTAGTCGCTTACTAAACGTTTTATGGTAAATAAGGTATTTCTTGTATAACGTAATTCACATAAAAATCTCAGGTCTTCACAGTCGTAATTGTAAGTTCAGTGAAAGGTCGTAACTAGATTCGCGGATGTAATAGTATAAGGACTGCGTGAAGTTGAAAATCTTTTACTGACTGAAGAATGAAGTACAATGTGCATGATTGTTTTTATGTATCAACAATACACAGAGGATTGGGATGGAGTTGAGAAAAGTAAATAATGTCTGAATAGAAAAGTAAATTCAGAGAATTAAATTTAGAAAAGTGACAGTGGGAAGCCAAGTTTTGGTGAACTTTAACATCAAAATGAATTGAAGCTGCTAAACAACTATTGAAAACACACGATCATCAGATCTGAAAAGGTACAACAAACAAAGACAAGGCTTCACTAATAAATCTGGGCCCTTTCATTAAAGAAACGGGCTTGTTTTAAAACGAAAAAAGACTAAGTTGATAGTTGGCCTTCTCTCTTTAGCTAATCAACACTTACAAGTAACCGAAACGTTTCTACTTCCTGTGTCAGTGTCTCAGCTGTTTCACATGCCTAACTAACATCACCACAACTCCATGAAACAATAATTAGCTTCCATGATCAGATGGTGTAACAGAAAATAACAAAAAGTTATATTTATCCGATACTTTACAAGATAAAGATATATGTTTCTGACATAGCTACAAGCTTATGTTGGTTCTGTTTGACTGGATTCGTGCGTTAAACCAATATCTTCTTAACACTACATAACGTTATACACCGTACAGTTGTTTTGTTAGAACAGTAAATGGATATGATATATATAGAATAGACGTACCTGATTACTTTTATTTCACTAACCAAACTAACATAAGTACTCTTGTTCTGCTGTATGGTCAAAGACCGACAGAACCTCCTCTAATGTACGGATCAAGTTTCTCCATTATTTCCTATTACCTATATTGTTTTATTGTTTTGTTTTCATTTCGCGTAAAGCTACACGAGGGCTATCTGCGCTAGCCGTTCCTAATTTAGCAATGTAAGGCTAGAGGGAAGGCAGCTAGACATCACCACCCATCGCCAACTCTTGGGCTACTCTTTTACCACCGAAGAGTAGGATAGACCGTCACATGTAACGCCTATACGCTTGAAAGGACGAGCATGTTTGGTGTGACGAAGATTCGAATCCGCAACCCTCGGATTACGAGTCGAACGTCCTAACCACCTGGCCATGCCGGGCCCATTACCTCTATAACTGTTCCAACGACGCCCTCCTGTAATACCTGAATACGTGCACCAAGTGTGGTCCTGCCAGCTAGAAGACTGTGGGTGGTGTTTCCGGACAAGCAAATACAGTGTGAATTAATATAATGTAAAAGGAAATATTTTTGCTTATATTTTCCTTAAATATTTGTATACGCCATAATTTTACATTTAGAAGACAATTACTGATATTAATTAGAACGTACTTTTTAAATTTTTGTTTTTAATGAAAAATCAAAAACAACATTTATGTTTAAAATCTGAAATTATTTGACCAATTTTAAGGACCCTGCTTTGCAGAGTTGTTCAGAAAAAAATCCACTATAACGCTTCGTCTTAATTATTCATTTTATGGTTAAGAATGTCGAAAATTATAAAAAATCTAAAATACAAATTAAAACTTATGTTTTTTTTTTATATTCTGCACGAAATACAGAATTAATTCTGAAGCTTTGTCAACAAAACATTTCGACTTTCCTAATAAAGTAAACAACGAGACGAGATAGCTTGGGCATCAGCTCTAAAACCTTGAATAGCTTAGGTTGGCTGTCTTAGTCTAAAGCCAACTTAACAAGCATTACAGGTACGTTAGCTAAACACAAACAGGTTCCACAACTTCTTATGCTTTACTAAAAGTACAGGTTTCTGTGTTCGTATATGTTACGATTAGCTTTTGTATATCATGTGCAATACTAGAATAATGGTTTTCTGAACTATTAAGATGTGTGTCTGTAAGAGCACTAAAAGGCAATTATCTGTATAATATACGCACAGAGAAGTGTAATCTCTGTAGAAATTCGATGTCACACATGACAGAATAACCTGATCTGTAGGGAAATGTTATCATGAGAAGTATAAATTCTGATCGCTATAGAGTAACGTTATCCAGAGGGGTATTAAAAAACCTGATCTCTATAAATGTGCGTTGTCATGAGGGAAGTCGTGTGCTCGAGTTAATAAAAATGTCAGGAGGCTATGTAAGTCACACTTTTCATGAAATCTATTGTTTTCCTGAGCTCTTAGTTTAGCCTAGTTCAAATAAAAGCGATCTGGTTTTTGCTTCATTCTGGTAATTACGCTGTAGGGTTTACAAGGAAAATAAGAGCGATACATGCTTATACGAAGTTCATTATACATGACATGTTCTCAGTTACAATGTTAAGCACAAAGTTAACGATGTTAACATATTTACGAATATTTTAGTTCGTTTAAACTGACTATAGAATAACTTCATATATAATTACCGTAACAGAAGCTATTTCTATTGGAATGGGACACAAACAAAAACAATAATTTATTCCAAATAGTGTTATAATAAAATATTTGAATGATCTACCAATGTGTTTAGATATATCACAGACACTGCCAATAAGGTTTTTAACTTATCTCACATTTTACAGATGTTTAATAGAAGTTCTTTTAGCGTGTGTTTTATATAGCAAAGCGACATCGAGTTATGTGCCGGCCACCGAAGGAAATTGAACTCCTAATTTTGGCGTTGTAAATCTGCAGACTTACCATTGTCTCACTGAGAAACATTTGTATTATTACGCTTTATTTTTCTTTACCATACCTGTATTATTTACTCTAACGTTAAGTACATTTAAGGATGAATAATGGTAAAAATCATTTGATTATAGCGTCTCAGAGAGCCTAGTTGCTTTGCGCCATAAAACACCTTGATTAATGTTTTGTTACAGTCCTGATAATAAAGCAAATTTTATGCGTTCAAGCCATTAATTTCAGTCTTTAGAACCAACCCCGTCTTAACGAAGCCTAAATTGTGAAAAGCACACAATTTTTCTAATTAATATAACACTTAACTGTACGGACACTTTCATTTCAAACTCTTTAGATTTCTCATGAAAATAAATCTTTATTAACTGTATACGTAGTTGACAAGTAATTAATTATTGTTGTAATCACTAATAAAATTAACTAAATAAAACACGTAATTTAGTGAAAATTTATTGGACTTTCAGCTACTAATTTGAAACAGTTTTGACATAGACAGCAAAGTAGTAAACAACTGGTGTAATCATTTGTTTTGTAAATAGGAAATTATTTCATTTTTCTTTAGATATTTTCATATTAATCATAATACAGGACGTGATTTTCAAATAAGTTTATTATATAAACCATCTACTTTAGAACCAGCCCAAATCTCATAACCTGGCCAAACCTCGTGATTACGGTCGAAAATATTTTTGGCAAGCTAAATGGTCCAGTGCAATGCGATCTCTGTTAGGCTATGTTTTAATGTGTATTATTTCATGATATTGAGTACTTAGCTTGTTACACTGAATTATCTTCCTTAAGATTAATGTGGTTTGGTTTGTTTCAGTTTTTATACTGTTGGTCTGAAGTTCTTAATAATTATTTATTGGTTAAATGTCTGAGTGATGGCGCAGTTCAGTTTGTTTATTTGAGTATCGTGCAAAGCTACACATGGATTACTGCGCTAGCCGTCCCTAGTTTAGCAGTGTAAGATTAGTCCTCACCACCCACCGCCAACTATAGGGCTACGTTTTACCAACAAATAGTGGGATTGATCGTCACATTATAACGCCTTCACGGCTGAAAGGACTAGCATGTTTGGTGTGACGGTGATTCGAACCTGCGACCCTTAGATTACGAGTTGATCGCCCTAGCTACCTGGTCATGCCGGTCCACGCTACTCAGTTTCTGTTGACCAGATGCCTAAACACTTGAAAACTAGCTTATTGTGTTTTAAGCTTTAACTGATGTTGTGTTTCTACTATTAAAATTCCAGAAATGTACAATTAGAATGTAGAATGATGTTACACTGTGATCGTTGTTCTTACTGATATAAATTGTCTTAAATATGGCTGGCGTTAACGCTGTTATAAACTGTGTTATTTATACGGCCTGATGTTAATGCTGGTATAAACCGGCGATAAGTTCAATGATGTCCAGTTGGAAATGGTCTAGATTGGTAAATAATGTAACTAGATACTTCAGTTAGGGTTATTGGGGTTGGTATTAGGTAGTGTTGTATGCTACAATGTGGGAAAATAGCTGGTATTTATCGGTTTTAAATATCAAAAATTCGAGGTATAAAGGTCGAATGTTATGATCTATATTTGTAGCTGATATATTCATCATGCTAGATATCATGATGCTATAGTGTAGCAATTATATCTTATTTGGGGCATTTTCAAGTTCTATTTTATCGTGTTTTGTGAAAGCGTTATTATTATTATTCAATCTGGAAACCAAACTTGAGTGCACGTAACAATAGCAGGCCTCAAGTTATTACTTAGTTTCTTCTGGGTCACTGACCTACATATTCGTGGTTTTCACACGTGAAATGTGTGTATGTGATGTAAGGTAGTCTGACAAAAATGTAGGTTAATAAAAATTGCTAAGCACGGCATACACGTTCATCGTGTGGGAAGAAGTGTATTCTCGATATACAGCAACTTAATAGTTTGCACGTATTTGAATCTTCTCTAATGATGAAAATATAGAGGCGTAATTACATTACAATAATACTACCGCTAGTTACATGTAAGCAAATTTTTCGTACCATCATTTTTAACTATTTTGTTCTACAACATTTTACTTTTTTCGAATAATTTTCGTAAATCTTAGTAGAATTGGTGCTTGACTAGGTTAGTTAAATAATATATATATATCGCCCACCTGTGAGAACAGCCATGTTAGATATCTGCTACATGTAGTTGATGTCAGAGATGGCGCCCTCCACTTGGAGCGGCAGGTTTAGGTGAATGTATATTATTCATTATCTTTAACGGCTATGGCGATCTTAAATACGTGTGGTGGTCACATAACCACAATGGAAGTGCGCTAGCAATTACTAACATTAATTTTAATTATTTATACGTATTCACTTGAATTATGTATACATGTTTCTGCCAAAGTTGAATTACTTTAAAATCATAAGAAACTTTGGGTACTAAAATAAGTACTGATACAACAATTCATTATTTATTATGGCCAACAGTATGCCAAATAAATGTTTTCATAAGTTGCATAAATGAGTTTCTGACTGATATAGTGCAATCGTATTGTTATTAGATAGTTAAGTAACTCCAGACCTGCTTAATGATTGACTAGTGACACCAGTTAATTATTTACCCTAAACAGTTTTCTTGAACCTAGGATTTAAGTCGTTCATGAAAACTCCTTGAGTAATTGGATTAGAATACACAATAAGATAGGAAAGACCCTTTCATAACTGTAGATGAATTATTTTAAATCTTTTTTGTCATCGTCTTTTGGTGTGATCATTCTGCGTTTGTTTTATTTAATGTAGTCCAAAACAGAAATACTTCTGGAAGAGAATGACCACGAAAGCACAGAAAACAATAAATTGATCAAAAAGTCGTTTTACAAGGCTTTCATCTGTGCTATAGAAACAAAACATAATACATAAAGCTTACTAGGATTGTTTCACACCAAGGACATCCCCCTATATCAATACCTGCACACACACACACACACACACACACCACAATTCGTTAGTATTTAATCTTTATACTTTACTGAGTTTGTACATGCTCGTATTTTTAGGTGATCGTAGTTTCGTGAAGAAAACGGATTCCGAGATACTTCACTCACTGGATTTAATTAAAAATGAATCAGAAAACACTTGTCTGGGACACTTCAAAAGTGAAAGTTTCTTTTCGTACACAATAGCAACTGAAGAACAGAAAAAATAGAAACTAATCATGCCACGCGGTTTAAGGAGGTTTCACCCGAATCTACTTTATGGATATTTTAGACTCGCAACATGAAGTTAGTATGGCTTTATTTTACTTTTATTTCTTTACCAACTACCAATCCCATACACACACTTAATATGCTATTATGTCACTCACTTAGCACCCAGCCTATGAACCAAAGTTGGGGATTGGGTGGTTTACAAAAGATTGCCATGATTTACCTTATATATGCTAGAACAAAGAAAGTTACTTTCATATAGGTCTATATCTGTTGACCACAAAAATAAAATAAGATAAAGCTCACCTCTCTACAGTGTTTAATCATGAAGATGTGGAGTTTAGAGAGCTGTTCATAGTTTGTTCTTTTTCCATAAAACAGCAGAAGTATTCATGTTCAGGTACATACCACACTTAAAACAGAATATAAGTTTTGTTGAGCTTCCCCTGCCACCTCCAGCGAAAGAAAACGACTTTATAGAGTTGAGTGGTGAGATCTTGTATTGCATAACATGTTCTGTTACTACTGTGCTTTGTATAAGATTTTGGATGGTTTTACATTTTCATAGACTGAAAGCTAGTGTGAAATCAAGCATTTTAGTGGATAATTCCGATTCTAGTTAAAGTAAGAAGCTCAAGTCTTTATTAAACATTAAGAAAAAGAATACCATAAAGATTTGTTTGGGAAGCTTCTTGACATCACACATGTCCCCTCGTACACTAAGTATTATGTGTTTATTATTTATTTAGAAATTAATCAATAATCACGTGCTTGCTCCAGCAATCAATTCAGTAAACATTTCTTTTTCTCACATGTGAAACGTCAGCGTCTCATCATATCCATCTTTATCCATTAACACTTGTTTGGTTTGTATGTCGAAAATGTGAATGGGGTAAGGTTAGGGTGGTTTCAAAAGTGTTCATTTTTATTTTTTATATATTCTTCTCTAACTTTTCATTAACACTCTTTAAGTAAAATTATTTTCAGTGTAATTTCCTAAGTGCCATCTTGTCAGTTTTTGTTACTGTTTCTCTTCTGATATCATCAGCTAGGACCTGTTAATAAAGACATTGGCTTTACACCCTTTTATCCACATGCTAACTGTGTATTGCTCGTTATTATTTAAATAATGTTCGTCTTTACTACAGCTATCACTTTCTTTGAAACTATTATTGCTTGAGAAATCATGAGTAGAATATCTTTTCTTGGATTAATTTTAACTACAAATATTAACCTTACAAAAACTACTTTATTCTCAAACTTGTCAAACATTTTATATTCCTAGTGTCTGTTAGGTCTCCTCTTCTTTTTCACTTCTTGTTTACTGTACTTGCATTTAGTAAATAAAATTTCAAAAAAAGAATGCTGTAGACGCGCTCTTCAGTTTAATACGATTATAAGATGGTCTTCAGTTACAAAATGGAAGAAGTAAATTTACAGAATGAAATAACTAAATAGAGAGATACAAGTCACCTTTATACTGCTAGTATAAAGCACCTCTGATTACTCCTGGCTACCTAGCAGGAGTTATAGGTTTCATATTCATGACCTGTAAATGATCTTTACTAATTACTAAAGTGTGATTATCTAAGAGTAAACCATAACTAGTATGAGAGCTGCATACATATCACTAGTAAAACATGAAAACACATAAATATATAATTTACCTTATGATTTTTACATTTTAATTAAAGAAAAACAATATCTTGTTTTTCAATCATTTACGAGTTTAATGCAATTGAATTCGGATTAACAACCTTTCGCCAGAATTCCTATGTTTTTATTTCAAAAGAGATGTCGTATTTAAACATAATTTTTGATACCTTGTCCATTTACTTACATAAAGCATGAGTTATATAATTCTATCCCTAAAACATATTTATGATATCTGACATTGAACCCTTGGAACTTCACTCAATGCTTAGGAAAGATTTGGGTCAAGAATTCAATATGATAAAGTGCATGTTTTTGTTACCTCTAAGCTTGATAATTTAGCAGAACAAGTAATATGTACTATCGAGTGTATGCTTACAAAATTTGTTAATCGTGATTGAAATGACATATGAATACCTGCCATACCGCACTGTAACGTAATCTGCAATCGATAAGAGGTTGTGTGGTTGTCCACCAGACATATTTATGTTTAGTGGAGCCACTAACAATGTAATGCATTTTTTAGCTTCTAGTTTAGATGGACTTTAATGTACACGTTAATATATTGAATAGCTGAGGTTCAAATTAGTTGAAACATGAACTTGCGCGACAGTAGTTGGGTAAGACAGTTCTATTTGGATGATGCTAGAAAGGGCAAAAACGGAATAGAATTCTTATGTTTCAGCCCTTATCTCATTCTCAGACACGTCAATTCATGAGTTACAGCAGTTACAATGACACGTATTAACTCATTAACCCTGTTAACAAGCTCGAGTAATAAATCACTGGTGACTCTCTCATACAGTAAATAGACCATGAATCATGAATGGAATAATTGAGTCAAATCACTGTATGATATAAATTTAGATGAGATGGACTTTTTGTAGAGTCTTATGTTACACTAATTGTCAGCAACGAATATAAAATTGACCATATTGTTGTTACGGCTGAATTAGTTGACAGACTAGCATTTAGAAAAGGCTTTTGAGTTGAATGTCAAGATTAGATATCTCTAATACATTGTTTAATAGCTGCTTGATTATAAGACAGTTAGAAAAGCTATGTTATTATATCAAATATTTAGGTCATTTACAGTTAGTATGACTACAAATAACCACAAGGAATTTTTTAATGCATCAGTGTGCTGAAAGGACTTTATGATACTTGCTTCCAAGCATGCGGGTGTAATGTTGTGCTGATATTACAGGACGTTTGTGTGAGATATGTTACATTTATACACACCTGTATGAGAACTGTTCGTGCTTTACTGAGTTAGATTTTATTTCTTGATTAACCTATAAAAAGAATTAGACTGTGATAAATCATAAAGAAATCATTATTTATTAAAAGTTATTTGTATTATTTCTGCGTCAGGCCTACTGACCTGACTGAATTGGCTTAGAGATCAGTGTACCATAGCATGATTGTATGTTCGTTCTTTTCGTGGCTGTGTAGGACAGTCAATTAATTCTACTGTAGAAAATTATGCTTAGCTTGTGTCATTGTAAATATAAATTGTATTAGTGTATGTGACGTAGACATTACAAATAATAGTCAAAGTTAAATGAACTGCAGCTTAAATGCTTTACATTTCTTTCAGTTTTACTTGTAATTAGTTAATATCGTGATGTCAGGAAAGGGAATCAAATTTTTGAGCTGATATGGGATTTGGTCATATTATAAAAGTATCAGGTGTAAGGAATAGTTTCGCTAACTCTGGTGAGAGAATGTTCAAGACTTTTAAAGTTCAAATATTGTGAGATTTAAAGTTTTTTACTGAAGCGTAATGGTTACTGAAACTCAGAATGTATCAAAAGAAAATATGGTATCATTCAAAGGTTTGGTAATATTACTGAGTAACATGATCAAATGGATGGTATTTTAGAATCTATAAATGAGTTAATTTATCTTCGAAAAGCCAATTAGGTTTATTTGGTTTGCCGACGTTGCCAATGGTTTTGATACTATATATTCAATTATAAAGATTGAAAATGCTTAGAGATCTAGGGTTTTATTGAAATTAGTCTTAATATTACTATTTGGAAAATGTTACAATTAGAATACATAATAATGTGGGTCGTGTAGTCTGTGGCAGCAAGAAACACGTGAGTGGCAGTACTTCGTAGTTATTTAAAGTTGTACACATTCGTAATAGAACAACGTTTTATTAAAATAAAGTGTGTGTGTTTATTATTATTATGGTAAGAAACTAGAAGTTGACGTTGGTACAAAATTTAGCCTTATTCCACTCTTTCTTTCTCCTTTCAACGTGTATCTGTTTTATAACAAGTGGACAATGGAGGAAGATTCACGTGTATATGAGTGGTAGTAATGTTAGCTTGTGCAATCACTAGGAAATAGCCAACTAGAGAGCATGACTTTATATTGAGGTTCCACATGGAGCTTTCTGGACCTGGACATTCAGGGGTGTTTTCGACGCATTTGATACACTTCACCAAAGAGCAGTATTTTGACACCCCATGAGTAACGACTGCTTTTATAACAGATTTAAACCTGGCTATTACAATTTTCATTGCAATGCTATTAATCAGACTTCTAAAACATAAGAACCTAATTACTAACTTTACTGTATAAAATCGGCGTTTCTTACTACATTGCTATTCAATTTGGTCAATTTGCATTTTCTGATGTATCATTGCTTCTTCTGTCAATTTTTTATTCTAACCACGAAAGATCTCGTTTTCTTTGATATAAAGGATTAATTTGGGCTTTCCAAATTCCTATAAAACAATCTAAACGTATTGATGAGTTAAGGAAAGTAAATGAATGAGGATATGCTTCTTTTAGACCCCCATAATACCATCTCTCTCAGAAGCTACTCACTCTGGAGTTGGAGAAATACCCAAATAGCTATTACCGTCAACAATGCCTCCAGTCCTCTAATCAGCAGTTCCACAATCAGGAAGGAAACATCCACTCTTCTAGAATCCAGTCTACCTACCAATCTGTGGGTATGATCATTGAAACACCACCACTATCAGTGGTTCTTGGCATTCGAGTACCAGAAGCCCCTAAATTGCTCCATTTATAGTTGTTCAAAATGGACAACCAATATAATGATTAGGGTGAGCTTCTTACGATGTACATTACAGATCCATGCGTAAGAGAATTATCCAGGATTTAAGATGCGTGGAGACGATGAAGAAGCCATGGAAAAAAATAGTAACAAAGATCTTTTGTGAGGTCAGTCTTCACTGTTTGGTAGACTCCATTATTGATGTCACGGGTAATGGAACCTCTATTTCAGTTTTGATTTTCCCTGTGTTCATGAGACTGAGAACAACAGCACTTTTAACTTCTGACAACGGTGCTGGCATCAATTTTGGTGTACTATATACTGCAGTAGAACACTGGCTGAACACACTACTAGCCAATGTAGTATATGAGGCTGGACCCATATGACACAACTAGGGAAAGCAAGAGGAGAAACCAGAACAAAAATTAACACTCCAAGGTATACCAAGCGTCCTTCCAGCTGTCACAAGATTTGAAATCAATGTAATGAATAGTGTCACCTCTGTTGAGCCTATTACACACCGAAGCTTATGAGTAATATACAAGAATAAACCGAGAAACAATGTTAACTTAGCTTTTCTATAAGATCGGCCTTAACTGCTCAGCAAAAAAACATTGTATATATGGACAGTGGAGCATTTATATGTTTCAATAGACCAGTGGTTGAGTATACAGCCAACCAATGAAATGTACAGAGGCCGTGTTATGTGATACAAAAAATAATAATAAACGGACAAGAGGAGAAAACAGAAAAAATAATGAGTTATAAGACTACTAGAAAAGGTCTTTTAGGTGTTTGAGTGGCTAGCCAGAACCAAATGAAATTTTTCAAAGTTGAAATAAATATTAAATATTTAACTTATTTTATTATTTTAATTTTATTAAAATACATTATAGGCAATGTTTTCGAAGATTGAATAGTTAAACTATTTATATCACTGTGGAGTGAATAAAGTTGTTTTAACAGTAATACATTTCTCTAGATATTGAATATCTGTAGAGCAAGTAGAGATGATCAAATGAATCTCATGAGAAGTTTCTATGGCTAAGAAAGAAACCAACAGTAGCAGTTTTTGTATTATTTTTTCACAGTTTTTTATACGTCCATTAAAATACTTTTACGTTAAATTATATCTGTTTGAAGACTAGAGTTTTTTACGACATTTATTATTGCAATACATTGAAAACTACTTGAAATTCTTCCACATTTCAATGGTGACCTACATAAAGTCACTCAAAAATCTCACACTTTGCTTTACACGATTATAACAGATTTTCTTCTCAAGAAAAAAAGGCCCACCTTTTGAAAGCGTTTGGGTGATTGATTATTATTGTATTTTTATATTATTTTCTGTTAGTGATTATTGTTATCAGTATTTATTTTCCGAAATCTTAGAATGAAAACTTTGGTTGTTAGTGATTGAATGTAATATTAAAGTAATACAGATATAAATAAGGTAAGCAGACAACTCCTCAGGTATAGATATTTGTTGTACTTGTTTTTGCAACAAACGTTTGTTTTTACTAGAGCAAAGCCACATTGAGCTATCCGCCATATCTATCGCGGGGAATCAAACACTGGATTTTAGCGTTATGAGCCGTAGACTTACTGCTATGCTAATGGGGAACTACGGGAAACTTAAACAATCGATTATCCTGAAAATATTTGAAATGATACTTAATAGGAATATTACTGTAGTTGATGGTTAATTTTAAAGTTAAACGGTACATTGTATTACAATAATACACCTTAGATTCATAGTATGTAATGCGGAAACACTTTTCAGAACCTATTTTCTTTACGAACAAAATTCATGTAATAAATACTTTGTGACAATGTCACAGAATATGCTGAAGCTTGCTTTAAGGTCAGTTCTATGTAATTAATTAATTTTATACATTGTAGTATTGCTTTAAATCAATGTTCTCAGTGTCAAACATTTTGGATCTGTATTATACAATGTTTTGTTCACTGTTATATAATGAAAATAAAAGGACAGAGATATAATTTATTAACTGTGCTGACATGATCCTTTTACTCTATAAGGTTTCTGTCTTTTTGTCTGGAAGGACAGATACATTAAGAAAATAAGGTTATTTCCTATTATTTATATATTACCTCGCTTGCCCTGGTCGTTTTTTTTTTTAACTTCTTTAGGTAAACAGTTACCTGGGGTCTCAAAAAACAATATGTTGTTACTCAAGTTAATGAGTTTGTTTTCAGAATACAGAAGATAAAATAATAATATTTAATGCTCATCTATTCATTTTTGTTCCTAGATCATCTACAATCCCAAATAGTTATAATGCTAGATAAAATAAACAAAGCTGATGATTTAACCATTTTAAGTTTACGATAAGTTTGTCTCTTTTGTAGTACTTTGTTATGTGGCCTTTTCTTTCTCTGGAATGTTTAAATTTTTTATACGATCACATCTACGTTGTATGAAAAGGAAGTTGCGAATATATTTACACAGCTTTTACTTTATTCGACTCGCAAGTCAAATTCTTCAAGGTCTTTTCGTTGGCAAGTGATGGATTTCGACTGAATGTTACTTCTCGGAAATTACTTGCTAATGAATTTCTTGGAGCGATATGCTCTCATATTAGAAAAAAAAATATTTATTAAATATTTATCTCAAGCATCACAAGTATCCAAGGTAACGCATGTTTTGTACAGCGTTTACAGCAAATGCATCTGATAATAATTTATTTTCTTAACAATGATATCCCGCTCTACACTATCGTCTACAATATTTATTGATTCTTTAATGCAAATTAGGATAAAATTTGATTTACTTGAGTTTTAAGCGACACGTTTGTATTCTGTAAAGAAAACGACTTTTAAATTTAATATACAATTTTCATGTACAATCAAAAGAGTAGTGAAGTTAAGAAACTGGAAAAAATTCAATCAAAAACTAGCTCGGTTTTGGTTGTTTAGATGTTTAGATACTTTTAGTTGGTTTCACAAAAAAACACAAAAACACTTGTATAGCCAGATAATTATTTCAGTAACTTCAACCAGAATTAGTTTATTTTCTACTGTTTCTGATTTATTTTAAGCTCTCACAGACTTTTTAAACATAACCCTAAAGAAAATAAAGATATTTTCATAATATTTGTGTCACATAATGAAATATACAATTATACATTTGTTTCAGCGTTTTGTCAGTAAAAATATAAAATAAACAATGTCATTTTTTTACTTAGCCTCTGTAAGCTTGAATAAAAAAACAGGAACTGGTGAAGAAAGCAAACAAAGGACAGAAGAACCTAGAATTTCTTCAATAGAAGACGAAGGACACAATAAAACAGGAAGCGATCTTGAAAACCAAAGAAAGCAAAACCCTTGTGATTGTGAAATAAGATACTTTAAGCATTACGAAGTAAAAAATTGTACTCCGATCTACGACCAAGAAGTTACTTGTAAATGTCCAACAAAGTTTCATTGTCAAGCTGTCAATGAAGAGCAGCAAAGTTTAAAAGGTATTTTTAGATAAATAATTATTTATCAAGGTTTAAATGTCAAGCTGTTAGTGAACAACAGTACAATTCAGAAAGTTTATTTGGAAAAGGAATATATAAATTTTTAGTAAGCTTTAAATGGGAAGCAGCCAATCAGTAACACAGTTCAGAAGGTGTGTTTAATAAATAAAGAGATAAATAGCCAGTGCGATTTAAAAGTCTACAAACTAGTGATCAAAACACAGTTCGAAAGCTAGGTCTAGAAAAAAAAAGTATATGTAAATGTTTAACAACCAGAAAGTAATCGTATTGGTCTATAATTACCTTTTGTTTTCGGATTCTTTTTTGTTGGCTTTGTAATAAAAAAACTACACGATGGGCTAGATGCATTCTGCTTACCAAAGAGAGAGTTGAGTTCCAGAATCTGGCGTTGTAAGTCCTCAATCTTTCCATTGAGAGAATTTGTTTTAGCAAGTAACCAGTAGCAAGTACCAGAAAATGTATTTTTTTAGTTCTAAGTATGCTTGTTGCTATTGTAGTAATCATGTTAAATATGAACCTAGTCTAATCATATTATAATCAATTATAAAGGTAGTTGATTACGTTATAACAAAATTATTTTGGAGATAACCACATCGTTACGATCGAAGTTTCTACGTTTCATCATGCTCTAGCTAACGACGGAGCATATTAAAAATAGAGTTGCATCATAGTTTCTGTAGTAAAAGGCTCCATCATAAACATGTCATGTTCTAATCATTCCTCTTCCTCCAGTGACCTTTCCCTAATCCATCTAGCGTACGAGGACGATGATTCTCGTCACTGATTTCAACATTCATATAGAAATCCATAGTAGCTACATATGGCAGTTTGACTACTATATTTTTATATGGAATAGCATGGATACCCATTTCATTTTTCACCTGCTTTAGGGATGTAACAGATTAACGGATGGTATAGTCATACAAACCCACTATCTCTGTGTGCTTATTTTCAAGCCATTGTTCTGATCTTCCTGTGCCAGAGTTCACCTTGACCTTTTATATTCATTCTTCTGACCCCAAAGTTGCCCCTGATGCAGTGATGGGGGATGATTATGAAACCTTTGAAAAAGGTTTAATGGCGCATCATGTATCACTTTTGAAAACTCCTACAGATACGGTATGAGACTTGTTACAGCTATTCAAGATATGTCATTCATTGAGTTTCACCACGTACTGCCAGTTATTCTTGGTATTGTACAGTTCATACAGATGGTCTTCCCTTCCTGGATATGTCATTAAAGAGCCTGTGTTAACGTGGCTCGTGGTTCTTCTATTCCAGACAAAGATCCTTCTTGGTTATGATGTATTCTATTGTCTGGGACGCGCAGACTTCTCTTGCTACTGAACTTTGCATTTGTACCTGTTACAAAATGACACACTTTGCTTTCCAGAGTTGGGATACGATTTGTTTTAATCCTCTTTACAATCAGTGATGACGAGAAAACCCACTTGTAGAGAAAAATATATATGTAAAAACGGCTGGTTTGGGTTGAGACTTTTTTTATGTAGACGAGCGAACAACGTTTCGACCTTCTTCAGTCATCGTCAGGTTCACAAAGAAAGAAAGAGGTAACTGACCGACAGCTGACCACATGTTTGAAGGGGGCTGTATAACTGAGTGTAGGAATGTAGAGGGCGTGCTTAGATATTTGATTATATTTATTAATATAGGTATAAAGGTGTTCCTTTGTATTGGTTTATTTTGGGCTTATGTTGTTGTGTAAATAAGGCTTCTTTAATTTTGCGTTTGTTTCTTTATTTAGTATTTGGATGTTTTCTATGGTTATGTTGTGTTTATTTAATTTGCAGTGTTCGGAAACGTGTGAAGGTGACTTTTTGTGTTCTTTGAATCTGGTTTCCATTTTTCTACTTGTTTCTCTAATATAGAAGCCGTGGCGGTTATCACAGTGTATTTTATAAATAATGTTGGTGTGGTGTTTGTCAGTGTAGTTTTTACATAGCATAGACCTTAGTTTTCTGCCTGGTTTTTGATTAAATTTGGTATTAACTGGAATGTCATATTTTGTTACTAGTTTTTGCTAAATGTTGGTTATTTTTCTGCTGATGTCGGGAATATATAGTATGCAGCAGTATGTGGTTTCGTGATTTTTTTATTCTTGAGATATATTTACTTTTGTTGGTTGATTTTGCTTTCTGTCTAGGTGTGTGCGTATAATGTTTTCTACGGTTTGTGGAGGAAACTTATTGATGTTGATGAAGTATTGTTTTATTTTGTCTAATTCGTCGTTAATTTTATCTGGTGAGCATAGTTTTATGGCTGTGTTTATTTTATTTCTTAGTATGTTGAGTTTTTGTTTTGTTTCATGTGCTGAGTCCCAAGGAATGTATAGTCCAGCATGGGTGGTTTTTCGGTGAATTTCTGTTTTAAATTGTGTATCGGTTCTTGCAATTTTGAGGTTAAGAAATGATATGTTGGTATTGTACTTTAGTTACACACGAATAATTTTGGTATTTGCAGATATAAGTTATAAGGACTTTTGTAAAAAGTTTACTATTAAACTTCTAATAGATTGGGATTTTTATTATGAATTATTGTATTTTAAAACTGCTTCAGAATTTAAATGTCCATACGGCATGCGAAATTCAACAAAGGTGGTTTGAAATCGTAACTTGTAGATTGAGCTTTGAAAGAAGACCTTGGAAATCATATGTTCCAAGTAATTAAATTATATTTTACTATCTGTTTAAAGTGTGCACCTATCAAGGAAAAACTTATCAACTTGGGCAAGAAATCGTCGTTACTGATCCATGTCGAAAGTGCACATGCCAACAAGGACATAAACCTGAAGATGGCGCTGTTTTCAGTTGTGTATCGATTGAGTGCCCTGAACTATTTTTGCCTCCACTGAAATCTGGATGTTACCATATTTACGATAAAGAAAGTTGCTGTCCTGTCCGTACAACATGTGGTAAGTTTTGTGATAAAATAATGTTTCATTAATGTTAATGTTCCCACTTATATTTCATGTAAACAGGAACAATTATTTTAAAGTAATGTAGAAACTTTATCTATAATCTTATTTATTAACAGTGTTGTAAAATATATCACCGAAGATCGTGACAGTTGTTTTGTAACTTTGTTTATATAGTTTATTGAATAATCCATTCGTCTTACTGTGATTGTCGTAATATATTTACCAGAACTAGTTTTGATAGAAAAACTTATGAATAGTTTGAAAACATAAATTAGAACAATATAGTACACCTAGGTATATATGATATAAGTTACAAAAATTCAAGCAAACAAATGCAGTATAAAACATAAGTTGTTCTTTGTTAATGAATTAATAACTTTGATTAAGGTTATTTCATTATTATTGTTTGTACTTACTTGTTCTTTAAAGTATGGTAACTTTCTAAAATTAGTTTCTCATGAGCTTGTAATCTCTTTTTATTTATACTTTTACTGTCTATACAATTGTAAAGTATGTTCACTTAGATAACAATCATGCTTAGATGTCTAATAATGATGTCCATTTAAAGATGAATCCGAATTGTATGAAGTTTTATCATGTATTAAAGTGAAATCTAGTGGAAATTAGATAACTAGAATTATAGTTCATTAAAAATAATTATAATTTATTTTACTTGTTGTAGTTCTTTATGTAGGTTATAAGGACATAAATGCACGTTTCTGGTAGTATTTTATGAGGGTAATAAATATCTTTTTTTTTATTAGATTTGGAGAACCAACAACCCCAACGTAAGTAACCGTGTAATTTAGGTGATTTTTTGTAACGCGAAAAAGTTGTCATTCAAGCAAATAACGTTCTTATTCAGATCATTAGTATCTATAAGATCACTACACAATACTTTAAGACTCCCATTTATCAAACTTTAAATTTTTGCTTTATTTAAGTAATTAAGCTGTTAAAGGATAGAAGTAAAACGTTACCTCATAAAACTATTTCAAGTATCATTACTGAAAATGGAGTTCTAGTAATGATACAAGTAAAACGTTACCTCATAAAACTATTTCAAGTATCATTACTGAAAATGGAGTTCTAGTAATGATACAAGTAAAACGTTACGTCATAAAACTATTTCAAGTACCATTACTGAAAATGGAGTTCTAGTAATGATACAAGTAAAACGTTACCTCATAAAACTATTTCAAGTATCATTACTGAAAATGGAGTTCTAGTAATGATACAAGTAAAACGTTACGTCATAAAACTATTTCAAGTACCATTACTGAAAATGGAGTTCTAGTAATGATACAAGTAAAACGTTACGTCATAAAACTATTTCAAGTACCATTACTGAAAATGGAGTTCTAGCATCAGCTTGATGAACTTGTTATGTTTGTAAAACTTTTGGCAGGAAGAAAGCCATTTTGTATAAGTTAACTTTTCTGTGAAAGATACTGAAATTGATGCTAGCAATGATAGTTGTAACAATATTTAGAGATTTAAAGAAATAGTTAACGTTACTTTTGGCACATTTTTAACGCTAAACTGATTAATCTTCCAAAAACAACAACCTGAAAATCTTACTGCTAACGTACCAAATCTTCGACATTGTTAGAAACAGTAGTTAAAAAAATAATTTAAATGAAATTTGAAACTTTTTTTACAGAAATATTATAACTTCATTATTCAGAACGACTAAAAGGTATTCTATACTTCGTATAGCTGTGACCATGGAGAACAGTTGTTATAAAATCAGTCAATGTAATTATTTCTTACTTACAAAAATCAGGCGCCTCATGTGATCTGGAATAACTTATACTATATACGCATTGGTCTTATACACTTTTGTCTTGTCTATCTGAAGTGGACCTCATAATTCAAATCACTCACCTTGTTTCTTGATTCATGACTGAATGTGAGAAAATACCTTTGGGTATTTAAATCAGAGCCATTGGAGAAATTAAAGCTAACCAATTACAACAATTGTTAAAGATTGCTCTAAGTTTTAACAGTGTTGTTAGCAGGATTTGAAACTGCTTTAAAAACAGTATACAGTTTTTCAGGATCCTACATGAATAGAGCGGATCCTCACCCAGGACATAACTTATCTACTGATTTGTCTCGCTGCATTCACAACTTTAATCTGATGTATGCAGTCATAAATTGATGCCTTATTAATAATTATAATCAGATGATTAGAAATGTACTTCGTAAGACTAGCCTGTTTTCAAGATGCTCAGTGATATGTATTCCATTTACAGTAAGGGACAAATAAACTTGCTCGTAAAGGTGTCAAGAATAGATTCAGTTGGAGAACAACATTTGAGCTATTATATTTTTTAACAGATGAATTGCATCCTACCTACAGCCAGACAACAGACATGCACTCATATAAACAAATATGAAACCAGGTCACATTTCCATACAAGAATATGACGTATTTGACGACGTATGATGCCAACAGCAAATGGTTGTACGGACCTCTACGTCATGATAGGGACCGCACCCATATGCTGATACTATTGGCTCTAGTATCAGTCTAACATCGTGGTAGAGATCACACCCATATACTTGTGCTATTAGCTCTGACCTTAGCCTTATACGTCGTCACACCAGCTTCTACCGTACTAAACTAACTGACACATTCCACGAAAAAGAAAGATAAATTTAAAGGGGCGGCCACCTTATATCAGTCCTGTCGCGCATGTATAGGATATTCTTGGGAGTTGCGTCGCATTTCGTCAGACGTCACCAGACACTAAAAATTCCCTGAAAAAAGTTATTTCAAAGGAATGATAAAAGATAATTGAGGACAATCTCAAGACGTAGATTTTAAACATACAACGTCTGTTCCATGCCTCCCTTTCTATTAAAATTGTACTTCGTGTTAAAGTAAAATCTCGTGAACTATAAAGACGTAAAACTATAATTATTAAACAATCATTTGATAAAGTATACTGAATAATAAATTGCTTGCATTTCACTTCAGATGGCTGATTCATATTTAGCTATAAATTAGATGTGTGACGGAGAATAGTTGTTTCTAAGCACTGGTTTCGCTTTGTCATTACTGTAAAGTTACGAGTTTTGAAAATCTCTTAATTGTTTTGATACGGCTAAATGAATCAATGGGAGGTTTTATTCATGAAAGTAGAGGCCAAAATTGTTCATAAATAACAACAACGTAAATCGAATGGAGAGAAACTACTAATATTGCTTTATGAAAATTATGAAAGCTCATATCCTTATAAATTTCGTGAAAATTATCTGTGCGACAACACCAATTTAAAATAAAATAAAAACTTATTTTCGAAAATGTTTTATAATTTCTTGTTAGATTTGAGACAACGCGTCCTAAAAGGTTAGAATAAGTATATAATAAACAGTTGAACAATGCACCGTGAAACCTGTTTTGAATCTATGTCCACCGCTTTTTTCAGGAGCTACCTGTAAGCATAATGGCAAAACTTACGAATTAGGACAACGGATATATCCTGATGAGGACAGTTGCTTAACGTGTATTTGTACTGAAGAATGGAGCGGAGTAGACAGTTCTAGTTGTAGGAAAGTCAACTGTCTTTTGGAAGAGCACCTCCACCAGCTTAGAAGAGGATGTCTTCCAATATACCATGCCAGTACCTGTTGTCCAATAGATTATCACTGTCGTAAGTAATATGATTTCTGTTATGCAACAAAATAATACCATCGCTATTAACATGTCTTTTGTTATTAATAAATGACATATTGCTTTCATTGACAACATGACGTATGTTATCCAACAAGCTGTAATTGGCTTTAGAAACATTATTTTATTACCCAGTATAATACCTATTCTTCAAATAATGCTACATACTTCTGTTACACAATGTACTGTCCCTGCTGTAAGTTAACTGAAGAACAATCCAACCTAGTTTATTTATGCCTTTGTTTTTAACTTGTTGAAGAAGATTACGCTTTGTAATGTACCATACATGTTTGGTATCGAAATAAATTGAATACTCAAACCTGAACCCAAATAGTTAACTTATTTATAAAAGTGTTTAGCGTTTTATCAGTTAAGTCCAAACTTTCTATAAGTTCCTTTCCATGCGTAGCAATGGATTCATGATGGGGAAACCGAAATTTAATAATAAAGATGAAAACTCTTCATAAAACGAAAAACATTTTATTTACAAGTTTCAAACATTTCGAAATAACTTATCCCATCTTCAGCGAAATTTGTTACAAAGATGATTATTACTAAAATTATAATAACATAATCACTAGTTTACTTAGTTCTTGTGTTTGTTTTTTAAATTAAGCACAAAGCTCCACAAAGGACTGTCTGTGCTCTGCCCACCAGAGGTATCGAAACCCGGGTTTTAGGGCTGTAAGTCTGCAGACATACCGCTGTGCCAATGGGGGGCATTTACTTACTTCTTAAGAAGCGGTAATGAGACATACGAAACAATATTTATATCCATTACATAACAACTGAGGTGTGAAAAGTTAGAACCATTTTAGATTTAAAGAGCTTTGCGACCGTTAAGGATCGGGCGATCTTTAGCCATGAGTAGACTTTCTTTCAGACCTTGACCTCCACATTAAAGAAAGTCTACTCATAGCTAAAGATCTCCTGACCTTGTTCAACTTTCAAGTACATGAAGATGTACAAACATTTCCTAATTTTGCTATTTCTTTTCCAATTGAGGCATTTGTAACAAATTTGTATATTAATTTTAGTAATTCAAATCCTTAAAAAATACAGACCAATGTCCTGTTGAAACGTGTACTATGCTTCCCTCAAAAATAAATCTTTATAAAATAAAATATTATAAAATTATATTATTATAAAATTTTTATAATTTCAATCTCAGGCGACAACATTATGTGGAACTTCGGAAATGAGCGAACACTTTGGCAAGGCACTTTATGTTACAGCTGAAACTTTAGTGCAACAAATAATGTTAAACCATTTTATGTGTTGGAGTGAACAGTTAAGACATTGTTTTCACAGTATAAATGGAGCCATGTAATTTTCAAAGACGGCACCAGTTTTCCTCGTTAATCCCTAAACATTTATTTGCTTATAAAGGGATCAGTCATGTGTAACAATTTGACATAAAAAACACGTTAAGTTATATCTGGTATAAACCCTTAACATGTACAGAAAAGAGCCAAATTGAAAAAAGGCCAACCGTGTAAAGATATAATGTAAAAGTACGAGGGCTGTTCAAAAAATACGCGGACTGTTTGAATTGCGCGGCTCCAGTTGGTTCCAGGGGAATCCGCTTGGTGTCGCTAGGTTCGCACAGATCAGCTGATTACGACGCCATTTCCTGATTGCAGATATCTTTATTTGTGTATTAGCTACGCGGTTTTAAGTGAAGTGCGATTTTTTCGTTTGGCGGATTTCAGAATGAATGACCTGAAGGAGCAACGACTTGCTGTGAAATTTTGAAATTTTGTGTTAAACTTGGAAAATCTGCGACTGAAACTTTTGCTATGCTTAACACGGCTTACGGTGATGTTGCTATGAAGCGTACGGCATGTTTCAAGTGGCATGAACGTTTTAAGGATGGTCGACAGTCCATTAAAGATGATGAGCGTCCTGGACGTCCTTCCACGTCAACTGACGACCCACACGTCGACAAAATCAACACCCTGGTGCGGGCAAATCGACGTCTGACTGTCAGGAAGCTTGCTGAAGAGTGTGGGATATCAGTTGGATTTTGGTACGAGATTTTGACCGAAAAATTGAAGATGCATCGCGTTGCTGCGAAATTCAGCCCTCAGAACTCGTGAGGTTTTGGCCAAACACTCGATCACTGTTCTTCCCCACCCCCTTACTCACCTTACCTTGCTCCTTGCGATTTTTTCTTGTTCCCCAAACTCAAAAGACCCTTGAAAGGAAGAAGATCTGAGACGATTCCCGAGATTAAGGCAAATGCGACGAAGGAGCTGGAGGACATTACAAAAGAAGCGTACTAGGACTGTTTCAACAAGTGGAAACACCGTTGGGATAAGTGTGTGCGTTGGGGAGGAGAGTACTTTGAAGAGGTCCCAGACCTGTAACTTCTCAATAAAGTACATTTTGTTTTATGACATCAGTCCGCGTGTTTTTTGAACAGATTTCGTATGTTAAACAAGAAAGAATGGAGAGTACTTAGTTTTCCTCTTTTTTTACATGCGACTGCTACAAACAGCAAAATGAATTTAAAAAGGGGCCTTAGTTTCCCCATTTTTCTGACGTGTAAAAAGTTCTGACATGTAAAATGTTTTGACTAGATATGGCTACTTTTGATATGAATAAACAATCGAAATATACAATAGTGGTTGTTTAAGGTGGAGTAACGCTGCGAGGACTTTATATAAACTATTAACCCAATCTAAACTATTGACCAAATCTAACATAATGTCCCAAACACTGAAATGAAATTCTTATTAAGTTTCTAGCAAGATCTAAACATGCTTATATCACGTTGAAAACAAAAGCTTTATATCTGTTTTACATAAAGTTAACTAAACAGTTAAAAGTAGTAAAATTACTCTATGTAACAAAATGTTTGCTTTTTCTTGTTCCTGGGCAGAAAGTGTTATTTCCCAGTTGCTTATGCCTAAAGTAAATGGAAAAGACTTATTTTTTTCTTCAAACTTTGCTTTTGTGACTTGGGAGCGTATAACGAAAACATGATAGGAGACTATATTTGGGGGGGCTGATACGTGAAAGTGATTTACATTCAGTCGCAAATCTCGAAAAGGTACTCACTTCTAAGAATTTTTGTATAGCTTTAATTAAATGTAAATCTTGATTCACATGTTGTTTTATTCAGACCTTATGTAAATGAAAATGTGCAAATTTGCCGGTTTTACATAGAAAATAGGTTAATTTCTAAATTTCATTGTCCAGATCACAAAAGCAAATTTTGAAGGGAATAATGGCCATTTTCTGCACCTTTACAACATAAGCAATTAAGAAATAACACATACTATCCAGGAACAAAATTTGTGCAACATAGAATTATCAATGTTGTTCTCATTGTTAAGTGGAAGAACATATAGTAAGAAAGGGGGATCGGCACAAAACAAAATCTCACTGATAAACATTAACCTGGACTGGTGAGAGTGCAGAGCATACCTGAACACCTTCAGGAATGTGTGTTTTAAACATATAAAATTATTGCAGTTTGTCTAATAGGGTTTACAAATAGACAAATACTCTTAGTTTTAAAGTACAAAACATCTAGATATATAAACTACTTTTTCATGAAGTGTAAACTTTACATCTTCTTAACGCTGTTGTGGGCAGAGTACAGATAGCCCATTGTAAAGCTTTGTGCTTAACAACAGACCTTAACACCTGTAAAGTAATAGAAATAACTGATATTGCTTTTCAAAACGAAACAAAAACACAATACAACAGTGATGTCCAATCAAAACATTATTTTACAGGTACAAAAACAGTTAAATTAGAAAAACGGGTTCAAGCACATAAGTGGTATATAAAAAGTCAAGTTCCATAATATAAATGGGGAAAATGGGGAAAACGTGGCCCCGTTTTAAATTCATGTTGCTGCTTGTTCCAGATGTAATATACTTTTATATCTTTACATAGTTTGTCTTTTCATGTAACCTAACTGTTTTTCTCAAATCACATTTATGTGGATAACCAAGCTATTTTAACTTCATTCATACAAAATGTTTTCATGAAATATTTGCCAAAACTTTGACTTTCATTTATTTTATTAAATCCATATAAAATTCATTATACTCTGCACGTTGTCTTGAACTTTTCCTTTCTCAAAACGTTTAAATTTCTTTTAAAAATATATATTTTGTCCAATGACAGGTAGATTAGTGGACTGTGAATTCATGTGTGTATTGTTAGTATCCCATTATAGCGCGCTCAGTATTTTGGTCTCGTGGATGCGTAATAAATATGACAATAAACTCCTTTAGTAATTTACTTCGTCCTCCTCATCTTCTATTTGTTATGTTCACTTGAATCTTCCGCTTTCACAATTTGTTCACCTTCCTTTCTATTTTCACTTGAACATATTAATCTCCTATCTTTTGAAGTGCTGGATTCCGTTATTTCTTTTGTTGAATTAGCTGTTCTGTTCTTTTTCTTTTTACTTTTTAATTTTTTTTTCATATGCATCTTTACTTCTCTTTCATATTTTTTTGGACCACCATGACCAAGTGTTTAAGCTGCTCGACTCATAATCTGAGGGTTGTGCTCCGAATCACCGTCACAACAAACATACTCGCGTTACAATGTGACTGTCAATCTCACTATTCGTTGGTAAAAGAGTAGTCCAAGAGTTGACGGTGGGTGATGATGACTAGCTACCTTTTCTTTAGTCTTACACAATTAAATTAGAGATGGCTAGCGCAGATAGCCCTCATGTAGCTTTGTACGAAATTAATAACAAACATACAGATTTTCTTTCTTATTGTTCATTAGATTCTCTCTTTCATTTTAAATCTGCTCTACCATATTTTCAAAATTTTATTCGTCTTCTCCAAGAAGCTTTCATAGTTTTCTTCTTTAGTTATTGTCAGCTCTTCTGACACCCTTTTGACCCCCCTTCAGTGGCTCAGCGGTATGCCTGCGGACTTACAACGCTAAAATCCGGGTTTTGATACCCGTGGTAGGCAGAGCACAGACAGCCCATTGTGTACCTTTGTGCTTAATTCAAAACAACAAACAACAACAACTGACACCATTTTCATTTTTATTTTAAAAATTCCTTTTTCTACTTCCAATTTCAAACTATACTTTCTGATTTTTCGTCTTAAACTTACTGTCTATCTTTTATCCTCACTATAACTGGCATCCAGTTGACTGAATCCTGTTTTCTATTTTCATGCTTTTAATCAATGAGTTCTGATTTTCTTGCTCATGTTTACATCTATTTCCCTTCCTGGTCCCATTTCAATCTGTTATTCAATACTTCCAATCATTTCTTTATTCGGCCCGATACGGCCAGGTGGTTAAGGCACACCACTCGTAATCCGCGGGTTCGAATCCCCATCACACCAAACATGCTCGCCATTTCAGCTGTGGGGTCGTTATGAGTGACTGTCAGTCCCGCTATTCGTTGGTGCAAGAGTAGCCCAAGAGTTGGACGTGGTAGTGTTGACTAGCTGCATTCAATCTAGTCTTATACTGCTAAATTAGAAACGGCTAGCGCAGATAGCCCTCGTGTAGTTTTGCATAAAATTCAAAACAAACCTTTCCGTATTCAGTTTTTCCAACCTTTCCATTGTATTCTTATTTGTTTAATTTTTCCAACACTTCACATCATATTTTACACCAAAATTGTATTTTTATACCCATAATTTTTTTTCCAATTTTACTTCCATATCTTTATCATCTGCTCCACACTGATAGTTTTACACAGCAACAGTTATTGTCTCCTGTTATTTTGTTTCATTTAAATTTTCACTTATCTATTCTCTATTTTCAATTTCCCTTTTAAGAATCCTTTTACTCACATTTTACGACATTCTATTATTCTCTCTTTCTCCTTTTCTTTCTCTGCCTTTTTGACTTTCCATTCATATTTGATGTCAAGATGTTTCTTTACCATTTGACTTTTCTCCGTCACTTTCTGCAGTAGGATCACATTATCAAACATGTCCCCCAAATCCATATTTTATTAAATAATCATGGTTCATTGCACATTATAATGACATCTCTCACTCGTTTACAATTCTTCCTTCCGTCTTGTGTTTTTCTGTTTTGTGTGGTCGTTTTTTTTATATCCTATTGCTTTTCGTTTCCACGTCTTTTCTAACATATTTATTTCTTCATCTCTTGTTCTCCACACTTCTACCTAAGGTACTCTTCTCTCAGTTTTTGTACTGCTTGATAGAATTTCTCTATTGGAAGTAACGCGACTTATTTTACCCAATACAACATTATTTACGCATATCCTCAAAAAGCTACTGAAATGTAAGAATAACAACTAATTTGAATTGGATTTGTTTTATTGTATTTTTTTCCCTTACCTTAACTGATACTTTAGAATATTAAACATACTAATACACTTTTATACAAAACAAAACATTATGAAATATATGTTATTTTTCATTCATATTAACTTTAGTTGTATACAATAAATTACACGTAGTAAAAGTGTTGCTTGTATTCTGATTCACTTTATTAGATTCTTACTACAAATAATATATCACATTTAATTATGGAATATTGTAACAAATTTTTTTTAAAGTAGAAAGTCTAGAAGAAATGCTTATGATCTTCACTTTGTTTGTTCTTTGCTGCCCATTTCTTTCATACTTAGCTTTTAGTTGGAATTAGATAATTAATTTAAATATTTCTTATCAAGGAACAAATAATATTTACATCTGCCATATTATGGCTATTACAAGATTCTGTATTTATAATTTTACATCATCAGCATGAATACTTTAAAATATTAAATATACTAATAAACCACTACAAAACAACGTCAAAATATTACATTTGAATTAATTTACATTTTATACTTTAAAGTTTACTTATATACTTCTTTTCTATATTTCTTCACAGCATCTGAAGGAAACCCTACATTTGAAAACGCAGTGGAACCAGAAACAGATGATAAAAGTAAGAATTATGAACTGTTGGGGAGGTTAGTTACCTTAAAAAGGTTTAAGTTGCAGCTACAGACAGTTCTACTGAAAAACAAAAAAAAACGTTTACTATTAATATAAATTTACTGTCCTTTTTAATTGTGATAGCACCATCTTAAAAGTGTTGTAGCTGAGGTTTTAATGATTTCCATACTTGGCCTAAATACTAAAGCAAAATATTTGCATAAAGAGATAAACACATATATGTGTGTGTTTGTATATACAGTAACAAATCTATCATACACTGTTCTCTGTTGTTGTTACATTAAAGTTAAACTGAAAATATTGATTTGTAACTTGAATCTAATGTGATTATGGTAAAGTCGACATTAAATTGTGTATATGTATGTAACATTAGTTCACGTGGTTAAGGAAATAAATAAATTATCACGGTTAGAATGAAAATTACTATGTAATATGTATCATGACCATAATCAATAAACTTTAAATCAGGATATTTATTTGTTTAAATTCAAAACTGTTTATCGCTCTTTATTTCCTGCCTTGTTTAACAAAACGAGTTTTTTGTCGTACTTTGTTTCATATTGTGTTTAACAAAATGAGTGATTTATCGTCCTTTATTTCTTGTTGTGTTTAACAGAACGAGTTTTTAGTCGTACTTTATTGGTTTTTTTCATTTCGTGTTTAACAAAATGATTTAGTGATCGTTCTTTGCTTTTTTCGCGTCATGTTCCACAAAATGAATGAATTATAGATCTTTATTTATTTTTTATTTGCATTCTTGTTTGATAAAATGAATGTTTGATCGTCCTTTGTTTATTATTTATTTCATTTCGTGTTCAACAACGTTAATCATTGACTGTTTATTGTTTCTAATGGTAGATATACACTACACCTACATGTTTGTCAAACATGGTTTTACTACCTTAGATTTGCAGAGATCCAGAAGTTTGATCTCTTCTTAGTAGTTGATTATTCTTCTTTACGAGCCTTTTACTTCCAAATAAAAAAAACTATTCGAAAACGCTCAAAATCATAAGTAATTGAAATCTATTTCATTTTCTTATGTTTTTAGTGCCTTATTGTGTTATTTTTTCTTCGTAGCAGGTTGTTTTAATACAATATTTTCATTTTGCGTGTTGGGCTAACGTGTTTGATAGGCATCTTTAGTTTGTTTGTATTTTTCGATTTGGGCCTATCATAAATCAGATTTTGAACAAATAAGTGAGTCAGAAAAGTTTAGTTAAACTATAAAGAAGTTTTTTTTAAGATTAAAGGAAAATTAGGTAACTGTGTAAAACACGGACTTGAACTAAAAATGGGATAAAAAGTAGATAATTTTGTAGAACGTAGGCTCTAACGTAAATTGAAAATGTAAGAATTAAGCAGTTTTGTGAAATTTATTTTTTGTAGTACAGGAAGATTGAGAATTTTTGCAATATAATATGACTAGAAACTAGGACTAAAATAATTAAACGATTTTTTAAAACATGGGTTTATCTGACGAGTAGAATAGGGAGAATTATTTAGTTTTGTACAATCTACTTTCTATGACAATTTTTAAAGTAAATTTTGATTGAAACGAGGATTTTGTGAAAC
Source organism: Tachypleus tridentatus (assembly GCF_004210375.1). Lineage (NCBI taxonomy): Eukaryota > Metazoa > Arthropoda > Merostomata > Xiphosura > Limulidae > Tachypleus > Tachypleus tridentatus. Next base: position 229,577,797 of record NC_134837.1, on the reverse strand, counting down.
ATGCTTTAAATAAGAAAATGGGACGGGAATAATTATTTTTATTTTCAAAAATTTACTTTTGTTAAGAAATTAGAAGGTAAAAGTTAGATAATTCTATAAAACAAGGAGATATAGAATTAGGTAATTTTGCAAATAGAAACTCAAAATTCAATGATCATAAACATTCCAAAGCCTAAAAGAGTTTCAATAGATTATTTGCAGCGTGTTTGTCAATGTAGTTTTTATTTTACGTAGTATGGACTTTAGTTTTCTACCTGGTTTTTCAATAAACTTGGTATTTACTGAAATGTTATGTTTGTTATTTTTTCTCAGATCTCGGGAATATATGGTATGCAGCAGTGTAAGGTTTTTTGGTTTGTTGTTTCTTTGAATTTGTTACTGTTTATTTCTTGGTGGGCCCGGCACGGCCAGTTGGATTAAGGCGTTCGACTCGTAACCCGAGGGTCACGGGTTTGAATCCCCTTCGCGCCAAACATACTCGCTCTTTCAGCCTATGGGGCGTTATAATATGACGGTTAATCCCACTATTCGTTGGTAAAAGAGTAACCCAAGAGATGGCGGTGGGTGGTGATGACTAGCTGTCTTCCTTCTAGTCTTACACTGCTAAATTAGAGAAGACTAGCGCAAATAGCCCTCGTGTATCTTTGCGCGAAATTCAAAAACAAGCAAGCAAGTTTTTTGTTGACTGTGTTGTTGATCTAAGTGTGTGTGTGTGTGTAATTTTTCAGCCGTGTTTGGAGGAAATTTATTGATATTGATGAAGTATTGTTTTAATTTGTTGATTTTATCGGGTGAGCATAGTTTTGTGGCTAGGTTTATTTGGTTTCTTAACATGTTGAGTTTTTGTTTTGATTCATGTGCCGAGTCCCAGGGAATGTATAGTCCAGTATGGGTGATTTTTCTGTGGATTTCTGTTTTGAATTGTGTATCGGTTTTTGTGATCTTGAGGTTGAGAAATGCTATTTGGTTTGTTTTCTAGTGTTCACAGGAAAACTTAATGTTGGGTGTATCGAGTTAACGTGATTGAAAAAATTAAATATATGGTCTGTAAATGTAAATCCAGCAATTGTATCGTCAACATATCTGTACCAGTATAGTGAAGGGTGTAAGGCTGAATTGATCGATTAAGATTCAATCTGTGTCATAAAAATGTTGGATAGGTTTGGTGGTACGGGATTGCCCATACTGAAGCCATTCATTTGTAGGTAATTTTGGGCATTACACATAAAGTTACTTTTGGTGGTAGTAAATTCTATAAGAGCTGTTAAATGGTTGCTGGGGCTATGTATTAAAGGGTTGGTGTCTTGGGTGTAAAGTTCTAAAAACATCTTACAGGTTTCGGTAGTTGAGCCTTCTGTGAAGAGGGAGATTACATCAATACTGGCTATTAAGGCTTTATGGTTTAGTTGATCCATGATAGATTTAAACGTAAAAGAGTCTTTGAAAAAGGAGCCGGCTGATGTTATATATTTAAAAAAAATGCTCACGCTATATATTTACCAAGGTTGTAGTTAAATGATTCATAGGTCAACATATGTGGAAATGGTGTTTGTCAGGTCTGGGGGTGCTTTATAGTTGTAGAGTGCGTGAGTCGGTTTTGCGTAGGTAAGACTACATTTTTTTAAGATTGTGTTGTTGTTGTTTTTTTCATATGTAGTAGCATTTTTGTTAGTTGGTTTACATGTGTTTTTGTTGGATTTGTGTGTATTGGTTTACATTTGTTTGTATCTGACATAATGTTATTCATTTTTTCGAATGTACTCATTTGTGTTCATTATAACTATAGCTTTGCCTTTATCTGCTTTAGAATTTTGATGTTGATGTCTTGTTTTAAGTTGTTTATAAAATTTAAATATTTTCGTATTTTAGCTTCTTTTTCTGTGAAATTATGACGATGATTTTGCTTGAGAATTCTTTGAAAAACATATTTAAGATACTGTTTTGAAGTGTTTCAGGGAAATAGGTGTTTTCAGTTCCATCTGGAAAGATAGGTTGTTGGTTGTCGATGTAATTGTTGTCGAAGTTGTTTTCCTTTTTTTCTTGGTGCTTTCGGTTTGTGTAGAATGGAGTTTTTCAAGTTAATTTGGGTAATAGAATATTTCTTGGTGTTACTGAAAAGTTGAGTCTTTTGTTGAGCAAATGTATCTCTTCATTGCTTAACTGTCTGTCGGATCTGTTACTCATGAGGTTGGTTGATGGTTCGTCATGGTGGTGGTGTATATACTCATGAGGTTGGTTGATGGTTCGTCATGGTGGTGGTGTATATACTCATGAGGTTGGTTGATGGTTCGTCATGGTGGTGGTGTATATACTCATGAGGTTGGTTGATGGTTCGTCATGGTGGTGGTGTATATACTTGAGGTTGGTTGATGGTTCGTCATGAGGTTGGTTGATGGTTCGTCATGGTGGTGGTGTATATACTCATGAGGTTGGTTGATGGTTCGTCATGGTGGTGGTGTATATACTCATGAGGTTGGTTGATGGTTCGTCATGGTGGTGGTGTATATTCTGTTGTCTTCACATTAATTTATCTCGTTTTTTGTTGTACCGGATCTTCTTTTCCTTGTCGTTCTTACTGTTGATTTCACTGATGTTGCGTTGATGGACTCATGAAAGATCAAAGACCTCATAACAATATCTTAAAATTTTATAACACTCTATTCTTACTTTCAAATTATATATATTTGTACTTATAGAGAAACCTATAAAATTCGTACAAGATATATCTATATGTGTGCGTGTGTGTTTGTTATCACATCTCAACATAAAGCTATTTAAGTGTTCTCTACGACATTAAGTTCAATGTTTATGGAGTATAATTGTCTTCATTCATTAAAGGAAGCACGCTGTTTTATTTCTGTTGAGTCTTAGAAGAAAATTATTACTAAAAAGGTTGAAGCTTGTTCCTTTGCATATTTTTCTTGCAAAAATACTGCTTATCAATATTTCTATTAAACTAGAAATTAACCATGATTTTAAAAATTATCATATTGTTGTTGACGTTATTTTCTAAAAGTAAAATAAAATCACTGTTGGTTTTACACTCGGTAAAAGACTCGTAGATAAATGTTTGATAGAAAATTAATATTAGAACCACGGGCTGAAGACTGTTACTCTTGGTTTCTATTGTGAAAATACACGTGTATTTATTACTTGCGTTTGTTTAATTTCAGGTAATCTCTGCTACTTTGATCAGGAGTATTATGCCAGAGGTGAAGTTTTGGATATTAATCATCCAACTAATTGTGTCACGTGCTCTTGTAATACACCCCTGAGCTCACTTGCATTCATCAAGCATGCCCCCAAATTCCTAATAAAGATTATGACAATTGTGAACCTACTTATCATCCGGGTGTTTGTTGTCCTGAATACACATGCCGAACTACACATGTAAATAATACACATGGTAAGTGGTCATCTTATTTATATTGATAGAAAATATTATCTTAGATCTGTGCTTACATTGGAGCATCAGTCATCTGTGATTCTAACTGTCCTGTTAATTTATACCAGGATTATTACATGTAATAGAACTCGTATAGCAACATTTATACTATGTATAATAAATCGTACAGTAACGTCTTAATAAAACTGTAATATCATCCGTTCTTTTCTTAGTGCCCTTCAGTAGTACAGCGGTTTGTGTGCGGACTCACACCGTTAAAACCGAGTTTTGATACCCGTGGTAGCCAGAGCACATATAGCCCATTGTGTAGCTTTGTGCTTAATTCCAAACAAAGAGATGAACTTTTTTTCGTAAACAAATTCTATGTTGGAGGCTGACATAATTTTAATTGTCATGTTGACAACTAGAGAAGTTGTTCTGTGCTTAAGTGACAGCGATCTTTTGTATTGAATGGTTAAATCGTGTTATCGTATTTCATATTGATAGAAAACAGCAACAGATCGAGTATGTTTAGTTGGCAATTTTAAATTAATGATACATAGAAAGAAAAAGTGAGTTCATTATAATATAAAAGTTTGATCATTGTTCAGCACAAAGTTACACAATGGGCTATTTGTATTGTGCCCACTGCGAATAATGAAACCTTGTTTTTAGCGAGTTAAGCCCTCACACTTATCATTTAACCGCCAGGAGGCAAAATGAAAAACCTTTGTTTTATTCATTCCATTTCGCATAAAAAATTCAGACACAAGCGTAATTTTATCTACAATACTATAAAATACTCAGATAACCAAAAGAAAGAGTCGATCCTTTTATAAATTTCATCATAGTGTTAGCAACTAGCGACAACCTTTAAAGTTTAATAATATTACAACGATATTTATTTTTAAACTTATTCACCAGTGATATATCATCTTGGATTCCTATGTTTTAACGTAACCCTGATTTTTTTCACTCTTAGAGAGTATTACAGAAGAAAAGGATGAGAGTGATCGTGACGAAGTAGTGTTGATTGGACCACCCCCCGAGGAAGATCCTTGTACTGTAAGTTTCTTCATGCATTTTCTTATGTGTGTCTTCGAAAGGTTTCATGTCTTGAACATAAAAGTTAAGAAATAAAGGTAAAGGTTAAATAATAAGCTAGTTTCTATCCCTATTTTAAATTTCGAATAATAATAATTAAGGTTAGACAATTTGGTCAACAGTACCTTTGTTCTTAATATCATGAAGGTCAGAGTTAAGCAGCAGCAATCATTGGAATAATAATAGACAAGGTTTAACAAAGAAATCAACGATCAGACAAAACTTTACAATAAAAGCACGTTAACTGCTGTTTTCCCCACACATTCATCTAAATTTCTTTATTGTTTTTTTTCAAATACACGAAGGATGTTAAAATAATATTTCACGTCTATCTTTTATTTTTTCTCTTTCAAATCATTGTCGAAGATGCCTTTCATTTAATATCAAAACTCGCTAGTTAGGCTCATAATTAGATACAAACTATTAATATATTAAACACCTAAAGCTGGAGAATGTTTGAAAACCAGTAGCCCAAATGACGAATTCCTGTTCTTGTGTTGAAACGATGTCCTCTTAGGCAGTGATCTGTGGGAATTAAAAAATATATCCGAAATAATGCTTTTGACATGGTTCCACTTGTGAATCCACTATGCAAAAACTAAGAGGAATGAGAAAAACAAATCATTCAAAGTTAACGTGATTTTTATCACACACTTTATGCCTTGATTTCTAATGCTTCACCAGCTTTCGAAGTTTAAACAGTAATCCATAATCCTTTTTTGTAGCATTATTGAAGTAAAAGTTGGATATTATAATTATTAAAAGTAGTGTTCAGCAATCACGAAGGTTGTGTTGAATAGTTTTTAATGAATTGTGTCATTGTTTTGGTATCATAAGGTTCAACGTTAAACAGTAACAGTCTCTGAAATCTCTGTTATTGTATGTTGAAGCTAAAGGTTAAACAATGACAACTACTGACATCTGTATTCTAGGGTGATAAAGGTTAAAGTAATATTTTATAATACTAACATATTTCTACTGATAAGAAAATTGTCAATGGTGTAATAAAAGTAAAGGTTAAACACATTAAATTAGCTCAGTTTTCAAATAAATCATTGTTTCCTTAAGGTAATTACTTGTAGTTGGTTTAAGTAAATAAAGAAACTAGTTCGGTTGCATTTTCTGATTGTTTATACACTATGTTTTATTTTTAAACAGAGAAGCTATCTGTGTTGGGTTTTAATATATTTATAAACATATTCATTCTAGAAAGAGAATGCTATTCGTTAATGTATATACTATGAACTAAACTAATTTCATTAATATTTTCAGAGTGTTGTTTGCGCGGAAAAAGAACAGTGTGTTATGTTTCATGTACTGTGTGTGGGAAAATTTTGTCCACCCCTTCCAACCTGTAAGTTTTCTGTAGATACACTTTTCACAGTATATTACATTTTAAATATATTTTAAGACTTTGAATCTTAATAGAAACAAAAATGAAAACAGTTTCACTGACCGTAAGATTATATAGTATATGTCACAAAAAACAGTAGTTTGTTTAATTAGTAATGAAATATTTTTCTATTGCAAAATTATCAGTAAATTTGTGCAGGATAGACTTTTATTATTCCTACAATTGTGTTTAAAGTGATTATTAGCTGTTCACTGGCGATTTATCATTGACATAAAGGGTATCGCAACCAAATATGTTGCTCCAAAATGCAAACTCACACATGCTTTTATACGTAGATATAAAATCTGTAGAAATATAATCACCATAATATTAGAGCACTTTAAATGTTTCAGATATCAATATTGTTACTATATACATTATGACAATGGTAAGTTATAATTATCAAATATAATATTAAGTTTTCTGTTTATGATTCTATAGGCATCAAAGCCAATCCACAGTGTCCAACTCCAAACTGTGCACCAGGCTGTGTAGTGCGAAATATAGATGTAAACCACTGTCCTTCTTGTATCTGTGGCTCCATCTCTGCTCCAGGTAAGTAATCTTGACAGTAGAGCTGCTATTTATATTGCTATATATGTCAATTAACTAATGTGTACTTACACGAAGTATGGCGAGCTTTCAATAGTATACTTGTCTCTTATACACACAAAAGCAGAGTGTCTGTATAGAAGATAAACTGACGTCAGCAGGTCACAGTCATGACTCAGACTTGAATAAGTCAGCGTGCACAGTGGTGATGAAAAACAACCACTTTCATCCATCTTACAGTTTTCATGTAGCATTTGCAAAAAATTTTAGAACATCTGAAATGCATGCTTATAATTATTTTCAAATGTCTATTTTCAAATAGACATTTACATGTCTATATGTATTGTATTTATTCTCTTCTACCATTAACTGTCGCTTAAGTCAGCAAAGTAAGGTATAATAAATAGTTGGTAACTCTAACATTGCTGCATGTGATGTTGGATGGCACTCTATAAAACTTAATGAATGTGCATTTTGCACGTAGTTTGTACAAACTGTATAGTTAGTGATGTAGATAATGTTCAAAGATCCATTGATATATATTACTAATATCATATCTATTAATAATACAACTACAAAGTTTGAAGTTTATTAAAAAGTAGAACATTTTATTATAACAAGTCACGTAGGGCTAAAATATTATTGTTATTTTCATATAAAAACATTTGTACGATTGCAACTTTTTTGGGTAATGACATTTATCAGTTACTTCTAAAATAACTTGATGTTCATATGTTTTATTGAAAAGTTTCTGTGTTCATATTTTTTTTATGTCGTTTTTTCGTAACCTTGAAAAGAAGATGAATTAATGCCGAGGGTAAATATCTGTAGAACTACATCCGTACACAGCAGGTAAGTACGTTATAGTAACAACATCCGTATACAGCAAGTAAATACGTTATAGTAAAATGATTTTGGAGTCTTATTACGTCATTACCTCTAGAACATACGTATACAGAAGAATACGTAAATTGTAGTAAAATGATTTTGGAGTCTTATCACGTCACTACAGTCCATGTCACTTACGTCTAGTTATGCTCAGACAATAATCCTGCAGGGTAGTTTCCATTACAAAATGTCGAACCCTGTTCTACAAGGACAGCGGCTTACCAATGCCCGTTTCAATAGTCTGATAACACAGGTGCTACGTCATGTGACTTGCTAAACATGTCCTTATGTAAAATAGCGTGAATAACCATTTGCTAAAGATATATGTCATTGTTGAACTGATACGTAGTGAAAGCAGTTGATTGAAACATGACTTGTGTCGCATTACCAGACAGATATCCTTCTTAATTATGATGTGTACTGACACCTGGAGCACAGGTGAGTTCTCAACTGTTACAAAATATCTTACTTTGTTTACTACGGATGGTGTACGACTTGTTGTAAGTCTCTTTCTAGATGATCCTGTTATTACAGTTTGATCCATGATCCTTTATTAACTGCAAAGGATGTCTTCATCTTAAATTCTAAATATCTGGTCTGAACTCATCTTTATGATCTGTATAAGAAAGGGCTGTTACACATCTTTCCGAAAAGTAACCACATTTTGGTGGCATTGCACTACCTACCTAATTCCAAGAAATGCCAAAGTGTGGTTTTGCCACCTCTCATTTCACCACGACTTTACTGTCACTGTAGTTTTTCATATGACGTGCCTGTCCCAAATCGTGTTAATATACTGTACTCTACTTTAGTGTATCGACTAGATACTTAGCTGCTTCGCCTTGCAGTTCTTAATGAGGTTTATTTGTGCATGATAATGTACTAACATGTTTTGTATTTAGTCAAGATCGAGAATGAGCATTGTCCAGTTCCTGTATGCAACGGCCATGACTGTGTATTGGTAGACGATTCTGATGGATGTAAGTCATGTCGTTGTGAAATATGTGGATTCCCTAAATGTCCAGATGGTTGTGAACTAAAAGAGGGAACACTTGAAGGCCAGTGTCCGTCTTGTCGTTGTGATGAGGCTCAAAAAATTAAGAACACTCATGTTGCATACTGTAAGTTGTCTTATTTTTGGATATCTTTTACGTATGGTACATCTTTTTGTCAATATTTATGATTACCTGAGTAAAAGAAAGCTGTATTTATAATGTAATGTTTTAATCTTGATTAAAAAATTTCTGACCAATCAGGAGTTATTCATAGTATTTAATAATACAAGATTTTTATATGGGAAGAAAATCTATTTTGTAATACAAGAATAATTCAAGACACTTAAAAATTTCTCTTAATTTACCAACTATATCAAAAAATTCCAGACAATATTTTTAATACAGATTAATGAGTGGACCTTACTGTGTAAAATCCTTTTCTTCTAGTGAAAGAGGAAGAGTCCACAGAACCTGATAAAGCGAACGACTTACAAAATCTCTCAAAGTGTCCTGAACCTCTTTGTTTGGAACACAACTGCAAGCTGGTGGTTGGAAGCGACGGCTGTAATATATGTTCTTGTGAGCCATCCTGTCCTTCAGTCCAGTGTGATGCTCCTGGTTGTAGCTTAGAAACTGACGATTCTCCAGGTCGTTGTCCGCAATGTCGCTGCTCGGTGGAGAAGATAAAAGTGGATGAAAATAAATGTTAGTGTTTAACATTAAACATAAAACCAGACAAGTGGACTTAACACAGTTTATAGTAAGGTTGATCACACCTTATAAGAACGATTTAACTTACCCTATTCTGCCCATGGAATTGCATCCTTCTTCATTGTTCATTGACAGTTATGAGTACTCACTGTTGCTCAATAACGCAGTATTCCACTAACTTGATTCTACAAGAATTATGGGTCGATCTTTGACAAATCTCACTTATTTTTGGAAAATCATTCACTATAAGTAAACACTATCTTTAAAGGATTCTTCCTAGCAAACCATATGCAAAAACGTTCACTGAAGCTGTAGTGGGCATTTTGATGGGGATATAATCGGTTGGAATAATGTAATTCCGGCTTCTTTCAGGTTGTTTAATCAAACTAAGGCACGAAACTGCATAGGAACTGCATTGGGAAACTCGATACTATGCGAACACAGAATTTTTGTGGATATTAATTTTTAGCCAGTTTATGACAATATTTTTTAGCTTGTCTTGTTTTCTAATTTTTTTCTTAGTAGTAAAAGAATAAGTCATCAACTTTGAAATCTTTAGTCACTGGTATCACATATTCTGGTAACTAGGTATCACACATTCGTATCAATAACAAAATTCGTTCCCGCTTTGCAGGATATAGTTTTATAATATCATATTCAAAATTAGTTCATTTTTCTGGGAAATTTTCTTTAAATATGTATTTTTCAAGCACCTCACACTGGATGTTTTTAAATTTAAAAATACTAAAATACTTAGCTGTCTTTGGATTCTCGTTTTTCATGGTTGTTAATTTTCACTTTCATGTCTGAAGAAAGTATATTGTATTTACTAAGTAATAATGTAAATAATTGGATCATTCATAAGGTACTGGACTGAGGACATATCAAAATATTTAATATATGTTATCGAGGTCACAGAAAGTTAGATTATATGAACAATTAAAAACAACTGAATACTTTATATATGAACATTAACGCTATTGTTGTTACGGTTTTTGTCGTTAAGCGTGTTTGTTTTGATTATTGGTACAAAAATGATTTAGTTTGTTTAATGAGAACTAAAGCGCTTTACGTCCCCTACAGGAAATTCCAAGCGACAAAACTCTGTACCAAACAATACATAACTTAGAAATTAAAGTAATAAAACATAAATCACAAGAATAATAATTTCAATAATCAATACTTGGATATTTCTGTTCAAGATCTCCTGTACTGCAGTAAATTCAGATACTATAGTTATTAAAAACATCGGAGTTTATTATTTGTGATGTCACTCACCCCTTCATATCATTTTCTTACTAATCAGAACATTGTCTTTTATATTATTTCAATTTGAACTTTTCAGCAAACGTTGTGAATGTGGACAACGTTACTAACATATGTCCAGAGCCTGTTTGTGCTGGCTACAAGTGTGAGATAATACCACGGGATAACGGCTGTAAGATGTGCAAATGCGAATATCCCTGCTCACGTGTAGAATGCAACCATCCACTTTGTGAAGTGGAGTCTAACCCTCCACCAGGAAAGTGTCCTGGCTGTGTGTGTAAAATAGGAAATCCAGAACCAGGAGACACAAATAGTAAGTATCAACTTTTATAGGAGTACATTGCTTTAGAAAAGAAAGGAACTTTAATTTATAAATGATCAATATATAAACAAATTATAGTTTACTTTGCTGTATATTTAAATATCTAGATGTATAATAGCAAAACGTACTATCAGTATTTTACTATATCGTTATATATTTAAATGTACAGTACCAAAACGTACTATCAGTCCTTTACTATATCTTTATATATGTAGATGTACATTAGCAAAACGTATTATGAATCCACATGATAGTTGTAACAGAATTAATGACTTCCAGAATAAAATTCATGTATACGTAAGCCTGCATCAATGTTAATTTTAAAGTTTATATGATAGTACTGATAGTATATATTAACAGTTGAAGTTGTTTTTAATCTAATTACATTTGTATGAAGAAATAGTGTAATTATTTATAGACTTATTGAATCAACATCAAAGTTTAGATCGTATGGATCCAAGTAGTTAGAGTAAACGAATGTAATATCGGATAAATATCGTGTAAGTGTGCTATTCTACAGCAAATGATTGTGCAATAAATTACCATTGATTCCGGCATCAGGCAGTTACGTGTTTTAAATTATGTGTGAAAAGTGTAAGTTCTAATAGCTGGACTTAATCATGTAAAGCAAATACCGTCATGGTATTCATTGTTTCTTTGACTGAAAACTTGTGAAGCATTGTGCTTAATAACAAACAGGTCTTTCATATATTTATGTCATAGGCATTACAAGCACAAATGTCCAATCATGTTTGTGATAATCTCTAAATTATTGTATTATTGACAGAAATTCAATTAGTTTCTTTCTTTCTTTTATAACACTTGTTTTAAATTTCTGTGCGATATGTGTTCTTGGAAAAAAATGTTGAATCGGTTTCATATTGTTACATGTTGCTATGTGTGAGTTCGTGGAATAGAAATACAAACTAATTAGTAATAACTTTGGAAAACGCTTTTGGAGTAATTGAGGTGTTGACTTTCTGTTTCTTTATAATTATTGTTTGTCTAAGTTCGGGTTACTAATAGTTAGTTTCCTTATTTGAAAATAAGCTAATATGACTGTGACATAATAAACTTAGCTTAAAGGTAAGAAAGTGAAATATTTGAAGTAAAAAGAATCGTATCAGAAATAAGACAGCTAGAATTTCTCATGTGTAATTATTGGTATTAATTACACCTGGTGAGTCAAATTAATTACAGAAAATTAATTGTGCTTTATAAGTTTAGTTTGAAATAACATGATGTCGTAGCCTGTCTCCGCAACAGTGAGCCTTAAACTTAGGGCTACATATTTTACATATATAACTTGAGACACAGCAAACTTCTGATTATTTCACAGTGTAATATCTCCAGACTAGCTCACCATGGCACAGTGTTATGTCTGCGGTTCAACCTGGTTTCGGTACCAGTAGTGGGCAGAGCACAGATAGCCCATTATGTAGCTTTGTGCTTAACTACAAACAATCCTTCAGGCTAGACGTATCACTAGAAAATGTATCACAGTCCTTTCTGGAAAAGGCTGTTTGCAAAATGAGAATTTTATACGATGCAGAACAGTAGACCATACCTAATTTCGAACGAATGATCTTGTAGTTTTCTTCACAGAATAAAGCACACACAGGATAGCTTTTAGACTAGCAACGCCCTCTAAAACAGTGCCCCAATTCAGCTTGAAGTAATACGTATGTCCAAAAAGTAAACGTATGGTAACATTTTCTTATCCTTCAAAAATCATTGCAATTATGCTAGTGGTAGTGCTTCTGGTAGTGTTAATGTGATAATACACAAATACATGAAAAGGTAAATATTCACAAGTCAAAGGTTTACAAATCAATGACTGTTTTAATGAAAAAGATGGACGAAGGAATTAAAATCACAGCAATCGCAATCGACCAAGTATCTGTGAACTGTTCTTTTATAGCTGCAATGGAATACCGTGCATCTAATCTGCTTACACGCTGTCTTAGAAGCCGACTTCCAAAAGTTTTGGATCTGTAGAAAGTTGATCAAAAAACTTGTTGCAATTGCAAATATGGCGTCGGGAAATAATGTGTAATAATAGTCAGCTACAAGAATAAATTCAAAGGTAATATATAATCCGGATCATTGTTCTTAATTGTGATTAACCTTTAATACTTCTAATGACACGATATAAATAAAACAATTTATCCAGTTTTAACTGTATCTTGTTCACTTCAAAATTTAACTCTATATCAAAACCAATTTTACCACTTTGAGAACTGTTTGAGTGATTATTATTATTGAAATATTTTAAGAGCTTAAACAGAATGTTTGCTTATTGAACTATATTTTATTTTTCCCCAGATGGACCAGAGGAGGAAAAAGACCCACAATAAGATGTCCTTTTCTGGTGTGCTGGTCACATCCTGTGTTAAAATATGTTTTGAAATCGCTGACTTCATAAATAGTTTCAGTTCTCTTATTTAACTTTTAAAAGGTTTTCTCGATCGTTTAAATAATATGTTTGTTTTAAACTGCACAATAACACGTTCTTCTCTCACATTAAAATTTTTCTTTCATTATGTTTATTTTCTGTGTTGTGTGTTTTATAACAGAAAAATCATACTTGGCTAAAGTCCAGTGAAAAGTAAATTTACAATCATGCACAGAACAGTAAGTATACATTTTATCACATACTTCTTTGTCTTTAAAAAATAAAAACACATTTTATGTTGTTTTGGGACACACATAATAGATATTTAACGAATAAATAAATTGATATGTATAAATAATGCACAACAGTTGTATTAACTTCAATACTTAAATGAAATGTTAAGAATCTCCTTAGAATTGGATTTATTTCAAAACAGCTTTAAAGTGATTCGAGCAGAAGTAGAAATCGTCGAATATAAAATACAACTAAAAGAAGGTTAGAAACTTGTATGTGAGAAATGTAGCTCCATAAAAGAAATATATGAAGAAACAAGATCTACACTTAGATAGGGATACTTGAACCGTTCTACTTTATGTAGAGAGGGACCGCTCTAGCGAAGGGTGCTCGGGAATTTGAAATCAAAAACTGTTGTTCAGAGATGAGGGAGATGGTGTAACCTATAACGTCGTAAACTTGTAGTGGAATCAGTCAGATGGTTATGTTACCACCAGAAGAATTTAAATTATCTTAAGTGCCACCAAGAGGCCTGAGAGTTCAGAGTGTATATACAAGGCCTGGCATGGCCTACTAGTTAGGGCATTTGACTTACAATCTACAAGTCGCGTGTTCCAATCCCCTTCGCCGAATATGCTCGTCTTTTGAGCCATATGTGTGTTATGAAGCGACGATCAATCGTACAATTCTTTGGTAAAAGAGTAGCCCAGGAATTAGCGGTGGGTAATCTTGACTAGCTGTCTTCTCTGTAATATATTTCTGTTAAATTAGGAACGGTTAGCGCAAATAACCCTCGTGTAGCTTTGCGCGAAATTCAGAACAAACCAAACTGTGTTCACCTAAGAGTGTAATTAATAATTTTGAAACTCCTAGAAGAGTGTGATAATATAAAAGTTAATTTTATCATAATAAATTTAATGGATAATCATGTATTTGTACAAAATTAAATGATTTAATGATATAAGTCTGTATTAATCTTTTTAGTAACTCTTATTTTTCGCTAGGTAATAAGCCCGGCATGACCAGATGGTTAAGGCACTTGACTCGTAATATAAGGGTCACGAGTTCGAATCTCCGTCATACCAAACATGCTCGCCCTTTCAGTCATGGGGGGCATTATTATGTGACAGTCAATCCCACTTTTCGTTAGTAAAAGAGTAGTCCGAGAGTTGGAGGTGGGTGGTGATGTCTTCCCTCTTGTCTTACACTGCTAAATTAGGAACGGCTAGTGTAGATAGCCCCTCGTGTAGCTTTGCGCGAAATTCAAACCAAACTCTAGGTGATAATTGATTTCTTTTATTGTACCATCTGGCACCCTTTATGTATTGTAATTTAATTTCAGCATTCAGTAATAAGCAATGCAATCTTAATTCATACCAACAAATAATATCTTACATTTCATCAGAATTGTTACACTTTGACACTACGTATAACAATTTTTGGTTTATCTACATTATTATCCATATAGTAATTTAGCTTAAAATTTAATTTGAGTAGCCCTGAAAAAAAATAGTTTTCCATAGTTATGTTAAACATGCAAATATATCACACTAATATAATGCGTCAGTAATAAGTTTACGCGTGTGCAAAGCTGACATCTGTCGTTCGAATCCTGGCGGTAAACGCAGTAGATAACTCAAAGTGGCTTTGTGTTAAAAGGACCAAATAAAACATAGTACGTCCAAACAAATAATGGAGCATTATATTCTAATTTATTTTTAATTTTACATCAGCGACATATCCGTGTAAATTCTTTCTTGCTTGAGCAATAAAATGAAACTCTTACAAAACAGTTTTCTTAGAGCGTAACTGACACACAACTTAACTAGAAAAAAGCATCTAACACATGTGTTTATCAGAACAGCCTTACTTGTAGCATGGTCTGTATGTATAAAATAATCAGTTTTTCAGTAGAACAATTCCACAAATATTTAATGCTTTGGAAACACTGAACATTTTATACTTTGCCAAATGGAACTGTGTGCTCGAATAAAATATATTGTAAATGTATTTATTAAACAAATCAAAGTACAAAATTTATAATTTTTAAATAGTTCTTTTCTCTTACATAGACTAAGTAATATAAGAATGTAACACTTATTATTTTATGTGTTGTCGAAAGGTGACATCTGGTCGAATATCATATCTGTGTTTAGAAACTCTTGTGTTTTCCATATAAGAATACAAACACAAAATATTAGGCCCTTAATAAGTTTCCAAGACATCTGACTAGCATAAGTTTTGTACTAATACATACAACTTTATGTCATATATAGAAATTTTATAAGTGTTTTTGCTTCACCAGTAGATGCTTTTACGTAATACAATTAAATTACGGCGACAAATTCGCCCACAATAGTAAATAGAAGCACTTCTGATTCGTTTCACGCCACGCTGTGGAAAGGTATCAGGTTATTCCAAGGGTCTTGTAACACGAGTCAAAGGTCAAAATAGGGACATGTGTTACAAATCATAATACATTCCAGGAACACTGGTTCATAAAATTGTTTACTTTTGCATTTTTGTCTTTGGAATATAAATAATGTATAATATAAACTCTGCATTGAACTTATAATGTGAAAAAAAAAACGTTTAATGTAAACAAGTAATAGCTTCACAAAAAACAATGTTAGCAATGTTATTATCATACATAAGTTTGAAGTGTGAAACTTTATTGGTCAGTTTTTATGTACTGTACTGTAGATTGTACATAATTATAAACTAAATAAACGAATGTAGTCGTCATGCTTACATTGTTTAGAAATGTTTCATGAAAATCACTAATAATAATTGAATAACTGCATAAGTGAATAATTGGAAGTCATCACTAACCTTTAATTCACAGTGAAGATTTAAATATCGACGCTGGTATATCTGAAAACATGTAAGCAAAATACGAAAATATAGATTTTGTTTCAACTAAAACTATTAATCTCGTTTCAACAATAAGAAATATTTGTTCAAACTCTTGAAATTTTGTATGCATTTAAGTATGAAATAAGCTCAAACTATATACAAAGGTGCAACCAGAAACAAATAAAACAAGTCACGCTTTCAGCATAGGTTAACATGAAACTAGTACCTACAATATGTATTCATATATACTGGCTATTATTTAAGCTGTAAGATATTTGAAACAACTCTTAATGTGATGAACCATTTATCACATAAATAACTGTTCATTGTTTTGAACTGTGGATCGTGTCATAAAGCCGTTCTAAATTAGTGAGATTATACGTTGTGTGACATAAGGTGCTGCTCAAGTTTATTATACCAAAACGTTTGAAACAGAAAGGTATGGGTTTGATATTTGCTTTGTAGTGAGTCTAAAAACCTTATTTTTAAGTTCGCGATATTTACCTCCATCAAAGATTGAATTGAAAATATAGGTTTTAAGTATAAATTGATGTAATTGTCTGGTAATTTTACTTAATACAAACATTTGTTTAAAATTCAGAGTAATATAAGTGTTGGCTTTTTTGTTTAATAGTATTTTCAAAATTATGTAAAGTTTCTACTTTTAATCTAAGTTGAATAATTCAGTAGCCAACGATTTTTTTATTTATTTTAAAAATGAACATATTTTGGATAGACTAAGTTCATATAAATGTCTAAAATCAAATTTACAAATATTTAGTTTGTGTGAAATCAAATATTCAATTTTGATTTTTGTTTCGGTGACTCAAAAACTGAAGGATTATAACGTTAAAAAGTCGGGTTTGATACCACAGTGGGCAGAGCACAAATAGCCCATTGTGTAGTTTTATACTTAACAACAACAAAAATAAAAACACATTTCTATTAATATTATTACTTTTGTGTTTTTCTGTATGTTTGTGTCTGATCTCTTTATTGGAAACTTGGACATTTAGAGGAAAACTTCTCAATGCAAGATCTAATAAATCTACACAAAGGGCTATCTGTGCTCTACCCACCATGAGTATCGAAATCCGATTTCTAGCGGTAAAGTCCGCAGAAATACTCCTGTGCCACTGGGGGCTGTCCTTATAATTTTAATTTATGTAATACCAATATCCGAAAGTAAGTAGTACATTCTATTTTTATAACTCCATTTCTTGTGATCAAAAGGTAAATAGTATGTTTAGAATGGAACTTAATTTCACTTTATTCTTTTCTTCTTACAAATTTTAACCTTGTTATCTATAATCAAATTTACCCGATTTAACATTTATAGCCGTTTGGTGTGACAAACGGATTTACCTCACAGTTTTACAAAAAGTATTTCTCACAGTGTAACAATCGCACCACATAATTTCAGGATCTAAGAGGGTCAGGTATAATGTTCTACTTCCTGTACTGATGTTTAATTACTTCATAGTATTGTGTGCCATCTTTATTCTCTATATGTAACTGCAGAGATAAGTATTGTTTAAATGGCGAACAAAACACTAAAGAGTGTGTTCACATTACTTTAAGCCACTTATTTAATTTTAATATTCATATTAGAATCATGTCTATTCACGTTCGACGTTCATCATTTGCACTGGTTTACAATTTTGCTTTATTTGGTATGCTAGTCTTGTATATTTCAAACAATCCCATATGCTCTAGTGTTTGTTCATTTTGTAGCATATTCTTTTTATATTAGTGTGTGTGTGTATATTTTATAACCATAATTTTTAAGCCAAAACAAAACACATTGAAATTAAACAAAATACGATGTATATTAAAAAAAAAAAAAATCCTAGGGTACAAGCTACAACCTCGGACTATAAAACGTGCGGTGGGGATGCACCATTTGTTAGTCTCACATAAGAATAATAGAAATTAGAAGAGCGATATGTGGGTGCTTAAGCCCACAACGTCCCATGTCTCTATCACCCATCGCTGCCTGCAGACAGTTGTAGAAAGGGACTGTTCTCCCAAGTTAAAATAAGAAAAAGATAAACATGAAAAGATGAAAATAAAAAAAATAAGGTACTACCATCTGGGGGTTAGTAAGATGAAACTTACTTCTTGAAGTTAGCATTCCTGCCCCCAGTATGATAGAGACACTAATTAACATGACATTGAACCATATCAGTATAAATCCGTAAACTTACCGCTGTACAAATATTTGACACTATTTGTCTAAGTCAGACAGCCGCGAAGCTCTTGTCACTATCGAATTTGGTAGAAGTTTGTCTGATTTTGCTTTACAATTTGGCCAGGTGGCTTTATTATAGTTGCAATTTTGATGATAAAGTTGTTTGTTTTAATAGGGGTAAGATAACCTGTATTGAGAAGTGGTGATTATGTATGACTGGCCTGATATGGAATTCTGTACATTTTAAACTTGAGTCATCAGAAATTATACAAAAATTTAGAATTGGCGTACAACAACGGGTCAGCGTTTGGTAACTGATTCAAACAGATTTTATATTATCAATAGAAGAACACTTTTCGGTTGCAGTACCATAACTGCTAATGGAATACATCTACTATCATTTCTAGAAACTTCAGATACCTACCTACTTAACGCAGTAGCAAATAATGTCACACAGTAGTTCCATTTCAGACATCCAAAACCTAAGACTGTTATGCCATACAGTGTCCAGTGCTTTCTCGATATCAAGGAAGCATTCGACAGTGCAATTTGTTTCGTTTGTTTCTTAAAGCTATCAATTACTGTTTCTGTTAATCTTACTGGGTCTAGATTTCCAGAAATCATTTTCAAATATTTCCATAAATATAGTTAATGTATTGTTTATTATATGTTCTATAATCAGCTAGCTAGGCTGATCGGTCGTCAACTATTTGGTTGATTCACTGGTTTTCCCTCCTAATGACTATATTTGTTTTCTCCCAAGAAGCAGGGACATATCGTGTTTTAAGTGATATATTAAGTATTGTTGTTAAGTGACGAAACAAGACCTGAGTCTCTTTCTTGAGTTGTATTTCTTGGTTATTTATTTTTCGTGTTTCTAATTGATTGTATCACTTCATCCATGGTGATATATTGTAATACTTCCTTAGTGTTAATGTTTTCTTCATTTTTTGTGGGTAATTTTGATTGGTTGTGTCCATTGAGAATTATGGAGGGTATATTTCGCTTTCTTTATAATAAACTTATTAACTTGGTTATAACAATGTGTGTCTAGATCATAAAATGTTTGAAATATGTTTTGAAGGTGATTTTAAACATTTTTGCTTTTCCTTGTTTGAGTGGGATGTTTTAGCGTTTGTACTCTGACATACATATTCCAACATGTTGACATTTAATATTTTATTGGGTGAAAAAAGACACCTACTACTGTTAGAGAAATATTTAGATTTATGTAAACGTTTAATATTAGACATTCATTCTGTGATTTTACGATCATTTCTTTAACTGATAGATTCGAAAGGTGTAGCACAGCAATTCTTCTGTTTAGATAATTTTTGTCGATTCTATCTTTTCTAATAATAGATTATTTTTAGTCTATCATTTCTATATAATATTGTTTCTATTAAACATATAATATCAGTTTTTGAAATTTCTATAACGTATTCGATTTCATGTCTCTTGGAAGCTAGCACACCTTGGATGTTGATATGAGATGTAATGAACTCTTGCATGAAGTATTCAGTGATCTCTGATGCAATCTGTGGTATTATCGGTGCCACGTGCTTCTGAATGACATTAATGAGCAATTGTGTAACGTCTTTTGTTTGTGTTGGACTGCTGTATCGAACTATAAAATCCAGTTATTATTTTTATTGTATTTGCAACAATATTTTCGTCTTACTTTTGTTTGATATCTATGTATTTTGTGATGATCATGTGGTTTGGGTTTTGCTTTATGAAGGCTTTTTGTATGTGTGAGAGTGACTCTCGTGTTTCCGCTCGTTTCTGTTTTTTTTTCTTTGGGGGGGTGTTAGATGTTTGAATGTAAGGTTTCATAGTACTGATTTTTGTATTTGCGGATTTTGTTTTTTCGTTATTGTTACGTATTTTACTACGTCATACGTTGGTTGTCTAATATAATTGTTTCTATGTTATGTAGCCTGTTTATAACGTCTTTGTACTTAGTACACCCTTCATACTTAGTTGTAGTTACAGCATTTCGGCTTTGACTTATCCTTTGTATCCCTAGAGATATGACGTCCATCCCCGCAACCAACAAACACATCTTGGGGTGGCTTTACATGTCGCTGAGACATGTTTAAAGCGTAAGTAGTGGAGGCATAGTGTTACCATGACTGTTGAGGTTTCTGTTTCTTCTACTGCGAATCTTTGGTACCATAACACAATATCATTTGTAGGTTTTTATGTTATGGCTGAAACTGTCCGTTCCACTTTTAAGTGTGGAAGTTTATTTCGGTTAAGACACTTTGACCTGGTCCACACCTATTATGTAGTGTACATCTGGCTATCGTCTTGACTTGTGTTTTGTTACCAGGTAGATGTAATTTAATTTTCCTGGTTCAACCACGTCCCAGATCATTCCTGATTAAATCTGTTGTTTCTTTTCCTTAATTAAAATATCCTTTTGGTTTGATGTTAATAATGTTAACATTTCGTTTACTCACTTCAACAACTAGTTGAGATTCTTTATACTCTCCTGGTATACCTTCAATTATTACTATTATAAATTCGGGCGTGGTTTTAATCGAAGGGCTTGTATTTGTTGTGTTTCTGATTTCATTTGTTTACCCTTGTTTGTTTTCTTTTTTTATATTACTAATGTAAAACCTTCCACGTGCGTTTGAATATAGTTTCTGCTTTTGATTTATTATGATCATCCAATGTTTCATGTGAGGAACTTTCTATACCAAAGTATACAAAACTGGTACGAAGATTTTCTTGGAGTTTGTGGATTACAAAATACTTAGCTTCAGCTACGTTTTCCAAACTCCCGAACGAAGTTAGAGTTGATTTACTTTTCATGTTCAACCTTTGCCACAGTTATGATAAAGGGGATAGGGTTTACTTCTGCATTTTCATATATGTTATTCTTATTACTTCTATTATTAGATCCACTTACTTTTTGTAACTTTGGTGAATAGCTTTATTGTAATGTTCGTGGTGGGCTTCGCATTCATTGTCTTCATGGTGTCGCCAGTTGGTCTTTTCGCCTCCGTGGAAGGGTCGACGCTAGCTGGGCGATTCTTTTCTGGTTGACCTTTATCGGTATGTGTTCGCGTACTTTAATTCACTACAGGAATCCAGAAAGTCCTCTTGCGCGTGTAAGTCGTTGTGCCTCTGTGTAGCTCTGCTATACCAGTGAAGTATGCCGAAAGGTGAACAAGCCTGTATGGACGGGTACTGACATAACAAGTTAGTGTATTTTGAGGAGCAGTAAGACGTTTATCCTAGCCAGTCAACGAACCAAGAATATTCTCTTCCCCCAACAAACCAGTCAAAGTTTCACATCAATATTTATATCTTGAAGACCTGGAGAGTCAGGCACTAGGTGGACCCTTTCCTCCATCTGTACTGGTGTTGTTTCATGTTTGATACTTGGATTTTGTAGCCTGGTTTCAATGTATATCTGTTAGTTTCGGATGACTACTTTCCTTTTCAAGGCTAGGGTCGTTTATGTTACCGGGATACGTCTATTTATGAGATTATATTTACTGTATGACTGTATTTTGTGGTGTTGGTGATATAACGAGTAGTTATATTACTTGAGGTAGTAAGTGTTTAAGATGTTCAATGACTATTTTGATTATTAGTGTGATACTGTTTTGTTCGTTTCTGTATTGTGTCAGAAATTCATAGAAGATATTTCTTTCCTGTTTCTATTAGTTTATTGATGGTTTCATTTTGTTGTATTATAGCGTTTGTATGTTGTGTTTTTCTTTTGTTGGGTTTTTTTTGTGAATTTAAGTGAGTATTCTTGTTGCCTGTGTTGTAGGTTATTGTTTTGTGATGGTTTCTTTAGGTATCGGTGTGAGCAACAGAGATGTTCTTCTGTGTTTTGTCAGTTACCTGAATTTGTACATCTGTTTCTTTTGTGTTTATTAGCCATGTTTTATTTGTATATATTTTTGACATTCCTTATAGTGTGCTGTGTGTTGCTGTTGGAAGTTACAGTAGTGTGGTTGTGTGTTAACTCTAGACAGTCTGTATTTCTGTTTTATCTCCCACACTTCACACAGCGTGGGAGAGTTGCATGTGGTAACCACATGCTGATATTGTTAGTAGCAGCAACACTGAGTTACAACTATCACTGGTGTTCTTGTCGTTCTACCTTGTATTTTTGATACTAGAGAATGGTACCATTTGATAACACCCTGTGCATCTCTTGTGTTTCGTGTACATGTACTTTTATTAAATTGGCGAGTTTCTGTGTTCTGTTTGAAAAGATTATTTCTATTTGGTAAATTGTATTTGTTTTGTGTGTCTGTTCAGTTTCAATTTATTCGTTTGTGATGCTTGGATGTATATCGTTTATTACAAAATACTTTGAATTTGGTTTCGATTGGCAAGTATATTGTAATAGTACCGGGTGTGCAGGCGTCCTGGAGTTAATCTTTTAACAGGCGGTCAAAATCAGCGGTCTCCTTCCCTTTGATGAAAACACCGTCCTTAACTAGCCTTACTGTTGTTGCAATATTGACCTCTGGTCCCCCGCTGGTGCAGCGGTAAGTCTATGGATTTACAACGCTAAAATGAGGGGTTTGATTCCTCTCGATGAACTCAAAAGATAGACCGATGTGGCTTTGCTAGAAGAAAACACACAAACATTGACCTCCGGTTTACATCTTGTTACTTCTATCGCTAATTGGGGTTGGCGATACTTGACTAGGACACCTTGGATAATGATAGAGTACTCTGGAATTTGTTTTTGCGCTGTGTTTAACTGTGTGATCGTAATTACTGTTTGTGGTGTTAGTTATACTTGGTGTTACCTGAATAAAATTATCTTCGTTCACTTCATGACGTTGTTGTTTAACTTTGTTTACTTCTTTTATTATTTATTTATGGTATTTGTGCGTTTTCATGTTCTTCTTCATGTTGTGTGTGCAACGTGGAATTACGTTCTTTATGATATTTAAGGTGCACTTGTTTAATTGTGTTGGACAAACAAAATACTAACAGCTGTTTCGGTTTAAATTCTCCATCTCCTGAGAAAATAGAGATAACCGGGGGTGCTCAGAAAGGTACTTTCTCTTCACCCCACGCTTGATTTGAGAATGAGATTGAGGGACCAGAAAAAAAAAATCTATATCTGAAGAAGAACGAGATCATCCTGATAGTAATGATATTAGAGTCGTGATAGTCAGCAGGCAAAAGATTAGCGAAAAACCAACACCAAGCACCTGATCTGCGTAGATATCACAAAATCAACGACAAATATATGACTTAGGGTCCTGGGATTTATAAATCCAATGCCACAATTTAGATGTGGGGGAAACGAAAAAACCCCGAAAAAACCCTGGTGCAGATTTATCCAGGTAGTGCCTGTATAGATAACGTGAGGAAGAAGGAAGGTCTGAATCATAGTTCTAATTGAAGTGAGGGGCTAGTTCACTGTGAAATCTTGTGAATTTGGATATCGAGAAAATATTAGTGGGAGATGGTGAGTCCGACTCCCTGTTCAGCTGGATTGCAGGTGATGGGAATTCATTGTTCTGGAGGTCGCTTGTGGGTGAAGGAGGAAGTTTTCGGTAATGGCGTAAGCTTTACTTGAGCTGCGAGAAAGGGGAGTATCATGGAGAAGATTCAGAAGTCTGATTCCATGGGTTGGTGGGAGGTGGAGAGTCCGCCTCCCTATCCAGTTGGACTGTAGGTAATGAAAAACAAGCACAAGCGCAAGAAGAGCATAGGACTGATAAGAATTCAGGTCCTTGGGTGTTTTGTTCTTCTTCGTTTGTCTGATTTGTGTCTTCTTGCAGTCTTAGTTTGTACCTTCTGAGTGTTAGTAATCTTGAGGTCGGTCTGAACTAGTGCGTTTGTAATCTTGGTTCATGCGATTTGTGTCTGGTTTAAGGTTGTAGTGCTTGAAATTATAGCTGTGGTCTGGCAAAATTTGCCGTGTGTTTTCATTCGCTCGGTAAGTCCGGACATATTGCTGGTATTGAAGGTTGAGGGCATCAATGTAGAGCTGATAGAGGATATTTGGATGTTATTCCTGCTTGAGTCTGGATTGAGTGATGAATCGATACTTGGCTGCTGAAAGTCGCCCATAGGTTGTCTGTTTCGTCTGGGAGTGTTATATGACTACGGATGGGTGAAGCGGCGACGTGGGGGTTAGGCGCTGAAATGGAAGATATGTTAGAAACACCCATTGTGCAAGATGTAGTCAGCACTATGTTTTGAAGTTGTTAATATCTTGATAAAGTGGGTGGGCCGGTTAGTACGCTTAGAAAAAATACAATGGAACTGCATGTAGCCTGGTTTGGGTCTTACTTTCATGGCTTGTTTGATTTTGTCTGGTTCGATACTTGGGTGAACGCTTCTGAGAAACACTGAGAAAAGGCTAACTGGACTTTATGTGTGGGAACAACTGATGTTGAATATGGTATTCCATGGTTGGCATAAGTATTCGAAATCCGCAGGTGTAGAGGACTGGATGAAAATACCACCCCGTCGAAGGATTTGAGTCCTGGAAGGGTCGATAGTAGCGCTCGGCGTGGCCTGAGCGATGAACGTGGCTACTTGAAGAGGCGTGACGTTGGACGGTAGGCCGTCGACGATAAGGGGAGACTGGTGGGGTCACTGGCGTGAAGGTCCTGGCATATTAAACAGCATGATATCAGCACGTGTTGCTTGCTCGGTGGCTAGAACAGAAGAGAATGTCGTTGGTGTTTGGGTAAGATAAGTTCATACCCTGGAGGGTCAGGTTCTCTGTGACCTCTTTCTCCTCCCCGTACTTATGTTCTTGACGGATTGGTATTTATAACTGTAAAACTGAATATTATTTTGATCCTTTTCAGCGCGACTCGTAATCCGAGGGTCGCGGGTTCGCGCCCGCGTCGCGCTAAACATGCTCGCCCTCCCAGCCGTGGGGGCGTTATAATGTGACAGTCAATCACACTTTTCGTTGGTAAAAGAGTAGCCCAAGAGTTGGCGATGGGTGGTGATAACTAGCTCCCTTCCCTCTAGTCTTACACTGCTAAATTAGGGAGAGCTAGCACAGATAGCCCTCAAGTAGCTTTGTGCGAAATTCCAAAAAACAAACAAACAATACTTTTCAGGACAATGTCCATGTATTGTTGCTCGTATACAATGATTATTTTATTCTATTAGCAGAATGTCAAGTTTGTTGGTGGCATTTTTGTTTATTGTTTAATACATATATATATATATATATTTAATATTATTATTTTTTAATTATTATTTAAAATTTATATATATATATATTTCTTTTTTATTTATTTTTATATTTAAAATATAAGTTAACTGGGGAGAGATATTTAGGACTCGCTTCATCATGTATGAGGTACCTGTCTAGTTCGAATTACTATGCGAACTAGACCGGCTAGGACAGTTCCAGTTTGACTGTGTGGGTATTTGGGTATTGATGTTGTTAAATACCCAGGAGGGTCAGGTACATTTGACCTCTTCCTCCCTCCCGAACGATTATAGCGTCTGTCTTTAGGGTTTTTTTTTTTTTTAAAGCTTTGGGCCAGAGTAAAAGTATAACATCATATTCAGGTCCATTTCAGGGCTCAGTCCATGCATGGACGAACAAGAAGTTTTTTTTTTGTTTTGTTTTTTTTCCATTTAATTTTTTTTTTTGTATTTTCATATATATATATTTTTTTTGTATTTTTTCTCCTTTTTCTCGATTGAGAGAATGCTACTACTACTTGTAGTAACACAAACACTCACACAGAAAAGAAAGTAATAATAATTCAAAAAGAGAAGAAAAATAATAATAATGATTAAAAAAAAGAAAATAATAATTATAAAATAAAAGAAACAAGGACTAAGTGTCTAGTGCATAGTGGCCAGCTTGTGTTACATTTCTTAAATATATGTTAAAAGGGGAAAGGTATTTAGGACCATTTACATCATGTACGTGATATCTGTCGAGATCACACATTAAGTCATTTTTGTGCCAATTCTTATTGAAATATTTTAGAGAATTATGCAAGAGTCTTTCAGCTATTGTATCTATGTTTGCATACTTGTGCATGAATGTGGTTGAGGTGCTACGTAGTACTTTGTATGCTGAAGTTAGTACAGAATTTTGTATACGTTGAAGTTTCTGTACATGTGTGGGTGCTATGTTAATCCAGGCAGGTGATGCATATTCTATTGTTGGTCTAATGTACGTTTTGTAGATTTTAAGTATGTTGGACAATCGAGATACTCATACGTATTTGAATTTCCCGCCTTTGCATCGCGCGTGCGTACATCACCAAGCAAAAGCGCATCCAGTGGATTTTAATACAGAAAAAGAACTAAATAAGGTGAAATTATGCATTTTAATTTTTAGTTGATAACTGAACGCTGTTCGAAAACACAGTAAAATTGAATTACACAATCAAAGAATTTACTTTTATTTAATTTATATGTACTGTGGGATCTTTTCAATATATTTAAGTCTTAAGAGATTAAACCTGACAGTATTTTACACAAAGGTGTTATTACACATGTTTATAAAGGTGGAATTTCACATACATTTGTATTTAATTACTATTGTTTTAACAACAGTGTGTAGGTTTTTACCAAATATAGTATTTGTATAATTCACCAACGTTCAGATTTAATTATGTTAAAATTCATTATGTCTAATTAGTTAATAAATAATTTACTTACTGTATATGTCTATTTTCTAAATAATCATCTAGCACCTTCAAACCCACACAAACCTTGTGAAAGTATGGAATACGTAACAAGTGTTCTGTAGGACACTTACAATTTCAGTTTCACAAATCTTTCATATTATAACCAATAATCGCTCTACAGATGAAAAATACATGTTCTGTAGATTCTATAAATCTAGGTTCTGACTATGAAAGTGACGTTCACAACTCTATACATCTAACTAGAGCAGTGGTTCCCAACCTATTTTATGCCCCGCACCCCTAAAAAAATGTAATATGTTCTCGCACCCCTCACAATAATTATTTATTTAAGAATAAAGGTGAAGGTGGCCAAAACAAATGTTATCTCGCACCCCCTGTAACGCTATCTCACACCCCCAAGGGGTGCGAACACCCCTGGTTGGGAACCACTGAACTAGAGAGATCTGTGTTGAACAAAACAATTCTATTATAGCAGTTGGTGCCCAAGAGCTGTGTCTGTTACGTGAGATTTAAACACTGCAGGTGTGTGACACGACTTTCCTTGAGCACTCTGGACTGAAAACAAGAACAATAAATTGTATAATTTATCTTTACATTGTTTTCAAACTAAATGTGACCTGTTGACATCTAAGGTTGTACTTGAAACAGTGCGATGTTTCAAAAAATGTCTTTCCAGGAAACAAAACAAGCGAAAAGGAGAAAATCGTGTGTTTGCTGGTACAAAGATAGCATTAATACAATAAAAGAGATGAGGTTGGAAACAGTAATGTTGGATCTGGGGAACAAGTGTGTTCTACTTTGAACATTAATCCAATTATAGACTTGAATTGAATTTTATCAGTAGTTGATCCTTTCTAAATGATCAACAAATTTTTAGAAATCAACAGTTTTGATATTATCATTTTCGCCCACCCCTTACCAGTCAGATACTTATAATGTCTCACATAAACAAAGTATAACCATTGGAGCTATCTGTCTCACATCCATTAGGTTACGTAATTTGGTTACACACATGTATCCGTATTTGATTGTTGAAACAAAGTTTACAACAAAGACATTTAGGTACATACACTTTTAATTTAGTCTAAACAATTACCCAGTTGCAAAATCACATGAAGTAAGAATGGACGAAACAATAGCCAGATCCACTGTGAAATTTTACGTTGTCAAAAATCACCAAGTATTGTAATGTTATCCCAGCAATACCTATCTTGTTTCTTTACTTTTAGAAAACAATCAACAAAACGTGTAGTCACAATCAGACTCGATTTCAGCAGGTATGAAAATAATCAGATCCGGCATTAGGAAGTAGGAAAACAATTACCAGAGCTTGTAAATGTAAGGAAGACTGGATTTTATACATAGAAAAAAATTACCAAAATGTGTAAGTAGAAACAAGTCAGGTTTTAACTGGTAGAAAAACGCTCTCCAGAACGTGAAACTACAGTTAACACCGACTTTAACAGGTAAAAAGCAAACAAAAACACCAAAATGAGTATACAATTAAGTCCTGCTACAGCAGTTAGGAAAACAATCTTAGACCATGTAGATGCAATCAAGAGGGCCTTAACAGTCAGGAAAACAATAATCTTTACTCATAAGCAGAGTCAGACTCAACATTATCAGGTAAAAAACAATCAGTTCCAGCTACAAAAGGAGGAAAGCAATCACAAGAACGTGCAAGTACAATTAATCCCGTATTTATCTTGTAGAAAAACAGTCAACAGAACGTCTAAGTTCGATGAAGCCTGGAACATGTACAAAAACGTGTATGTACAATAAAACCCACATTTAGCAGATAGAAAAATATTCAGCAGGATGTGTAAGTACAATAAGACCCGAATATAAGTTGTAAGAAAATAACCATCATAGCGTGTAAGTACAACCAGAACAGTTTTAATGGGTAGGAATATAATTAAGTCAGGCTTTAACATGAGGAGAGTAATATCCAGAACGTGTAAGATAATCTTTAGAAAGTAGGAAACTAGTCACTAAAAAGTTTAAGTACAATTAGACCCAAATTTAATACGTAGAAAAACAATCATGAAAACGCGTAAGTTCAATCAAGTCCAGTTTAAACTTGTTAAAAAATCACGAGAATGAATAAATACTATGTGACTCGGTCTTAACATGTAAGAAACAGTCAGACCCATCTATCACAGATGGGATAACAATCATCAAAACGAATAAGTACAATCAGCTTGTGTTTAACATGTAATAAACAAATCAGACCCATCTATCACAGATAAGATAACAAACATTCAAATGAATAAGTACAATCAGCTTGTGTTTAACATGTAATAAACAAATCAGACCCATCTATCACAGATAGGGTAACAATCATCCAAACGAATAAGTACAATTAGCTTCTTTTAACAGGTGGAAAAACAATCGGCAAATTGTAAACGTACAATTAAGTCAGGATTCAACTGTTAGGTAAACGATTATCAGAATTTATAAGTGAAATTATTCCTAGCCTTACGAGATAACAAAAGAAACACTAAAAATTGTGAATATAATCAGACCTAGGTTAAACCTACAGAAAAACAATCTCCAGAACTAGAATGTACAACCAATATTGTCTTTAAAAGATTTTTTTTTTTTTGAAATTTCGCACAAAGCTACTCGAGGGCTATCTGTGCTAGCCGTCCCTAATTTAGCAGTGTAAGACTAGAGGGAAGGCAGCTAGTCATCACCACCCACCGCCAACTCTTGGGCTACTCTTTTACCAACGAATAGTGGGATTGACCATCACATTATAACGCCCCCACGGCTGGGAGGGCGAGCATGTTTGACACGACTCGGGCGCGAACCCGCGACCCTCAGATTACGAAGCGCACGCCTTGACGCGCTTGGCCATGCCAGGCCCCCTTTAAAAGATAGAGAAAAAAGAACAACAACACCAGAACGTGTAAATACAATAAGACCCAGCTTTAACATGTTGGAAGTACAATCACAATTAACTTAAGTATGTAAGAAAATAAGTATCAGTACATGTATAATAAGTCCAGGCTTTAATTAATTAGTAGAAAAACATCACCAAAACATATAAATGCAATTAAGTCTGGCTATAGCAACATGAAAACGATTACCAGAACGTGCAAGTACAATGAAGGTCATCATCAACAATTAGAAAAAATAATCTTTCTAATGTATAAATGCAATCAGATCTGGTTTTAATTTAACAAGTACGAAATTAATAATCATAATAGGTGAGCAGAATCATAACCAGATTTAACAAGTAAGAACAGAATTACCAGGACGTAGAAATATATTCAGAACCAGTTTAGCAGGTAGGAGAATAAACAACAGAATATTTAAGTGTAACCAAATCTGGTTCTATCACATAAGTATTTAACGCAGCTGTTTTGTAGTATATTGCTAGAGGAAGAAAAAAAAGGTGACCATTGGCCATAGTAAAGGTGTAGAGATGATGACGTCATAGTGCCATGAAATGGAACCAGAAGGCACTGACGCCATGACACATAGAATTAGTTTGGTTTGTTTTGAATTTCGCGCAAAGCTATACGAGGGCTATCTGCTCTAGCCCTCCTTAATTTAGCAGAGTAAGACTAGAGGGAAGGCAGCTAGTCATCACTACTTTCCGCCAACTCTTGGGCTACTCCTTTACCAACGAATAGTGTGTTTGACCAGTATATTATAACGCCCCTACAGTTAAAAGGGCGAGCATGTTTGCTGCGACCAAGATTCAAATCCGCGACCCTCAGATTACGAGTCGAGTGCCTTAACCACCTGGCCATGCCTGGCCGATAAGCAGAAGTTATCATTACAACGGAAGTTCAGAAAACGTGTTTTTAGTTCCACGAAATATAACCTAAAGGTATAGTGAACATATTTACCATAACATATAATTACAAATAAAGGTCATCTTCAATAATTAGGAAAATAAACTTTCTAATGTGTGAGTGCAATCAGGTCTGACTTTAATTTGACAGGTACGAAAATTATGAATAAACATATCATTATTACGTTTCTTGGATCCAAACTTAGATAACAGTTTTTGTTTTCACACATGCTAACAGTGATAATAACCATAATATGTACAATATAGTCCACACATTATGAATATGGCATTTCTAGGTTGTAAATCCATATTTGGCAGTTCTTTAGGATTTTTTTATGTTGAGGTTATGTGAAGGCAGTCATAATGGATCAAAATATACTTTTTCATTTTGATAAAAATAAATATAGATCCAGTGACTACCAGGTTTATGTCTGGTATCGAAACAGACGACATACAGATGTTTTTCCACTTGATCAGGTAGTTGATCAATAGTATACGCACCTCCATGCTTCTTTCGTGTACACAAATCTTGTGAGATTATCAAATTAATTTCTAGAATGTTCATAGTTTCATAGGTGTCAGTTACGAAATTTCTAAAGTTTCTAAAAGTGAGTGGACTTTTGTATGTGACTAACATTTACGGTGTTGAGTAAGGTACTACCACAAAGTATTTCAGTTAGTATATTTCACCAAGTTAAAGTGTGAATCTCCAGCACATAGATCAGGTGTAATACCAAAGGTAAAGACTGTGTATCCTCTCTAGTATTCATCATATATTATATCAATTTGTTGATCTTAAAACTTTCCTTTTCCACTAAATAAAGTTTCATAGCTTTGTTAGACATCATGATAGACATCATGTTGAAGAATTGAGTAGGAATCTGTTTTTCATCAGCATTGATTGCTGCAAAAATGATACTGTAATGTTTAAAACTGTACATATTTTTCTTCCAATATCCATTAAATGCATCGTTATCAAATTATCCTATAACAAGACGTATAGGTATTTGATTTAAAAATGCATTATTAATACATGCTTCTAAGCTTCTAGGGGAATTGCAAACGATTTGCACACTATATATATCTCAAAGGATACTTAGCTGTTCCTCTCTGAAATGCTTTAGCTTGCGACAGAACAATTGTCAGACTGATATTGATTTTTCTAGTGCAGTAAACTGTAGTAAAATTTGAATTCAGATTCATCATTTGACGTAAAAAAACGAATCTTTACTTTGTGTGTGTCTGAGTTTGACTTACACCATGAGGTAAGAACTTGTTCTGTAAAAAGATATCTGACTAAAGACGATCAATCATGGTGGCTGTTTGACTACCACATCTATTTATGCGGTGATCTTTGATTCCATCATTTACACAATCATCAAAATCAAGACCACCAAAATTACATTCTGCGTATTTACATCAATTTTTATGTTCTTTACATTAATATCAATAATTCAGAAACATTGTCTGGAAACATGGTTTGTATTGAGGTATTAAAGATTTTTCAGTAATCAGTTTTCATCCTAAACGATTCATATCGTACTAGGTTTCACGATATTCAAGAAATCACAGAGCAAATAAATTCTACTGTGCATATTAACAGTATATGGAGCTATAGATGGCTCTGTTATGCTGTGATTATTATCAAATCCAAGTATTACTTATAATACAGAGTCGACAGTTATAAAATCTCCAACTATTACATTAATACTTATTGTCCGGGTGAATAAATATTTCATTGACTCCGGCTTAGAAAGTGATTTTTCCATGTGGTTTAGGGTTCTGATCAATTTTTTAGGTTCTTTATAGTGACCTGTCTAATATAACTTGCTATGACAGCAGAGTGAGAGCTAAAAAAGTAGACTGATAGATTTTGGAAGACGAATGAAAATTTTTCAGAAAGTTGTTGGCAAAATAATTTATAGAACTGACATCACATACAACTGATCCATGTTGGAAAATGAGAAAAAGAGTTATGCATTTTGTTTTATGATGGCAAGTCATTCAGGTCTGTTTCAGGAATCCAGATGTTAAATTCATTGGAATATACTTTCCATTTTATAAAACAATTGTCTGTTTTTACATCTTCCTCTTTCGGGTAATATTACTTTAACAGCCTAGATGTCACTGGGAGAGCTTATAATTAGTTTTAGTTGAAATTCATAATTTTATTCATTTAATTTTTATCCAAGATAGCCTTGCAGTTTATATACTGTGAATTTTATTCTATTCTCTCATAAATCGCAAATATTTCGTCTATCCATCAAGAGACATAACCTTTCTGAAACTAACACTCCACTTTGTTAATACATAGTTGATTGCTCACTTTAAACTGAAATTTTACTTCAGTGGATGATTTGTGAAGTGTTTTCTCTCTTTTAATGGCCTGGCATGGCCAAGCGCGTAAGGCGTGCAACTCGTAATCCGAGGGTCGCGGGTTCGCGCCCGCGTCGCGCTAAACATGCTCGCCCTCCCAGCCGTGGGGGTGTATAATGTTACGGTGAATCCCACTATTCGTTGGTAAAAGAGTAGCCCAAGAGTTGGCGGTGGGTGGTGATGACTAGTTGCCTTCCCTCTAGTCTTACACTGCTAAATTAGGGACGGCTAGCACAGATAGCCCTCGAGTAGCTTTGTGCGAAATTCCAAAACAAACAAACAAACAAACTCTTTTAATGTTACGATGATACGATTTATTATAAGAAATAATGAGATGTTTTACTACAGTGATATATTTCCATGTTTCACGATGAGTAAAATAGCCTAATATTTCATTTTAAAAGTGCAATTAAATATTTTTACTATAGACTCTTTTGTTTCTTTATGTATAATAAAGAAGTAAATGCCTTATTTCTTGAGATATCATTGAAACAGACAATTAGCAAACCCTTTTCCAGCGTCAGTTTGATGTTTACAAGGTTTTCCACCGATTTTAGAATTATATTTAAATAGTTTATAAGTGTTACGCCTATTTTATTCTTAAATTTAGCCTTAAATTATGAATTTTCATTTAATAACAAATATTCATGGCTGGGATACACACAATTTTATCAGATTAAAAAATACTCACTCTTTGTTTCCCCTTACAGGAGATATTTATGTTATATCTACTCTGTAGACTTGAAAAGTAACCAGAGAATATCGAGCATTTGTGATATTCTGTTATTTCTGGATCTTTTAAATGGGATGGAACTTTTAGGGGCTGACACCGATATGTAAAACACACAATAACCATAATTATTTAAATTATAGCTGTTATTTTATGCTTCATTAACTTCTATTGTTTTTTTTTTGTTCAGAAAAAGTAAACCTCTGTTCTTTGCTGCGAACATTATCTTTTGCAAGCCAAACCAACATCAAAAACACAGACTAAAGATTATTGATAATACTAAGACCAACAACTTCCTCTTATGATAATGGGAAACAAAATTTCCATTGCACATCAAACACCATCAGAACTATTGAATGGTGCCACTTTTGATTGGTCAAATGTGAAATAAAAACAGTCATATAATTATTACCACGACAACACTTAGTAACTGGGCACTTGGTCTCCCAGAAATAGATATGGTTATATAAATAAGTCTATATGGAAAGCCTGGTAACACCCCCTGATTACAGTTACGACAGAAAGTGTTCGTACCCCTGAGTCCCGAGTGGTTCTTTTGCTCATAACTTAAAACATATCACGAGTAGGCTAATAGAAGTATGACATATTATAAATATTATACTAACACACATCTCCAAAATTTTTATGTAAATTAAACGAAAAAAACTGTTTATAAACAAATAACCAAAAAATAGGAGGAGCAGAAATTGTTCGTACAGTTCAGAACGTGTAAAAAACCTGATATTCCCGTAAAAATTTTGTTTAGTTTGGTGAATAAACTACATTATACCATTCCAGAACTAGACACTGGGTTCATAATTATTAGAATTTAGCCAGCAAAAAATATACTTCCAGCAATGAAGCGCTGTCTACGTCATTATCTGCTAGGTCATCATGGCGAACAGGAAACAACTGTCCAGTGATTTAAAAAACCGAATTATTGTAAAATACAAGTCTCGTGTGTCTCTTTTCGGTATTGCTACACAACTTAATGTGCCGAAATCTACTGTTCAAAGCTTAATTGCCAAGTTTAAGTTTACAATATCAACTGCTAACCTCGTTCGTTCCGGACGCCCCACTAAAATTCCAGAGAGAACCAAGAGGAAGGTTCTCAGAGAAGTTAGTAGGGACCCTCGTTTAACACGTAATGACATACAGAAACTGGTAAGGGAAACTGGGGTTAAAGTAAGCACCTGTACAGTTACGAACATGTTACGCTCTTCTTGTTTCAAAGCATGCCGTCCTCGTAGAACTCCATATTTAAAGCCTGTTCATTTAGAAGCACGATTGAAGTATGCAAGAAAGCATGTAGATAAACCATTTACCTATTGGAAGAGTATTCTTTGGTCAGACGAGACTAAAATCGAACTTTTCGGCCACAATGATGTTCGTTATCATTTCCGTAAGAAAGGGGAACGAAATCTTCTAAAAAACACCGTCCCTACAGTTAAACACGGAAGTGGCTCGATCATGCTATGGGGTTCCTTCAGCTCTTCTGGTGTAGGCAGCCTTCACCACGACAACGGAATCATGAAAAAAGAAGAGTACGTTGATATATTAGGCACTTATATCAAGAATGATGCTTGGAACTTGCGACTTGGGCGTCGTTGGATCTTCCAGCACGACAATGACCCTAAGCACACATCGAAATATATGCAATCCTGGTTGCAGAGGAACCATATAAGTGTTCTGGAGTGGCCATCACAGTCACCCGATCTCAACCTAATTGAAAACGTTTGGCATGAGTTGAAGATCAGGGTTCAGTAGCGTCATCCGAAAAATTTGCAAGAGTTGGAGGCCTTCTGTAAAGACGAATGGAAGAAAATACCATTCGAGTACTGTTAAACGATCATTAAAGTAGACGCACGAACACTTTCTGCCCCTCCTATGTTTGGTTATTTGTTTATAAACAGTTTATTTGTCGTTCAATTTACATAAAAATGTATCTCGATGTATGTTAGTATAATATTTATAATATATAATACTTTCATTATCCTAATCATGATACTTTTTAAGTTATAACGAAAAAACTACTCACGAGGCAGGGTAGGAACACTTTTTATCGTGACTGTATATTTGTTTGTTTTGAATTTCATGCAAAGCTAATGAGGGTTAGTTGTGCTAGCTGCCCCTAATTTAGCAGTGTATGACTAGAGAAAAGGCAGCTAGTCATCGCCACCCACTGCCAACTCTTGGGATACTTTTTTTACCAATGAATACTGGAACTGAGTGCCACATTATAATTTGAACCTGTTTTTTGTAATGGAGCTACGAGTCCACAACCCTCACATTGCAATGCAAGCACCCTAACCACTTAGCCACTTTCTTGATTAAGAAAGGCAGAAATTACTGTTATACTGTGTAGCAACTAGAAAATAAATCAAATTTGAAAATGTTAAAGTTTATGAAATTTATGATACCTTTACATTACTAAATAAAAATTATTTAATAACACAGGCCTTGAAGTTAAACTTCATAAAAGTAGTTTTGGCTTTAATAACAGTTTTCCTGTAATCGACTATGCAAATTTCAGAAGTAATATTCCTTTTTTTCTTCTGTCATGTAAGAAGCAGGGGAAAAATCTATTACTCAAATCAAATTATTACTCCATTTATCACAATCAATATTTTTATTATGCTTATTAACAAAAATGCATACAAAATGAAGAAACTAAAAGAACATTTATGTCAAAAGGATATAAATCATCATAACTACTGATTCTTTTGTGAAATTTACATCTCTTAGTCTCATAACTACGTGTTGTTGTTATGGCAGTAATCAGTCATCATGCTAATGTTCCACCTTTCCTGATACCTCCTTTCCATTTTGTTGATGTCTTGATTAACCTTTCCTCATGTTCTTCGCTTATTTTACCAAGATTTTAAGGGAAATTGTTAACATGTGAGTGCATTTTTGTTGTTTTGGAATTAAGCACTAAGCTACACATTAGACTATCTCTGCTCTATCCACAATGGGTATGGAAACCCAGTTTCTAGCTATGCGAGTCCGCAGACATACTGATGTGCCATTGGGAGATGGCGTACATAAGAGTAAGAGATGAATTTATTGAGTATGTTATTAACAATATTTTCTTGAGTTTTTGCTGTACCTAAAAATTGTCAGTTACATCTTTAAAGGCAATTCCCCCTTTTTTCTCTTTGTCCTCTCAATTCAATTTCCTAATCTGAACAAAATCCATTTCTTAAGTTTCGCTCCTGAATGCGCTGAGAATTGCCCATATATATATTTGAAACAGTGGCAATCTTTATCTAAGACCTTTACAAAGTGTTTCATCAAGCTCAGTTTCATGTGAGGTTAAAGTAATAGGATCTTCCTTGTGTCAACCAGATTTTCACGTTCAATGTTTAATGATTTTGATATCAGGCTGACACTGTATGGGCATCATTTTATCAATCCAGAGTTTATTGTTGACTGAACAGCAAACAAAAGGTTTTTAAGACTCCACGAAATAACCAAACATGTTCTTTGTATTTGACCTTATTAAGAAGAGATTTGATATTTACTTCAAGTGCACTGAATGAGCAATAAGAACAGATGCATATAAGTCACCATTATAAAGGAGAACACCTTTTAGACCTTTTTTGTATGGAATCATTGAACAATCTCCACTCACTTGGTTCAGAGACTGCAACTCCTAGCATTAGTATTAATTCAGCAGTACTTTTGTAATAAACCAGTGAATCTTCTTGTCAAAATTATGGTATAAATTCTTTCTCACGACTTATGTATCAGTAAAATGATGTCTATAGCGAAAGTAAATATATAACTCAAAGTCTGGATCACAAAATTTCTGAAGAATCCTTTGGAAGGTCCAAACATCCCACCAAATCATTAAGGTCATTTTATGCAAAAGTTATAGTTCATTAGACGTTTCTGGTTGAAAACAACCCTTATCATTTTTGTTGACATCAGATTCAGAATCAGATGAAACTCTCAAGAATCGCCAGCAGAGGAGGCACAAGTTACATCAAGTCAATGAGCAACAGGTCTTATGCCTATCTGAAGGTTTGGATAATTTTCTTTTCAATTCGAGTGTTGTAGCATGAGCACAAACAGAAATGATACATCATACAGTCTGTTAACTGTTCATATACCAGTGGTGTATTTTCCGTGGGTTCTAGAAAAATCGATAAGACGTTCACGTCACGATTAGTATAGATGAGCCCGGTGTGGCTAGGTGGTTAGAGTGATCCACTCATAATCTGAGGTTCGCGGGTTTCAATACCCATTATACCAAACATATACCTTTCAGCAGTGGGGGTGTTATAATGTGACAGTCAATCCCATATTCGTTTGTAAAAGAGTACCTAAAGAGTTGGAAGTGGGTGGTGATAACTAGCTACATTCCATCTAGACTTACATTGCTAAATTAGGGATGAGTAGCACAATAGCCTTTTTGTAACTTTACGCAATATTCTAAAACAAACTAGTATAGAGAAACCTATAGCAAAGTAGTTGAAGCAAAACAAAATGTGACGAGATTTTCATGAAAATCATTCACTTATATAAAAGTACATATGACGTTTTGTGAAAAATCTATGTAATGGAGAAAAAATGGATATCGTTTTTGGATCCGGCATACAGGAATTACAGTAGAACATGTAAAAATGTACAGACAATAAATCTACTGTAAACCTGTGTGATTGTAAAAATTTCACGGCACATCTGAGACCATTCCACAAAAACACACACACATATCCAGTGATTAAACATTTAAATGCCAGTTCTTTAATTACCTATGTTCCATCCTTCTGATAA
Organism: Tachypleus tridentatus; assembly: GCF_004210375.1. Lineage (NCBI taxonomy): Eukaryota > Metazoa > Arthropoda > Merostomata > Xiphosura > Limulidae > Tachypleus > Tachypleus tridentatus. The sequence continues at coordinate 229,539,176 of NC_134837.1, read as the reverse complement.
AATCTGTATAGTGTTCTCATTGCCACATTCACAATAATAAATGAATATATATTCACTAAAGCATCAGCTTTAAATCAATTTGGTAAAAACATTATAACTTTATCTTAGGAAAAAGTTCCATTAGAAGAATGTTTGATCCCTCAGGAAGTCTTCATGCCTTCATTACTGGGTGTCTGTGGAAGAAAGATATAAATGAGATCATTTTGTTTAACAACACGATAACAACTTACAGTAGTAGAGTTTACTTCAACTGTTAGAAACCATAGAAGGAAGGAAGCTGTAAATTATTGAAGACACTAATTTATTTCTAATTCATTTAGATCATCACAGCTGTTGAATGGTGGCACCATATCCCACATAAATATGAGTACGTGTTATCAATATCGAAATATGGCTGTAATGGTACTTGTGACTAATATTTAGTTCAAAATATATTTTAAATACATTTACATGAAATAAGTTTCCATTAGGTATTATTAATATCACTATAAAATACAGTAATCACATGAATGTTGAATTCAGCGTGAATGTACGCTGATTTGACAGCCCAGATTTAATTGGAAAATATACTTGCCCATCTCAGAAATGACTTTCGTTAGTTAGTCATATGTATTTCAATAACCAGTTATGTTGCTATGTAGCCATTTGATATATAGCAATACTGATTTTAGTTATCATAACGTTTCTTATCCGTTAAATTTATTTTCCGAGCCCATTGAAACTATAACATGAGATAATTAAGCTGAATTTTAGACCAGTTGTGCAATAGTTTATAAACTTTATAAAATCTTACACAGTAAGTTGAAATGAACACAATTTATATGAAAGCTAATCCAAAAGAATAATAAATTTTGATTGTTGTAGTGCCTGAAATTTTGTGAAGCATGCATAATAGCAAATTGGGCAACGATGAAATGTGAGTTTAATATAAGAACACAATATTTTATAATTCATGTTATGGAAACATTGTTTCAAAATATTTTAAATAACAACTTTATAATTAACAGTTTCTTACTATTATGTTTATTTGTGTATTTGTAAAACTAATAAGTATAAATAAATTTCTGAACAATGAAAATAAAAGTGTTACTTGATTTAGGTGAACAAAAGGTCAAACTTTTCATTTATAACACTATGTAACAAAATTTTTACTTTTTTATTGTTCCTTGGCAGAAAGTGTTATTTCCCAATTGCTTATGCCCAAAGTAAATGGAAAAGACCTATTTTTCTTCAAACTTTGCTTTTGTGACCTGGGTAATGAAATTTTCAAATTTGCCCATTTCCAGAACATTCCAGGTAGATTTAGTGCTGATTAGCTGATAGAGAATTTTCTAGAATCTTGTAGATCTTATGAGAATTTTCAAGAACCTTTTAGAATTTACTAGAACTTTCCATAGTAATATATATATAGAGAGAGGCTCACTACTCACCACTTCAGTTTACTTCTAACTGCCTAAGAGAACACAAAGACCTCTCTGATTTTATCAGAGATGGCATCAAGAAGCCACAAACATCCTCCAGATGCATTCTACTATGTATGTGGCTAATTTATCAAGACAAGAGCAAAAGGTACTCTGTAACGGCTTGTATGTTTGTTTTGGAATTTCACACAAAGCTACACGAGGGCTATCTGTGCTAGCCGTCCCTAATTTAGCAGTGTAAGACTAGAGGGAAGGCAGCTAGTCATCACCACCCACCGCCAACTCTTGGGCTACTCTTTTACCAACGAATAGTGGGATTGACCGTCACATTATAACGCCCCCACGGCTGGGAGGGCGAGCATGTTTGGCGCGACTCGGGCGCGAACCCGCGACCCTCAGATTACGAAGCGCACGCCTTAACGCGCTAGGCCATGCCAGGCCCTCTGTGACAGCATCTGCTAAATTGTGTGAAGCATACAAGGCATATTTCGGCATGCTTGTCGGGGATCAAGACAATCCCTGGGCACCTCATTTTATACCTGCGAGCACTGCAAAAAACTCTAGAAGATAAGATGAACTATTTTTGTTTGCTTGAATAGTAAGTTTTTATATTATACAAATTTTAAATCTTTTTAAAATTTAAATATCTTTTAATTTTCTTTTTAATTTCCAATAATATACAAAAAATATCACATATAAAATATTTTGTATGAATCTCTTATATATTAGTTGTGGATAAAATAAACTTATTCTTCATAATAACAATTTTATTTTGTTCTTTTGCAGGATGGTACAGAGGGGAAAGAGAGCAATGAAGTTCGCTATTCCAAGAGTTTGGCGTGAGCCAACTGACCACTCAAGCAAGTGCTACATCTGCATGGTAGACCCTTCTAACCGTCGGGCTGACAAGAATGCATCTGCTATCATGTATCTGGACCTTCCATCATCTATCTCCCCAGTGCCACACTGCCCCATGCTCCTTGTACCCACTCCGCCAGAGAGAAAGCAGTCATCCTCAGAAGAGAGCAGCAAATTAGAAGAGGAGGTAGACGTTGAAGACCCAGGTTACAATTTTAGAGGTGCGGCTGGCGAGAGAACCCCATACTACCACAACCAAAGAGACCTCAATGGCTTGATCAGAGATCTTAGTCTAACAAAGTCGAATGCCGAGCTTTTGACACCTAGGCTCAAGAAGTGGGATTTGTTAGATGAAACTGTGCAAGTCGCAAGTTAGAGGAAGCGTCACCGACATTTTTCAAGCTTCTTCACTCGTCAAGATGGGCTTTGCTTCTGCCACAATGTATCCGGTCTGTGCAAGGCAATTGGAATTGCTTATAACCCGAACGAGCAGCGCCTCTTCAGTGATAGCTCATCCAGAAGCCTCAAAGCTGTGCTGCTCCATGATGGGAATAAGTATCCGTCTCTTATCCTGGCTCATTCGATGCACTTCAAAGAGGAATACAACAGCGTCAAGACCTTGCTAGAAGCCTTGAAGTATGAAGAGTATGACTAGGAGGTTATCAGAGATTTCAAATGGTGACATTCCTGATGAGTCTCCATAGACGCTTGCCAATTTCCCTGTTATCTTTGACTTTGGGACAGCAGGGACACTGCAGCACACTACAACAGGGAGCACTGGCCACAACGAACTTAGCTCTCTGTGGGGAGGCACAATGTCAAGTGTGACCCACTAGTGGACTTCCAGAAGGTGTCGTTCCCATCACTGCACATAAAATTGGGTCTTATGAAACAATTTACCACAGCTATTGATAAGAAGTCTGCAGCCTTCAAGTACCTTCGATACTTCTTCCTTAAGCTGTCTGAGGCATAAGTCAAAGCTAGCGTCTTCATTGGACCACAAATAAAAAAGATCCTGGAGTGCACAGAATTCCCCAAGAAGATGTGTAGGAAGAAAAAAAAGCTTGGGACAGCTTTGTTGCAGTGGTTCGGGGCTTCTTGGGTAATCACAAGACCGAAAATTATGTGGAACTGGTTGAGGCTCTGGTGAGAACTACGGCAAAATAGGCTGCAGGATGTCCTTGAAAGTCCATATCCTTGACGCTCATCTTGACAAATTCAAGGAGAACATGGAAGCATACTCAGAGAAGCAAGGCGAGCGCTTTCAACAAGATATACTGGACTTTGAACGTCGCTACCAAGGAGTGTATAACGAAAACACTGTTTGTTTTGAATTTTGCGCAAAGCTACAGGAGGGCTATCTGTGCTAGCCATCCCTTATTTAGTAGTGTAAGACTAGAGGGAAGGTAGCTAGTCATTACCACCCATCGCCAACTCTTGGGCTACTCTTTTACCAATGAATAGTCAGATTAACCATTACATTATAACGCCCCCATGGCTGAAAAGGTAAGCATGTTTGGCGTGACTGGGATTCGAACCTGCTTCCCTTAGTTTACGAGTCGAACGCCTTAACACGCTTAGCCATGCCGGGCCCTAACGAAAACATGATGGGAGACTATATTTGGGGGCTGATACGTGAAAGCGATTTACATTACAGCCACAAATCTAGAAAAAACAACTAACTTCTAAACATTTTTGTTCATTTTTGTATAACTTTAGAATAAATACATGTAAATCTTGATTCATATGTTATTTTATTCAGACCTTATGTAAACGAAAAAGTGCAAATTTACCCATTTTTACATATAAAATAGGCTAATTTCTAAATTTCATTATCCAGGTCACAAAAGCAAAGTTTGAAGAGAATAATGGCTATTTAGTGTACTTTTACAATAAAAGCAATTAAGAAACAATACATACTATCCAGAAACAAAATTTGTGTTATATATTGTAATGTTTACATTCTGACAAAATGCTGTCTTGACATCAGTGTGTGACCATATAAATGATGGTCTGTGTATTTCTTAAAGAAACAGACTTACAATTTGAGAGTCGCGGGTTCTCATCCCCATTACACCAAACATTAAGCAACTGTACTACTTTTAAAATATAATTAAATCTAGCCTTTGATAAGATATTGAGCGTTGAAAAGAAATACTGTGTTGACAACTGATTTATTGTTATATTAAACCAATAATACGTTTACATTTAATTAAATATAGAAATTCATCAGATGTTGAAACAATAGGTTCATCATCCTCCACCTATACAGAGGCGTAGCTAGGGTTCTCAGCGCCCGGGGACAAAGTCAGTTTTCGTGCCCCCTCGTGACAAAATGTTAGCTATAAGGGGTCCGTCATGCTTTCCCGGAAATGTATGAGTTTTAGAGCATGAAAACCTGCATTTCGTGGCGTATTTTTAGGGTATGAAGGAGATGAAAAAGTGAAATAATTGAGACAACAATGGTACTTTGAAGATATACTTGAATAACAGAGAAGGACAGAATCAGAAACAAGAATGTATATAAAACAATTAATGCAGAATTATTTTATACTAAAATAATAGTCAAATATAACATTGCGAAAACTTATAACATTACTTTGGATATAGTAACCTGAAAAGTTAACATAAAGTAAAAGAAATAGTTTGATATAATGTTTGGATGTAATTATGTAACTTCAAAGAGAAATTCTTCTTGCCTTTGCTGCTGCAAACTTATCGATTAGTTCCTCAAATTTTATGCTGTCGGTAACCTCTCGCTCCACACTCAGGAAAGCCAAGGCTGACAATCTTTCCTGTCCTGTGGATGATCTCAGGTAAGACAGGATAAGTTTTAACTTACTAAAAGACCTTTCACAACTGGCAATAGATGTTGCAACAGTCAGAAAGATCTGCAGACCAACTCTCAGATTTGGAAATACATCATCCCCATACTGCACAATGAAGCAAAGCAGGTCCTCTGGCGTCGAAAGCTTAACATCAGCCCTTGTCTTGAGGAGCATTCGGCAGTATATTATTTCACTGAACATCTCCAAGCCATCCAAGTCTGTATCATAAGAGCTTCCCATAAAAACGAATCTCTGTTTCAAGCTATTCTCATTAGTTGTGGACATCAGTTCCTTTATGTCTAAAAGAAAGCCAAAACTATAGTTCAGTTTCTTCAAGCTGATGAATTTGTCTCCCATTTCTGTTTGTATTTTGTCAATCATACTTTTCATCAGTCGTAGCATTTCATTTTCTGCTGTGAGTCCTACATCCTGTGCTGTTTCTCCGGGCATTTTTTCTTCTTCTTTTGCCGTCTCTCAATTTGGACATCACAAGAACTGCACAGTTCCTTTGCTTCTTTAAGAGAATTCTTGCATATGGCATCACTGTTTTCTATGAAATACCCTTGTAAAGTCTGAATATCTTGAGCAGCATTATGGAAATTCATGGTGTGGTCCTGAAGCCTTTTCTGAACCTGGTCAATCTTGGCAAGTGCAGTATTCCAGAACCGAAGAAGAACCAAAAGCTCAAATGTTAGAATCCGATGTAACAACTAAACTGCATCACTTCTTGTATCTGAATTTTCCTCCTGATCATCCTGATTCCAGTAGTTCTACCAATTGTTCTAGTTGATCATGTATCGGTTTAACAGCTTCTACTGTGGCAGTCCATCGAGTTTCTGACTCTGACTTCACTGATATGCCAAGAGCAGTTTTCAGTCTCTTTCATCGAGTTGACTGCAAAAAATAAACGTAGATAGCTTGCACAGTACTGAAAAATGTCATGCCTGCTATCTCCTGACTAACAGCATGAGCCTCAACTAAATTAAATGTGTGGTTATCACAGTTAACAAATGTAGCCTTTGAGTTGAGTGCAGCAAGTCTTTCTTTGTTGCACTCCTGATTTGTGGCTAGACATTACAGATGCATTATCGTAACACTGTGATCGACAGTCTTCGAAAGGTAATTTATCCTTCTCCAGTTGTTGCAATATTATGTCTGCAATACTTGCTGCATCTTTTTTATGGGCTTAAATGAATCCTAAGACAGACTCCTTTACAAGTACAGTTTTTTCCTCGAAGTTTATATCTACATATCTAATGGTCTCCGACATTTGTTCTTGGTGAGCAGCATCAGTAGTTTAATGAAACATTATTCCATAGTATTTGGCTCTCTGGATGCCACACACTAGTTTTTCTCTAACTGTAGATGCTAAAAGCTGGATGAACTCATTCTGTATTTCTGGTGAAAGATACGTAGTTGATCCTGGATTTTACTGCACATACAAAAGTGGCCCTTCATGACTGGATCAAACTCTGCAACTAGCTTCAAAAGTTCTATAAAATTTCTAGCGTTTCTGTGACTCTCTCCTTTTCAGTGTCAGTGGTACTTTCTCTATGGCCTCTTAGGGCCGAATTTTGTTCGACTAAATATTTTATGCAGCATAACTCCCTCTTAAGTACTTGTCGCCATTTTTTTTTTTCTTTAGCAATTTGATTTTGAAGCTGTGCATCTATTAAACCTTCTTTTTTTTATCAGCCTCCTTTCCATTTCCTTCCATGTTGTGAAAGAATCCGATGGCTTTGTGAATTCTCATGTGCAGTAATTTTTTCTGGTTTTCCAACTATTTAAACCATTTTTAGTTTCCTGAGAAGAACAGTTACTGACTCCATTTTTCGATGGGAAAAGCAGACACGAAAACAAAATGCTGTCCCTTCACAGGGGAATACATCAACCAAGATCGATTCACCGTACTTCCTTTCCCTCATTGTTTTGTAAACCATGCTGAAGTCATTGATCTATTATTTTTTGTGCAAAAGGCCCAGCACTATTCTGAAAATAAATCCACTATTTTTATGCGAAGTGCATCTGACACGATTGCTTTCCTGATGCCTTGTCAAACTTCATATATCCAAAGTCTTTATGATGAATCACATCAGCTACAATTTTAGTACATTTTGGCTTGTCTTGTTGAACTGGATCAGGTAATCATCATCCAAATCTTCAAAATTTGATGAACCTTGATATTCCATTTTATCTAAATATGGCTGTTTTGAATCGGTTTCACTACTATACTTCTCTTCTAAGTCTTCTTGTTCAAGTCTTTTCGTAGAGTCATGTGATGTGTGTCTCGTTACATCCTCTACTGATTTTGATGTCGATGATTCAGAATCTTCTACTCTTTTCAAAAATGCTGTCAGAATTTTGCTTCACTTTGCATATCCTTCATCTTGGGTCTTCCTTCCTGCCCCACTTAATTTTCTCTATTGTGCTCGTTTCATTTTATTGAGTACCTGCAAAAAAATATAAATATAAAATTAATAACTGATCATGTTGGAACTTAATTATTGTTTATATTATAAATATTCGAACTAGTATAATTTGAAATTTTTCCCATACGTTAACCTACAAATAGACGAACATTACATTTCAGAATGAAACCGAAAATGACCAGTGACATTTTATCCTTTTGAGATATGACTACAGACCTCTTATAGTAACATTATGGGCGGAACACATCCCTACTGTGTCTGGATATTTGAATTCTAGAACCATCGAACGCCATGCAACCCCTCCCCCGTCCCATCCAGCCGCCCCAACCTCGAAACCATTCATGTCAGTCCAGGAACTCATAACTTCCCGCACACCCACTCTAACCCCCATCTCCCCTATCTCGAAACGCGTAACTCTACCCCCGCACCTCAAGACATAAACATGTCGGACTCACAGCCCTCCTGAGGTGTGACTAATTTTATGGAAGCCGAGTAATTACTTTAATGTTATGTGATCCAGAAGCTTGAACCGTTTGGTTATTCGGATATTCTTTACAGTTTTTGTACAAATAAAATCCTGGGAAGCTTTTTTGAGAACTGCAAATATAGTATTTTATATCTCATTGTTAAAATTAGGATTTCATAATTTCTTGTCTGCTGTATAAGAAATTATAATATCACATTATATGGAATCATGTTTCCTGTCACATCACTGTACTGTTACGCATTTCTCTGCTTTTAATTCCATGAGTAATAGAATAGTTATTGACGAAAGAGTTTACACTTTCGCCTTGGTCCGAAGTTAAGTGGGATAAAAGCGAGCTAGGGTGCTAGAGGTAAAAGATAGGGCGAACAGCGTGGATAGATCAATAGTTAACGGATAAAGGAGAGGAACGGGAAAGATTAAATCTATTTGAAACCAAATCCCCATTACATTTATCCTTAACAACGAAGTCGTCATGAGTATTTTTGAGATGATATGACCGATACATGAACATTGCATCGAATAAATAAATTATAGATTTAACAGCAATAATTTTCATCTTGGGCATATAACGGTGCATCCAAAAAGTTTATAGTAAAATCTAAAAAAGGCCTTACTTGAGCAATTTTGCTCTCATCTAAATCATTCTTGTCACAAAAATAGCCACGCACCTGAGATGCACCTATCTACGAATTTTTGATAAAAATTATTCCAAACGAGCGCCACTCATCCACCACCTCGAACGCGACCTGGTCTCTTGGTAAGTCAGATTCCAAATCAGTCGTTGGTTCGATTGCGCGCTCATCCGTTTCAATTTTAAGATCAATGCCGGAAAGTTCGGGCTCGTATATTTTATTCACAATCTAGTACAGTGTTAGATTTTCTTGGCTTCGCTTAGATACTTCAGTCAGATTTCCTCGGCTTCGTTTACAGCTTTACCAGACTTGTGGGGGTCTGGTAAAGTCATTTAAACTCCCATTTCAATTATCTGTTATAGCCGTTCGGTTATTCCTGAAGGACAGGGCGCTGAGGCCATGGCAGCATTCCGAAAACTGGATCAAGTAATAGACAATATACCTGATTTTTCGGTAAAGTATCCGTGTAATGTGCGTTCTTATTACTGATTTACAGCATATAATATTACATTTCACAACGTTTACACAATGTTACATTACAACGTTGATTATTCGCTATGAAGTGACTGCATTTTGACGTTTTCATAACGTTTAGACAACTTAATAGAAAAATGTGACCAATTACGACGTTGTGGCAACGTTACATAGCAACGTCCATTATTCGTCAGAAAGTGACGTTACAATCTAACGTTTTCGCAACGTTTAGACAGCGTTATGGTATAACGTGACCAAATCACAACCAAGTTGTGGCAACACATGACGTTGCAACTCCCATATATGGGACACTGGGCATTAATTGGTTAATGGGGGAAACATTTCATTCTGAAATTCATTCCTAATTATGTAGCTTCAATTTCGCGCCTCCCCACCCCCGATGCTTCGCCACTACACCTATACCAACAATGCCTACATGTAATAAAAATAAACATATACCGTATTTTCCGCCTAATAAGCCTAATTTCTGGCCCTAAATTTTGGACCTGATTTTTGGGGGATCGGCTTATTAGCCGATCACTCCTTTCGGAAATTTCTTCTTCTTAGGAAATGTTTTATTTTGAAAATTACCATAGGTGGTAATTTTGTCCCATCAGCAAAGCACGTTAAGACTACAGTGAAACGTTGTTTCTGAAATTTCACTGGTTACCTAATTACAGTGAGTGGAGCCAATAACGAATGACATATCGATTCCATCTCTGTCTCAATACGACACGTTCTGCTTTATTAAGAACGCCAATGATCACACACAACATGCATGCTGACGCTGAAACGAGACTAAGAAATCATTTTGAAGAAACTTGTCACTTCTTAAAATTGGCTTCGGCTTATTGGGCGGTAATAAGCAAAAACCCTCATTTTCAGAGCTGAAAATTGGCCTCGGCTTATTAACCGGAAAATACGGTAAATGAAAACAAAAACATAAGACGTGTATGCAGCCTTTCAAGATTGTTAGCCTTTGTAAGTTGTAATTAATGCTTTACTTATAAAGTGAAAATGTAAACACATACGTATGAAATTAGATTAAATTATTAGTTTTAAGACTTTGTTACTATAATGTTATATTTATCTATACCATACAAATGCTGCATCCTATATTTACACTCATGGAACTAGCAACACGTTTTCTGGACAACTTTCGTCTGTCATGGCGTCAGTTTCCTCTGGTTCCAGTTCACGGATTATAATGACACGCCTAATAACATTCTCTCTGTTTTTTGCCTGTCCTAACAACATGCCTTTTAGCGACACTGCATGGACTATGACGTCATTGTCTCTAATGTCTATAACATCAACATGTCAGACATCTATCAAGTCGTTGTTCCTACCCTCGCCCCAGTGACTGATGTCGACACACGTGTGTCGCCCACTGGCGGCATGCCGTGCAGCATACATCGTAACTACTAGTGTAGAAAAAATCACTGGAACGTATAATAATAGTGAGTCCTGGCTTTAACAGATCAGTAAACAATCAGACCCTTATAACCAACCCATTGACTGCTAATTTGATATATAGGGTACGGTTTGCTGCCAGTATTTGAATGAAAGTGTGTTATATACAGTGCAGGGATCGCAAAAATTCTGCATGCATTTAAAGCAGCCATAGATAAAGGATTAACACTTATTGATTATTATTTTAAATATAACAGAACTAACAGCATAAAAATAATTAAAATAAATACAGTTACTGGTTATAGACTCAAATATCAGCAAATGTCTTGAAAAAGCAGAATTTTAAAGGACTAAGACAGCAATGAAAATAACCATGTATTATTTAAAGTATATCTTGGTTATCAAAGTAATTTTGGCCAGATTCAAATGTAAATGTTTATACAATGATAAGATCCTATAAAACTGACAAAAAACACGACTTTTATAATCTAGGTAATTATAATTCTGAGTTTTGACAAAAAATGAATAACGTACTATTTTTAAATATACATAATTATATCCTACAAAAGTATAATAAAACTAAACAAGTGACAAATAGCACCCCTATGATTTTTTATGAAGAAAGATACTATCTATACATCAACAGGGGCATGGCATGGCCAAGCGCGTAAGGCGTGCGACTCCTAATACGAGGGTCGCGGGTTCCAGCCATGGGGGCGTATAATGTGACGGTCAATCCCACTATTCGTTGATAAAAGAGTAGCCCAAGAGTTGGCGGTGGGTGGTGATGACTAGCTGCCTTCCCTCTAGTCTTACACTGCTAAATTAGGGACGGCTAGCACAGATAGCCCTCGAGTAGCTTTGTGCGAAATTCCAAAACAAACAAAACAAAATACATCAACAGTTGGCGAACATGTTTTCCCCACGAGAAAGGTAACGGTTGAGGGATGGGCTGGTGTGAGTAAGTTGATAAAAGTTTATTTCTTAACTAATCAATGTATGCGTGAATGTAATTTATTTCTACAACGACTGTTGTGAAAATCCATTTCAATATACATCTTTTGGCATACAGCATAGCTAAACGAAATTGTTAGCCAGTGGAATTATATAAATATTAAAACGAAACATATGGACCTATCATGCTTTAAAATAAAATATTTAATGACTATGTTACCTTTAAATATAAAACACTAAATGAATGATACATTTACAGAAAACACTAAATGAATATGTTAGTTTTCTATAAAACACTAAATATTACTTTTTCATAGGCGCTGTCATGAGACAGATACAATAAGATAAATGAACCAGAATGTTATTTTTTTTTAGTTCAAGATTACTGAAGACCTATTCATGAGTATCTGTATTCAAGGGTATATTTTCTATGTTCAAGAGATGATGTGGAGGAAAAGTTTCATCAGAGAATAGCATTTTTTTTCATTCAGATTGAATTTGTCTTGGATGAAGTGACTCAGCCAAAGGAAAATCATGTAGATCTTATCTCACTCTGAAGAGATTTTCCAGAAAACACCAAATATCACAAATACAGCTACACATACTCACAAATAATAATAATAATATCCTGTTTCTTTAATCTGTAATTTAATTTTATCAGTAAAATTTTCAAATCTAAGGTGATGTTTTTTTTTCCCAAACCACCAAAGTACTCATCCAGGATAAGATTTTCTGTTTACTAACGTTTATCCCAATGTAAATCCTTTATTTAAGATAACTTTCCTCTCACTCTGTCATCATTAAGCTGAATTTCAAAGTGCAGTTGCTGTGTTTCTTACATAGAATATTTTTGCCTTCTTTTGTCAATCTGGATAATATGACAATCAATTTTGTTATGTAATGAGATCTTGAATGGTATATTTAAAATTAAAGTTCATTAACTCTCTGGATATGGGTGGGCTAGAATTTGCATGTCCCAATCTTTTCAGATAAAATTTATTTAAACAACTTTATTTTTAATACATTTGGAATCAAAATCACAATTTTGTAACTTTTATTTTAGTATTATATAAATTTTGACTTATTTCAAAAATAAATAAATTATTAGTTCTCAAATTCCAAATGAAAACAAATTTGCAGTCCTCATTTTTATGTATCAAATGATTTTTCATTGCTTTAAGTTGACCACTGTAGATTTTCTTTCCACTGCCCATAATAGCAAAGTTTGTCAGAAATTACACAACTGTAAAGAAGATATTACTAAGTGACAATGTAAATTTATAGCATCTGAGCTTCTTCCTTTATTGAGACATGGATAAGAAAGTGTAATTCATATTCCATGTCCATCCTGTCTTTCAAAAACTTGTATATAATTATAGAGTAGTTAATTAGTCAGATAAACTTAGTAGTTTTCATACTCTTTTATATTCTTGAGAACATGTTGTGGGTTTTATCAAATTCATGTTTAAAATCAATGTGAATTATTTTTTTCTGGATGACAAAAACAGTAAGAAAACAGGGTTAGATAAACAGGTACTAGATAGTAATGTTGTCTACAGGAAAATTCTAAATTTCTACCCTTTTTATTTGTATTATTTTTTATTGTTATTTACTTTTTGGAAAATTACTTAAAAAATGTAAAAACGTTAAACTTGTTACATTAAATGAATGAAACACCACATTCTTTCACACTCATTTATTTAAGTAGTTACACCCTCCAAAAGCAGTTTTGAAAAGTTAATTTATGTCAAAAATTCCTTTTAAGATAAATAACTTCAATTGTCTGTTATACTCATTCTGCTGAGAAAAAGGTGTTTTTTATATTATTTGATATTTTAAAACTTTCAATTTTTACTACAATGTATTGTTAGTATAAGAGATAAAATGTGTAATAGATAAAAGATAGTGTTATGAAAAACAATTCTTGTCATTCCTTTAAGAGGTTCCAGCTGTTAAGAGTATTTTTAAGCCTTGCATCAAAATCCCCATCCAATGAGATCGGCTTAGTAAGAATTTTACATTCAGAAAAATCTTTAATAAAAATACTTCACCAGAAAGTTTTATTTTTTCTGCACATTTAAATCCTACTGTTTAATTTATTACATTCATATTTACAGTTATGGTTACAAGACAGTTTAAAATGATCAAGCCAATATGCAGAGAGTTAATCTAATGTTTTTTTAATTAAGATACCATTAAATTTTAGATGATTAAAGGATCTTCAAATGTGTTTTTTTGTGGTGATGCAGGTTCACTGTTGTCAGAGTTATAAACACAAAATTAGTAAAAACAATAAGTAAATGCTCACTTGTGAATAAAAAATTCTTGAACTAGTGATGTTGTTAGGCACAACTAGGCTGCTATCTCACATGAAGCTTGAAAAAAAAGTTTGTGAACTTACTTATCTCTATTTATAAGAGTGATTTAGAATGAAACATTTCTTAGATTAAGGAAGAATATATTTGTTTTATCTAATCAGTTTAAACTTGAAATAAAAGATAGTTGATAACTTTTCAGTTTTTCACAGTTATTTACTTTTATTGTTTCAAGATAAATGTGTAAAAATTAAAGGCTAATAACATTTTTTGTACCAATATCAAGCCATAAAACCCAGTTACACAAGCCATCATTAATTTCTGTTGTGAGATAGAAGGACTAACAGAAAGTGACACTTCTTATTGGTTCATTACAGAAATGTTTCTTTTGAAGTTTTGTAAGATGTACCATGATTGGACAGCTTGTTTTACAGTATTTAATATTTATGCTAGAATAAATGCATGTTTTTTGTAGAAGATACATTCAACAAAGTTTAAGCAATGAATGCTTTATCTATCTTCATTTATTTGTGTATCATGTAGCAATAATGATGACTTACTCTTGCTCTAATTGAGACAGATTACCTGTGTTGCTAATACATTAATAAATAAATGTGAAAACAAAATTACAAGATACTTGTTAGAATGGAAGATTTGATTTGGTTCTTGCTATTGGTTGATTTGCTAGGTCACTCCATGTGATTTAGCAATGTAGTCTGTTTTAATATAGTTTTGATTGGTAAGTTATTACTTGTAACTACAAATGAAAGCTGTATAATTTTTATAGACATTTGTAATGCCTAATATCCTTGGTGGTTTAATAAAATATATTGTTCATACTAGTGTCTGTAAATGTTGTTATATCTGTTACTTGGAGAAATACAGTAATTCTAATTTTGTAAACTGTGTGTCATGAAAATTTGCATCAGTGTACAAGGGATTAAAGTTATATGACCTCTGACATCCAAAATTATTTTTATGATAGTGAAAGTTCGTCTGTTGAAAACAAGTGTTGAAGTTACCAATGAAAAATAAGAGTACTAACAATAATATTCTGTGGGAGATGAAACTGGTATTAGAAAGACCAGTGTGAGATAACATTATTCTGTTGAAAAGGTAGCATTGAAGGGATCAATATATCCAGTATTTTTAGATTGGAAGTTACTCAAAACATTATCCCCTACCTCTTCTCTCAACACAAAGTACATATTTATAGTCTCATCACTCTAAGATGTTTAATTTGTCTCTCAAATTTTTGTAATTTATATTTTTTCCTACAAAATAGAAATTGTTTCATTTTAATATCTGATATTTTTGGGATGAAGAATAGTTTTTAACCATGACAAGAAATCACTTTGCACCCAGACTAGTAATGAAACAGACTCGATATTTTCACAAACAAATTTTTAGTAAAAATATTTCATTAAAATAAATCTGATTTTTTATGTACCACCAAATTTTGTGAAGATATGCATGCTGTATCAAAAGCCATAGTGCAAATACTTAACATGTGCAAATATGTAAATGACTCATGTATATTATACCAAGCCCATTGCAAAATGGTTAAGAATTAAATCAGCAATCTTACTACTATAAAATCAGTGATTCAATTAATATTCCAATGTTTTCTATTATGACTGCATTAGAGTAACATTGTCGTTCAAACCATGTAATGTTTTTATTACTACCGTTTAATTAATACACAGAATAAAACCTGTACATGGTATATCATTACATGACACTTATTATTATCCAGGGACTACACAGCTGAAACTGAACTGTAATTAATTGCTTTGTTTTTGAATTAAGCACAAAGCTACACAATGGGCACTCTGTGCTCTGCCCACCAAGGGTATCAAACCCACTTTTTAGCATTGTAAATCTGCAGACATACTACTGACCCACTGGGGAGAAGCAATTCATTAACACTAATCAATGAACCTATACACAGTCAAACATTAAAGCATATCATTTGATAATCAAAGGAAGACATTTTTGTGGGTGTTGTTAACAAGTTAAGTCAAGAACATACAATTTTCTACTTTAAAATTTAATTTTAGTCAAATATTGAGTGTATCTTTTTGTGTCTGAACCTTGTAACAAGAACTTCTAAACTGAATGTTGCATTTTTAAGAAAAAAAAATTTATGTTCCATAAATCTAATTACATTTGTAGACTATACATCCTAAAATAAGTAGTTATTAAAATTTCACAATTAAGAGATGATTTATCTTGAAAATAACTTTTATTTATGTGATTTAGTGTTGGAATTACAGTACTCCAGAGAAGTCACCCACTTAAGACACAAAAAATGAAAACATTCTTCTATTAATGAAGTTATCTAGACCAAACATAAAGCCTGAAAGACCTGAAACAAGCAATCTGGAAACAATTTATTAGCCTAGAGGATAAACATTTCATTTCATGAAACCTTTAAGTTTTACCAGATGTAAGATCCTGAAAAAACCCCAAGACAGTCTAACTTACAATATAATGGAGAATGTCTAGAAAACTCTAAATAAAAAAACTATACTGATGTCATAGTCACTACAGTGAAGACATGATTCAACACACAATCTAGAAGTCCAGTATAAAATACTTGGTACACATACATGCATCTTAGCACTTGTAGCTGTACTACCTTTTCTTCATTCTGGCACATGACATTAAGCTATACTATAATCATGACATCAGAGACAATCACACCATCAGTAGTGGTATACATGTTGGATGACACACTGGGGCTACTACACATTTCATCTGAAAATAAATAATTGATATTTTAAGAAAGATTTATACATATAAAGTATATGTGTAACATTATTATTCTGTAAGAAACAAAGCAAAGTGGAGAAGGGCCCAATTACTCCAGAAGAACACAGGTGGTAGCACACACAGAATTTTTTGTGTCTTTACTTCAAAGAAACTTAACACTTGTGTTTGTTTATTAATTTTTTGGATTAAGTGCTGCTGTAGCCACCAGTTTATCCAGCTGATTTTGGTGACTTACACTAATGCTTGATTATACAGAAGGGGAGAATATATTAATCACAAAACTTAAACATATTATTTCAATACATTATAATGTAATGCATGGAAATAATACATTACTTTATAATGTGCAAAAACCCAACTAAAAACTGTTTGTTATTTAATAAAAATTGCAATCTTACAACATAAGTGCTTAATGTTTTATAACAATATTTAAGTGATGAATAAAATTAAGGTTTAGATAAAGCATCCATTATTCATACACATTCTTTGAATTCAACCGTAATGTACACATATCCAAGGGCATTCATGTTCGCTCCTTGTCAGATTTTTCATCTCGTAGACCAGGGAGGGTCAGGTTCTCTTATACTGCATTCCTCCCACGTGCACTGAAGGTTTGTTTTCATTTGTTTTGAATTCATGCAAAGCTACATGGGGGCTATCTCTACTAGATGTCCATAATTTAGAATATTTCTAAATTTTCAGCAAGACACATGTCCTGCTGCACAGTGAAACTTAACGGACATTTGAAATTTTAGCAGGGCATCTCAAAATTGTCATTAGACATTACCAAAAAACAAGAAATCAAGTACAGACAATTATTATATAAAACAGAATCATTTTATTTATGGCACTGAAACATTATTTCAAAGCAAGTGGCAACAAGCCTTGTATCCATGAAAAATGACACATCAATCAAACTCATAGATTTAGTCATCCAGCACTAAGACATCAACTGATGTAGACTCAGTATCTCTATTGTCTCTACGTGTGTGAGTTTCATGTGAACTCACAAATCATCTGGTTTTTTTACTGTCCTTCCACCAGGATTCCACAGACTTGCACAGTAATTCTGTGCTTGCAAGATCACAGGTCTTATTCTCAGCTAATTTTATTGTCATCAAGTCATTAAGAGAATCATTTATTAGTTTGGACTGCCAGTCATCCTTAATAACTGCCATCTGGGAAAATCCACGTTCTGGTTCAGCAGATGACACGAAAATCACCTGCATGAGGCATACCAAAGCAACCTGTTGATTCAGGAAAGGTTTACCATTCTCAACAGTAATTTGACTTAACATGTGGGCCCACAATCCACTTGCACTACTAGTCAGGGATTTGGCAAGTCTTGTGGCTTTGAGCAGTGTATCGTGTAAGTCAGCTTGGCAAATATCAGCTGCAATGTTGAAACCCTTAGCTTCCAGCAGAGCACCAAAGTGGTCCAATAGTGTCTAGAATTCATTATGGCCATAAGATGACAATGCTCCCTTGTTCTTAGGCCAGTTGCTTCGTTCAAAACTTTGAAAGGCACCAATAAAATCCTTATCAAATTCTTCAAATCTCTTATTCAGATAAGTGACAATTTTACCTTTGAAGATGGCAGTTTCTTCAGCCATGGATTGAGCAACTGTCTATTTTGTGGCATTTTTTGAGCATTTGGCCCTTGTCTGACAACTAATAGCAATCACGTTTCCTCTAAGTAACCACTTGCCAGTTTGTTCACATGTTGTGAGCTCTTTAACAATTTTCTGGGATCTCTCAACATGATTCAGATTGCCCAGTTTCTCTTTGTAAACAGTGAGTTTGTCAGAAACAATGTTCACAGTAGCAGAATTGTCTTGCATTTTGAGACTAAGAGATGTCAAAACAGGCAGAACTGCCAAGAGTATGTCCATGTACAGAATGAATTTAAGGCTTGTCAAAGTACTGTATAATTCTGCAGGTTTCTGTCTACGTTCCTCTTTGTCATGCAGCTTTACTTGATACAAATGCTCTGCTAAAGCTGGCCAGTTATGAGAAAATGATTCCAGAGTGCACTCTTTGTAGGCCACATACCGGGTTCCTATCCCTTTTGTTGGCTTTACCAGCTTCTTTGAAGCTAGCCCAGTTCTGTGGCAAATTGTCATAAAACTTCCATAGGTTTTCTAAAAAGGTTTGGATACTATCAAGGTAAGAGACATCCTTGATGGTCTTCTTAATTGCAAGTTCCAATCTGTGACTAACACAGTGGATTCCTATCAAATAATGTTTTACACCTTCAATCTGTTGACAAGTCATTTATTTGTGCCAAAATTGACAGCTGCCCCATCAGCTGTTAAGCATACAATTGATTCAAGGCAGTCGGGAAACTTGCCATATATGGACAATGCTGCAAGTACAAAAAATGAACACCCAATATTAGTTACTTTCTGTAAAAAAACAAAACAAAATGTAAATTTGTGCTGTGGAAAATTCAATTGCTCCATTATCTATTATGCTAGTTGTGTGAGGTTAAGCTCCAATTCTGTCAGTGATAAATACATGGTTCTTCTTGGTTTAAATCAATTGAAAAATGCTTGAGTTTTCACTGATGTATATTAATAATGGAATGACTATGTAAACCTGAATTAAAACACAAATGTACATGAAAAATTGTCCATTTTAATTTTTCTTAATTAGGAATTCAGGATAAATCCAGAAGTTCTCATCCCAGGTAATTAAGAAACCTTTACCTGAACTAAGTGCCTGTAGCAAGTGTTCAGAATCAGCCTTCTCAACTGACTGCAGACACAGGAAGTGGGTTACTGGGTAACAGTCACTGTCCAAGTATCTTACATAGATTATCCCCTGCTCAATATTGTCAGTGTCTGTTGAGCCGTCAGTCATAATGCCAAAGAATAATGAGGTGTGCAGACGAGATCTGACATTACTTCTAATTGTTTCTGCAATATATACTCTTTAAAAAAAGAAACGCAAAAGGCAAAATATGAGACAAATTGTTAACAAGTGTATTCCGGGTAGTTCTGTATGACATGTGTGAAACTTTGCACATTCACTGCTGAACATCCAAAGTCTGCAAAGGCGTGCAAAGTCCACGCTCACTAGGTGAAGTTTAACGTCACTCAACGTCAATAACGAGTATGCCCCCCGTGAGCATCAATAACTGCTTGGCATCTCCTGCCCATGGAAGCGATGAGATGACGAATCACATCCTGTGGAATGTGACGTCGTCCACTCAGCCTGCAAAGCTGCTGCAAGCTGAGGTAGAGTCTGCAGTTGAGGTGTGTCGCAGACGTCGGTCCAACTCGTCCCAAAATGTTCGATGGGACGTTTAAATCTGGTGATCTGGAGGGCCAGGGAAGAACGTTGAGGCCAGGGAAGAACGTTGATGTTGTGGTGTCTCAAGAAGACAGTGGTGAGTCGGCGACGGTGGGTCCTTCCATCCTGACGAAGCATAAAACGTGTCATGTTCAAAATGCGTCGTTGACGTTTACCATGATGGACGATGTTGCTGGGTGGGATGCCTAACTGGATCTTGAGGTCGGAGACGGTTGCGTACGGTCTGATCGGAAATCCTACGCAGCCCTGGTATGGTTGAGGCTGTAGACGTCGCAGTAGTCGTCCTATTCCGAAGGTGACGTAACCAAATGTTGCGATCTTGTGCGGGCGTGGTCACACAAGGTCTGCCAGATCGTGGACGGTCATGAGTTGATCCATGTTGTTGGTGACGATTCCATAGCCTTGTGATGGTGCTTGGGTGGACATTCACAGCTCTGGCAACATCTGATCGAGATTCGCCTGCTTCCAAAGGACAAATGGCATTGTTGCGTTGTGCTTCAGTCAGTCTTGGCGTAACTGTATTGCGTGTCGGTGGCTTAACACTGAGCTATGGAAACCGAGAACCCGTCACTTTTATAGGATTTTGCACATGTTGCACTTGCAGAACATGCAGATCTCTCAAACAAATTTATTGGACACGCATGCGTTTTGGCGAAAAATCCGATGTTTTCTTCCGTTTTCAAAGTGCACAACTTTTATTGTCATTTTGGTCTGACAATCAGTGCCTTAACACGTGTAACATCACATACTCTGAGCTTGTAACGTTATTACATATATTTCTCTTTAAAATAACAAAAATATCCCTTTTGCGTTTCTTGTTTTGAAGAGTATACTTCGTAAAGATAACTGCTTGTTTGTCATTGGCATAATGTTCTGTTAAGTTCATACCAAAGTTGTGCTCCTGCAGCAACAGAAGCTCTTGAAAATCGCTGAATGCTTTGGCATTCAAAGCCATATAAAGGGCAGTCCTGAACAGCACAAGCAAACGATTTTTCTCAGTCTGGTTACGTTTGCCCAATTCTTTCATCATGGGAGTTAAATCAGTTAAATTCATAATCTAAGACCATCGTTTTCTAGCATTTAGCATTTGTAAGGCTTAATTAGCCAACGTCTAGAAAACCTAGCATCTCATTTTTAAATTCAGGAACTTTTGCCACATTTAAAAACGTGGAGGCTGTTGTACAGTTCATGTTTAATAATTACATTGAAACCTGGCCCGGCATGGCCAAACGTGTTAAGGCGTGCGACTCGTAATCTGAAGGTCGCGGGTTCGCATCCCCGTCGCGCCAAACATGCTCGCCCTTTCAGCCGTGGGACGTTATAATGTGACGGTCAATCCCACTATTCCTTGGTAAAAGAGTAGCCTAAGAGTTGGCGGTGGGTGATGATGACTACCTGCCTTCCCTCTAGTCTTACACTGCTAAATTAGGGACGGCTAGCACAGATAGCCCTCGAGTAGCTTTGTGCGAAATTAAAAAACAAACAAACAAACAAAACAAACCAATCTTTACCAAATGCCTTCCTGAACGCACAAGTTATTTTCTTTATAAGTTTATTTAAGTATTTTAATTACAGGCTGTCACATTCTAAACCAGCCACTTCTATGTAAAATACAGCATCTAACAAGCACAAACAGCGAGATGGTTGTTCATACAGTATCATTAAGCGTTATCGTGTACTGTTTAATCTCTGATATAGATTTAATATTGCTCTAAGTTGATAAAGGAGAATTGTTACATCCATCAACCGTAAATAATGATTCTTTAAAATAAAAAAGAAAATTCCTGTCTACAATAGTTCTTCATTTCAATTCTTCTTTAAATGAAATGCCCAATTGAAGTCTTTTACATAAATAAAGTATTGCAAAACTTTAGATTATTATTTTTATAAAGGTAAAAGATACAAAGCCATATATATATATATAAGTTTGGTCAACTGGATAACTGTTTTTTATTGGTACAGAGCTAACACGTCCTCGCATTGGCGCTGTTTTAGAACCATTTCAATGAATAAACTTTCTCAACAGCATTTGCAATGGGGAAGAGGTCCTTATGAACCTGATTCGTTCTTGTGTACAAAAAAGTCCCAATAACATAAAGAAGTATTCGTAAAATCAATTAAACTGCGTGGAAACTCTTCTAGAATATATTTAAATAGAGCTCTTGTTGATAGCAATTCATCAGATTAATTTTTTAGTTTTAACATATGATTTAAAATCAGCTTAGAATGAACAAATACTAATTCGGTGTTTGTTAGACAATATAGCACAGATAGCCCTCGTGTAACTATGCGCTAAACTAAAAACCAAACAAACAAATTACATTAATAAATGATAATATAATTAATTATCAAAACCCATTTTCTGCAGTAAAAAGTGTTTTTATCTATTTGATTTGTCAACTTTCTATATGCCAATATCCACTTTTATTTGGAGCCAAATATGATAAATAGTTTTACCAGGATAAAAGTTGCAATGTATTTGAGTTAATGGTAGTGAGTAATCATCATTATTTGTGACTTCACTCACTTTGTGGATCTGCAATTCTTCTTCAGAAAAACAGTTGGTGGTGCTCAAGAGCTAGTATTCAGTCCTGTTACTTCTCTTTCATTCATGGTTTTTATTTCCTTGTGAATTTTATTCTGTTTTACACTGGTAGTCAGATGGGCAAAGGCTGCATCTCCAGTATCAGTCTTACAAGATATTTTATTTTCCTGGGGTTTAAATCATGGAGTTCACTGGAATGGTAACTATATTCTATGAGCAACTCATTTAATCTATGGCATTGTTCAATTGTAGGGCTTCCAAATTTTGGCTATACAGCTCCTATAAATGAGATGGTAAACTCCCTTTACAAAAACAATTATTTGACTTAAGAGTTTTTACAATTTATCTCGAATATGTCGACTTTGGATGTTTTGTATGCAGAAGAACTGCTTGTACATCTTCATTCTTGCAGTGATTTCTTCAGAATGGACTTCGATTTTATGATTTGTTGTATTTATGGAACTAATGATAATATTAACGATCCACAATAACTTTTGCAAAGAGTAATTTCTAAGAAGAATGGTTGAAATTTGCCTCAATCAACAGATCTAAAGGTTATTTTTAATACGCTCTGGTATGAGTATTTCACTACTAAGCAGTTTAATTGCTATGTTTTTTTGTTGTTACTGAAAGCTCCCTCGCTGAAGTCGTAATGGCCACATAGCAAAGTGATTTATTCGATATAGATTGTGAAACTGGTTGAAACAACTTTAGTCTCACATCTGTATTTCCGCATCAAGTGTATTCCAAATATACACTCTTCCTGAGTGTCAATCACTTACATATCATGTGGTATAAAAAGCTTCTTAAGATGAAAGAGCTTGCAACTTTCCTCGTGCTGAAATGTTATGCATATTTGCTTTTCACATCTATGGAACTTCTCTCTTCATCCCTGAAAACAAGTTACTACCTCCTATTAGAATATTAGGTCGAACTACAGTAACCATAAAATCAGTGTCGATAAATGTGTATATATATATATATATATATGGGGAAGACAGCAATATTAGCTCAACCAGAGGGTGTTAGAACCAATAATATCTGTAAATTTTTACAAATAATAATTAAAAATATAATAAATTATTAAAGAGAAATAAAGGGCCAGCGAATATATGCATAAGAATGCACCAAAACCTCCTCTGATATTTATTCAGAAATATAAACTTACACACAGATCACATGATTTAGTTGAAAAGAAATAAATATGACTCTTATGTCGTACAAATTCACTTCTCAAGATGACGTGGTAACTGATGAAACATGTGAAGTCCACATTTTAGAAATGTTTGAAAGTGTGAATCGATTTTAATGTTTATTTATTATTTTAATTAATTGATATATTGCAAGGCTTTCTTCTAATGAATTCGTTAACTCTTGAAATGGTTTCTTTGATAACAAATTTTTCATCACAGCTGAGTCAATTAAAGTATTATCGCCGAAACTTCACTCGTCCAGTTAATTATTGTTTTCTGACATCTAGTTACCTATTTGTAGTCTATTTTTTGTTAAACTCTGAGACTAGTTATTTGGTATCATTTACTAATTTTATCATCAACTGTTTGTTCCACATTATTACGCTCTTAATGTCTATATTTTCCACAGTTCCATTTTTGTGACATTCTTTAAGAGGATATTTTATTTCTTACAGGTATTTGTATAGGTTCAGGCACTCTGATCATTTCATTTACATTTGAAATGCCTATTATATTGTTGTTTCCGTACTCCATTCTGGATAAGCAGTTATTAATTAGTCGTTTAACTTTTTCTAGAATACCATAAAAAAGAGAATATGCTTCCATACTACTTGACATGATGATTCCATAATTACAAGATAGTGATTTAAGTTTGTCTGCAACTTTAATTAATCCAAGTATCATTATAAATTGAATAGATTTAGCTTAATTAACGTGACATCATCTGCTATAGCGTATAAAAATTAGACAAACTGCTAAAAAGACCATAATTTCACATGCTGCATTAAAATAAAATAAGTTACTAAATGATCTTTGGACAAAGTCCCATTTTTCCTTGCATTAAATGTTTTTGTGATTCCTTTTTTTACTTTGCTGATCTACTTTTGCACTTCATATTTGTTATTAGTGTTTCTGCACTGCCTAGACTTATTTTTGTATTACATTTCATAATCCTTCTGTATGTGTCATATCCAATTCCTTTTTGTACTTACTTTTTCTCAACTACTTCACTTATTGGTACTTAGTTTCCATACAGCTTCTACTCATACGTGGACTAGCCTTTACTTAAAATTTTTACAAGTCGATCATATTACATTTCTATCTTGGGTGCCAAGACTGGATTTATCACACTAGAACTGAAAATAGTATGCTGGCCTGTAATTTTACATACTTTTAGTGTGACGCTGTTTGATTATTTGGATGATTGCCACTAGTAGTTCAGATTCTTGTATGAATGTTTTCTGCTGCAGTATGGAGAAGGAGCATTTGGTGCTCCTAGGTGTGAGGCTTTCATCACAGCCACAGGTTCTTGTGAGTGAAGTAAAGCAGATGTCATCCCCAATATTCAAGGATCTAGCTAAAGAGGACCTTGGGAGTTTTCGAAAGGATTTCAAACTGATTGTTGCTCAGAATGATTGGACTCTAGAACAGGTGATGCAAAGTCCTTCTTGAGCTGGGAGAGTCTCACCCTCTATTCTATCAATCACTTGGATTCAAGTCTCAGAAAGAGGAGTACCTCTAAAAATGGGTCACTTGCATGGATGATTTGTACCACTTGTTTGATAAACCATATTTTCCAATGGTCTTGACTGACCATAAAGATTCTCATTGACATATTCATTGAGAGTTACTTGAAGAACTTATGAAGCATCACTTGGGTGTGAAAGATATAAAGATATTCTCACCCTAACAGAAGTAGTTTTTTGCAATAAGATTCGACAAAGTGCCTTTAAATTGGTCACAGGAGTGGAAGAAGTCTTCAATAATCACTTTATTTTGATATCTTGGACAAAGGGCCTTATTCAAGTGCTTCCATCGTGTCGAGTTCAAGCTATGTCAAAGTATAATGAACAACCCACATATTCAGTTGTTGTAGGCCTGATTTCCCTTGTCTTCACATAATGTTTGAGTCGCAGAAAAAACAAAACTTTAACTTTGTATGTGGAATATCCATAACTTGTCATGCAACACAGTGGTCAAGGAAATAGGTTTCAACCAACTGTGCAACAAGTGAAGGAAAACCAGTAGCAAGTTTTATCTATTCCTACTTTAGTTCTGAAAAACTATTCTATACCAAACATGGTCTGCCTGCTGACTTGTAGGAATGCAGCAAGGAGCTTGTACTGAAAGGTTTGATATTAAGTTTAGCTCTCTCAGGGTTAGGTGTTATTTGGTACTTGCCTGTGAAAATACAGGAAAAAAAAAGATACAGTTCCTGATAGTTATTTACAAGACATTGGTAGATTTTGCCATATTGTCATGTTTTATGCATGGAATGGGTTCTTTAAAGTAATTGTCTGTGACTTGATGGCAATACATTTCAATAATAAATTGACAGTACACAATCCATTTAAAATCATATATTAAAAGAAGTATAATGTTTATGCAAATGTTTATTCCAGCATCGATTACCACAGTTGTATCAGTACCTTTGAACAATTGTCTTTTTTTGTCAAAATCCACATAGGTTTGTTCAGTTATTTTACAATATAACTGAGAAGATTAATTATTCTCTATTATTCCGTTATTACAATACAATATATGATAATTTATCTTTAAAAATTGCTGATCAAGTCAACAGCTACTCTGATGAGCGGCTTTTCTATAAGAGATATCTCAATCAATTGTACCCTGGCTACCTTTTCTCAAGGTACAGTCTTTTGGCAGATGTCACATGACCTGTAGAATATAATCACATCTCTCTTGACCGCTAGGCAATGGAAGTTGCTGATAATTCTATCTGCCATATTCTTCACTTTTAAGTATCCCCTATAGTTGACGTATGTGTCAACTTTATCACTTAAGTCTTATTCTGTTATCATTATGATCTCTTCAACTACCCCAGTAAAATTACTTTAATATATTGGTAGAAAACCAACACAGGTCCTCTGCCTGGTAAGTCCTTTTCCCATTTTTCTTGTGCTAAACTTTCTCTCAGTCGTACTTCCAAAGTTTATACAGTGAAAAGTCTTTCTAGACCTACAGTTGGGATGTCATTTTTTGAGACTTTCAGAGGCTTGATATCTTGCTTGTTGTTTTTTGCGCTCTTGTGGTGACTGTATATATCTTATTAGTTTTCGTTATGTCTCAAAACTTGTATTGGCTGGTATATTGCCAATAATAAGTCATAGATGATTTTCCATGTTCTTTTATGAAGTGTCCACTTTTATTCTTGCTATGAAAATCCTTCTCACTGCCCCAATAATTGGCACACACAGATAAATATACCTTGCCCGTTATCTGGTCATCAGATACTAGAATGATTCTCACTGTTACACACAGTGTTTCTCAGGGCTTTCACCTTCTTGTCCCTGATGTAATATTCACCTATTAAGATATTATGGTTTGTTGTCATCTTTCAATGGCTCTCACATGCTTCGATCACTACTAGCACTGTTGGTCTCTGTTAACTTGAGTTTTCAATCAATCATGCACTGTTTTATCTTGGCAATAACATTTCCTTCTTGTGGCGAATCTGACGAGGTGTCTATTCTGTTTATTCTTCAAGTGGCACCCATAGTGACAGTAATTATTTTCTTGTTTCTTGCCAATACCATTTTTATAGGTAGCTCTAGCTGCTTTATGTTGAGATTTCTATTACTGCTTATTGGTGACAGACCTATGCTCACTCACAGTGTGCCCCATTTTATAGTAATCATAGTATCTTTTCTCCTTTTGACTGTTGATTTCTTATCACCTTTGATGGCATCCTACTTCTGTTCAGCCACCTACTATGATAGTTTCTATTTTGATTGGTTATTCTTCGAATTTCCAGTTATACTCCCTCCATGGGCTTTCATATACTGTTCAGACAGTTTAATCATGTGTCCACGTCATTCATTGCTCTCTCCATTAGGAACAGTGACATATAAGTGGAGCACATGATCATGAACTAGTCATGTACTAGTATATCTGCCAGCTTTTTAAAACTATCTTCAAACTTGAACACACCAGTCCACCTTATGAAGTAATGGTATAGACATGTCACAATATGAAATACAATTTCTACAGGGTCAGGCTTGATTTCTCTGAATATATAGAGAAAACATTCCTCAGTGAGATCGTAACATTTCAACAAAGACACTTTTCTTGTGACAAGGAAGCTGAGACAGAACTATTCAGTTGCCTTTGGCCCAATTCTGACTTTGGGAAAAACTTTCATACTTTTCATAAAAAGCATCCATGTCGTCTTTCTGTTAATTAAATTCAGGCAACTTGAGTCGGCTCCTCTTGTCTCCATTTTAATTCTCAAGTCCTTCGTCTCTCTGTTATATGAGCTAGGCAATCCCAATTTTTACTTCTATTCTCTTTTTTTTACAATCTCTCATTTTATTCTTTTTCAACTTCTCTGTCTCCTCCCTCTGATTTTTACTTTCCCCTCTTTTTCTCTATCACTGCTCTTTGCTCTAGGTCTTGTTGTTGTTCAACAAACTCTCATAGATTGGCATCTTTGAGCCCAATTTACTTACCCCTGTTTATCCACTTGTCAAAACAGTCAACGGGTTGTGACCTGTACAATATTTTTACTACCACTAAAGCTGTGCTATATATGTAGGCCTACTTGCCACTATAGTTTAGCTCTGCTTCTACCACACTATAGATCCTGGATGTCAGGTTTATATATATATATAGGTAAATGAAATGTGCAGGTTTCTTTACAATAGGAGTCTGTAACTTGTTAAAGATAACATTCAATGATAAACAAGCACACAGACTACTTGTTTTAAAATAATATATCAAAAGAAGTAAAACATATATACAAATGTTGTTGTTTTTTTACATTTTTGTTACCACAACTTTACCAACGGCATTAAATAATTGTCTGTTTTTGTCAAAGTCCACACAGTTTGGCTCGGTTACGTTAGAACACAACTGGCAATAAATTATTCTTTTCTATTCTGTTATTACAATACAATCTGTAATATTTTCACTTTGAAAATAGCTACTGCATGCTCTTTACAGCTAAATTCATAATCATAGTCTAAATCTAACTTTTCAACTACATTTTGTACATGTATTTATACTCCAACAGAGACCTAGAATATTTTACATATTGCTAGATATTATGTTGCAATGATATTCAGTTGAAACAACCAGAAAATCTCAGACATAGCAACATCATTCAATAATATTAAATCACCAATTCATAACTAGAGAACCAACCACACAACGTATGATCTGTAAATAGTTATGTAAACAAACTTGAGATAAACTATCGCTTCTATAAATAATTTAACACCTGTATTAAACATGAGCAGTCGTATTTATCTAACATATATATATTAAGCACTCCAAGTGAAGCCACTCTTTCAACCAGTTAACAGTGACTTCATTCAGCTGAACGGATAATATAATAAGTGTAAATGGAGAAGCATGGCTATAACTCTATCGAGAATGTGTCAGTAACAAAACAAAGGTAGTAGTCTTTGACCAAAGTTCTGGCAATAACGTTTCTGGGATAGATATACAACTGCAGAAACTAATAGCACTTTTGCCTTTGCAACAGAAGAAATTATTTTCCAAAGTTAGAAAGATCAGTCCCTAAAGTAGCAAAGAGTTTAGGTTGCCAAAGAAATCATAATACCTTTATGCACACGAGTAGTACCCAGTAATTTACTCTGAAGGAAATATAGAATGTTGGTGCTGTTCACACAGTAAACAAGCCATCACATAAAATACATTGAGAATTGTACCAATAATCTGGACTTCTTTGAATATTCTGATGTTTTCACAAGATAAAATGGTTAATTGGCTTGAACAACAGTGACTTTTTGTCATATAGAAACAAGCAAAATATGTCAATTAAATCATTTTAACTTCCTCACAGTAGTATGGAAGCAGTTAGTACCAAGATATCAGTGGTTATTTTAAGAAAGAAAAAGTACACCAAGTTATTTGATTTTGTATCAAGACTTATTGAACATACGTGTTTTCTGATAACATGAATTTAAAATGGTGAATGTAGTGGCTTACATTGATGCCTTCCTCCTTCTGAAGACAAAGGATTATCTGGATCCAATAGTTTTTGTTTTTTTTTAATTTCGCGCAAAGCTGTTCGGGGGTTATCTGTGCTTGCCGTTCCAAATTTAGTAGTGTAAGACTAGAGGGAAGGCAGCTAGTCGTCAGCACCCACCACTAACTCTTGGGCTACTCTTTTACCAATGAATAGTGGGATTGACTGTAACATTATAACGCCTCCATGGCTGAGAAAGCGAGCATGTTTGGTGTGACTGGGATTCGAACCTGCGACCCTCAGATTACAAGTCGAGTGCCTTGTCCACCTGGCCAGGCCAGGTCCAATAGAAGAAGCCTGTCAAGTTGAGATGGACAACAAGAGCTTAATCTAAAAGTGCTTTCAGCATGAAAGAAGTTTTAAAAAGTTTCATGTCATGCAATTTGGCCTGTATAACACAACTTCCACTTTTGAAAGCTTACACTGAAAGGGCTATAATGGAAAAGATGACTAATCTATATCATTGATGTCTTGGCATTTGACCACACATTAAAAGTTTTGCTGTCAGCCCAAGAATAGTGCTTCAGAAATAGAAAAATACGGATTTAAAATTGAAACCAGGGAAGAATGTACACATGTGTGTGTTTGTAGGTAGAATTTCTTGGGCAAGTGGTAAACTGAAGAATTTTGAGGCATTTTAAATGCTTTAAGTATTGATCAATTATGATCATTAAGGGAAGAATAACGCATATTCACAGAAGTATAAAAAAGGTTTATAACGACGATTGCCTAAGAAAAGAGACGTGTTGAGAAACATTTCTGCTTGTCTGCTTATGCTAACTACAAGTACTACAAGTGACACTATCAAGGTCATGCGAATAGTTACGAAAGCCCCATTAGAAAAACAGAACTGAGATTGTTCCCGACAGACCAGCGTCAACACAGCGTGGGAGAAGCTATTTGTGAATATTTACATAAATATTCATAAAACTGCCAAAAAAGGAAGTAAGTCGGGACTTTGAAGTAATATCTATATCAAAAGTATGTATATAAATACAAGTGAAAAGGCTACCAGTTTACGGACTTTATCTGCAACCAATAAAAGAACAGTTTCGTTTTGTTGTTGAGTATTACAAAACGATCAATTAAGTGTCAGAACTACTTGAAGGTAGTTATGTATACAATTTGGAAGATTGTAAGGATATTAGAACAAGTCTGAATAAAAACTCGTGTTTGAAGCTGAAAAGTCATTTCTCTCAAACTCAGAATCAGTTCTGATGAAGTGAAAAGAAATCGCAGCCATTGTCAACTGAATTTTTAAAGAACAATCATAACGGCTATAATGATGAGTTTCCCAAATGTTTCTCGCCTTAACTCTCTGTAAGTAACTTATTGCCATTATTTCTAACATCAGATAACAGTAAAAGACGGTTGAGTTACTGATATTGTAGAAAGTATTCTTAACGAATACACCAAGCAATCTGGGAAGGGAAGTCTGGCCATATTTTTTGTCAGGGTCAGAAATAGGTTGATTGTAGGCAGTTGGTTGGTAGTTCTATTATGGCGTCTATTTTCATTTCTGTTCTGTGTTGTAGAAAGTTGTCATTCAGCAGTCGTTGTCTGGTGATGTGAAGGGTTTCTAAGGTTGGAACATTAGTAAATAGATATGTGACGTCAAAACTGACCATAATATCCTGGGATTTGGTGTGTAGTTTTCTGAGTTGTCCTATGAAATCTGTCGAATCTTGAATGTGGTGTTCAGAGTTTCTTCGTAGTGGAGATAAAATAGGTACTATAAAGTAGCTAGTTGATGGCAAGGTGAGTTTCGAGCATTGACGAGAGGCCTTTAGAGGTATGTTAGGTTTGTGTACTTTAGGTACACAAGAACTGAGGAGGAAAATTTTCCTTGGATATTAAGTCTTTGGCTAGTTTGACATTGATTAAGCCTTGTTTCTTTAGGTCAATTGGCTGGTCTATTTGGGCTTGGTTCAACCGAGTACTGGGTGTTGCAGACATCGTGTCTGATGCTGGTTTTTGAGTGTAGTGCTCATGAAACCTTGGCGTTCCTGCAATGTCCTTGTTTGGCACTGTTGTATTCCATTGTGAGACTCCATGGTGGGTGGGGTCAGTGGGTAACGAAATATTATTTCTTTATTATGGATCTGCCAACTCAAAATAAAAATAAAAATAAAATAGTAAAAACGGATCACAGGTAAACGACTACGTTTTGAAGATTCTGAACAGGAGTCTTTACCTTCTTGAACATCTGTACCTCATTTTCTGATATTACATTCTTTAAAAGACAAATCTTTAATGCAAATCTTCGTTTTTAATTCAGAAGGGACTAGAGAGACTTGCTAACTCTCCTAAGTCAGTCAAAAACTACGTTCTAGAGACATCTTGGAAGAAACATCTACTCCAAAACACAGTGAACTTCTCTTGCAATTGAAGGCCATTAGAAATATACCCATTGAAATTATTCTCACGCTACTTTGAATTCGTCACGAGGAGTTATTGTTGAGAGGAATTTGAATAACATCCCCGAGTCACAGATTCTTGCAGGTTTCTCCACTCAATAAGTTTCTGCAGTAAGGCGTATCTCCACTTGCAAAGATGGAATTATGCTCTGATCAATACCATAATTTTAACGTTTACATCACCACGTCTACCTGCAACTATCAAGGCAGGTTATCTAAATTACAAGGTATGACTACATATTCCAAACCCTCTCAGATGTTTCCAATGCCAATGATTCAGTCACTCACACGCATCATGTTGTGGTTCCTTGGCGTGTGCTCGTTGTAGTAGCAAGGACCATGATGTCTATAATTGCAAAATGGAACCTCAGTTTGTTAACTGTAATAGCGCTCACCTCGCTTGCTATCGTTTTTGCCCTAGGTGGGTGGAGGAAAAAAAAGTGTAGTGTTTGAGAATGGTTCACAACATTTCATACCCCGAGGATCGAAAGTTACTGTCCATCACTTCATCTCAGACATATACTGCTGCACTTTGTTCCACTGCTACAGTGAGAGTGCATACAGATCTTTCCTTGTCTCCAATAGAGTCGTTTTCAAACCACATGAAGAATCTTTTGCCCTCCTTGGATAAGAGAGTTAATGAGTCAACATCAACACCTATCTCTATCACAACTATTACTTTCAGTGGCTTCCTAGATCCACTTTTCATGGCTCTGGCTTCTGGCATTTTCTCTGGTTTATCATCTTCTTTAGCGCTGAGATACAAAACGATTATTTGTTCATGCTCTCAGTCACTGGAATCTTCATCTACCGACAGAGACCTGCCCACTTGACCCAGAGCAGGATCCATGGACGTCAATAGATCTTCTAATAAAGAGAACTGATGTGGTAAAAAACAGAAGGGAGCTCTGCCCAATTCTTCTTCACATAAATAAAAATGGCCACTTTGATACAGTGGAACTGTCGAGGTTTGCATTCTAATTTGGAGGACATCAAAGCACTGATTGATTACTACCATTTTCTGTGCCTTTCCTGACAGAAAACATTTCTGAAACCTGCCAGTACAGTCACCTTTCAGCAGTTTTCTTTGTACAGAAATGACAGGTTGTGTGATGGAGGAGGGGCACTGCTGGTCGGTCAGCATGTGAATGCCCTGTCTTTGCCACTCGATACACCCTTGGTGGTCGTAGCTATCAGTATTTCCTTGGGTCATGCCATCACTGTTTTCTCTTCCTGTCTCCTGGAGAGACATATGATCAATCAGACATTAATGCTTTCACTGAACAGTTGCCATATCCCATTTTAATCCTGGTATACTTTAATGGGCATAATCTCCTATGGGGTGGTGCTGATATTGATGGCAGAGGTCGTTCTGTAGAGTATATGCTCTCGGATCATAACTGTTCTCTCTTCAATACTGGTTATTTTACCTATGTTCATGCACCTAGTCAGTCTTTTACTGCTAATGATTTCTCTATTTGCTCTTCTTCTCTTTACTCTCATTTCTTTTGGAGGTTGGTAGTGCCCCATGGGGCAGTGATCATTTTCCTACAATTTTTAAGGAGACTAGCTGTGGTCAATGCATGCCACAGTGGAAGTTGAACCAGGCCAAATGGCCCTCTTTTACTGCTCTCTCAGAACATAATTCTACCATTATTTGTAAGCCATCAATAAACGACTGTCTGGAAGCAGTAACTGACTGTATTGTCCAGGCAGCAAGCAGCTCAATCTATTCCTAAAACGTCAACAAGTTTTTCATGGTATTCTCGTCCGTGGTGGAATCCTGTCTGCCACATGGCACAGAAGGCTCAAACACGAGTCTGGAATATTTTTTCTAGGTATCCCACACTTTCAAACTGCGTAACTTTCCAGCAGGCTCATGCACACGCTCGGCAAACAAGACGTCAAAGCCAGAAAGAATCTTTGATTACGTTCACAATTAACATCTCTTCTACCACCAATTCCAAAGTCATATGGGACAAGAATCGAAAGATCAGTATACTTCCACCCTCTTTCAATTTTGCTTTCTGATGGCCAGAAAGTTGCTGACGCCCAGGCCATAAATGATACTCTTGGCAAAAACTATTTTCTAGCATCTAGCACTACTACCTCATTTCCATCTTCTTAGCCATCAAGCAGAGCAATCACTTCTTTTCTTTCAGGATGATTGTCTCTGTGACTCGAATTGCTTTTCCTGATGCTTGGCACTGGGCTATTTTCTTCCCTTTTTATAAGCCAGGGAAGGATCCCAAAATACCTTCAAACTACCGTCCAATTGCTTTAACAAGCTGTCTCTATAAGAACTTAGGATGGTTAACACTCATCTTGTTTGGTTCCTCAAATCAAACAACCTCCTCTTGCCCACCAAGTGTGGGTTCTGACGAAAGCATTTCACTGTGTACTACCTGATTTGACTTGAAACATTGATCATAGAGGCCTTTCTCAAGCAACATCATCTTGCGTCAATATTCTTTGGCCTTGAGAAGTCTTATGATATTACGTGGAGGTACGGAATTTTGCGAGATATCCACTCATATGGGTTCGCCCATTTTTATCAAAAAGTTTTAATGGACCAAAGATTTCATATTTCCCATTAATTCCTACATGAACTTGGAGTCCCTTAAGGTTGTATGTTGAATTTCATACTTTTCACTATAAAGATTAATGTCATCACTATGTCGGCGACTTTCACATGTGTCAGCCGTTGAGCATGAGGTTTATTGAGCAGCAGTTATAGACTGCCCTCAATTGTTTACAGAAGTAGACTACAGCATACATTTTTACCTTTTTGTCTCTAAAACTGTTTGCATGCAACTTTTTCTGCCAACAGGGCATTTACTCTAGTCCCAAACTCTGTGTTGTTGTGCTTCCTGATGCAAAGCTCTTAAGGCTTATCTTTGACCATAAGCTGACCTTTATTCCACACATCAAGCAGCTATGTGTTAAGTGTACAAAGGCACTGATCAACCTCTATGCCCTTTCTTTCACCTCTTGACGAGTGTATTGATGTTATGCTAAATATCCATCATGCCCTCATTTCATCAAACTGGACTATGAATCTTTGGTCTATAACCCTGCCAGAACCCCATTCACCATCAAAGGCTTCAACTCTGCATAGGGGCTTTCTGCACTTCTTCAGTCCAGAGTTTGTACACTGAGTATCATAAACCTCTTCTACACCTCTGCCATTTGCAACTGTCTACTGCATGCTGCAAAACTTCGATCCTTACCACAACTTTCCACCTGGGGTTGTGTTTTCCTTCCCCAGTGGGCCACGCTTTTTGAATAGGTAGTCTCCTATTGTTCCTTTTGATTTTCATATCCAGGTGCAGTTGGCTGGATTGGGTTTGTCTTGGATGATTTTGCCATCTGAACTGGTCAGCCCATTCCACCATGGCTTATTACCATCTTCAAATGTGACCTTTCTTTGAGCCATCTGAAGAAGGTGGATACTCCCAATTGGAAGTACTGCCTTCTACTTGCCAAACACCTTTCCATTCCCATTTATATGGATGGTTTAAATCAGATTACTCTATGGGCTCTGTCATGGTTTGTTGTTGTTTTGTGGTTGCACACAGAAACTTTAGATGGGATCCCTGGATCACATGAAAGCTGTGCAGTACATGAACTGTTTTCTTTATACTGCTTTGCTTAGCTCTCTACTGGCCCTGGAATTGCTTCATGTTAGTTTTCATCGATATTCAAAATTGTTTGGCCCATTTCTCTTTATCATCCATTTTTATCCAGTACTTCTGGACACTGAGCCACATCAATATTCATGGGAACAAGCTCACTGACACCACAGCTAAGTCTGTGAGCTCGGTGCTATCACAGCTGTGCCAGTCCCATACATGGACTACGGTCCTGTATTCAAGGCTCGACTCCATTCAAGTTGGCAGTCAACTTGGAGAAAGCAACGTGATAATAAGCTTTCCTAGATTAAACCTTATGTTGCCTTTTAGTCATCTTGCTTCTGTAAGGATCAAAAGGAGGCAGTTGTCCTGGCTAGGCTACACACTGGTCACAGTTTTTTAACTTGTTGTTTTTTACCCGAGACTGAAGCGCTAATGTGTGGACTGTGTGATACTCAAGTCACAATAGCCCATATTTTACTGTTGTGCTGTAAGTAATAGCACCATTTTAGATATATCTTTACCATGGATTCACCCTTGACCTTGCACTGTGTCATTGGCTATGATGATACTCAGTTGTGTTTGTAAATTTTAAATTTTTAATTCTATTTAAGTTTTAACATGATTCCTTTTTATGTAGTTTAATAATTTTACTTTTATTTTTAATTTTTTACTGGTTGTTTGGCACAGATAGCCTTCTAGTTTCTTTGCACGAATAAATGCCAAACAATCAACCAACCTTATACTTCAATGGGAATAAAAGTCACATGAGCAATGTACATGCTGAGATAACTAGTGTTGTTTTGTGTATTTAATGCTATGATTTCTCATCCTGAAATAGCTTTAACCACTTGCTATGAAAAACATCTTCCTGAATATAGATTTGTCCAATAAAGGTGCCATTCTTTGTCTGTTGTACACACACTGTTTTGATTAAGTACATTAAGTAAAGATTGTTTAATTTTTGTCACACACTGTGTCCAGTTTCTTTTTTATTTTTAGAACTTTGTTAAATACTTTACATTTGTATTCTAAAGAAAGTTGTTATGGGTATTAAAACTTTAATCAATATAAAGTAGAGAACAATGTTTCAACCTTCTTAGATCATTTTCAGGTAAACAAAGAGAGTTTGAAACTCCACATTTCTTGACTGAATCTTCTGTTATTATGTGGAACCTATCTTGTCACTCTTGGAGAAAATCATACATACTCCCACCCAATTTTCAAAATTATTTCTTCCAATACTTTATGTTACATTCTCTCATGTGACTACACTCTAAAAATGCCCAAATAAGAGCTCTTTCAGGAGAGTAGACAAGAACTCCACAGAACATTTTGAATGCTGATTTTCAGCACAAAAAAATTCATGCACAGAATGACCAGCATGGTCGTGGTTACTATATTATGTATTGAATCAAATGTCATGAACTGTAAAATTGTGAAGCTATCTCTATCAAATAAATGTTCACTTATAAGTATAAGCTTAATGACCGATGATTTACACTTAGACCAAATGAAAAATCATCAGATGTCTGATTTACTTAATATGAACTGTGGTTTTAATATTAGTTTGTAACACTATTTATTCCTTATCAGATTAATGTATTATAAGCTTGTTAAAGCTTATGAGATGTTATTGAGATTAATTAGCAAGTTAATTTTAAAAATCCTTTCAACTGTTTTGAGGAGTGTACATAGTTTTATTAAAATGTCACATGATGTTGACATCAAGTAATAAGCCTAAAATTATCATATTATGTATCCACAATTTTTTTTAAAAACATATGCCATAAAATTTTATACCAGATGCAATAAATATTGAAAATTACAATATTATTAATATGGTGACTAACTCAAACTGTAATAAACATATAGTTGGTCAAATGATATCACAAAATGGCAATTTTACAAAAATACTTAACACTAAATATTTATACAATACAAATGAAAAGGATGTCATGCTGGTTGCTAGAGTTTTACTAAGAAAGTACATGATTGAATGAAATAATAAAATGTACAGATGAACCTTTTCTTCTGTTAGCCCATTACTTTACCCTTTTAACTAACTAACTCATTCAACAGAAAATTTCTTTTGGAACAACTCTTGACTAACATGTAATTAATTGTTTAACTATAACCTGATTATTCTGATGATGTTTACTTGCTCTTTTGATTATTTTAATCATGCAAAGAAAATTTAATTTTGAAGAAAAAATGTGAAGATAATGCTAATTAATGGTAACCAGATGTATAGCAGGTGTTGTAAAAAGCCTGGATATCATTAACTAATGGTAGCCTGATCTATTCCAAACGTGTTACAAAGGTCACTGATGCAATAACTAGATAAGTACGAGTTGTGTTGTAGAAGGAACTGAAAATGGTAATTAACTGATTTATAAGTTAAGAAATAATTTATTTGCTTATTATTATTATTATTCTAATTACATATAGTTTATTACTATGACATATATACTCCCTCTCTTTTTAAAGTAAAATATCTCAGCAAATAAATTATTTTTTAAATTATCTTAATTTTAGTTCACTTCTTTACTTCATACACAGTACTGGTTGATGTTTGAAACAAATTTTATGTAAATAACAATATTCAGTTCTAATCATTTTAATTAATTCTTGATTAATAATTCACCTGATCACTTTTACTAAAAATGTCATTGTCTTAAAAGTAAATTTATTCATGAAAGAATTGGTTAGTATAATAAAAACATTTTTCTTTTGTTGTTTTTACTAATTAAACATTTTTTAGATAAAACAGCACAATATGATTTCTCCTTTGCTAATAAGCATTATATTTTACCTATTTAGATTATTTAAAAATTATAATTTTCCTTTTGAGAGGATTATCTGTATTTGAGTAGCTTTTTAAATTTGTTTAAATAGACAATTTGTTTATATTTTCATTTATGATTTGTTACATGTGATTACATACATTTATTGTTACAATTAGCTTGTGAATCTTACAATAAACAATCAATATATAAATTTATTTTTAGATGTCCATCTTTCTCATTACAGAGTGACCACTTTAATTGAAACTGATGTTATCTTTACAAAGTATTTCTCCATTTATAATATTAATTTTTTTAAATTATAAAATTCATTTTGGTAAATGCAAATGCACAAATTTTTACTTAGTTTTCCTTGGTTCTTTGAAGTTCTTGAATACAATTTCCACAAATTCAATGCATCACTTTCCATCTTTTTTTTAATTACACACCTAAAATTTAATCTAATGTACATGTGGTTACTTAACTTTCAATTCTCATTGTTGAGATATGTACTCACAATACCCTACAATGTGGAAAATGACACATCAGGAATTAATACACTTATCATATTTTCTATAAGATTTGTAAATTTGAAAAAATATTTATAATTCTTCAAACAGTAAAATTACTACAAGAACATACAACATGAACAGAACGTTCTATATTTTCATAGCTACAAATTTATTCAAATAACAACAGAACATGTAATTACAGCATCGTATACTGAAGGTAAGCATAATAGAAAACAAAATAATTTCATGTTTTTGTTAATCTTGAAAGAGAGCATCAACTTTAATTCTGGTACACAGAATTACCAGGTGTTATATTAAACACTGTCAAAAACAACTACAACAATACAGAAAATTCAGGATAAAGTTACCACTTTTTGCATTGTTATGACTAAGTGAACGAAAATCTTTTTCATCAATAATTTCATATTCTTTATACAGCTATAACATTAAGAGTGAATTTTTCTTCAAATTATTTAAAAACATTTTTCTTTTGTTCTATTGCATCAGAATTAACCATAAAAATTACTTACTTGTTTCACCATCTAAAAAAAAAGTTTAGTTTTTAACATGACAATTTAATGATGCATGGCAGGTTCACAGTTAAAATACAACATATTATTTTCAATGGAGAGAACTTATTTAAAAGATCATAAACCCAAAATATATAAAATATGCACACATTTAATAATAATTTAAAAGCATCAAATAACTTTTGTTTTCTGTCAAAAAAAGATATTTTGTTAAGTTAACCTGGTTCATGAATTTTTTAACAACGGAAAGTATTGAAAACATGTTTTAATTTTGAGTTAATACCAATTATAGCAAAAACATTACTGTATTGTTGGAAATATGAAAGTTCCAAATATCTAACAGTTGATGATGTCATAAATCACTGAGCACAGAGTAAGCTAACCTAAGTTGCAATTTCAGTATATTAAACTGTACAAAACTTTAAACACAACTGAAGCATATTCTGTAAACAAAAAAATAATGAAACAAAAACAGAGTGGATTTGCCATATAAACAATTATTATATGCCCTCATATAACAATGAATGCAAACATTGGCACTTGTGATTATCTACCACTATAATTTTAACATTTTTGCTTACTGTTTTATTTTAAGGTCAAATACACAACACATTAATGTTTTTAGTGCAAGAAGAAAAGCAGGAATGACATGGTAGAGATAAATACAAATTTGAATTTAATTTTACAACATAATTTTAAATTTTCAAAATGAGAATCAGAACATTTATATATACATGACAATACAGGAATTAAAGCATTGCCTATCATTTTGGCACACAAAACCAGGCAAGATCTCATGAAATAACCATGTGCAAAAAATCTAATAATGTTATCTAAAGTACTATGCATATAAACTTATGCAAAATAAGGTATGACACTGCAAAAGGACTGGACATCTAGCAAGTCACTACTGTGTTGTTCTTGGGATAGAGTACAAAACAGTCTAAAATATAACAAGGAGAGACATCTTCAAGTAGAAATGGAGACGGGTAGTCTAATCAAAGGGTTTCTCTTCATGTGCCATATAGCTAGTGTGTCAAGAGTTAACAAACTGTAAACATGAAAAGATATACATAGAACACAAGTAAATGGAGGTTCTTTAGGTAAACTGAGTGTAATACACATCATGTACAGTGTACGTTAAAATACATGAGAAAATGTAACTTATTTGAGAGCAATGAAATACCTTTTTCTTTCTCATTTGAATAATTTGTAAAGAAACATAAAAAGCCATGTGACTTCTAAACAAACTCATTTCAAAGCATTTTCTCAAATACTTTTAGTAGTGCTGTAATACAATGGTTTTATAGCAATAACCCATTCACCAAGAAAATATGCAAATAATGCATCACAGCCTTGAATGAAGGTAGTAATGAAAATAAAAAGTACCAAGAACCCAATCTATAGAAGGTTATTGCTGCTCCATGCAGAATTTATTAAGTTCAAACATGATATTATGCACCAAATTCAAGAAGATCATGAATGGCAGCAGTCTACACATCTTTTGTATTGAATGCTCATCTAAGTAGTTGGAAGGTTATTCAGCAGTGAAAAATCCAAAGGACCTACCTCAGTGAATTCAATGACTTCACTGTTAGGGAATGAACAGGTCACATGGAAGGCACTTTACAGTAAAGAACAAATAACTAACTTAATGTGACTATACTTCTGTTAATTCATGTAAAAATCTTGAAATTTGATACCAGTAACCACGACAATAAATTTAAAAGTTTACTATTGATACATTTCATAAATATGGCTGTGTGTACCTACATTCAATAAAAACTAAAAAATGTGGTGAAAAGTTTACTCATTATGTATTTGTTTCAACTCAATCTTCTGTATTTTATCTTTATATACTACAGTGAAAAATAAAGAGCAACATTAATTGATTTATTTCACCTGCATGAGAGAGACTTGAATACCCTCTAGAACTTACAGACAAGTTCAACAAATATAAAATTCAATGTAGTGTATTATGCCTCTTAGTGAAACAAAATACAGTGTCAAAGAAATTATATAATTTCATTTTAAGACCTATTATTATCAGCACGTTTACTCATAGTCCAACCTACTGTAAGCCAACCAAAAAATAAAAAATACAATAAGGTTAATGATGAAAAACTAATTATTTGTGTAATAAATATTATTTCTCAGATTTCACATAAATATTGTATTTTCTTAAAACATAAAATATTTGCACAAGAAGGTACTTGATCACAATAGTAAATTTGAAATGTAGGTGGAAGTCTGACATAAAAGTTAATACTATAACTGTCAGTGGATATTAAAACAAGTAATCTAGCATAACAAAAAGTATGCTTTGAGAGAATAGTCTCATATAAGAAGTCTAAACTTTGTTTTTCAGTATGTATTAGTTTGGATTTTTTTAGCTGAGTTTCATTTATGGTAAACAAAATATTTTGTTTTGTAACTTTTGTATAGTTTCTAAAGTAAAGATAAATATTATGAAAATAAATGCAGATTCTTATGAAAAGTGGACCTTTGTTCTTCAGGAGAAAACTGGGAATGGTGGTATCATCGAGTAATATATATATATATATATAAAACGAGTTGAAAAACATCATTAAAGTCATCTGCTTTTCCAGGAAATGTCTCATTTCCTGTATAATATAACTAGTGACAAGAGCATTATGTAAAAAGGTGTTAGAATAGTTTGCTTAATAATTAGCTAAAAAATTAAACATATGTATATATAAAAAAACATACTTAAGTGTTTAAGTAAAATAAAGGAGATGCCTGAAGACTGATTAAAAGAGACAAGTTATGCTAATCAATTTATACAAACAAGTATAGAAAATTGTCTTAAATGAATAGTATGTTTTAGAAATGTTAGGGTTCACACTACATGGAAGAAATAACTAAAGAATAAAAATTACTTTTATGACCGAGATGAAGCCAGTGATTTGAGATCACTGATTCCACAAGGTTGAACAGTGTTTAGATTAGTAATCCAATAAGCTTTTTTTATCTCACTGTATGTCACATATATTGGTGATTGCATTTTTTACACAGTATAAGATAATGTTTTCTGTTACAATTTGAATATTTTAGTGTTTCATTGGTTGAGCTTGTCAGAAAATGAGTTAGTAGTTCTTATACACTTGCAGGTCTGACAACAAATTTTATTGCAAAGATGACAACTATTTTTGGTGGGATGCAGTTCATTTTTTGTGTGAACAAGGATATTGTTCTGCATTTTTGGAAGGAGACAATGGGAGTTTCAAGAAATATCTGTTGAAGGAGATGATGTTTTTTCAGAATTCATGAAACATTTGTGAGTTTAAACTGATAGGTAATAACAAGAGGAATTATATTTGAAACTTTAGTATTGCCATGATTTAGGATGTTTTTCCACTGAGTTTTGTTAGTTTTTTTCAATCTGTTTGCTGATTTTATTATCTTCATGTCCTTTTGTAGTATGGTTTGTTTTAGATACATGGTGTTTCCTTTAGTTTGTTTCATCTGCACATATTTTATTTATTCTAAGAGCTTGATTGTAGCTAATGTTTCACTTACTTTGAGCAAAGTGAAAGTTTTTATAGTGAAGTTACGTGTTTTGTTTTGTACAAGTCAATGTTTTAAATTGCATCCTTTAAAAAAACTGTAACATCAAGAAAGTTTATTTGAGTAAGCAAGTAATCAAAAGTCAACTTTATTGTTTTTTTAAGGAGCTTGCATGTGAGATAAACTTTAAGTGATTCAAGACTGGCTGTCTAGATGAAAAATGTGTTGTCTACGTAATGTTCCCATGTATGAGAATTTACAGGCTTACTCATAAGAGTTGGTTTTCAATATGACCCATAAAAATGCTAGCATAATTTGGAGCCATTTTGGTACCCAGTGAAGTACCATTAACCTGAAGGTAATGTTCATTATTGAATTCCAAGTTGTTCAGAGATAAAACCAAGATGGCAAGATCAGTTACTGTTTGAGTAAGTGAGTAACTGTTTGATAAAGAATTTAGAGTTTCCATTCCTTCATCTTGTGTAATATT
This sequence comes from Tachypleus tridentatus, assembly GCF_004210375.1. Classification (NCBI taxonomy): domain Eukaryota; kingdom Metazoa; phylum Arthropoda; class Merostomata; order Xiphosura; family Limulidae; genus Tachypleus; species Tachypleus tridentatus. The sequence continues at coordinate 229,495,629 of NC_134837.1, read as the reverse complement.
TAGTATAATGAGAAAAAAATATCCATTGTGCAAAGAAGGCTATTAGGTGGAAGCTGTCCATTAGTATAAATATCCTTTATGATATTAATAAAGTGAGTAGTATCCTTTATGTAAATATGAGTGGCACATGGAATACATTTTATGTGTTGATAAACAAAAATGGAGAGCTTTTCAGTAGCCATGTTTATGTTAAAAAATTATGGGTCAGCCAGGACTGTTTGGTTTGTATACTTTTTGGTAAGAGAGAAAATCTACTAGGAAAGGTTTTTTAGGGTATCAACTACCAAAAGGATTCTTTTTTAATTTTATTTTATTAGTAACTTTGTTACTAATGGCCTGAAACAATCCAATAAGACTGCTGAAGACTGTTTATCAGAACTTGAAAGCACATATCATTAGCACCAAACCACACATTAAACTGGCTACCTGTAATGTTATCTACAGACCTGTGAACAGATGCACTTCCTATGATTACAACACAGAAAACATCACAACAATAAAATCTGACATTTTAATGAATTAACCAAATACCTGTGTAGACTTAACCCTTGACTTTCTTTCACTATTCACACAATCTAATACCATTCACTAATTTTCTTGCTCAAGGTGGATTTCACCTTAACTTTTCTGATATCCTGGCCTCAATCTTCATGTACTCTGTTTCCTGTATCATTCTCCCACTTTTGTCTTCTTCTTATGAATTATCCCAATAATTTCCTATTTCTACTACTAATAGTCTTCTACCCTTCCCTGTACAAATTCTACATTTCTCTCCATTTGATAAACTACTAATACCTCACACAATCTCTGTTACTGAATCAGCCCAACCAAAGATACATTTACTTTCTCATAGTGATCTGTTTAGTTCTTATTTAGGTCCTGCTAGATTTATGATCACAAATCACATTTCCCCAAAAATGTCACATTCTATAAGTAAGCAACATTTGTTCTTCTTATGGTTCTGTTGTTTATTCTTGTTTACCCAGAAACCTTTCTACTCTCTTATCTCTAAAATTCCAGAAAATCAATATTAGCATAAACAGTATATGTGCTACACTACAATATTCACCAGTTCATCAGTCTCTTATAGAATTATCTTCATTAGAACACACTAGTCCTTCATTTCTTAGCACCAACTTTAACAATGACCAGCAATGCACTATTTATAATTCATCAATGTGTAAAACACATCTGAAGAAAATAGATACCTCTTTCTTCCTTCCCTAAAACTTTCCCACCCTCTATATCAGGATTTTAATGACATCTTCACACCAATATCCATCAACAATCAGTGTGAATTAAGTGGAAAATTACTCAACTACAACAGAAAACCACTTTTCCAAAAACTTAAAAAAACTAGTTGAAAATGACATTGTCAACATGCCAAATTACTAATGCATTACATAAAAAAACTGAAACATATCTCAATTTCTTGCATTAAAACCACCAATCACAATAGAAGCACATGATAACAATAGAAATACATACATGATCGTAATTTTTGCAACAAAAAGCACCTGATCCTTGAAAACACTTCCTCAGAACTCATGAATACTATTAAAACATTATTTCAACAATCTGTCAGTATTCTAGATAAAGAAATTTTCCACTATTATCACCTGTAAAATAACTCCACAAATTTACAATGAAAACCAATACATGCATTGTAAAAAAAAATATCAAAAATCATCTTCCTACCAATAAAACCAATTCAAAAAGTGTTTCTAACACTAGCAGTCTTTCAAATCCTCTTCTTTATCATAAAACTACCATAGCATCAAGCACTCTACTATATACTAACACAATCACTTTTTCTCACAATAAACAGCTTAAAAAATGTTTAACAACATTTCATTAACTACTACACATAAGACTTCTCATATCTGTTGAAAATAACAGGATCTCATAAATCATACAGGTAATGAAGAATACCTCATACATATCATATATTGTTAATCTTTCAGACATTATAAGAACTCAGTCTTCTTAGAAAAGTTATCAACTTCTGCCCAAATAACAGCTATATTAATGAACCAAACTTCTCTCTGACCTTTATGAATGATCTAGAAAACTAAGGGTTCATGCGTTTTTTTCACAGCAAATCCCACCCTTTTGAAAATCAACTTACACCAAACTTCAAAGAAGTCTTTATGGTCACCTCCACCAAATACAGAATTATATTTAGAGAGTTATATTAAAAGCAATAGGAAATGGCATAATACAGACTTTAAAATATTCCAAGCAATGTCATAATAATATTCACCAAAATGAAAGAACTGGTCTAAACAATCTTAACTTGAACAACATCATAATAAAGCCAGCAGACAATGGTGGAGCTATGGTTATTCTTAATAAAAATGACAATATCATGGAAGCTAACCAGCAACTACAGGACACTAATTTCTTCAAAAAAGAAAAACTCTTGCACAATCTTATAGAACTTGGTTTATTAATATTGAAACTGATAATTTTAAAGAACTTCTCCAAAACAATAAAATTAACAATAAAACCTTTTAGGATTTGATACCCAGACAAACTTTACATGGTAGATTTTATCTCTTACCAAAAATACATAAATCAAACAATCCTGGTTGACCCATAATTTCTAATATGAACATGGCTACTGAAAAAGTTCTCCACTTTTGTTGACCAATACATTCCCAATTGGCTACAAAAAAGGAAGGTCCACATTTTAAAAGCTCTCAGATTATAGAATTTTTATCATTTTGTAATCAAGACTTCTTGACCTATGTGTTGTGTTTTTCTGAAATCATGAATGCACATTCTTATGAAAATGATTTTTGACAACATTTTAAGAAATATTTAAAAATACCAGTGACATTTAATATATATTTAAAACAAAACTTGTAACAAATAAAATAAAAATAAAAAATGCAGAACTGATATATTTTGTAACATTGTGAAGATTCAGAAACAACTGTTTTAAAAGCATGTATTACACTGTAGGAAATAATTGATTTTGGTTGGAGCAATAAGCTCTATTTTCCTATGAAAATTTAGAAATCAAGTTTTCAGCATTTAACACACACCTTTATAACACATAAATGAAGACCTGTGCTAGAAGTTTAAAATTTCTTTAACTACGACAAATGAATTAGGTTACACATACATACACTTATATCTGTGTTGATACAAGTTCTTAAAACATAACTTACTAGCAAGTGCTACATGGTGTATGACAGGTTTCAGGTTCAAACCTGAGGCAAGGAAATACATACATTGCAAAAATAAGTTATCAGATATTATCCAGAATGTTCAATAGTGAAATACGTTACCCTTTTCCATTGTAGTCAGAATCCTACAATTTTGTTTTGCTAAAACACTTTGTTAAGTACTTCTAGAAATGTTCATAAATATTGCTTAAAACAAACACAGTTATCAAAGTCCATAAAAATACTAGACAGCAAAAAACCTTTAATAAGTAAATAATATAAATTTCCAAGTTAATGATAATGTACAAGAGCACAAAATAGCAAACTATGGCATATATAAAAATTTAAATTCATTACTGCAATGAATACAAATAAATAATAAGATAAGGAAAGATTTATGTACATAAATAAATGGTAAAACTATTCATACAATAAAATATTTAATATAACAATATTTGAATTAATTTTCTATTTCTTGTGAATCACAAAATACAAAGATTTGGATGGAACAAAACTCAAATAGGTACTTGATTATCTCATTCTATCAGGCTGTCTTTTATCGTTTTTGTAAATTGCAATTATTAAATGTTTTATCACAGTCTTAAATGATGCAACCTAAATTTAGATGTGCAAGTTGCAACATCACAAAAGCATGATCTTAAACACTCATGCTTATTTAGATATGAATCAAACCCACAATTTTTTGTCTTTTGCATATTTAAAATTATTTAAAAACAATTTAATATATTACACAATCATCTATTAAATTTAACTTATCTAGATATATTAAAAATAACGTGGAAACCAATTTAGAAATTATCTAAAAGGCATGTGTCTCCTATAATCAACACATCAAACTCTTTGAAAAATAAAATTATTAACATTTAGAACTTAAATTGATTTTATCTTTAATATTTTAGGCAGATATAACTATATATTAGCAATAACCATATATCTGGTCTACTTACACAAAATAACTCTTATATTAGTCCAGAGGTTAAAAGATCTTATTTAAAAGACTAATTACCTTTCCCATTATATATTTGACAAGGTAGAAGTCTCACTAAAATTGATGTTTTAACTACAACAAGTATTCATAAAGGTCTAAATGACACTTTTCAAATGCTTTGAAATTCAAAAAAGCATCTTTAATGAAATTACAGATATTTACCATTTTAACAACAACTTCCACTTTCAATTTCACCTTCTTCTATTTGGAAATGTGCTCTAGGATTTGCAAATCCCACTTTTATACCATCCCAGTCATTCTGAATCTTGAATACACCACTCTGAATGTTTTCATATACATCTTGAGCTATAAGACGAAAAGCTTCTTCCACATTTTTACCCGTCTTAGCAGAGGTCTCTATGAAATGAACACCATAAAATTCTGCAAATGCTTTGCCTTCTTCAGAGCTCACTTCTCTTAAATCTTCTATGTCAGTTTTACATGCTACAACCTGGGATATAAAATTACTTAAATCACAATTTTTGTGACAAAAAAACTTCTATACCTAAGATCAGACAATTGCACACAGATTAGGTAGGTAAAATGAAGAAAAGTAGTGAAAAATAGCTCAGCATTGAAAATATTTGTCTTTTATAATGTTCAATTGAAACTTATTCTAATGCTTGGTTATACAGTTACTGTACAAAACTTTGTATGTATGTATATATGTTTAGACCTGACTTGTACCTTCAGGGTTTCTATTTCTTCCCTGTGATTTTAACTGTTATATTAGCTAGTTATTTAATATTCTACAGAATTTTAAATTTTAGGGGAATTTAATCCTGGATTGTAGCACTTCAAGTCTGTAGACTTATTTCTGTCTCACTGGAGAATAATTAAATTTGTTAGAGTTAGATTTATGAATCTGATTATTTGATGACTGAATACAGAAAAAGCAAAAGGCTGTTTATTAATAAAATCCAGTGAAAGTAGACCATAGTTTCTAGCAAAGTCACTCTAGAGTCAGTGTTTTGGCTTCTTTGCTGTTTCTTATTTGTCTTAATGAGACTCATAAGGAGTTTTCTGATAAAATTAAATGCCAGGGTATGTATACAGCTGTACTCAGGATGTTAAGGAGCTACATAATGAATTGAATCAACTGAGAAGTTAGACTAATATCTGTCAAAGTAAATGTTTCTATAAATGGGAATCAAACATAATAAGTAATAGAAAAAACACTCAAGCAGAACAGTGATTTAATTACTGCATGTAGTAAAGCTAACTGAAATTACTGATTAGCCCTCATTTACAATGCTATTTTGATATCTTTATGAAAGATACTGCTTCAGATGAGGGCTACCAAGAGAAGTCTGAGAATGGGTTCTTTTGCAAGGGCAACCAGGTTTGTTAAAAAAATTATCTCTACAGGTGTGGGGAATAAGTTGACTAATTGGATAGAAAAGTGGCTGATGGAGGAAAGAGTGTTGTTATAAATGGAGTTCAGTCAAACTGGAATAATGTCATAAATTTGGTACCTCAGGGCTTATTGTTAGGACCTTTGTTCTTTTTAATTGAAATAAATGGCACAGTTGAAGGAATGGTCAATAAATTACTTAAATTTTCTGGTGATATTAATGTCTTGGTTGACTGCTGGCAAGGAAGAGGATTCTGTTGCTTTATAAAAGGTTCATTTGGTGAATAAATATCAAAAGGCTTTTAATTATATAAACTACAAGATAAAGCATTTGGGTTATCATAATTTGGATTACAATTTTATTGGGAATAACCTTAACAATATTATGAAGAGAAATTATCTTTGTGTTCTAATTAACCTGTTTCTTAAAGCCATCCAAAACAGTTTTTTCTAATAGTAGTGCAAATAAAAATTTAGATTTTATCTACAGAAAGACTAAATTGAAATCTAAAGAGGTTATAATTTCATTGCATAGGTTACTGATTAAGGCCACATTTGGAGTATTTTGTTCAATCATGTTCCTTACCTTAAGGTCATAGAAATGTTGGAGATAATTCATAGGATGGCAGCTAGAATGATACCTGGGATTGAAAAATTGTCAAATGAAGACAGGTGTAAATAGTTTTTCAGGAAAAATGAAGAGTTAGAAGGGATATGATTAATGCATTTAAAACTGTTAACACAACTTACAACACTGATGCATCATATTTTTTCATATGTATCAATAAAAATGGTAAGACTAAAGAGCACAAGTGTGTATTTTAGCAGGATAGGAGTATCCTCAGCTAAGACATTCATTATTTAACAAGGTAGTTAGCCAATAGTATAGGTTGCCTTCAGCTGTAAACATTAAATTTAAGGGAAGATTTGATAAATATTTCAAAAATAAAGGTGGTCTTTCAGTTTTTCTTTTATAATGAAAATGTTATTCATATAAAGTAATTTCATTGTCTTTATAAGTCACTGTTTGTCAATTCACACATCCTGGTTTTACGATACAACCATAATGGTATCCAGTGAATGGAGAGGACTATTCCCAGTCTTCCCTTGGTTAACATATAGAAACAAATGCTATTGATGTTTCCACATGTTAAACACTAGGTCATTATTCATTGAATTTTCCACACCTTGCCATGCAGCAAAGAAGACAAGGCTATCATTTTTGACCCATTGGTGCAACAGGTACAGGGTAGCCAAAAGCAAGTAGTGAATACTGCTTCAAAAAGTGAAAAAAGGAGTGTTGTACCATTGATATCATCCACCAAGCAGTGGTTTCCAGCTTATATTACAACTAGTGGTCATCAGAGATTTGAGACACAAAATTCTCCAAACTTTTCATTACACAAAGATAACACAGTTATTTTGCCTGCATCTGAGTTAGAAAATTTAACATTGGTATGAATATTGTATGGTGTGTGTTACACAGAGAAAAATATAGTTTAAATAGGCTAAATTCCAGCAAAGAATTGATGGCTGTTCTCTGGATATTGTTAGCTTACTCCCAAAGATGAAATGATGGCCTCTATATACACACACACACACACACACACATCAACTACTTCCTGAGGTGGGCTAAGGCTTATCCAGTATTCAATACATCCACAAACTCTATGAATGATGTGCTTCCAAAGCATTCAATAGCCCAGTTTGAACACTTGATGAGATTTGCACAGATCAGGGAAATAACTTCAAGAGCCATATGTTCTGTGAGTTGTGTAATGTGTTGGGTATGATGAAGATAAGCACTCTGCCTTATCCCTCCAAACCTGATGGTTTAGTGGAATGTCAAGCATAGTTTACTAATCCTGAATGAACCACCTCAGATGAAATCTTACCCAGTGTCATGAGAGTGAATATTTCATGCAACTGAGCAGCTCAAGTAACTGTTTACTAAAAATGCTCTTGTTCAGCTTAAAAGTCTGATCCTGCAGGTATAATGTATGGTGCTCTAATTAAAGCAAATATCCAATTTATAAATACATGAAATTTTTGAGTGGTTAAGGTCTATGTCACTTGACATTCATGAGTTTGTACATAAATATCTAGGATAGGCCACAATATGACAGAAGAGGTGCTACAATAAGACAGTGAAACTATTAATGTATCCCATAGAAAGTTGGATGTGATTTGGGTATGTTCAAACAATACAGAATACCCTTGGTTCTGGCTAGAAAAAACTTCATCTTGTACTCCAATGAGTCATTCCTTTGACAAATAAGTAACAGAAATCAAGAGACATATAAAAATGCACAGTGCATATCAGACAACTGTGTGTGACTGAGGAAACTTTGGTGCACTGGTGTGACCAAAAGTTAAAAGAGGAGACTATAAATTCAGATGATGACACAAATATAGTTTTATCCAACTTCAACTCTGTAGATGAAAAGGAAAAAGCTGAAAATACTTTTGCTATTCAGGATGAGTCAGATGAATAAGTGCCAAATCTAGAGGGAACAAACAACTCTGGTGATCCACTGAACCATTCATCCCTTATGACTTCCCAACTGATAAGGCTGAGATTAGCTTCAATAAGCAGCTAAGAGTTAGATAGTTAAATGATCAATGATTGAAAGAAAGTTCTGATCTTTGCTTTCCAAGCTATCAGGTAATGTTCAAAATTAAATAAATGCATGCACTGTGTGATTTACACTCAATTACCATAAAGCTATGGCAACTGAAGCTGGCAGATGTAATACCTGGTTGTGCTTTTCATCTAAAACTACCCTATACCTAGTTTACAATTGTCACCCCTAATGTTTTATAGCCTAGTTAAAGTGATGTAACAAAGAGGAATCATAGTGATAACATCCCAGTAAGTAGTGGATGAAATTATGTAGAAAAGAACAAAAGTTAGATACAGTGTATAAAAAAAATAAGTATCTTTCATGTTTCTTTTATTAAAAATAAAAATATTTCAAGAAAAATGATGAAACAATTTATTTATCTCCCTTTTTTTCCCCTCAATATTTTCTTGGTATCCCAAGACATCTGCAGCACATCAGTCAAGAAACATTCTAGTTGGCTTAAATGAAAGTGATTGCTAGGAGTTCAGGAACTCAGTTCAAAGTGTATTGTAAGGTATGATATTAATACTATATTGCATTATTATCACTTGATAATCTGAAGTTACTAAAGAAAGCTGACTGCAATCCTAATGAGACCAAAAGGGTTTTGCAACACTTACTTTCCAAGCTATCAAGCAGTTTCACTATAAGAGATATTCAGCTACTCAAAATAATTAGCATTGTTTAAGTTAGTATATGTAATGCTTAGGTTATTAACCATTTGCACAACTAATGACAACTAGAAGTAAGAAAATTAGCTTAAGTGTTTTTGCAATCTTGGTTTCTGAGCTAACATATAATTTTCCAAAGGCAAAATGTCAGAGACATTTTTACAAGAATCACTCACTTGATCTATCTGAGTGAGCAAGAACTCTACAGAGAATACCACGTAAGCCTTGCTTGATCTTCAAAGATAAACCTGAGGAGCTTTTAACTTCTCCATAGTACTTAAGGAGTTGTGTTTCCTCTGAGTGCATCTACCTGCTGTCATCCTTAACTCTGTCTGATGAACAAAGTGAAGATAGCCAGCTGCCAACTCTTGGGCTAATCCTTTACCACACAGAAATCACACTACTGTGTCTAACACTGCATGACCCACAGATTGTGACTTGAGCAACATAACCATAAGGTCAGGGTTTGTATGCTTACTATGATGATAATATGTTATATAACTTTCAAGTACTTTTGTTCATTTTTCTTTACTTGAAAGCTATGGCTCCTTTTTCAAAGACTCTTTTAACTTTAAAATATATTCTTAATCAACTAAAACATAAAGCCTTGATGGCCAGTTTTGATGTAATCTCCCTCTTTACAGAAGTCCCAACAACTGAAGCCTGCAAGATAGCTTTAGAACTTTTATATCCAAGACCCCAACCCATTGATACACATCCCCAGCAATCAATTAGCAACCCTTATAGAATTCTCTTCCACAAAAAGGTTCTTCATGTTCAATAACCAAAACTACCTACAAATAAATGGCCTAAGTATGAGGAATCCTGTGTCACCAGTTCTAGCCAACATTTTTATGACACATATTGAATCACAAGCAATCAATTCAGCCTTACATCCACCACTATACTGTTACAGGTATGATGATGATATAACTGCTAGATTCACATCTACAGAACATGCACTTAGTTTTTTCAATCATGTTAACAATACACCCCAACATTAAGTTCACCAGTGAACAGGAAAAACTAACCAAATAGCATTTCTTAACCTCAAGATCACTAGAGCTGATACACAATTCAAAACAGAAATCCACAGAAAAATCATCTGCACTAGATTATACATTCCATGGGATTCAGCACATGAAACAAAACAAAAACTCAACATACTGAAAAACCAAATAATCACAACCACAAAACTATGCTCACCCAATGAAATCAACAAAATAAAACAACACTTCATCAACACCAACAAATTTCCTCAAAAAACTAGAAAAAATTAAACGTCCACACCTACACCAACAACAAACCCCAAGATAAAACAAACTACAAAACCTTATACTGCTGCATACCATATGTTCCCAACATCAGCAAAAAAATAACCAACATTTGGAAAAATCTTATAACAAAGCACAACTTTCCAGTAAACACCACATTTATTCAGAAACCAGGTAGAAAACTAAAGTCCATACTATGTAGAAACTATACTGACAAACACAACACCAACATAATTTATAAAATACAATGCAACAACTGCCACAACTTCTATATTGGAGAAACAAGCAAAAAATGAAAACTAGATTCAAAGAACACAAAAAAAAATACCTTCACATATTTTTGAACACTGCAAATCAAAAACACACAACGTAACTATATAAAACTCCTAGATACTAAGTAGGGAAACAAATATAAACAAATACAAAATCAAAGAAGCCTTACTTATACAGCAACTAAAACCAAAATAAAGGAACAACTTTATACTTATACTAATCAATAACCTAACATCCAACCGCAATGCCCCCTACAATCCTGTGCCTGTTTATACTCTTGTCCCTAAGATGTGTTTGGCAATAGTCACTTGCAAACTCTTTCTTAATCTGAAGATGGCCAAGGAAGATCAAAACATTGTTCTCTTCTTATAAATAACAGTGTTAATACCCATACCAGTTGTTCTGAGATACATTTTATTGCAGTTTAATATTTTGTACAAACATATTAACAAAGTTGACAATACTCAATAGCAACTGAATAAATATTTTATTTTTCACAAAACTTCACAAAAAAACTAAACAAAAAATCAATAAAAGCATTAAAGAACTGTGCATTCATTTAAATGTTTCCATAATAGCTTTTTAAAATTACACACTTAAATGCATTTGATTTCATAAGGTGCATGAACTTGAAACACTCATTTTCTTCAGCCAGATGAATAACACCTTCCTTCATCCTTGAATCTCTTATCTTAGTAAGTACACACAGCTCATCTTCAGCAGCCTTACAGTATTCTTCCTTACAATATTCTTCTCCTTCAGATACAGATTACAGAATTGCTTTGTTAATATTGACCTCATGAAGCCCCTTCATGACAGTTAGTTATAACTCATTTTCAAAAAAATAATTTTTCATGCAAGTTTACAACCATGATTTATTCATTTAAATTTCTAACTCATTTTATCACTGACTTTTCACAACGTCCCACATAGTTGTTGGTACTTGCTGTCCTTTCCCATCTGTTAATAAAGCAAATGTTAGTGAACTCCAGGAAAGTAGTGTTATTTTCACTGTAGTTCTCTCTATCAGATTCATTAAATAGCAAACCATCACTCTCAGATTCCACTACTCTTGTGACTTCAACAAGTTTGGACAACATTTTTTCAGCTTGTATGCTGCCACTTGCTTTTCTTTAACCACAACTCATGGATAGTAACAAGACAAATTCTTAACCAAAATTTATTCAGTGGGTGTCTTATTTACTATTTTAACTGTCATTTCTGCAGGATTGTATTTTAAATCTAATGGCAATTAGATGCCTAATACATACTTTTTTATTTTTCACATTCTTTTAGTTACTGTCCACTGCAAAACCCAAATTAGCCTTTGAATAATATACAGTGTGTTTTTTTTCATTTTTTCAACTTCTAGCTTCACAAGCTTATCAGTTTAGGTTATTATCTTTAGAACCTCTATCTTCTCAAAATACTTCATTACAAAAGTTATCTTCTAGAGATATCTGGAAATGAATGACATCAAGGTGCTATATCTTCATAAAAATTACAGGAGCGGGTGGAGTTATTTTCGCCATAGACTTGAAAGCAAATACATTTTTACAAAAATAAATGCATCACTGGGGTAATTTTTCCTGTTTTTTATGAGTTTGACTTTGTCTGTGAGTAGTATCTTACTGCCTGCATAGCCTTAACCACTGAAAACCACATATCTCTTGGTGTGCAAAATACTAAAAGTGCTTTTCTTAGGTATATAAGCTGATAAAACTTTATAGGAAACTTTTCACATCCAGCCACAAACTATGGGTAGAGAGCCTGGAAACAACTGGTAAATCATGAACTTTTCCTTCAATATTTTCTCACCATGCTTGAATTCATTGTAAACCACATATAACTCACATGATCCTACATGTCATAAGCCTTCCAAAACTGAATTCTCAAAAATCTTATACGACTATATAAAATACAGTTAAAAATGAGGCAATTTATTGAGACTGCAACACTTTACCAAGTTATGTTAGGCAGGCACCCTGTCAACAGTCCCTGAATGGCCCACAAATTTTGAAATATCTTGTTGTGACTTAATACTTACTGTTCTCTCAACATTCTACATATGTATTCTATTTGCTTAGACTGTGTTTATTTTTTTTCTCCCAAACCAATCAAACAGCCCAAACATTTTGGAAAATGTTATTGTGACTTAATATTTATTGTTATCAAAATTCTAAATATATATATATTTCCTTAACTTGCAGTGATTTTTTTTCCAAATCTCACCAAATGTCAACACATTAATTCCTTAGTCATAGACACAAGCACAGACTTGATCAGTATGGCATAAGACCAAAAATGATAGATAAGCACATTTTGCTTTCTCTGCAAACAAACTTTTTTCCAATGGTTGAACCTGGAAACATTTTGACAAATAGGTTTGTCAGATTTTCACAACTTTATAGACGTAGTGTCTGTAAACAACCTTTAATATCCATAAAATATCTGCTGTCAAGCACTTATTTGTGGGAATCTTGGTGCTCAGATCTGTAATTAGAAAAAAAATATTATAGGAACCTTCCAAAATAAATAATATTATAGTTATACAGCAAAACCTTGTTAACTACTGCACAATACAAATAATATAATTAATTCACATTTGAACATAACCCTGGCTACATCCATTGTACTAAGTATATTTTTGTTTATTTGAACCTGTGACATACGAGAGTATCGTACGTTCCATGTACCATGTACATTTTCACAACCTTTAGTGATGTAGAAGTTATTGTATTTCTAATGTTCTTGTTTTTGTTTCAATGTTGTTTGGCATAAAACACTTAACACAAAAACTGTTGAAAATGTTTGGTTTTAGAATGATCTGGTGTTCTTGTTTTTATTTTCATATCAGTTGTCATCCCCTGTGTCTGGTAAAATGCAAATGTTCATTAGTTGGTCATGTAGATGACACTAGCATGTCTCAGCCAGTGAATACTAAGATAGTGATTGATCATAATGTATCATTTTGATGAAAGACAGAAAACTGAGGATTTGTCTGAGCTCAAATTATGATTTTCAAGATCAGTTCTATTTGATTTTCGATGTGTTTAACTTTCTAGAAATTAATTTGTCCTCAGAGAATGAAGATTGAAGTACTAAACATTAATCTGGTAGAGAACAAGAATGTGCAAGTAATGCACTGTTTTGATTTTATGTCTCTAATAAATATTATTCCACTTATCTTCAAATATATCTAGTTTGCTTGTTCCTTGCTCAACTTAAAACTTGGTAATGTTTTCAGACTTAGATAGCTCATCAAATTCCTTGTTCAACCCTGCTGTTATTAGTAGATCTATCCTATACTTTTTAGCAGTAATTAATTTGAGAATTCCATAAAGCCTTTAAAAGTTTAGTTTCATTGCAATCCATTAATTTATTTCCTAATATATTTTCATTAAGCTTAATTTGCATGTTATTTTATGATACCATCAAAATAAAGCTCTTCTTCCATCTGGTAACTTGAAATTAAAACATGTTACAAGACAGTCTTAGCCATATCTTCTGTGAATAATGCCAAACCACACACAAGTCACAAATTAAATTCATATCAAAAACATTGGTGGAGTAATAAAGTGACAACAGCTTAAAATGTAATGTATGATGAGCACAGGTCACAATGGTATAATGCTTGGGCATCAAATTGAAAATCACACATAGAATATCAATCTGGCTTTTTTCTGTCATATTTAGTAATTCTAATTAGATGATGAACAGTAACATAGTGCTAGTATAGCAGCTGAAAGCAAAATTATCTTCATGAAATGATATTAACAATAACTAAACTGCTATAACTTCTTTTTGTAGTTAAGCTGTCTGTGCTGTGTCAATTACAATGCTATACCATCAATGGGACTACATGGTCGACTGGATTAGATATAAATCACATATCATCACATAGATATCTGATATTCAATACAGTCACAAACATGCAAGTATTGTTTAAACACTGAAGACATAACTAGTGCTGAAGGTGAATGAATGTTATAAGATAGCATAATAAATCATTCAGAGAATGCTTGGTCATCATTAGTAGAAACTGTCAAAAAGAAGGAAGGAACATTGAATTTTGATGAAGGTTTGTATGAATTGGCAGGCTCCCATTGGTTCAGTACACTATATGTGGCTTCTGTATACTGGAAAGTCAAATTGATCAACAAAAGTAGACCTAGAACTACACATTACAAGTATTCTATGACATACAGAACATACTATTTGATCTATATAATACTGTGTATCAATTCAGAAAGACTAATTGAGCTTACACTTAAAAAACTGCAGTAAGAAATATGTCTTATCTACATAAACAACGTATTTCTCTTTGGTTGAAACATTTCAATCTGTGGCCTGAAGCATCAAGGATGGAGGTTTGAAGTTCAAACAAAGATAGTGCTGTTATGTTACAAGCACAGATTGGTATGGATCACTTGACTGCATATACAAATCATATGCTAAGACATAGATCAAATATTAAAAAAAAGAACTACATGCACTCGTAGTATTTATAAAACATACCACAGCTTTTTGTATGCTATGGAGCATATCACTGTAAAGCTAATTAAGTTGAAAAATCTGGACTGTATGATTGTAAGCTGGACAATGATGCCATAAAATTACAACTTTGTTGTAAAACACCACCATGGTCAGCAGAAATATTTACCAACCATATCCAGTTAACTTAAAAGTTTGGTTCCTGGATATCATATATGAGTCAAAATCATTGTAGCAGCAGCGATAATGAAACAAATAACCAGTGAAAAAAAATATCAATGTTTGGGTGGTCACTATGGATAATTAATCATAAGTGAAGAGTGAAAAACTGAAGGCCCCACACAAATCTTGGCAAATAAGGTACTAAAACATATAATATCTGGCACTTAAATGGTGATATGAGTTTAGGATGGCATGCTGTATCCTCAATAAGACCACAGAAATATTGTAACCAACTTGTGATGAGCCAAGTAGTCCTCTGAGCTTTAAGGCAAGAAATACTTCATGATTTGCAAAGGGCTTAACAGCACCAAGGAGTCTTGCACACTGTTGTCAATGCACAGAAGCATTTCCTGGTCACATTCACATAAAACACTTGGACATTTGTTTATATTCTGTACTGTGCACACTTTGAAGAGAAAAAAATGACCAAAAGAGTTGTAAGTTCTCCTCTTAAGATAATCACCCTGAATAATGATGGATCTGGATCAAAAACTGAAAAAGGTAACTGGCATATGATGGTTGTTATGGATTGCTTCACTAAGTGAAATTAAACTTATCCATTGGCATAGTATCAATTTCTTTATATATTTATTTATTTAATAATGTCACTTGTGTTCTAAGTAATCTAGTTATTACTAAAGCTTGCTAGCCAATAATGTTCTTAATGTAATAGTTACCACCATGTGCTATCTTGATAAACCAATAGAGTGGTAACATAATATACCTGAAATATTTTCTAATTCACATATTCACCCAATAGCTCAGACATTTCCAAATTCCTAGCAGTCATCTCCAGTTGTATAAACTGTTGATGTTCTATCCATTTAGTCCACTAACATCAGGCATGTTGGTAATATATAGCTCCAGCTTATCAATATGTACAACAAACTTTCACACACCACATAAAGGATGAATGCTTTTATTTGACAGAGTTAGTAACCACAGAACAAGATAAGATCCAGTTCTGCCACATCTAACTCATTTACACTCATAGAGTATACCAGAGTCACATTCAGTCTCCCTGTTTGAAATGACATTCTATTGCTAACTACATGTTCTCTTTCATCTCTGGGTAATTTTACAATCTGTTAATGTGTAAATTTGTGTGGATCACATAAGCACTACACCAATTCTTACTGACTTTCAGGCAATTCCTTAACTGCTGGAGACTTGTACATGAAATACAATGAGATTATAGCTTAATGTTTCGTTGTCAGTACTTAGAGAACAGCCATTGAACCTCTGCTCTGTTGTGTGATATGCAAAATATTGCACATGATGCTCCAGATTAGTTTGATCTGGGCTTAAAAAGCATATACTTTATAGTTTGACTCTCATTAAAGTTTACTCCTTTATCAGTATCAACCTTCTCTGGTGCTCAAGATCAAGATTTGCACTGTTTAGCCAATGTGTCAGCAACCACTTAAGCCAATACATTAGGCCAATTGACAAATTAATCAACTACCACAGTGATTTAATGAATATCATAATCACTTTTGCAAAGGGTTCCATTGATACACAGGGTTATTCTCTGGAAAGGAGAACCTTCAGTTAGTCAACAGTTTTCTCTGGAATGGTCAACTGTTTCTATGAGCTGCAAAGGAAACAAAAATGTTTACACATCTATGGAAATAGTTATTAGATAATTGTCATGGTTAGGGCTTAAGAATTGTGGACATTCTACAAATAGAAAAGCTATCACCTGCTGTGGGAAAGTCTGTCTGTATTTCAATGTTGTCAGGCTCATCAGCATAAGACAGCAAAATTGTACTCCTACCATTGTACACACGACCATACTTCCAACTCTATTAAAGTACATAAATCATTTCTATTATGCATGATTTACTTGAGCAAAAAATTCATGGTCATACAAATACTAGCAAAACTAGTAAATTCTTCATCATATATTTATGGAATTCAAATGGCATGAATACATTGTTGCAATGCTATAACATGCTACATACTATTTTGTACATGTGATATCACTGCTCCAATTATGGTGTTATTAGCATCCATATCCAGTACGAATGAAATATCTCTTTGGATAAATTAACATGGAGCCATATCCAAGGTAAATTTTAGTATTTACAATTACTTCAGACAGTTTCCAGTTCTTCTAAAATGTGATTTCACATTAATTAATGCATAAAGTGATGTTATTACTGTTTGAAAAATTGGTGAACAAACATCTATAATATGATGTAATGATGGGAAATCTTTAGACTTCTTCCTGTTTATAGGTTTGGGCCAGTTTATCATTGCTCATAACTGTAAACACTCTTTTTCTCCTCAATATATATCCAAAAATTGACACAAAGGTGCAAAAAAGGACATTTCTCTTAATTCAATTTTAGACTTTCTTAACCTTTGAAATACCATGTTTAGATTTTAAATTGTGGTCTAGAATATGATAATAAACATTAAAATGTTGTCAACATAAATAACACACATTTTACAAGAAAAACCACACAATGCAATTTCCACCAGTCACATGTAAATAACTGGTGCATTGCAGAGATCAAATAGCATGAATGTTCAATGCAGTTGAGCCTTATGAATAATTAAAAAATTCCTAGCTTTGCTGTGATTTTCTAGCTCAGTTTCTAGTATTCAGAGGCAAGATCTAATGAACTTAATCAAGAGGATCTTTCAAATGCATATACATTATTTAATACTCATTACCACATTCAGCCTTCTTAAGTTCACAAAGAGTTTTGAAGTTCATCCTTTCTTTCCAACAATCACAACTAGTAACAACTAAACATTCACTGAAGAATTGAATAACCCAGTATTCAATATATGAGAGTGCTAGCCTTATTCTTTGTGCTACAAGGAAGCCTGCATGACAGTTTCTTTACAGGCCACACATCTTCAGTATTGATATAATGCTGGATGATGCTTATCTTCCCAGCTGACCACCCATTTCAACAAATATGTTAACAAAATATATTAGGAATGTTTTCTTTGCTGTTCTAAACAATCTTTAATCTTTAATACAATTGGTCACATCACTGAGGTAGCATTGTGACACTGGATTTCCAGGTATTTTATGATGTTCAGTACCAGTCCATCCAAATTAGAAAGAGAATGCTGCATTATTTGTTGTTGGGTCCAAGAAGTCCATGCAGTTACTTAGTTAAATAAAATGTTTAAGGAACAGACCTGAGTTTTCCTTGAATCCTTGACATATGGATGTGTAATATGTTTCACTTCACTACTTCAGGATGATTGTTAGATGGGCAACCTATCATAACTCTTGCCATTCTGTAGAAACGGTTGTGAAAGTACTGACTTCTCTCTAGTGGCTGGCTGGTGCTCTCACACTGTTGAATGCCAAACTTTCACTCATGATTATTCAAATAATATATTGCCATAAAAATGGCATCATGGCCCAAGGCTGCTCAAATACAAAGTTCAAGTTGGAAAAAAGCATCAATATGTCTGTTCTTATAATGAGAAGTTTCCTGGCTTGCATGCCATGACTGCAATTGCTTCTACAAAAGGTGAATAAAGGCAGGTTGATAAACATGATCTGCTCACTATAGTTCATATCTGGCCACTTCCAAGGAAGTTATTCAGAGACATATGTCAACAGAGCTCGATGTTGATATTTCTGACTTGTTCAAACTGCCATAACTGATCTGTATAAAGTCACAGTCAGTGATTCTTTCTTGGTAACTTCCCACCTGTGTGTTCAAGCTTATCTGCTTGAGACTGACTGATGAGACCAGCAGTACCTGAATGAACAAGCCATAAGTCAAACTGCCATAACTGATCTGTATAAAGCCACAGTCAGTGATTCTTTCTTGGTAACTTCCCACCTGTGTGTTCAAGCTTATCTGCTTGAGACTGACTGATGAGACCAGCAGTACCTGAATGAACAAGCCATAAGTCAAACTGCCATAACTGATCTGTATAAAGCCACAGTCAGTGATTCTTTCTTCGTAACTTCCCACCTGTGTGCTCAAGCTTATCTGCTTGAGACTGATTGATGAGACCAGCAGTACCTGAATGAACAAGCCATAAGTCAGTCACTTCAACAGCACTCTGAAATAGCTGTTAAAATGTAAATAAGCATTCTACTTTCAACAGCGAACTTTTACAAGTGAAACAAAGATCCTCTACTATCATCTTCAGCTCAGCTTGGCTTCTCTTTCCCATTCTCTGCTAAAGTTCTCATCATGATGCAAATACTACTCTTGAATTATGTCTCATTAATATCAAAAGAGGTTAAAGATACTTTGAGGAATTTGTTTGAATGAGATAGTATGTGGTAATTCAAAAACAACCAAGCAAACAACAAATACAGATTAAAGAACCAGCCAATAGTACAGTTGAAAACAACTACTATATTGTGATATTTTCAGTTAGAAATTCAAAGAAGTTGTGTTTAAAGATTTGTTAAAAATAACTCAAAACCATTAAAAAAATACTGGATAAAAGATTAAACACACATCCTACTTCACAAGCAAGTATTAGATAATTCGTGGCAAACATGAATGTCATTCTCTAAAAGTTAAGTGAATATAATTTAAGACCATTACCGTTTTCAGAATACACATTCTTTCTGTTGCTGAGGGTAAAAAAATGGGTACTGGAGTACAGAAATATCTCTGTTACTTGTAACATTTACAAGACAGTCTTCTATACACAAGGTACAGAAGGATAAATTGCAGTCATTTCAAGAAACAGTATACAAGTTTTACAATCAGATTAAGCAATAAAAAATAACATTTCAAGTTGAATTCAGTCTTAAACAGATTACAGATGTTTCAGACTAGAAATTTCAACTTTGTATAACTAAAATATGCATCAAAGAAGAGTAAGGTATACCTTATTTATATACTAAACACATGCATTACTTTCAAGATTTTGGTTTAATATGCAGATACACCAGTTGCAGAATACTTTAACGTAATTCTTTGCTATTCACATACTAACAAGCTTTATGCTCTATTAATGATGTTGCTTAACTTTCCCATTGAAGGATATCACTGGAAAATTCATTAATCTCCTACTGTGTCTTCTAATGATATACAATTGTGTAAAGGTTCAAGAACACTTTAAAATATATGTCCTCTCCTTATGTTTCTTACAATATGATCAAGTGAGGAGGATGACCACTGTACTGTGGGAGAACTGATCCAATTGAGAAAAGTGCATAATGGTTAGGCTTTTCTCCACTCTGACAAAAGTGTTAAGTGCTGCCTTGATTCCAGAGAACATATGATTACTGAGGTTTGTTTTCATGTGTGTTTAATGAAGCATTGTGTTTTTAATTCTGCAAATTAGTGTTTACAGTTTTGTCAATTTAGCCAGGTATGAAGCTCATGTAAAACATATTCTGCCAAGCCACTTGTAAAAGCTGATGTTACTCTTACCTAAAGGTCAATGGAGTATCTAATAACTCCAAAATAGTAAAGGTGTAGTAATGAAATTATGATTCTTTAAAACAAATGTGTTTTCCCACTGCAATTACTTCCATGATCCTTTGTACTATTGTTGTTCATGTAAGTTTGAAATTCAGCAAAAGGATTGGTTAGATATTCAAAGGTGGTATGAAACCTATGAACATGAATAGCCCAGTAAAAGTCTCTCTGAATATTGCTCTTCAATCATTGATTTGAAATACCATGCCTGTGATCTTGATTTTGCTGTATGTTGATGAGAGACTACAGTTAGGGATCTCCAAACTTCCTGTTCTTTATTTGAACTTAAAAGTATGCTGCAGTAGTGTATTCTGGAGATCCTGAGATGGAATGTAAGTGGAAAGATCTCTACAGGGTACCCACACTTACTAACAAGTGTAACTGAGCCCCCCTACTAGCTGTCATAATCTGTATCCACAAAAGAGGAGATGCCTCCAAAAAAAAAAATTTCATCAGTTGGAGTTTTCATGCCATTATAAGGGGTAAAAATAAAAAAGAGAGATCTAATAAGAATGAATAGGACCCATGAAGTAGCCAAATGTTTTCTAAGTGGAGTATGCAGAATCTCATCATGCAGAACTGGCTTATGAATTTGTTATGGCAACTCATTGTTTCATCAATTTAAAACAGAAACATCAACCTCTCTAGCATTCATAATAATTTCTACTATTAATGTTGTAGGTATTTAAGCCATTAATTATCTGAGATGTCACCTGAGATTTGCCATTCTGCTACTGCAATCAAGGAAACTGGATAAGTCTGTTTTGTGATACTCCTTAAACACAACTAAACTTTTGAAGTAACTGAACTGTGGGAAAAGTATGCCAGACAACCACCCAATTAAGTACCAAGATGAGGGAAACCTCAGTACCTGGGACAAGTGTGTAACTACGTTGTGCTGACATGTGAACCAGAAGAAAACTGTACTATATATCAGGTTATGGTCAAGAATGTTACTCTGTCATAATTATCTTGTGCATTAAATATTAATATATAAATATATATATATACACATATAGTTACAGGTATAGTATTCAGTGTCACATCTTATTTTCAAATAGTTTGGAATATCAAATCAATTTCAACTACATGTAACAGTTTATATTTTAACCATTTCACAAAGGTAAAAGGTGATTGATTCATACAGAAACTAGGGTATCTGAGATAATATGACTGTCTGGTTCAACAAACTCTATAGTACCCTACTGCTGATGCAAAAATAAACATTGTTTCTTTGTGCACAATAAGCCCAACTCAAAGATTATTTTATCAAATAATTACTTTCTAATCACTACATTTATCTGAATAACAAAGATAAAATCAAACTAAAGAATGGCTTAAAGGTAGAATAATTAAAGAAAGTTCCAATTGTAAACCTTCTTTTAAAGTGCAAGTTTTTATGCAAAGAGGGGTTTCGCATAAAAGTAAACAATCAAAACGACTGAATAAAATTTGTGTACCAAAATATGATTGAATGTTGATGTAAATTTAATCTGACTAGTTCACTGTTAAATGCTATAACATAGCCATATAATATATTTGAAGGTGTGTAATACTTTCTTTAAAAAATTGAAATACTTTAAAAAACACCAGAAACTTTCCTTCTCTCAACAATATTTACACATAGCAGTACAATCTTGCAGTTCTTCTGCTTGGAATTACAAAAGTAATGATAATATGAATATTTGCCAGGGGTTTATTGTGACCATAATCCAGGACTATACAGATTTGCTCTCGTTGCTATCCAGTAAAGTTTTATTTTCTGTACTTTAAAAGATTCTAAATAATATTTTTAACACACAAATTAGTAAACATGTAAAACAAATAAACAGCTGTTTTTATTGTTATGCTCTATTCAAAGTTCTCTTAGTTCTGGAGGTTATTTTTCTTCCAAAATATATTACAAATGTTCAAATTATTTTGTGTAATAGTGTATGTACTTTTACATAATGTATAGAAATACTATTCCTACAATTTTAAGTTTTTAAAATTAAAATTAATTTCAAACAGGTGCTTAGCTCTGAAATACTGTAGGTCTTCCTTGTTAAGTTAGGTCTTATTTTGTAAACACGACTCAAATTCTCAACGTCTTTTATGCTTCACAGATCATGCATCACTTAACCAAATGTTTTTACTTTCTCATTAAATAACATCTGCTTTCTCATCAATAATTTATAATTTTTTTAAAGTTGAAGTCATGACAAAAACCACTTACAGCCCACATGGAGGTAGGGTGGAAATTACTTCAGAGGTAACCTTTTCAAATTCATTTCAGTTTTAAATATGTAAATTTCAGATCAGATAATCTTCCCTTTAAAATATTACAGATCAGAATATCCACAATGAGAAAGATGATAAGAATAATTATGATACAGAAAAAGTTATAAATCTGTAAGGTACAGGGCAGGAAGAAGATATTCTAGACTACAATAAATATGTAGAATCCAGAACCATAAAGGTTCAGAGAACTAGATTTGAGAGTGAATGAGTAAAACTGACCAATCTTATATAAATGACTGGACTTAAAGACACTAAAATATAACACATTCTATGAGCAGAGTACCCCATCACAGTTGACTCCCTTCAATCCTTACAGAAAAGAAACTGGTTAGAGTTGTGATATTTAATCTGACCTGTGCAGCCAACAATTGGAAACAGATGATGCAAGGCATAAATAGGTAGTAAGAACACTATGTAACACTCCTGTAATGAAAGATTTTTAAGGGAGCAACCAAGTCAAATATTATGAGGAAATAATACTCCAAACACTGTACCCACCCCCCTCTTCATCTCTATATAAAATCATACAGTGAGTCACAAAACCTCATAAATTTGTGAATACTCAGGGAGAACTGAATCAAAACCTCTGTGACCCAAGGATGGATCTCAAACACTGAAGAGAGTAAAATGTAAATATCAAATTAAAATAGAAAAACAATAATAAACAATATAGATGAAGCTAATAGTTGAAGCTAATATTTCCATTAAAAATAGGTATCCAACCTCAGATAACTCTAATGGAATGTAAGGACATGCACAAAACAATGGTAAAGCTTCCTGTTGTGGTGTCACCAACAACCAGAAAGCAACACTCACTCATAGATACCTAGAGCAGAAGACTGCATTGTCTAAGACAAATGCATGGGTTAATGAATAATGAGAGTTTTGATTTATTGAATGCATATAAATATAAAATCTCCTAAATACTTCCCAGTCACAGACACCCAGAAAAAAGGTACAAAGCATTAAGGAGGTATTAAAGAGAAAGAGATGCCTGTTATGCATTCCATTTGGCATGGAGTATAACCACAGGTGTAAAAATCCTGAAGCTGAAAAGACAGTAACATAATAAAGATAAAATTTGCAAAAAGTATTTGAAATAATCTACATGATCTTTAAGATGTCTTCTAAATGGTACCAAGATCAGTAAACCAAAGATATTGTCAAAGTCATATTTGATGAAATGTAACTTAAAATGTCTGAGAAGCATTATTATGAGAAATGTCTCTTGATTTTCCACTTAAAGGGGTCAACAGATGAAAATGCATCTTTACAGAAAGATGGTAGAATGAACACTAAAGATTCAAAAGAAGTGAGATATCTTAAGACTCAAGTCCTACTTAGGACATAAATGAGGAACTTGCATGGACAAAGGAACAAAATTCTTGAAAAAGACACTAAAATAGTATAAAAATAAATTATAGAAGGTAACTTTATGACATTTAGAAAAGTCAAAGTACCAACAGCCTGCAGTAGAAGAAGCACACAAGAAACAATAATGAAATAAGTATATGAAACATTAGACAATTTACTGAGAAGTTGGAGAAAGATAAGAAACATGTTTTTGAATACTCCAACTCGAGAAAATAAACCAATGAAATTGGTGCACAGAGATATGAACATCTGCATTAAAAGCTGAACATGTAAGATTGGCTGAGATGTTTCCAAAGAAGTAATGGAATAGGATATACTATCCTACCTCTATCAAGAAATGGAAATAATCAAGCAGGGCAGTATGGAATAATAGGGAATATAATACCTTAAGACTCTGACCACAGCTAATGACTCGGAATAAAGATGAAGAGAAGGGTGGAACAGAAAAGAAATGTTCTCCCATGATCGAGTCAAAGCATTAGCTAGTAAAATACAGAATGTAGCATCAAACACAGTGAGGTAAAACAAACATATAAGTATAAACTGGAAAACATTGTTAACTCTTTCCACATGTACCCAGTATAATTAAACAAGTTTGTAACCAATTTAAAGTATTTTAATAAAGATTTGTCTGTGAATATATTGAATAGTTTTCTCTAATAGTCTGAGTGCAAACTGGTTTTCCTGTTAAGATTATAAATACTTATTGATTTCAAAATTTTCAAATTACATTTGTGTAATCTGTAACATATATATCCTAAGTAGTATAAAACATTACATTTTAACCATTATTTTCTCTAACCTAAATATATCAAAGTAAGTCCGAGTTATATTTGTTTGTTTGTAGAATGAATTCATATGGTAACATGAAACTACATTTGTTTATCCTAAATAGCTTTAAATTCATACCAGTATACACCTGTTTACATTTAATTTTTACTCTCTTTTTGCCATTTGAACAATGGCCAAACTAATATCTTTGTTACAAACTTTATAAAACAACTCATGAACATAAAGCTCATGTTACCCCATGAAATCATGTAATTCATGGATTATTCAAGATTGCTTCCAAAAATTTATTTTATTGTTATTATTCTTTACTTTACCTAACCTAAAACATTTATGATCCTTATATTTTAGCTATTTTCATAATACCAAGTAAAAAATGCAGAGGAAAAACAAAAAATAAAGTATTTTCCTGTGTCTTCTTTTTTTTGCTGTTGACTGTCTGTAATACTTAACCCTACTATTTTTTATACTAATGGTACTACAGCACTAAATTTTTTTTATTTAACTCAATAATGCACCAAAGAACATAGAGTGATCGCATGCAAAAAGCAGATCATATCCCATAACTTTCACAATATTCTTCGCTTTCTAACTGTGCAACAAAACAAACTGTTAAAAATGTAGCTGAGCTTCTTGACTTGTTTCCAATCACAATAAAGTTTGAGCTGGAGGCATAACAGACAATTCTCTGTACATAAAACAATATAATATAATATGTTGTTTGATAGACTTCAACTTTGGCTTTCTATTGGTTATAAACAATATGGTATTAAATGTAAAAAAGAACTACTGTGACATGTGAGTGTGATAAGTAGGATGTGATTTTTTATTCAATGGTTCTGTAACCAAATTAGATTAAAGGCTATAAAACACTTGCTCTATCTGAATGATGACAACATTTTCATAAGTAATTTATGTTGAAATTTATACTTCTTAGAGGGATGATAAAAATAGTATAGAAAAAGGGGGGTTGCCTATAGAGCAAATGCCACAATATTCACACAACCATAAATTCAGAAGTTTTTTATTTATTGCCTTATGAAATTAAGAACTTAAAAGTTACATGTTGTTAAAATTTAGATTATTAGCTATCTTTTTGCCAGCTTTATTTACATACTATAGTAAGAAAGTAGTTCAATTAAATTTTGAATGTAACTCACTAAAACTTTCTGACGTGCACTCAAAATGATGTTTCTAAAAAAGTTGAGATATTAAGAGCAATGAACTATTGAATTTCTTAAATTTATATACATAATCTGTTAAAAGGACAAACCTATGGAATACATAAACTAAAACACAAAAACATGTTCGGGAATAAGACTCCCATAATCCAGATACAATAAAAATACCAAAAAAATCAAAGAAGTGAACTAAAAAACTGTTACTGAAATGTTGGAATAAGGAATGAACAGATGTTGTTCATAAAAAGCAAATGCTGTTTTCCTTCCAAAAAAGTTGGAGAATGAACTTCTGTGTAGAATCTTGCAAATTTAATGTATTCTGCTACCTCAATAATGTAACTGTCTGCTTAACTTTGAGGAAAATAGAAATTGTTTATAATGTGGTAAATATTAATGATGTAAAATTTTACTCATATCGTTTAGAAGCTTGAAAATTATCTAATACAAAGAAATGTCAAAAAATCAAAGTACTTTATGTATTTGTAGGTGTTTGCTGAAGATTTATTCCACATTTGTAACTCTAGCAAAACCTATAATAGAACTAACAAAAATTTGGTATGTAACTAGACCAAAGACAAACAAGTTGCTTTTAAGAAGTTAAAAGATCCTCTAGTAAACACACCTATACTACGCTGTCCAGATTTCAGTAAAGAACCCATATTAATTAGGAATGATTAGAATGAGAAATAGTTACTTTAATATCATAGATGTGGAAAGAATAGAGCATCTTGTACATATTACAATAGCTAACAACATAAACTCTCTCATTTCAAGCAACATTCAACAGAATAAAGTTGTAACCATTTTGTGCTTGTTATAGTTTTCATATAATAACTTTTAGCCCAGTACAGTTTTGTAGATTAACAGCAAGCATTACAAATATTTCATAATCAAAATATTTAATTTTTTTATTAAGAGTCAAGATTTTTTTTTAAAGCAGTGATTTCTCATGGGTTTTTCTTTTCAAATGTTTACTATCCAACATGCAGTTTAATTCTGATTTGAAGAATAAAAATACTTTATGCATCATGTCAAAATTCACATGCAAAGTTTTTATAACTTCCTAATAACCTCCAGCTAATTATCAAACATTCTTCTTTAGAAAAAACTGTATATTGTGTCTGTTACTTTTATTATTGTATGCTTTTATTGATTTGGTCAATTTGACTGACCTCATAACCACTTCTAATTCATCTCCTAATTCTGTTTTAATGTACAAAAACCATTAAATGCTCAACTTCATCAAATTTGGACCATATTTAGAGGTTATTCAGTGAGGTTGAAGTGCTAAACTGCAGTAACCTGGTACAGTATGTACAATGTGATATAAAAATATTTGTTATGTATTATAATTCATCTGAAGTATATCATTTTATTGTATGGAAAATAATATTACTTAATTATTTGATTTCTATATGGTTTTAGCATAGTTAGTTACCTTTGCATTGTTATTATTACTTTTTTGCTCCATTCAAAGTGGCTTCTATGATCCTGCACAACTTCAAGGAGGAATTGATTCCACTCTTCTTTCTTCATTGTGATGTCTATATATTTCTTAAACAGGACCACTCCTTCTTTCAGCACTTTCATTTACAACATTTAAGTGTTGAACAGACATAATTGTGTCCCTGCAGTCTTCTCTGAGATCCTATAACTTGAGGTCATAATCCGGATGGAATTTTGAAGTAGAAGCTTGTTGTGTTTCTTCTGTCAAAATATTAAACTGATATGATCTCAAACATCCTGATATTCAGCTTAATGTCCTTTGAAGTTTATTTCATGCCTTCTCATTTAGTGCCTTAACCATTGATTGTTTTATCTCTGTGAATTCAGCTGAATCAAAAAAGACCAAACCAGTGAGCTCCTCAGAGAGATTACTACAAACATCTTGCAAATATATAACCAGCAGATTTTGAAAGAGCAGAATTAATATTCTTATACTCAACAAGAAATATAAGGAGGTTTAGGTCACTGCAAGAGGAACAAATGGCATCAGAAGCAGTGAACCATGTCATAGGATAGGCTCAAACAATGACAAAAATGTCATGGAGATTCTTTCTTTAGGCCAATGAGCTAAAACTGTTCCAAAAATGATCAAGGTCTTGAAAGTATATAATGCCTTGGCCATCCATCATGCATGATGCAGTTCTCCAGTAGCTATTAACCACACTTCAAAGAGATGCTGCCAAGAAAGGTTACAGCTAGTTCAAAAAGTTCTCAATAATAGTCCATAAGTTGGCTGACATGAAGTTGGCTTGTAGCAGATTCAGTGACACTGTTCTTAATTTCATCTATGGCTTTGGCTACTTCATCATGATCAGCTGAACTTTCATAAATGGACTAATCCATATATTTCTAAGGTTACTGAAATCGACTGAAAATTGTAATATCTAGACCTAAGGAAAGTTCCATACAGTCTTTGAATACATGCCAAGACAAGTTCAAAAACGTGATGCTGGCATGCCAAAGCAGAAAATTGTTGTTTATTCTTTGTTCCAATAGCACATCTGCTTCATTTCTATGAACACTGTTGCTTATTGTCATGTCCAAACAAGCTGTCTTTACACAGGGTTCATTCAAGGCAGAGGCTTGGAAAAAATAATGATTTTTAATGATCTTCCAGAGCCATAATTACTGACTTTTTAACGAAACAGATTGGACTACTCTATCACAATATATTTTTTTAATCTATGCCATTTTGAAGTGCTGAACATGCTAAGCATCCACTGAAATAAACATTGCAGAAAATAGCAGCATTTACAAGCTCAGAGCTAAATGTGGGGCTGAAAATACCAAAGGCATGCAGTACTATGCAATAAATTTTCACATTTATCACAACAGATTTTCTAGATCACAAGGGATAACATTTCATGAGTAAATTAAACCTTTCATGAGGGACAGGTCAAACCAAGTATGTCATAACATTATAATGGGGTACATTTAAAGTGTGGGAACACATTGAACAGGTTAATTGAATTCTTAATGACTTTTGACATGTAGTTAGAGATCTGGGAAAACTGTGAGAGTTATAAGACACTGAATGTTTTTATCACATTATTATTCAGTGTTCTTCAGTGTATTATTCAATTAAAGAAAATGTTTTTGAGAAGTAGTAGCATTAGTATAAAAGATTATGTTGAAACACCACTAGTATCAATTGTAAACAACTTGAATGATATTTTCATTTCTTTAAACAATTTCTTAAAATTAATTTTAATGACTTTTAAGGGCCTTAAAAGCACTTTTTTTTAAATATAGTTACTTTTAATGATGTGTATTGTCCCTGATACATGGTCAGTGACACCCCATCTTCAAGCAAGATACTACAGTAGATACTTGAGATTCTTCAGTGCTAGAAATCAACTTTGGAACATATAAGAGTTGGCTTACTCCTACTCCAGACAGGATTGCAGGCAGAAATCCAAAGTGATTAACATCATCAACACACAATTAAAGTTAAATCCTTATTTAAAATGTCATTCATAAATTATACAATATTCAGCTGTATTTCTTCTTATAAGGTAAAAAAATGTTAATTTCAAGAAAAACAAAACATTTTCCATTTAAAGTTGTTCTTAGTGACATCAGCATACGTGAGAAGTAACAAAACCATAAGTATTCAAATTTTGTACAAACTAAACCAATCACACTACTCCAGAAAGCATTCAGTTGCATATTTCTTGGACAGTGGTAATTTACTTTATTTTCTTACTTTGGAAATAATGTTTAACATAATCCAGTCAGCACTACACAATATGGAAAAAAGAAAATTACAATTTTTATTTATTGTAAAAACAAAATGTGAGATGATAAACTAATATCTATACATCAGTACATAAGCAACATTAAAATTATGATGACAGTTTGACAAATTATATGAGTAATAGTACAGTACCATATACTTTTAAATTTTAACACATATTTATGATCAATGCAAAATATAAATTATTTCAAAAATTATATACTGTTGAGTATTTGTTAGAAATAATATTTTAAATTATGCAATGTAACATGCAATCAGTTAGTCCAAAAACTGCCTTATATTTTTCAGTTTTCTGTTCAACACTTCCAGTTCTCTCTTACACAGATTTTAAGGATGTTTCATGCTTATGCAACTAAACATGAAAATCAGTTCAGTAAGTTTCATATTTTTCAAAGCTACTAAAAAACACAACACTAGTTGGCACTAATGGTATAAATATTTGGACAATTATTCTTGTCTTTATTGGTTAATGTGTCCATATGCAGGATAATAGGTTTAGGGGTTCAGATCCTGGTAATTACACAAAAAACATTTCTAGGTGTGATGCATAGAAAAAGGGTTGATGTAACACTTGAGGATGAACAAAGAATTCACTGGTCACAATGTTGTGATAATAGTAATACATATGATAAAGTCAAAAATAATTCTACCATTAGTAATACTAACTCTTTGTCTCAGTTGTTCCACAAAACAGCCTGACAAAATTTAATATAGTACAATATAGCATATTAGGAATAATATTTTTGGTTTTAGAAACATAATACACTAGTGTTTTTCTTTGGTAGAATTACTTTCCTGAAAAATATATTTCCAGTAGATACCTCATCACACAAAATAGCTTGATCCCTCATCCATCTGGTTACAAGATTTGTATGCCACTAGTTTTGAGCTAACTCCCATCCAAAAATCATGTATTTAACGTGAACTGCACTAGTGCATCATATACCAATATTATGTGACAATAGTCCTCTACCAAAATGAGGAAGACACAATCCCTTTGCACAGTAACTCTTCTTAAGCACTTGCACATGAAATAATTTCATTCTTACAAAAGGAAAGAACAAAGTACCCCAAAAGTGGGGGAAGATAGATGAGAAGATGCGAGGTAAGTATCTATTGGAAATACATTTTCAGATATGGCAAACATTAACTTCTAAGACTATACCTCACCTCCTGACATAGAAGAGGCAGAATCCCACACTGAAATGTTGGGAAAGCTACTGCAAAGAGTAAATCTAGGTAAGATCCCTACTTATCACTGTAGTTTGTTGTACATAATCAGTGAAGAACTTTTCAAGATCCAACACCCCAGCAGTTAAAACCTGATAAGCAGCAAGGATCTCCCATGCTCTTGTTCAAGAAATGGGGTGGAAGTATTCATATTAGAAAGACTCAAAGAAATGCCTGAATCCTCCTCAGATATTTACCATAAATCTTTTACAAGAGGCAATACAAGAGTTATCTGTAAAACTATTTTGAAAAGCTGACAAGTCTGAACTGAATAAGTGAGCATTCACTTCCTTGGTGGCAGCTTTTCAATGATAATCCAAAAGAGGACTGAGTTGGGTTATTATGTCAGTTTAATGTCATGATGATAGCTCTGTTATTCACAAGGAAAAAAAACTGGACAATAAATAGAATCAGGTTAGATGGATTGAATATTTTCCATTACTACTGGATTGACGTGTATTTTAAAAATAAGTATAGGCATGTAGGCAACATCAGACTTCTGGTGGGACTGTATAAGAGGGAAAAAAGTGATGAAAAATAATAAAAGTTACAGGGCAGAGTCAAAATACCTCAATAGACAAAAACAAACAACAGAGGAAATGGAAGATAACTGGAAACAAATGTATGTGAATTTGTCCATGTACTAACCTGTAGGATTCTCTCTGGGAGTTGGCAAAAATGAGATACAAGAGAATCAGGGGTGTTTAATTTGATACAATGAAATGTGAAAATGACTGCAAGAATCATTATTCAGGGAAGAACATATCAACTTGAAGAGTAGGTGCACTCACCTAGTAAAGTTTTGAAGTGATTGATTCCTGGTCAAAGATGGGATTCAAAACAAACTATAACACAAATCTGGAAAAGAAGATATTTGTGACAAATAATACCACACAACAGAAACTAAATACACATGATAATCTTGATCTGAATGAACACAGAGGTAAGATATGGAAGGGTGGAAGGCAGAAGAGAAAGAATGATAACTTTCATCAGCAGCCCAAGTCACAAGATTGAAAAACCAGTCTCAATGGAGAAATAAATATAAATAAGTATGAGAAGCATTGATGGCATATATAAATCAAAATAATTAGTGATGACGAGAATGGTGATA
The DNA here is from genome assembly GCF_004210375.1 of Tachypleus tridentatus. Classification (NCBI taxonomy): domain Eukaryota; kingdom Metazoa; phylum Arthropoda; class Merostomata; order Xiphosura; family Limulidae; genus Tachypleus; species Tachypleus tridentatus. Next base: position 229,463,375 of record NC_134837.1, on the reverse strand, counting down.
TCAGTCAAGAAGAATGTATGCCTTCAAAGAAAGCTTATATAAAGAACTGGAAGCTCATGGCTCAAATAGAGCATGTGTGAGTGTGTACACAACCATATATTCATTTTCATATGAAGTATAAAAATACTTCTTTTATCTCACATTTTTCAAATTTCATTTACATAGCTTCCAGAACCTCTTAAATGACCATCAACAGTTTTTCAAGGTAGATGTTTTTATTTATCATTTTCTTTACCATATTACTAACTGTATATATCATCATCATACATACAGTTTGAGGAAATGTTTAAAATTAAGACATGGAAATATGTACTTATTCTTAAAATACCTTCTTTAGCTTATATTCATAATTTAATGTCTTTACCTTTTCACTTATAGTTCATTTTTTATTTCTCATTTTCATTTTCCGTCTTTTACAATTTATTATAAGCCTTTGCACTTGTATAGTAAGATATATAGTAAGATTCTTGAAGGCTTGTGCATCACATGACAATAAAAATAAAGCTTAGGTAGTTTTAAAGGTTTCTTTTAAAATAAAGAAATTAAAACTTGTATAATATAAATCTTTGAATTATAATATTTATTATAGTCCTAATTTCATAAAATGCATTGATAGTAAAATTGTTTAAATTTTGAAAGTTACTCAGTAAAACATCGAGACATGTGCAGAAATGATTTTAAAAAGCATGTGCTAGCTAAAGGGTTTAGGTGCTAGTCAGGCATGATAGTTAGAGAAGAAGGTCAATGAAAAAAAAGGGGATCACAACTAAATAAAAAAGACAGAATGGCTGAAAGTTGAGCAACAGTAAGATAGTCCAAAACCAATGAGTGGTTTCACTCATCTTGCGAAGTCCACTCAAGGAAGTATGTGTCCATCACTTAAAGGAATAATTGATTATAATGATGCCAAATTCCCCAAAAGTTAAAGGAACTTGTGCACAAGCTGTAAATAAGATGCATAAATCTTAGTAACATTACATTCATTGTTTATAAGTGAAGTGTTGAAGCCTAACTGAGATGAGTGTTGAAGAACTTCTCAGGTGTATCAAATACTGGGTAGACAGAAGAAAAAATCTTGGAATTCTTGATTACCAACACAGTTGAGCAGTTTATTGAAGAAAAATGGAGATCTGAGAGAAGTCCTTTCAAAATATGATGAGAAGAAACCAATTGAAGATGTAAGGAGCAGACATAATACCAAAGCCTGGAACTATAAGACTCGATTAATGGATAAAATGTCTGGAGGATGGGGCAATTGGGATGTGTAAGAAGGTATTCAATATGTCAACCTTAGTCATCTGTAAACTGGGTGAAAATAACTCATGGAAAGAAAATAAACCCTCCAACCAGAACATGATTAGATACCGAAAGAAAGATGACAGGACAGTAGCTGGACACCAGTCCCCAATTTTCTTGGATTACCACAAAGAGACAATAAAAATATCCAGAAATAGAATTAAATATTCTTTTTCTCAATAGTATTTCTGACCAAGAGCTCTGAGACTGAATCCTCAAGATACTAAAGATAAACATAGGGAAGGGGAGGAAGAAAAAAAGAAGTGGAAAGATGGGTCATGGGTAAGAACCTGAAGAACCAATTTGCAGGCCAAAGGCTGACAAAGCAAGAGAGATGGGCACCCACTGGATTGAACTTGATAGCATAATCAATGATGAGACAAGTGATAACCATGATGTTGGAAGGTTTGAAGACAGAAAGAAGAGAAATTAGAAGGAAGAATAAAACAAAAACATAGACTGAGCACACATGGAAAGAAAAAGGCAAGTTTAGAAAGACAACAAACCAAATATAATAAGGAATGAAGCTGAGCCAGAGTCAAACACATCCAGGCAGAGAAAAGGAGTCTAATAAAGATCCCAGACATAAAAGTAAAGCAGATGAATATCCTATCCCAACAAGTCTCAACAGCAGAGGAGCCAAGTAAGAAGGAATAGAGTTCAAGTAGTAGTACTGTCTAAAGCAATGAAGAGAATAAAACACCTCAAAAGCACAATGGACTGCTTTAAGAATAATGAGAAAGAACAAAAGGTAATGTAAGAGAGTGGTAAAAAAGAGACAATGGCATTAGAAAGCAGATTATAAAGGTTCCGAACACTGAGAATCAAAGAATGAAAATTAAGAATGGCTGAAATCTTTGACAAAAGGAGTCATATAGACAAAGAGGAGGAGTACAGGTGCACAGTTATTCAAGAAACAAGTTCATAAGTACTTTAAATCAAAAGAAGAAGGGAATACTAAAGTAATCTTGAGTTTGAGTTTCATGTAGTAAAGAATGGGATGAATCAATAGACACTGGAGAAAAAGATAAAAAAAGAGCACACCTGTCAAATCATGTCAAGAATGAGATTAGAAGAGTGAGGACTTGTAGCCATTGATAAAGCAGTATCTGGAGAAAAATACTGGTGTTGAAACAGTCAAAATTGTTGTCATATTAGTCATATTCACACTAAGGAGAAGGAATATGATTTGAATAGATGGGAGGAACAAAGAACACACAATTCATTGAACAGTGGCTGTCATGTTTTCCATTTGATAATGAGCTATCAGAAGCCACAGTACATGCAGGTCTCCTTTTACTAACATTATCATCACAAAATGAAGCAGAAATTACCATCATTTTAGAATTCATAATGGGTGAGCAGTGAAAAATGTGCATTTTGTTTTTCTTAATCTTTAGTCAAGAAAGAAATAATTAAGCTGGAATAATTAAGTTCTCATGTAATTAATTAATTAATTTAAAAAAATCCATTTGTCAGACTGCTAAGGAAAATAATAAAGTTATTTTAAGTACAAGTGTTTAAGTGGAGTTAACTGCAAAAGAAATTTGTGTCACCCTTCTACTGGAAGAGGCTGTTTTTGCATGACCACTAGTGTCATGCAAACTTCACAGGCAGAGAAATCAAGCTATTTTGTCTGAAGAGGTGGGTATCCATTGTCTCAGAATTATAAACTTTAATTTTGCATGATAATTTGAGGTAGTAGGTAATTATTCATTTAGTGCAACATAAAAAGCTATATCCATCCATTTGGAGACAATGTTCATTACAGCTAGCATAGCTCTACATAAGACTTTTACACGGTTAAATTACAAAATCTCTACATAACATGCATTCATCTCAAATGAACCAAATTCTGAAAAAGCAGCATTTCAAACACCTCAAAATATTAGTAACAAGTACTACAAACATTGATCTTACAGGTACACTCATAAATAAATAAAAATCTGGTTTCTAGCCTAAATGACTCCAAAGTTATTTCCAATTACAGTTTCACCCATAAGCTAAAATTGGAGTTGAACCAAACACTGTTAACTTGTTTAACATGGTATAACCAATAAGCATATTGTAAGTGTGAACTCCAAGTAAGATTCAAGCCATTTTTAACTAACTACAGTGCACTTACATAACCCATTCTTCCACAAAAAGTTTTGCAAATTATGGAGATCTATCAATTTTCACAATGATACTGAATTTGCTCTAACTGCATATTAGAACTGTTTGAATTCCTTTTGACAAGTTATTGAACATTTAGTTTCTGTAATCATTTTGAAGCATGATCCCCATCGATCCAACCAGTGGCATATTTAGGTAGGGGCTAGAGATGGCTCAGCCCCAGGACCCATGATCTTAATGAGGGTCCATTGATAATTTTATTCTATGTGAAATTACACAGGATGTAGTCCCTTGGTCCACACACAACCTTAAATCTACCACTGGATCAAATTACTGGTACTTGAACCTCAAGAAGTCATGATTTTTACTATTTGTACCAACAACCAAAAAAGAACTTAAGATAATATGTTCACATAAATATTAATTACATAAAATTTCATAACAACAAAAATTGAAAATAAAATACTGTTAATTTGAAATTTTGTACTTTCAGCTTTAGTTCAAGATTTTAATTACATGTCTTTGTTTATTTAGAATTAAGGAAAAAGCTGCACAATAGACTATCTGTGCTCTGCCCACCATAGGTACTGAAACCCAGTTTATAGCAGTGTGAATCTGCAGACATGTCACTGTACTGTTGGGGGAGCTACATGTCTTTGACAACTATTGTAAAAGGTAGATATATTTAACTGAAACCAATAATAAAATGAATATCTCAAGAATCAGTTGGGATAAAAACCTTAACTTTTTTTAATTCATGAATTTCTCTATAAAATCATATTCCACAGTTTTTCCTTATTTTATGAAGTAACTACCACCAACATTCATCCACATAAGCTAGAATGAATCAAGTGCATAATACACTTAACTGATATTAAGTCTATTTCTTTTTCATTACTTGACTTAAATATTCATGGTCAAGAAATAAATAATCCAATGAGAGTAAACTATATAATCTATAATACTAATTTATCTTGGGTATCAGGGCAAAACTATCATAATTTAAACACTTTTAAACATGGGTTATCAGTAAAAGTATGTAAATATTCTTTTAATGTACACCGCTGGTAGCACATACTTGATAAATAGCTCTCCTTGGTTCAATATGCTTAGTGGCATCAAAAAGCCAGTCCACAAGGTGTTCAAAACTCGCTCGTCTTGTAATGTCATACAGGAGCAGCGCTCCTACTGAATTTCGATAATATGAACGTGTAATAGACCTGTAACACACACAAAAAAAGTATAAATTACAAAACTTTCACTAGATAACTTTATTCTGTAATATTATTTACAAACATAGAAATTCTACAAATAAATTTAAGGTGAGCATTTAATACATTAAATGAAGACATTTTCTGTATTGTTAGAGAATGTATTTTCAATTTAATTCTACAGATCTATCATGTATTGTATCTGCTTTAATATAAGCAAAAGCAAAAAAACATTTAATTTACATATTAAAAATTTCCTTGTTGTGATTTAATATCATAAAACACTATGTCTTCACACAATTATAGTCATTAAAAAAATATGTTGAAGGATTTGTAATGTATATACTTATTAACCTAAATAATCGGTTAAAAATACAAGCTTTTAATAATTCATATCTAAATTGTCAGGTTAAAAATCTGGCAGATACAGAGGCCTTAACTGGATAATAAATGTTATAAATTTGAATATCTATGACTATTTTGTTTTATCGTGCACAGGATTCATTCTGAATACCTATGCTCAATATTGAGTCATTTCTGGAAGAGTGAGTTTTACTCAAGACAGTATAATGAGTGGACATGAAATCCCTAAAAACTAATAAATATGAGCCTGAGAAGTGAGTCAAAAACTTCCCCAATGTTGACTTTTCCTGATAGTCCACAAAATAAATACAGTCTGGATAGGACAAATAATATATATATACCACAAGGACACCTCAAGTTGTCTTGCAGAAAACCTCATATCACAGTCCACATAGGTAAAGCCAAGGCAGAAAGTATGAACACTTTCCGTTATCCTTGCTTGATGCAGATTTTCGGTAAGTTTAACCTGGTAGACAACATCAGCTGCATAGCAGGATTCTACGAATGAAAAAGGAACCCTGAAAGAGAAACAGTACCTAATCTTCTCAAAGAAGTTGGTATGATAGAAGGGATTGAGTCCTGTGAAGGTAAAAAAAAATCACCAAGAGACAAAACAGTCAAAAGATATAAAAGAAATGTGTGAAATGTGTCTACATTCTCACCAAGAATCTCATTCTAGAGCTAACAAAAAAAGAAAAAGAGATATAAAAATATGAAAAAGATGTAAAATTGAATGTGAAGAAGAGTGAAATAGTCTGTATGTATTCACAACTTTAGTGAAACATTCCAGCTGGAATCATCAACAAACCCAACTGGTAAGAATACGAGGAAAGAGATTATTAGAAAAAGTGGATTGGAAGGCAGAAGCTCTGAAAGGGAAACATCCATGGTAAGACATACTTAAAAGCATAACAAGACACAGGAGCTCATCACTTCCAAAGAGTCCATCCAAAAAGCAACTGACAGAAGGAAAGAATGTAGAAGAGAATTATGGCAAACCACCTTCGCAGTCAATGTCTGAAGAAGGAAAGAAATACAGAAAGGTGAAGGAAGAGGGCAGGCATGCATGCAAGAGATCAAGCAAAACCTCATCAAGGTCTCAATCAAGCATGGGAGTTGGATAAAGGAGATGGAGAAGGATGAAAAAAGCAGAACAAAGTGGAGAGGATCAGAAGAAACACCTCATAGTATCAGGAAAGGAGAAAAGCCATAGACAGGGCCTTTAAACAATTAGTAAATGCAGAGATTGATAAAGCAATGGCAAATAGTCATACAAAAAAGGCAGAAAGATAGTTCACAGTATGACTAACAGGAAAAAAGGAGTGGCAGAAAGACCAATGACAAAGGACCCACAACAACCATTTATAAGCAAAGACAGTGGAATGGTAACAAGAACAATCCTACACAAGTGAAAGGTCCAGCTTGATTAGTTACAAGTGAAGCAAGCTCCATGAATTAGGATAGAAAAGACAACTTAAGATAAAGAATGGATGCATGAGGGCAAAGCAAAAGAGAGAGGAGAAATTGGGAAATAGAAGGAGTTATGAGAGAAAATAAATGGTATAAATACTAAAAACAAGCAAAGATAAAAGACAAAATAAACTGAAGTATTGTGAGCCATAGAGTAAAAGAAGAAAAAATAATAAGGAAAACAGGCAAAAGATAGTAAGAGAAACACATCTGAGAATGAAACACAGAAAGAGATTGAAAGATTACTCTCATTTCCCAGTCATTTTACCATTTGGTAATAAAGTACTATACAGAGTAAATCAAGTTCACAACCAAATAGATCATTTCCAACAAAGAGAAAGAAATTTAGCCAACAGAATTGGAATAAGAGGCCCATTAAGCATGTGGTAATTCACAACACATTAAACAATGGCTGTAACAACAGTGACAGTTAACAAATCTCCAAAATCTGCAGCACAAATGAAACTTAAATGTGAACAGTCACACAATCAAATCTAAGTTGAAATCATTGTTATTTAAGAATTCACAATAAAACTTAAAGATTCTGAAACAAACTCTAAGAAAAATTATAACCCACATTTCATTAATGATGCAAATCAAAATAAATTGTAAACTGAACTCAGTCAAGAAGATTAAATGCATCTGTTCTCTATAATGCCAAGGTAAAGAATAACACTTTTACCACTACAAGTGCATGGGGGAGGGGATGTCTGTGGAGATGTGCTGATCTCCTATGGTGGAGGGCTTTTGCTGCTCGATGCTATCATCACATAGCAGTGAAATTGGACAGAGGTTACTCCAAGGCTAATAGCATGAAATCTCTCCAGCAGATACATGAAGAAGATAGTTGAGCTTTGTGCAGAGGTGAAGAGTCATCACAGAAGATAATTTTGTTGCTTAAGCACAATTATCATTATTTTGTAGAAGTTAATGAAGGTATATAATATTTGTCCTAACACAGTATCTATGATGGCCTGCTTCACTTTCATAAAAATATTGCTCATCAACTGAAAGTATGAACAGACAAGACAAGGCCTCCCTTCTAATTTTAATATTACTATGGAAATAAGCATTTTTTCATGTTTAATTACAGGTTTGTCAGGTTTAAAGATAAATATGGTATAGTTAAGAATAGGCTTAATTAATGAATGTCTAATGTTAAGAGTATTATAAATAAACTGGATAGGTTTAGAGTTCTAGATGAAATGAAGTTATATAACTGAAATAACAGAAACCCAATTAAATTGGAGAATTATTATAACAGGAATTATTTTTAAATTCAAGATTATACAATATTTAACTGCAAGCACTTTTGAAAAGAATGGTTTGGAATTTTTTTTTTTATAGCAGAAATAAACTACAGCCTATTAAGACTGAAATAATAAAAAATGGTAATCAAAAAGTTGAATTTTATGGGCTCCTGTCAGGAATTTCAAGAGTAGAAAATTTTTAAATGACAATTGTTGTAGACCATCTGATCAGAAAATTGAAGTTAAGGTGAAAATGTACGATTAGATTATGGTTGTTAATCCTTTTTTGCAACAAGCTCATGTAACTTACATCATCTCATAACAACCATTTAACCACAATGCAGTAAAAATTATAACTCTAATGTAGACAACAAATCAGAATTTTTAGTTATGTACTTTTTAAAACAAAATACAAAATAAATCTAAATCATCCTTTTTTCTTTCTAGAATGACTGCAAATTGTAACAGACATCATAACTGGTTATTCTAAATAGCTTAAAGTTCATAACAGTACACATCAATTTATACTTAATTTTATTGACCTTTGACCCACATCTAACCAATTATCTTGTTACGCAAGTTGTAAATCACTTAGTAAAAGTCCTTTTCAAGTTACCCTATTGAGTGACATACATACGAGATGCTCATAAGCACACTTTCCTTATATTTCCTTAACTGTCTTACCTAATCTAACCTAACAAGTTTCTAACTTATACATTTTAGTTCTTTTTGTAATAATAGATAAAGAATAAAAATAAAGAACAAGAAACATAGTACTTATCTTTCATCTTTTGCCTTCTTATTGTTGAACGTCAAGAAAAATTAAGCCAACTTTTCTTTTTATGATAATGATACTACTCCATAAAGTTTATTTAATTAAATAACACTTACAAGAACACAGAATAATAACATGCAAAAAAAAATGTCCTATAACTATCAGAATTCTTCTGGCTTTCTATCATGCAATACGAGTCTTTAAAAATTCAATTAAACTTGTTGACTACTCCCACTAACAACAATTTCAAACTGAATGACAAAATAGACAATCCCCTGTATGGGAAAACAATATGCCATAATTTTTATATCAGTAGAGACTGAGAATTTTTAAAAAAATAACTTCCTTATAAAACTAAGAATATAAAACTTAATTAAAATTTGATTTATTATCTACATTTTAATGTCAAGTTTATCTGTATACAATGATAAACAGCATGATTACATTTTAAATGCAACTCTGTTAAAGACCTACCTACTGAAAAAAAAGAGTTAAATACTAATGTAATGTCTGCAAGTTTTTGTTTATAGAAAAGCTATATGCTGTGTCTACCATGGGTAAATGAATCCAATTTTAGCATTGTAACTTCAAAGACTTATTACTCATGTAATAACTATTAGAGGCTAATTTTAAACACATTGATTTGGATTGTACAAAGTCCACCATTGAAGAACTACAACCTACTGAAAGTGATTCAGAATGGTTTTCATGCCAAATGTTCAGAAAGCTAAACAGGAAGGATGCCACTTTAGAATTACTGTTAACCATTAACAAGGATATTATTACAAAAGAACTGTTTTTACAGAGAAAGGCTTTTAAGATTTCAACTTATTTTCTCTGAAAAAAAGATGGGTAGAAGATGATCTAATTGGAACTTACATCACCATTCAGGAAATTGGCAGGATAAAGGCCAATTCCTTTTTCTTGTATATAAATATCACAGAATGAGTTTTAAGATTAGCGAAAAGACAAACTAGGCTCTAACTGAGAGAGAGTTATTTTAAGTTGGTTGGTTAATTTATGGAGTTTAAAAAGAGTATTAGTGATTTCCTGCAAAATAAAGAATAATCATTAGAATATAGCACAAAATAAAAAGAAACAGGAATCTTTACCTGTCAATCACCTGGATAATTTTGTAAACTTAAATAAAATTACTTCTTTTCTCAAGAGGAAATAAGATATCTTAACTCATCACTCTTAAGATAATCCTTTCATCCCCAGAATCATCCAAATAGCCTTTCATGAACCCCTTATAATAAATTGATATCCTTTCTTAGACAGGGATATCAAAACTGTACACATTATTTCAAGTGAAATCTAAATTGTGATCTGAAAAGAAAAACAATTATTGGCTTGTAATCATTATGTCTATTATTCACCCTAAAATTCTAGTAGCTGTATTATGAGCAACAGTACACTTCCTCAATGGATTGAGTGATTTATCTTTTTCTTTGGTCATGCTGTTGAATGGGTTTCCATTTATATTAAACTGTATGACCCAAATTATAACCCAAATACATCACTTTCCACTAACACTAATTAAAGTTCTGTCCATATTACCAATTAGTCTAAGCCAAGCTAAAATATTTTTGCATCATCAGTAGAGACAGAAAGAAATATCTAAGAGTTTAAAGTCATCAGCAAATTTGATTAACTTGCTAATTATACTACAGTAATATCAATATCATTAATGTAAATAAGAAAAAGCAAAGATCGTGAACCAACCTGTGAAACAACTAATAAAAACTTCTGGTTTGAACAGATGTTTAAAAGCTTCTTTTATCACATTCTCTATAATCTTTACCACTATAGTAGTAAAATTAATTAATTCATAATTTTTAGTAGAATTCTTCTCACACCTTTAAAAACAAGAGTAATGTTATGGGCTCTTCAGTCTTAAGGCATCTGCTTACTGTCATGAACTACAAAAAAATAAAAGCGGTTCACGTATCTAATTTTTGACTTCATTTAAAATTCTGGAAAAACAATGTCTGATCATATTACTTTATCAATTATAACCTTCCAATTTTTCTTTGCACCATCAAAGAACTAACTCTATGTAATTTCGTGATGAAATAAATTTCAATATTTCCATTTGAATTCTCAAAATACTGTTAGCATTCTCTCTTGTAAAATGTAAAATTTAAAGACAGCAAAGAACCAGTTGGTCTCTCTATGTCATTCCATTCATAAAATGAACTATGAGTAAAACAATATTAATAACAGTAAAAGAAACTCAGAGCCAGCTCTTATCATTTCCATACTTATCAAAGCTTCTCTTCAACTCCTTTAAATTTAATGCATATTCACAGATGAAGACAATGTATTCCCAATTCTAAACACTCTATTATAATAATAAAACTGTCTCAACTAAAGATGACTTGAATACTTCCACAACTAATATTTTTTGTTCTAGTCCTACCCTTATCACCATTTACAAATAGTATAAGGCAAAATGATGCACTGACACTCTCAATTCGCTTAACAATCTTGAACATTTCAATCAAATCCCCTCTAATCATTATTTTTTAATATGACATTTCTATCCCAGGTACCATTCCAGTAGCCCTTCTCTGCATCCTTTCCAATAATTCATTGTCCAAAGTCCCTCTATTCATCATAGCTATCCAAATTATTTTATCAAACACCTATATTCAGTTCTAATTTTTTTACTATTAAAGTCTTCTCTTCAACTTTTCTAATCTCACTGTATCTACCAAACATGAAAGCTATCTATTCCAGAGGAAGACTGCCCTATTCAAAAAATAATATTGCCCAGTTTGGAGTTGACATCTACTTCGTGACAGTCACCCAATATTCTGAAGGCCCAATTAGTCAGGTTTTCACAATATATGCAAAATTGAATGAATAAACAAATTCTCATGTCTATAATACATAAATACAATCTCAACTGAAAAGTTTAAAGGGTACATCACGGTGAAAATTTGGGGGACCAGCCACCTCTGATGGTATGTTCCTATTTTAAATACAAACAATAAAAATGTCTGAAGCAACACTGCAGTGAACTGCTCACTGATTGGCTCAGTGTCAAAATAATATTACTGACTAGAAGTTTTTAACATGTATAATAAGTCAGGGATATAACATTCACTGTCAAAGCACTATGGAATAAGAATCTTGAATATCCATTCTTTCAGAAGAGCTAATTCCTATATCCAATCAAGATGTGTAAATATGCAGAAAGAGTTCAGAGAAAAACTGCCATGGTGATACCGGAGATGGAAATTTTATCAAAATAAGATGCATAGGAAAGAATCTGATTAAAGTGTTTACGATTATCCAGGGAATCTGTAGTACTAATAAGCCTTTTTTTTTTTTTATGTGTAGTGGTAAGAATGGTAGAACAAGAGAATAACAGTATAAATAATTGCATGGTAAATGACATCGTCTTAGATCTTTTTATTTTTAAAGCAAGAAGAACAGCCTTGAGAAATCAATAATCCCCTTGTTTTCCTTAAGTGTTGTGTAAATCCTTGAATGTAAACATCCTGATTACCATTACTTGTCTTAATTCCCAATAGGATGAAGTTCTCTTAAATAGAGATCCATCCAACCATCCATGCTAAAACATATATCAGTAGTAAAATAACTTAAAGCTTGGTACCTGAAAGTAATTCATATTATTAAAGTTCCCTAACTTTACCTAAGCTCAAGTATTTCCAACTACATCATGGTTTTCCATTACAGGTTGAGTATCAGTAAAAAAACAAATATTAAGAACTCAATTTTAAGTAGAAAACCATGATGTAGTGGGAAATACTTGAGCTTAGATAAAGTTAGGGAATTTTGATAATATGAATTACTTTAAGATAAGTTACAGAGTTAAAAATTAACTTATTAGTATTATTATGATGTTAATAATTTAATTTTTAACTCTGTAACTTATCTTTTAAACCATCATTAAAATTATGTTCCAAATATTTATGAAAAACCTACTCAGTGCCATAATAATTTGTTTGTCATAGGTGCCATTATTTAAATAGTCCTATAACAGTATAAGCATTTTGCAGATAAAATTTTGTTTCCTCTTAACTAACAACTATCATTCATACTTAAAAGTTGTATCATTAAATCTAAAAGACAAATCATACCATATTTATCACTGAACAAGTTTTAAATAAAAGCACTCTCCTTACAACAAGAAAATGACTCTTCACTACAACTGTATGCAAAGACTTGATTAGATCCTTACTGATGTAATTTGTAAATGTAGTATTAAAAATGTTGTTCTTAAAACAATTATTTTTTGAATAAACAGTACCACTTTTGATATACAAAACGTTACAGTTTTATCAGCACAATTCAAACACTTTTCCTATGCAGCAATTTCCAGAAAACATTTTCCAGAAAATGTTAATTTTTCTATTTTTTCAACAAGGTATATGAATACTATGATTAGTAATTATTAGTACATTGGCTGGCATTTCTGCTAATTTTAATAATTTTCTAAATTGAAATTCAATAGCTATTTTTAATCATCTACTGTTTAAGCTGGTATATCTATAACAAAAAAAATACATATTAGAGTACACTCATTCAGGATGACTATCAACACATTAAGAAGTATGTTACACTACTCAGCATTGCTGAAATTTTAAAACCTTCTACATTTAAATCTCTCTGTTTAATTGTATTTTCAAAATGTTATATAAACTAAAAATAAGTGAATGTTTCTTTGTTCTGGAAAATAAATTAAAAAATGTTCCAAGTCATAATATTTAAATGAATGAAGATACCCAAGGGTGCAATTATTTCCTATATTATTTTTTACTTACACAATTAAGTATGTTTTAATCATACATGATTAAAAGAACTTTTTAACCATTCTATATAAAAGCTTTAATTTAAAAATATGCATTAATAATATGAATTATGTATATTAATTTACATATATTGTTGAAAAATAATATTCATTTGACAGTTATTCACGTTACCATATTTTAAACTTATGCTACCCTAATCAAATATGTGTGAGAAAAAAAAAAACTTCTCCACAAGTATTTTAACCCAAGATTACAACCTGAATCTCTCTTGTCCAGCTGTGTCCCAGAGTTGAAGCTTAACCCTAACACCATTTTTTATTTCTACAAGACGGGAAAAAAAATCCACGCCAACTGTTGGATCCAATACTTCAGTGAATTTTCCTTCGGTAAATGCTCTCAACAAAGTGCTTTTTCCCACCATACTGTCGCCAATCAAAATAATTCTGAACTGGTAATCAAAAATTGATTCTACCATAGTGACTGATAGTAGTAGTACTATTACTCATTTAATGATTTATAACGTAAATACATATTACATTAATTTTCTCCCTAAGTGAAACAATAAAATAAAATTTATAAATTTAAAATGAAGTTTATTACGATTTTAATAACTTTTATAATCAAGCGAGCTTAAACTATATACAGCAATAGCTTGCACTTCTATATGTACACATTCAATACAGGTTAAGCGGTGTGCCGTTTGCTCTGCGGTCAAAGTCTGTCTGTAGAATGTGATGTGAAACCAAGTTCTATCCTGCTCAATTCACGATAAATATTGATTTTATTTTCTTTCTTCATGTAACTTTCATATTTTAAACGCAACAAATTATGTATTATCTCATGTTGGATAAACAGCACAAAATATTATTAAGTTTCTTGTTACTAAGCCTAACTGAACAATAATAATTTATATTAACACGTCATAGGTTTATTAGACAGGTATTGGAGTTTAACGATGAATAATAAATAGTACGACGGCAATGACAGTTAACACGTGAGGAATAGAATTTCGCAATACGGAATTCAGACACGGACGAACTTTCGCTATCCACCGTCACACGCCAAATATTTCTTGCCGTCATTGACAATGTATTATTTTTAATGTATTGTTATCAATGTGTATACAAAAATATATATGTATAAAAAATTTCGTAAAAAATATCCAACGTAAATTTTTAATTATCTAAGGAGGGGCGTTAACGGATTTAATATTATTTTATTATCTGTGTTTGTTTCAGTTTAATACATATATATTTATAAATGCATGTAACTCATACTGTTAAATGTGTATTGCGCTAGTCTTGCCTTTCCTTTAGATTTGTAGAATCTTCTTGAGAGAAAGAAAAACAATATATGTTTTACGAAAACACCAGCGTGTCTTCGAATATTGTTGAACTTTCGAGAACCTCGCTTAATGAGTATTAGAGCTACTATCGCAAGACGCCGAGAGACAGTATTAGAAAATTGTTTGGTTGCTACAGTCAGTACACTATAAGCTTCGGAAGCTATATATCGTAATAAATGCTTATTAGTCAGAAAGCTACAGATATTTAACCAGAAAAGTTTATATATTTCAAACGTTATGAACCATTCAACTTCAGAGAATTATCTTTGTACGTTAGTATTTCTATGATAATTTTAGATATTATCGTCAGTAGAAAACTTATGTGTGCTTCAAGCTGTCAAGAGAAGTGTACCAGTGTATCAACACAGAATTAATTCGCTCTCCATTAACTTCAATAAAAGATTCAGTTCCCAACCACATAGAAGACTCGCTATTACTTGTAAATTTATAAAACTTTTATATAAACCATTATTTGTAATAAACGTTATTATAAATTGTATTGTTGTTGTATATTGAAATATATTTGTGTTAAGAAAGAAAATTGTATGAATTAATATTGTTGGCAAGTATCATAAATGTAATACATATCGACATTTACTTAACTTCTAAATTAACATTTTCGACTATTTGAAATCGAAATACGTAATGTACGTGACAAAATGAATCGAAAACTCGCCCGACAAAAATTATAATACGTGACAAGGGTAATATAGATGAAAATGAGCTATGATAATTAACTGGAAACACATTTGGTAAACTAGCTTCTCATTTAGGCTCATAATTTGCTGCAGATCCTGATTCATGGCTTACGAGAGAGTAGCACTGACTTTGCCTCTCATGAAATAATTCGCTTGGTAGATCTCAAACTCAGCTTTTTGTTAATCAGTATCACTAAAGTCAATAAAAACAACAAGAATGCTTGTAATGTCCCAATGTTTGAATGTTGTTAGCATTAATTAAATCGTAAACTTGTACTAGCAGATTGCAATGTTTAAAAAGTCCGTCACTTCGAATTTCCTCTGGATTTCTAATACCTATCAACTTCTTGTTGAAATGATACATAGCTTCCTGAAAGTCAACATATAATCTTTCACTAATAAAAATAGGAGAGAAGTGTTCTTCCACAGAAACCTTGGAGCAGACATAAAATGATAGTAAATCCAAGATAATTTGGAAGAAATTCATACTAAACACAAGCTTTCAATGTTTTGTCCACAGTTGTCACCGAGTGAAACTAAACTCAAGCAATCTCCTTCAATGAGTTAATCATTTTTTAATGTAAGCTTTCTTTAAATTGTAAATAGTTATCCTGTTCTTGCTGTTTCATTTGAATAAGTAATCGAGCAAAAATTTAGCAACACTACCTTCGCTTCTTTGAAACTTCGATGGCTCAAAAGATCGACAACAAATATTAAGTTTACCATTTAGTCTAATGTTTTTAATGAGTACCAAATTATTTTTCATCTTTCTCCTTACCACTTCGGCCAAGTCTTTAATCTTGACTTCCAAAATGTAGAATCTACCTCGACCATAAATTGGTAACACTTCGTCTATAATACTCTGTGAACGACTAATCTACTTGTGACTCAAGATATCTAAGCGTTTGAAAACGAATAGATTTGTTCCATCTACAGCTTCTGTCGAAGATGTTTAGGCTTCGCTTGAAATTTGTTCGACAAGAGCAATGCTTCTTAATTGTGTGAATGTGAATGATGGGGTGAATGACAGAGTGAACGAGTATTATCAATTATACAAAAAATCCAAGAGCAAAAAGCCATTAGTTTCTATTATTTATTCTAGTTGTAATCTGATGAATATCGATACATTTATATTTATTTTACTTTGGCATGTATAAGGCGTGCGACTATTCTAGTTTTAGTTTAATGTTCAATCCCACTATTCGTTGGTAAAGAGTAGCCCAAGAGTTGGCGGTGGGTGGTGATGACTCTTCCCTCTAGTCTTACACTGCTAAATTTAGCACAGATAGCCCTTGAGTAGCTTTGTGCGAAATTCCAAAAAACAAACAAACAAAACAATTATTTTACTTTGTATTATTCTAGTTTTAGTTTGTTGTATATTTAAGTCATAACAAAGAATTTTACATTTTAATTTAGTATGTTTTTACTTTTTTACGAAGTGGGGTGAGTGAGCTGTTTTGAAAAAACTTAAAGGGGAAAATGATATTGAAAAGGTTAAGAAGTGCTGTGTCACTAGAGTTGTGAAAAGCAAAGATATTTGATTTAAGCACGCCATCGATTGAGACACACACCAAAACATTGATTTAACTTCTCTCCCATTCTAAAACTATATTTTCCTTCACTAAATATGAAACACCGATACTAAACTGTAAAGCTATAATCCGCATATTTGTACTGTTTTCGCAGCTCCTCTTTTTTAAGTTAGTATTATTGGTAATTAATTTATCCAAGTATATCCTTTAGATTCTGAGTTTTAAAAGATTTCACATAACATTTTTTACGATTTGGTAATTTCAGATTAATAAATACATATATATGGCATTAATAAACGAATTAAAATCTAACGTTTTAAGCATGAATATTTAACTAATGTCACACTGGAAGGCACTGTGTTTATAGACATGGCCATAATGCATAAGATTTCGTCATGGCTCAAGAGATGCGAGTTGCAACTCGTGTATTATTGCCAATAATGGTTGTCGACTTCTCGTTGTACGACAATTTGTTTATTTGTAATTAAGCACAAAGCTATACAAAAGGCTATCTGTTCTGCCCACAATGAGTATCGAAACCCGGTTTCTAGCGTTGTAAGTCCGCTATATTGTGTCTGACATGGTTAGGTACAGGAATTTCTCATAAATTATAATGTATAAGAAATTTTATCGGACTCATTAGTAATTAAAAAGTAAAGCAACTGCATACTTCAGATGTTTTGACAAAATATCTGATATTTCGTTTAATTAAACACACAGTATTTTACTTTAATAATGAGGCGCCAACGTGAAATAGTTGTCTTAAAGTGATTATTCCACTCATACTTTTTGTGAAATGAGTTAATATTTTGAATATATTTTACAATTTTATCAAAATCGAGTTATTAAATCAGGAACAAATTGTTGCATTGTTTTATCCACACTCATTCTGCAATGACTCTTTTTATTTTATATATCCATCAATCACTGTCTTGACCATAAAGTTTGAAGTAACTGAAATATTGCAAAAGGCGATGAAAGTACAATTTGTTCAAAATCGCACTGTTGAATCTTCTTTTAGACAAGTAAAAAAAAAACGTAGTCTTCTTGAATTCGGTGTAATAAATGTAATTTTAAAAAATATTTTCTGTATTAATGCTGAATTATAACAGCGAGTGTTCAAAGTTGAAGTTTCAGATTAAGACTTCGACATTACCTTCAAATACCACTATATGAATTTAAATATTAACAAAGATTAACTTAAAAGTAACCACTTGTTTGAAATGACCATACATAAGAGATATAAACACTGTATTTTTAATTTCTACATTTATAGAAACTCTTCACTGCGATTAAAATAACAAATAAAGAAAGGTGAAAATTACAATTAAATCGAGAAATGAAAATTACATTCAAAAGCAAAATTTAAGTTCAGGGAAATCAAAATTATAGAGTATAATTAAAAAATGTGAATGAATTTTAAAAAATTGATGTCCTGTGCAAGCATTTGTACTTTACAGCTGGGAGTTGATTTGACTTTTAATGTAAAAACACAATTTTTTATTGGAAATATATCAAAAACCTGCATTGAACTCAACAAACTTAAGAGTAAAAAAAGTCATTAGTTATTATCATGACCGGGTGGTTGTGGCGTTCGACGCGTAATCTGAATGCTCACCCATTCAGCCATGCGGGCGTTATAATGCTACAGTCAATGCCACTATCTTTTGGTAAAAGAGTAGCCCTAGAGATGACAGTGGGTTATGATGACTAGTCTTATATTTCTAAATTAGGAACGGCTGGCTCAGATAACCCTTGTGTAGTTTTGCGCGACATTTAAAAACAAAGAAACATGTAAAAGTTACATACAAACTTTATTGATTTATACTGGAGAAACTAAGAGAAGCCATTTCACATGATATATGTGGATGAAAGACACGACAGGTAGTTTTGACAAACTTGAATTTATATGATGGAATCAAAGACTGATATGCAGATACACGTGAAAGTCAAACAGTTGCCATAATTGGCCGTCTGCATTCAAATATGTATTTTACAGAACGAGTTCTTCCTTAATTGGTAAGTTTTGACTTCCAGCTTGTACAAAATAAATATTCATTTTGTATTATGTCCAATGATTAATCGGGATTCAATATTGTACTCAAACACGTTTCTATCTACTCCAGAAAGGTCAAGATCAGACAATCAGTTATTCTGTCACATGTTAAAGCATTTCAGAAAATACCAGGTAAAAATATCCTTTCAAGTACATAGTGTAAAAATCGTTTTTAGCTCCATAATGAAATTTACAAACACATATCAATAACGCATTTTTAGGTCAAGACTTTACACGTCTTATTATAGGATGTGTGCAATTAACAGATTTTGGAAGAAAGTTTCGTACCATTTGAAATATTACACAATTACTTTTATGGCAATCAGTGTGGATGGACAACAAGTTCCTTCTCGACTCTTACAGTTCTATTATAATGTTTAACTGCATGCACAAAGCTGTGAAACATTATTTAGTGGAACGCGAAAACAATTTAAAGATTAAGGAATTGTTTGTTTGTTTGTTTGTTTTGAATTTCGCGCAAAGCTACTCAAGGGCTATCTGCGCTAGCCGTCCCTACTTTAGCAGTGTAAGACTAGAGGGAAGGCAGCTAGTCATCACCACCCACCGCCAACTCTTGGGCTACTCTTTACCAACGAATAGTGGGATTGACCGTCACATTATAACGCCCCCACGGCTGAAAGGGCGAGCATGTTTGATTCGTCAAGGAATTGATATAAGATACGATGAATACACGGGAAGAGACACATTCTTTGCCTTCAATCCAACGATCGTTCTTTCTGCTGAGGCCCGGCATGGCCAAGCGTGTTAAGGCGTGCGACTCGTAATCTGAGGGTCGCGGGTTCGCATCCCGGTCGCGCCAAACATGCTCGCCCTTTCGGCCGTGGGGGCGTTATAATGTGACGGTCAATCCCACTATTCGTTGGTAAAAGAGTAGCCCAAGAGTTGGCGGTGGGTGGTGATGACTAGCTGCCTTCCCTCTAGTCTTACACTGCTAAATTAGGGACGGCTAGCACAGATAGCCCTTGAGTAGCTTTGTGCGAAATTCCAAAACAAACAAACAAACAAACAATCTTTCTGCTGACCCCTCACTAGTACAACGGTATGCCTTCGGATTTACAACGCTAAAATCAGGGATTCGATTCCCCTTGGTGGGCTCAGCAGATAACCCGATGTGGCTTGACTATATGAAAACACATACACACTTCATTCTGCTGCAGATTCACATTTGAATTTCGTGAAGCGTGGAAACTTACGGACTGAAATATGCTTTGCTAGTGTCTTACTCAATACTATTCATGTTCTCCTCTACGCAGAATTCTTGTAGTTTAGAAAATGATTAGTTTAGAAACGTCATAATTGATTTCTAACAAGTTATGAACACTAGAAATGTATTTAATACTCTCACAAAATTTGTGTACCCGAAAGAAGCTTTAGTTGTGTTTGCCTATGCAGAAATGTAACTATAGATCTTCAATAAACCTGGTAACTGCTGTCTCTGTATTTACTTTGGTCGAAATTGAAAAGGAGACTATTTTGGTCAATTATGAGTGCCTCACATAACTTTAACATAAGAAATTTCATCACAAAGAATTGTCGAGAGTGGACTTCCAACAGATTGTACCCCGAGTACCATAACAATCTGTGTGTGTGTGGACAGTATATTATACTTATTACCTTTGTATGTGTCTAAACAAAAACTGTTATATAAAGCTTTGCGTGGAATTCAAACTTACAGGAGGGCTATCTGTGCTGGTCATCTCTGATTTAGCAATGAAAGGCTAATCATCACCATCTACTGCTAGGTCTTGGGTTCCTCTTTTTCCCACAAATAGTAATATTAACCATCTTGTTATAACACCCTGAAGCTAAAGAAACGAATATGTTTGGTCGAACCCTTTATGCTCAGATTGCAACTGAAGCACCCTGACCATCTATCCATACTAGGCCTAAGAGATTAATCATATATTTGTTAATTATTTTGTTGCAAAATATATTCATGTAATTATATTTTTAATAGATGTCACATTTATATAGATCATATTACAAAATCTTTATTGTGAAAACAATAAATTGTTAAAAATAAATCTTGGGTGGAGAACTTTATATCAAACCAAACCAATAATAGTTTTATACGTAATTAAATATAGATGTTCATCTTATCTTGAGACACCCAATAATGTGCTCTTCATCCTCCATTTACAAACTCTATCCTTAGAGATATTATCTGTCTTTGTAAATCGAATTTAATTTTTATTTATCACGTAAAGCAAAATCAACGTTAGTAGTTAAAGACTTTGTTAATATAATGTCATGTTGATCTACATCATACAAACAACATGCATGCATTTTTGCACAACTTCCATCTGTAATGGCACAGCGGGTTAAGACGCTTGACTCGTAATCTGAGGGTCGCGGGTTCGAATCCCTATCGCACCAAACATCCTCACCCTTTCAGCCGTGGGGGCGTTATTATTTGACGGTCAATCCCACTATTCGTTGGTAAAGGAGTAGTCTAAGAGTTGGCGGTAAGCTGCCTTCCCTCTAGTCTTACACTGCAAAATTAGGAACGACCAGCGCAGATAGCCTTCATGTAGCTTTGCACGAAATTCTAAAAGAAACAACAATGGTGGCAGCGCTATCTGGTTTCTCTTAGTGGAACTATGACTAACGCCTCGGAATGGTCTCTCTCTGTTAACCTAAAGATGACCTAGGAAGGTCAAAACGTTGTTCTCTGCTTATCAATAAAAGTGTTAATACCCATACCAGCCGTTCTGGTATATACAATAATAATATACATAATATACAATCTTTAACTAAGTCTTGGAATAAACAATAAAATGTAGAATCATATTCACACTTAATGTGTATAGGTTCTGATCTAGAACTTTTAAAAATAATAAAAAAAGATCCAGATATCAATGAGCATTGTAAGAGTCTGTAATGTTTTGATATATAGATATCACACATCCCATTGTGGGTATCAATGAGCATTATAAGAGTCTGGGATGTGTGATATCTACATACCAAAACATTACAGGCTCCGACTATCATTTGATTGTTTTGTGGAGTATAGATAAAAGAAATTTTAAAACAGAAACAATAATAAATGTTTTTTAATATTTATTATCATTTTTGTTGCTTTAGGTGTAATTAATCAAGTACAAATCTGTCAGTTTAAATGATATAAAGCAATAATAGGGCTACCGTGAAAAGACAAAACCAAGTTATTACTGATATTTCTTCTACTTCACAGATTTTGTACTCTTTGATCGGATGCTAACAGTTTTGGACACCAGCTGCCATTCGTTGAACATCATTCCTTCCAATCTTTCCCTTGCAACTAAACTTTTCACCAAAATCTTGTTACATACAGAAGAAATAATGCATTTTCAAAGTCAATATCTTTCTTCAATAGGCATTTAAGTGAGTATAAAAGCTGTATTGATCAAAATTTTTATACTAATTTATCATTAAAGGTGGTTTTTATCGTTTGTTGGATGTTATGCTTATCAAAGCAGCCACAAATTGCTCTATGATCTACTTCATATTTTCGATGAATAAAATATTTGTTCGCAGCATTTATGAAAATATATAAATAGATATACCAATATCGTCAATAAACAATACTAGTTTAATATTAAAGATGAAAACAGTTGATAAAACATAAAACACTTTACTTACAAATTTCGAACGTTTCGGAATAACTTATTTCATATTTAACAAAAGTTGAAAAAAATCTGTCTATGCGAGTTCTAAAGTAATTGAACCTGCCTGAGTGCACTTTTACAAAAAGAGCATATGGTATCTGGAGTATGGAGATTCGACAATTGCTGGAAGAGCAGAAGATGACTGTGGTAACTTATGCTATAATTGTAAGCGAATTATACACGAAATACACTACTAAGATAAATAAATAGAAAAGAAAATTCGGATTGTCAAATAAAATTCTAAACCA
The DNA here is from genome assembly GCF_004210375.1 of Tachypleus tridentatus. NCBI lineage: Eukaryota > Metazoa > Arthropoda > Merostomata > Xiphosura > Limulidae > Tachypleus > Tachypleus tridentatus. The sequence goes on along the minus strand of NC_134837.1, from coordinate 229,440,564 downwards.
ATTGAACAGACGCAAAAGTGAGATCTACCAAGTGCATCCACGAGGTGGATAATAAAACGACCTTTTAAGAGATTAACTGCGAATAAAGGCTTGCCCAAGTAAGCAGTTACGAACCAAATTTTGTAAGATCGCAGAGAACTGGGTGTGGGAATGTGACTAGGTGATGCAGAAGTCCTGATCAGATGCCTAGAATGTCCAGAGAGAACCCTTATAGACAGGTTAGAAGTGCCATAAAACCTTTTCTTTTAACCCTTCCCTCCACTGTTTCATGGGTGAGACCAGGAAGTCAAAACCAAAAGGCTACAGGAAAAACACCTCTATAAAGAAAACTGTCAACACCTGGCCAGCGCGTTGAAGGTAATCCAAATTTCGTCAAAGAATGAAATGAAGAAACGAAAGAGAGCGGTAATGCATGAATAAGAATAAAAGACACAGACAACTTGTAGCTCACAGAAAATGTCTATTAATAACGCATTATGATTAAACTTGAAAGGGAGTCGTAAGGCCGATAGAATGAAAAATAGTGATCTCTTGGTAAAACGTAGGGTTTTGTTTGCTTGTTTTTTCAATTTCGCGCAAAGCTACATGAGGGCTATATGCGTTAGCCGTCCCTAATTTAGCAGTGTAAGAGGGAAGGCACCTAGTCATCACCACCCACCGCCAACTCTTGGACTACTTTTTTACCAACGAATAGTGGGATTGATAGTACATTATAACGCCCCCACGGCTGAAAGGGCGAGCATGTTTGGTGCAACGGGAATTCGAATCCGCGACCACCATATTACGAGTCGAACGCCTTAACTACCTGGCTATGCCGGGCCATAAGGAAGTTTTTAAACGATAAAAGCTGAAAAAGTGCATCAGTATAGACAACGAAGAACCAACAAACCTTAGGTTTGCAGACAGTGTGGCTTTATTTACGGTGAACATAAAACAGATGGAAGATCAATTCCTTACGCTAACTGAAGAAAGCGCAAAGTTCAGCCTTAAAATATACAAGGGAAAACCAAAACATATGACAAACTTAGATGATAATCGTGAAATCAAATTAGAAAACGAAACGACTGGGAGAGTGAGCAATTACAAATACTTTGGACAAACAACCTACATGAAAAATACAAGAAAAGAGGAAATAAGTATGAGAATAAGAACCTGCTGGAGCTGCTTTGGGAAGTACCGAGAGATTTGTTTAAAACAAAATTACCAATAATCCTCAAAATAGAGTATTCGACCAACGTATACAAGGTTGTTTCACCAACCTTGACATATAGATGTCAAAAACTTGGGCACTTTTTAAATAGCTTAATTCAAAATTGCAAACAACTCAAAGAGTAATTGAAAGAAAAATGCTGAAGATTAAGCTCTAGGATAAATTTCTGTGCTCAGAGATCAGAGAAAATACTAGAATAAGAGACATTTCCAAATAAATTGCAGAACCAAAATGGAAATAAGCCGGACACAATGTTCGATTAAAAGACAACAGATGGCTGAAGAAAATCACAGAATGGCAATCTTACAAAGAGAAGGGATGAATACATAGATCACACCTATTCCATAATTACATATAATATTAATAAAAATAAGCCTATTATTTTGTCGATTTGAAACTTTGAGTGGGCTGTAGTTGTTCCGCGTTGACTGCTTTTTCTACAAGAAGTTGGGTGTACAGCCTGAAGGGAATCAATTTAGTTAAAGAACAAGGTTTTCAGGAAGATCAGTTGGATATGAAAGAGATCTCTCCTGTATCTTAGACTTTTAACTTCGATGTGTCAATCCATGACAGCTATTGTACTACAGCTGAGGACTTGGAACGGAAAGCAAGAGTTACCTGTGGCATCCAGATGATCTTTTGAACCTCACCTCTTAGATTAAGCTCAGGAGAGGAAAATCTCAGGATAATCGTAGTGTCTGAGACTGAATGGGGAGTCTCTGCAGGGTCTAAAATTACTAGTTGACTAGAGAAGCACAATTCCAACTCTAGTTGAGGCTTCCTATAGGATAGAGGTATGGGTGCTGTTAGTGAAATAGTTCCACCAACTAAAGTTGTTGCACCAACAAATGAGATAATGAAATAGTGGTTAAAACGCTGTAACGAGAGGTGATTCATCAATGAATCCAGAGTCAAGGATGTTGAGTATTGGCTGAAAAAACTGTTGATGTTAGCTGTCACATTAGCAGATGGAAAAACTACCATTTTTTTACCAAAAGCCATCAATAAACTATCTCTGAATAAGTAAAACATCTAATCCACTTGACTAGCAACTGATACCAGTGTGTACTATTTTATTATCTGGTGATAGAGTGACTCCTGATGAGCAGGGAGGAAGCAGTTGGCTAGTTGGCTATTGAGCTTAGACATTGATAGTGAATAACCACTAATACGAACTGTTTTTGTTTTCAGCAAGTGTCCCAGCATGCTCTTGCAGAAGAGAACAGTAACCACTTTGCCAAGTGGGAACCTTTCTTGATGACAGAAAAAGAGATACAATAGGCAAAGTTGTTCCATTAGCTCGAGTTGCAACACATTTGGGAGGGAAAGTGTGATCTGTGGAGCAGTACTTACCCTAAGATGGAGGGCAAGATGCTGAAATAGTTACATATCATATAAAACCAGTTATTGTGCACAGCAAGTACAGGAGACACGGTAAGTACTACACTGGACTGTAAATCCTGGTATTGGAATTATTCTTGTTCAAGTAAAGGACTTGCGCAACCTACCTATTTTATGGTTCATTATACTGGACATTCTAGTTTGGGGTGGACTACAGTAAGCTAGGTTAAGGTCTATGTCAGGGCGACATGCAGATCTCTTTCCAACATAGAAGGAGACAGCCAAGAATTACCTGGTCTTTTATGTGTTTCTCGCATGGAAATTTGACTTTTTGTGTGTACTTTTGTTCTTGTACTTAAAAAACAGTTTGCCTCCGTAAAACAGAATTTTTGAGATTTAGAAACAGGTTTTCTTTTCTGAACTATTCTGTTTGTAAATCGGGAGACCATTATACTAGGTACTCCTATATTCTCATAATCTTTAGATTAGATTATGAAATCTAAAGATCAGAAATCCTTACTGACTGTTCTGTGAGAAAACTGTTGTACCGGGAATACCATAATTATTGAGTCAGGTTTTGTTAGTTTAACGCCACCAATTTTGAGTTTCTATTTCAAGAAAGTATTAGCAGTGGGAGATAAGTTAGAAGTAAGTAAATAGCATTGAGTATTTCTGTTGGTTGTCGTTATTTACGTTAAAGAATGTTAAATGTATATAACTTTCTGATGAAAAAAATAAAACACTCTTCTTGTATTAAATGAGCAGAAGTTTGATTGATTTTTACCAAATAAATAAACAAAACCCGTCTGTCGATAGAAACCGTTTTAAATACTATGAATTATGTTAGCTATATCAGAAACTATTCATAAATGTGTATATTTTTTGATAGATTATATGAGACTATTTAATTTGATACTCATAAATTACGTAGCTTCACTTAAGTGAAATATATGTACATTATTAGATATATAAAAAAAATATTTATTTTTTTGATAAACGAGAAATCAAATTATCTAAATAGCCTTACTCTTTATTGCCCTCTATGGACTGGTTTGATAACAACTAATTTGTGTCTCACAGGTTTTCTGATAAAACTATCATTTATTATACAAGAAGAGACGTCGATCAAAGAGCAGATGTTTGCGATAGTTCCTGCGAAAGGTGTTTTTGGGCCTTAGGCTCAATTACCTTACTATGATAATCTTAATCAATGGAATGTAAGTAAACGTTTTTAACATTTTATTACCAATTAAAGAACTTCTTCATACACAACACTGTCAGACGATCCAGGCTTGCCAATGCCACATATATTATACTATGTGTGAAAGACTCATTCTGTATGTAAAGTTTTTTCATATAAGAAACCCAGTTATTAGGAAACTTAAGAACTTCTCCGTATGATGTTGAAAAATCGTGCGAAGTTTCATCCAAGTCTAACTTAAACTGTGGAAGGAATTTTGCTAACAAACAGGCATTAGCTTCTTATGCTTATACTGATTTATTGTGAGTTCTACTGAAGCTAGTAGTTATAAGTTTTACAGTAGATTGCAAGACAGACGTATTTTATTTAAAACTGTTAGCGAAAGATGTATATGTTATTATCCCACTCGTTTCCAGTGACACAACCATATGTTTACAAACTTACAACGCTAGAAACCAGGCTTTGATACCCTTGGTGAATAGAGCAAAAATAACAAGTTTTGTGCTTAACTAAAAAACAAATTCATTTTGTTTTGTGGTGTTGAATTATTTTTTTATTTATATTGTATTAATTTATTTGCTACTCTAATTAGGAGTAGGTCAACCAAACGCTGAGCTTCAGGCAGCTGTTTCTGCTGGTAATTACTAATCGTACTATTTATTTTTCACTATAAAAAAGTTAATATTTCCTTAAAAATAATTTTTATACTTTTTATGGGAAGTAGTGCACGGCAAAAGTGTTCAGATAGTGCTCTTAATCATACTCAATAATTCTACCAATGTTTAAAGTCTATCCGTGTTACAGTTTCGGACTTATTTATATTTACTATTTCGGTCACATAAATAGACAGATGTATAGAAGGGGGGGGGAGTAATGTGACAAAAACAAAGAGTTTTTCACGCGTTTAAAAATAATTTCAATATAACAAACTGTGCTAAGTAACAAAAACCACCTTGAACCAGTTTTATAAAGTAACACAAAATAATGTTAATTCAATCTGTTCATAAGAGAAAATTAAAATTGGTGATAAATAATAAAGTGATCAACTGATACGAAATAAAATATTAAAACAATATAATATGAACAAGATATATCATGTAAAACATTTTACCAGTATCAAAGTCACAACAGCACCTGTTAAAAACAGTTCCCATCTGAGACCAACTTAAAGTACACAATTCTATCTAGCAATAATTATACAAAACAAGCAAATAGCACAAGTGTATATTGTAATAACTGTTGCAAAGGGCGATAGTGTAAATTATAGTTATACCTAACTGCTCTAGTGTATGTTATACAAAAACTAACTTTAATATAGATCATACAAAACGAGCATGTGACATGAGTAAAAAATGCACAAAAAGAATATGATAGGAGTAAACAGTAGTACTGTATAACAAGAATTACATCTGTACACAAATAACAGTGGAACGGTCTGGCTCCTCTATGAAATACATGAGAGAATCAATAACATCATGTGGCTTCAGTAAGGTTATAAACTGAAAATACTCGAAGAAACTTCATCAATGATTATTATACTTGTAAATAAATGTGTATTTTTAAAATTATTGTGTACATCTTACCATGTGTTACTGCAAGCTACACGTTTAAAACGTAACTCTCTAAAGTGATTACAGCGTTTTTTTTATCTAGCTATTATAATACATTTTATTGGGTTGAGGAATAATTCGTGAGCGTTTTCTCAAGTTAAAAAAATATATTCACAAATGAAACGCTTTCGCAAAATATTTCATGTCATTTGGTAGATAATTTTTTGCTCTAATAGATGGTGTGTTTGATTTTCATATGTCTTTAATTTTTGCTTTCATTTTCAGCTCATTAAATGGACTGTCAAGTGGACAAAATCGAGCATTTTCGACACCATCTGCTTTTCGCATTTAATTTCTTACAATTTCGTTTAAAACAATGCATACTATATACCTAGGTATTACATGAAATAAAGTATCATAATAAATGTTTTGGGTGTAATGTGTTCATGCATTGAAGTATTGTATAGTCTTGCATGTAATGCTTGAATGAAATTATTTAAAAACGCTCACGAATTATTCTTCAACCTAATACTTTGATTCATATGCATTTTAGTGTAAGACTTCACTAACTGAATTTTTGTTTGCACGTAAAACATCTAGTGTTTAGTGTTCTTAAAACTAAATACATACAAAATGAAACTTTTTTATTTATTTAATGAACCCGTGTCATATCGCTACGTATATTATTAAAACTTTCTGTACATTGTTTTATATTTGCATTTGGAAGGAAGAACAACTATCTAATGACGTAAGTTCGCTATATCATTACGACGGTTTTTCTTCTGTTGTGGGAACAACACTCGTAAAGACGTTTCTCTTCATTTGTATGGAAACAATTACTTACATTTCATTAGTGTGTATACCTTTTCTTGATGGAGATTTTAAAGAATAATGTTATATTTTGTTTTATTTTATTATGGAGAAATGACCATATTTTAAATATTTGTACAAGTTCATTGACACCAAAATAATTGTGATAAAACATAATTATCCTGTTTGTTTTTTCTCTGTATTATACAAATGAATTAATCACAAAGCTACACAATGGGTTATCTGTATTACGCCCACTACGAGTATCGAAACCTGCAGGCATACCTTATGAAATTCGAATCAACGTGTTTTCAACCGCCTACGTGGAGATCAGCGGTACGTTAAATCATGTTCACCCTGCAACTTCTAAGAAACGTCAGACTGACGGAAAGATGTTGACGTCATTACCTGATGTATCATCTTGTCTTCTTGCTTGGTTACGGAAAAGTTCAGAAATTTTATTTTTATTTTTGCCACAAATTAGCAAACTGGCCAATCGCACTAGACCCACCTTCCCCGATCTTCACATTAGCTAAGGCTTACGAAAGAACTGGTGAAGGATCATTACATTGTGTAGGTTTGCACTAAAAGAAACATACAGATTCAAATATTGTTTCTATTTCATATGTGATCAATATCCATAAGAAAACTAAATTATAGACGTACAACGAATAAATATTATTAATGAGAGCCACTTTTGTTGATCCCACCCACATATTTTTATATTCGCAGTGTGAAGTAATTGTACAGTGCTGTTTCTCCGTAATTTACAACTAAATATCGCAGCGTTAGTACTATTTATTGATCGCGTAATCTTTGAAGTGTGCTTGTAGCAAACAACAGACGTCATATCAGCCCACGCTTTTCTGGAGGATTTGTCAAGTAGGTTAGAGTACGACTTTAGCTGTACCAAGAGCGCACATGCCACCTTCCTGTAACTACGACCATTGACAATTTTAAACAAAAACATACTCTTATAACAGTTCTACTTTTCATTAAATCTGTCATAAGCACTGAAAGTGAAAATAAACTGGGGCCTTCAGAGTAATTTAATAATAAACCCTTCAGTATCTCAGCGATAAGGTTAAGACTGATAACGTTAAAAATAGGGCTTTGATACCCGTTGTTGGCGTAGTACGATAGCCCATTGTGCAGCTTTGTGCTTAACAATAAATAAACAAAACCTAGCATTAAATATTTCCCTTGTTCTGAAGTTTGGTTCTCTGCTAATTAGTTTTTACTGCACAACTTTCTAGTCAGGCCAGATAAGCATTTTTTGAAAGGCCCAAATATGAAACTACCTCCATTAATAGAAAAAAATTGGTAAAAGCAAAGTTTGGTTTAAGAACAAAGCTATACAATGAGCTATCTTTGCTGTACTCCACCACTACTATCTAACCCAGGTTTCTAGCAGTATAAATCCGAAAACATACCGGTGTGTCACTGGTGGGATACCGTATGATATAGTAACATGTGACATATTTCAGCTATTCTGTTTGTTATTGATTTTTTAATGTTTGCCCAGCATTAATGTTATTACTTAAACGCTATAAACTATAATATGACTTGTTACAACATGCCACAGAACAGCGTTACATCACGGGCGTGTCGCAGTTTTTCCGGTACACTAAAAAATTAATGGTTATCAAATCCTACGAACCTTGGAGAAACTTTGTTAATCACAATTAAAATAATTATTTAAAATGGACGAAAAATTCCTGATGCTCTTAGGCATGACGACAAGTGTAATATGAAGATGATCAGTCCAACGTAAGGCTCAAAATAAATTTAAATACTCCAATAATAAAGTTATTGTTCATTGAAATTTTTAACAAAATTCATTATGTGAGTAATTGAGACTGACAAATTAACAACTATGCCTGGTTATAACTCATTAGAAGTTTTCGGAATTTAGAAGTGAAAATAAAGATGTACTTCCATATGGTCCCCAAAAGTGTTCTGTTTTAAGGATAAATAAAACTAAAATTTTGAGTGACAAATATTTTTATTTCTTGCTTTTGAAGTTAATATGTCATACTGTGTTGTAACCTACAGAGTGCATAATTCTTTTCGTGATTCATGGGATACGCATGTTCTAGTGACGTCACGACAGTATAAACTGCACATTAATTATCCCTTACTGTATTGTGGTGAGAGTGGTTTAAACAGGAGACCCCACCAGGCGACCTTTGGCCATTTTTAGGGAAAATACCATAGTAATTACATTATACTTGCCATATTCTGTGCCAACAAAGCCTTTCGATCATTACCAAGACCGATCATGTCGGCTTGGAGCTACTTATATCATCAACTTTTATGAACAATGACTGGTATGGTGAGAACTAGTGTTGTTCTTTTAAAAATATTTGGACGGTCAAAATGATTTAATGTCTAGTGCACCTAACAATAATAAACTACTTTGTTTCCTCTCTTAACGTTTTTAGAAACATGAACACTTGTACGCTGTTGTAAATTGTTGTAGATCTACGTTACAAATGACGTTAACTGACATAAAACAAATCAACTTGAACAACGAGACTTTATAAGTGCGATAGCAAACATAGATCCAAAAACTCCACGTAAATACGCTGACTGTTTCAACTTTTAGCCTTAAAGACTGTATAAGGTATAAAAATTTGTTGTACCAACAAACCCATCATCTTATAAGGAGTGTCCAAGTAAGATAATTGGACAAATATTTCCAAATATTATGCAAGTTCGGTTAATGTCTCTTCTTTCCTCCATACCGTGTTCTGAAACTTTGCTCTATATTTTTCCTTCTGGTACAGCACTCTGAACCCATTGGACAAAGTAGTTACTATGTTTCGTTCGTTGTTAAGCTGGTTCATTTAAATGGGTGGTCTGCTGTTCATTATTCCACCCATTAAATTAGAAAATGATTTGAAACTGAGCCTGGTATCACTCTCGTGGTACTTTTCCGTGATAGTACATTGGTTATTCTTTTCTTTGATGATGTGTTGGCCAGATAAATTATGGAACTGAAGTTCTTGCTGTGGCGATTAGAGAAGAACAAAAGTCCTTTAGTAACAAATAACATGGTAATAGTAGGTGTGGATCAAATAAGTTCTTCTATTCTATACTTTGTAGTAGATAGTGTTTTAGAATGGGACACTTCACCAATGCATAAAAAGATGTGATTGGCTTAAACTTTGTATTTAATTATTTGTTTTCCAGGTGTTTATTCTCTGTGTGTACATTTTCTTAGAGCAAAATCAAATCGGGCTATTTGCTGAGTCCATCGAGTTTATTCTGTTACTGATGTTTTTTTTTTTTCTCTTTCATCTCAATGGCACTTGTTTATATTTCCTAAAACTCCTTTTTTTTTACTTCATCGATATATCATTACACTTTTGCTCTATTCCTTCAACTGTTATTATTAAAGTCTCTCCTTACTTCTTCGATAAGTTACGTATTATAATTTATCCTGGACGAGTCTTCGATTTATTAGGAAATTTAAATTTAGTATTTAATTAAATATTAATATGTATTAAATTTATCTTATTTACCAACAAGATTGATACACATATTTTTAAACACAAATATACTTTAATATACAAACGAAAAAAAACACAATACAATTTATGATAACGGTTATTACTAAAAGTTATTACAAATAATGATTTATATACACAAGTTTTACAAACTTTACAGACAATAATGAGTATTATATCCAGTCTAAAACTAAATATGTTAACGACAATCCAGGTCTACGACGAATAAATTAATTCAGAGTCGATATTGTCACACCTCGCTTAAGTTAGCTAGCTTAGTTGGCCTAAAGTCGTTTATAAGCTGACTTTTAGCAAAGGATATAGTTAATGTCCTTGTAGAAAAATTAACGACATAAGTTAATTTATTAAAGTTGAACGGTTTGTAATGTTCGAAATCTATAACTATTCCTGGTCAAATTCTGTCGCTTTCTGATTAATAGGCGTTAATCACACTTGTAGCTTTCTAGGCCTATAGCACACGCACTGTAGCTGATGAATAATAATTTTCTGCCTCTCGCTAGCTGCTTTTTATGCAAATCACGCGAAACTCTAGGAATTTCAACAATGTTCTAACTCGTTTTGGTAAGCAAATATTAGTTTCAACACTCTTCTACAAATTTCGAGAACAGGCGGGACTTGCGCAATGCACAGTCAAGAATATACGTCACATACAAAAAAGAAAATTATTCAGGAACAAGCGTAAGCACTAAAATAAATGTACAACAATAAATCTGTTACAAATGTTATTGTTGTAATCTCTATACATCTCCAGTTGTTTCATCTACTTCGTTTTCAGTCTTATTTATGTTTAACTTTAATTCTTCCTTAGATAGTATATCTCTTTCTTGTCACTCCTCTCTTAAATTATTGCCTCTTATCTATTGATCTTTAAGTTTCTGTAAATTTTTTTTTGGCTTCTTCTTAATTTTCTAACCAGTTTTTCTTCTAATTATGTGTCTCATTATTCGTAGTTTCTGTTAATCTTCACTTCCTTTCTTCTTGATATTCTTATAATGTTCCGTTTCTTTGCTTCTAAATTTGCTTAAAATTTTCATTTTCACCAAAATAATGACAAATTTTGACAGCATATTGTAGCATTGTTTCTCGTTGCTGAATTTTTAATTACTTTCTAAAAATAATTCGGCATCCATCTCAGTAGCAATAATAAACTACTTTATTTCCTTCATAAACATTTCCATAAACTTAAATACTTGTACCCTGGTGTAACTTTTTGTAAGCTTATGTTACAAATGACATTAACTAACATTAAACAATATATATGCAAAAACGGCTCGTTTGGGTTGAGAAAATATTTTACATATAAGAGCGAACAACGTTTCGACCTTCTTCGGTCATCGTCAGGTTCACAAAGAGAAAAAGAGGTAACTGACCGGAAGCTGACCACATGTGGGAATAGCCCTCAATGACATGGACAATAGTATGAGAAGAAAGATGTTGTTGATATTGGTGTATAGCACCATGTTTTCTCAGTCTCTGACATAATGATTTGAGATTATTACAGGTGTTGATTTCTTTAGATACACTGAGAGCTCTACAGTAAATGTGGTACACAATACACTCGTTTTTATCTTTGTTGTTTGTATTTAAATAAATTGTATTTATACTGCTATAAATTGCGTTCAGTGTTCCGTCTTTTTCATTATTTTAAAGTCAGTTGCGGTTAAGACAACCAATATCGCCCCATAAAATATTTCCTGGCGGCCTCTTTTTTGTATGGTTATTTGGTTACTCAAGATAAATTAGTGAATCTGAAAATACCACAGAGTAGTTAGGACAGAGAAAATTTAGCACATTACGAAAGAAATTGCTTTTCTGGAAAGTCTATTTTCCTTTTAATGAATATGTTTGCCTGTGCTCTTTCGAACTGTTGTGTTATTTGCTTGAAGCTTTGAATGTGCTGAAATGTTGTTTTCCATAAAATATTTAAGACCAGAAGGAAAATTTAGGCACTGAATAGTGACAGCCACCAGAAACAGTTGTCACATCTATGAGAAGTTCTCTTGTGCACTTCAGACTTTTGCTGTTCTGTGAAAGTCCATTACATCTTTTTTGTTCCAATTGCAGACGTGGGTAAAGGATCAACTAATTTATTTGTTCCATCAAGACTGACTGATCAGGTTCTCTTAACATGGCCTAATCTTTGTGCACAAGTACAAACTTCTAGGGGAAGTCACCAAATGGTAGAAAAAGAGCTATGAAAAAATAGTCAAGGAACAAAAGCTCTAACATAGAGACTGAAAATGATTTTGATGCATGCCAACAACAAAGAAGAAGCTTAGCTTTGGCTAGACTGGACTTAATCTTACACTCCAACAAATCAATGAATTGGCGCGAGAGGTGCAGCTGTTATGTGAATTTGCATAAGCTTATAAAAAACGATAGTCTATATCCATGTGTTACTGATGTGTGTATTTGACATGGCCTAGTGGCTAAGGTGCTTGACTCGTTCGAATCCCTGTCCCACCAAACATACTTGCCCTGTCAGTCATAGGGACATTATAATGAGATGGTTAATCCTACTGTTTGTTGATAAAAGAATAGCTCAATATTTACCACTGAGTGGTGATGACAAGTTGCTTTTCCTTTGGTCTTTCTTTGCTGAATTAAGAATGGCTAGTGCAGATAGCCCTTGTGTAGCTTTGCGCGAAATTCAAAACGAACTAAACTACTGAAGTGTATTTTTTTGCACTAACTTGACCAGGAATTTCAGGTCAAGAATGATGAATTATAATATGATTATAATACTGTTTTATATCATCTTGACTCGTCTAATGAGGAGAAAGATGTAGAACGACTTATAAGACTGTGTAGGATGAGCCACAGGAGTAAGCGCCCAGAAAGGAAGTATTAGAGAGCACAAGTGGACCAGCAGTTAGAACAGTCATTAATAGTGGGGTAAAGACCTGAAAGGAAATGACATTTTTTTTTAACTTTCCAAGCTATCGAGCAATTGCATGGAGAAATTTTTATAGGATATCAAAAGTTCGGATGTTTTTTATTGTAAAACCAGCAGACCAAATGGTGTTGTTACTCTAACTTTCTTAATATCGAGTATAGTTTCTTTGAGAAGTATCTATAGGATATTGGTATGTGACTGGTTTGATTATGACACAGCTACGATGACTGATATGATCTATGCAATACCTGGCATATTATAAGTTTATAAGAATGTAGAATGTCCCTAAGAGCTCAGCTGAAAGAGCACTGATCTCCAAGCTGTATTCTAAAGACTGTTGGTATATGAGTATTAAAACTTTAATTAAAATAAAATACAGAACAACGTTTCGACATTCTTAGGTCATCTTTTGAGCAATTTTCTGATACATAATGTCATCTAATCTTTTATGAGAATTGTTCATCTTATCCAACTAAGTAACAGAATCTCTAATGAGTAGATTGTATGATAGTCACTAGAGTGTCTATAGTTCACGTAAATTCAGTGAGAGAGTTGTGTTTTTCCCACCAGAGCATGTAAATTGGGTTCTCGTGAATCTAAATGAATAGTATTTGTTTTATTTAATTAATTTTATGCCAGCTGTAGTGAGCGACATATCTCATGTATGATAATATATTATATTGATAACACGATAACTGAGTGTTGGCTATCTAGAACAGTAAATACATTATACTGGAGAATATTGTTTTTAGTCTAGGTTGGTATAAGAGATATATATACTGTATCGACAGCACGAATATTAATTCTGACTAGGAGAACATTTGATTAATTTAGCAAATGATTATTTATTTCGTGACACTATTAAAACATGTTAAGTTTGATGAGCCTTAGATGACAGTACATTATAGTATCATAACTATCAAGATAGAGCTAATGGGTATAGCATGTGTAAGTTACCATGATAGCGGAATTTTGTCTACAGCTAATAGTGTATTTGATGATGTGTACTGTTCAGATATATGTACATAGCAATGTATATGTGTATTAATAAATATTTATTTGTGTGTGAAGTTTCACCTGTGTATGGATGTTACACACGGTCACTCACGTGTTTTGTACAAAAAGAATGTATCAGTTACACTCACAACACAACTGTCAAGCAGCATATGAATGAAAATAAAGGATTTCATAAGGATGTTAGAACTTTAAAATGGGAAAGTTGATTTGATTTCTAACCTGAAAAGTAGAGTTGCCTACGTTGCTTTGACTGAAATAAAATAACCCCTTGCACTTCGGCACATTCCAGCGTTCATGCAGAACTGCCAAGAGCAAGCAGCCAGGTGGATGGAGAACTTGGTACTTTGTTTAGGAAAAGACCATCAACTGAAGTAAAAGTATTTTTCTACATAATTGAAGAAAAAGGTACACTGTCTCATGACCAAATTAAACCAAATTTTTAATGCTCTTGTGAGACAGAGGGCCATGGAAATGTAATTCAACCACTGCATTGGAGGATCTGATATCGTAGCTCCAACAAAGGTAAGAAGACTTTATTTCCTGCGGTACTGCAAAAGATTATTATTATTATTATTTTCTTTTCCTTTCGTGAGTATAAATATAACTTAAGTTTCATTAAAATTTTTGCTGTATGATCTTTATATGTAGTAATCATCCTTTTTGTACATAGGTCCTGTTATTATATGTATTTATGTATTATATACTCCAAAGCTTTGATATATCTATACGTGTTTCGTGTCTTCTTTTCCGTTAAATATTTCTAAAGATATATATGTTTAATTTTTGATGTAAAGAGGTTTTGTACTGCTGCTTTTATAAAAGGTATTTATTTTATACTTTTAATTTTTGAGTGTCATTTTATTTTATTATTTTCGTAAGTATGTATCTATATTTTGTTCATGATGAATGACAACGAAAAGATGAACGACTTATCTTCGCTTTGCACATTTTGTATTAATTTCGAGTATGTTTTACTTTAATATATTTTTAAATTTATAGATAAACAAATAAAACTGTTTAAAAACCTCTGTTTAAAAAACTACGTTTACTTAGCATCATCAGATGACAAGTTTTTAATATAATCGCAAATCATTTCAAAATGTCACGTGTTTCAAGATTAATAATAAATTAATTAACTAAATAAGAAAAGCCATGAGAACAAACATAACTGTATGTCTGTATACTTCTTGCTGTTAGGCTTTGGTTTATAATAAAGATCACTTTTTTAATGTTTGTATTATTTATACTGTTTTCCTCGTCAATTATTATAACATCTGAAAAACAAAAGAGATTATGTTTAACCAAGTATTCAAATACATGAGAAGGAACTATAAATTTTTTTCAGTCTTTTGGAAAACCGTTGGATAGTTTTAAATGTAAAACTATCACAGTCTTTTTAATTTGGTATTTGTTCCTGATGTTTCATTTTCAACATCTTTTCTTCATAAAAGTTGAAAAAATGCTTCGCTGGTAGGACAAAAAAGTTTACGTTGCATTTCACGATTTTTAGTTAATGAAATAAATCAGAATGTTTTTAATAACATCTTTTTCCTGACAAAGTTCGTAAAAACCTTGATGAAATCACTAAATAATAAATAAGAAAAAAGCAGAAAATAAGATTTTTATGGTATTGTGAAATCATGAAAACAGTTACTAAGACTTAATACTTACTTATATAAATATAGAAGTTTTCTATCACGGCGTGTTTTTTGTGAAATATAGTATGTTTGTCTTGTATAAGATATAGAAGTACAAACGATGTATACATATATTTCTATTTTTCAGAATTGTGCAATAGTGGTAGCACCTATTTACACTAGATGACACTACTAACAGAGTGAACTTTTTCTTGATCTATGTGATTAGTACACCACACAGCTTAACCAAAAGCTATTACGATCGATATACGCCTATGCTCTGTTCTATGTTCTCGAGCTTCAAGCCTTGGCTACGCCAGTGAGGAAACTATCATCTCTCCAGATTGCCTTTTCCTGCCGATTCAAACCAGAGTTGGTACTCTATGACAGCAATATTCCAGGAGGTAAGTACATTTTTGTTGAAATGTTTTCTATTTATCGTAATTTCTGTTATTTCTGACCTTCCATAAGAAATCAATAATTATTACAGTACCACTGTAAAGTATCAGCAATGATACACCCATTTGCTAAAAGGTGGATCTCTTTGACTGCGTCATAAATTTTATCTCATTTTAGATTAAACTAGAGCTCAAACAGTTAAGATAATTATAATATAATTTTTGGAACTGCATACAAAATATGTTTTGTCGTTTATTACCTTTCCCAGAAGTCTAAGACAGCTCCCTGATTGTAGCATTGCGGCACTACAGTTACCACATTCTTAGTGGTACACCAGTAGTTTCAGTTATTCACTCTGACAGATTAATTTAAGTTGCAACGTCGGTATTTTTTAACAGCAAATATCCTCACTTTTAAAACACTTAAAATTGGTTCACGTATACAGTACAACCCAATATTCACTTTGAACTTATATAATGATGTTTGTCTATCTCTTCTTAAATTCCAACAATCTGAGAACTACTAGGTTTTTTTAATTTTAAAAATGAAATGTATTTGGAACTGTATAGTATTACTTAAGTCTTTAAAATACAATATTTTCAGGACTGTTTAATCCTAGAAATACTTATTTAATCTACAGATTTCAAGTTTGAGACAGTCCGCAATTATATTATTTGCTAGCGTTTGGCACTGCTTAATTTATTCACAGGAAATTATATTACGACGTATAACATAGAATATTTAAATTTATATTAAACAAATACCACTTTTATTGCGATGTATAACTTCTCTTTTACTTTTAATCGTAAGAGAGCTCGCTGAGCCATTACACAAAACACAATTTTATATTATTATTATGTTGTCAGATAAATTGGCCATTGCCATTTTTATTTGTTTTAGCTTGTGTTCTTTGTATATTTAAAAAAAGCCTTAAAGATGTTTCTTTGTTTGTTATTAAGCACAAAATTACACAACGAACTATCTGTGCCATGGAAATGCAATTTTTAGCATGAGAAGCCTTCAAACTTACTACGGACATATAAATATTAGTCTTTAATAATGCTAATTAAGCTCCTAAATTTACACTAGTTTTAATTCTTTATAACATGTTCTACCATCTCTTAACTGCATAAATCTTGTTGCTGTGGTAAACGAATCCAAGGTTATGGTAGGTTTTCTCTCTTTTTAGTATTTGCAAGTAAACTACCAGATTGGAAACAAAAGATAAATGGAAAAAACATTTGAGAGTGTCAAAATACCTGAAAAGTTAATGTTTGACACATATTGAGTCAAACTCCTAGAGGCTTGTCCAAAATTGATGAGAAATTTAGAAACTTGTGTTGAATGATTATACAGAAATATTTTCGTTATTTATGAGTTGATATAGAGAAAATTGCAAAGAAACTCTAATTATGACTAAATTCTATATAAAGACATTGTAAAATATTTTAAAACTTTGATGTAGAATCCGTAAATGTGTTACTTAAACACTTAGTATATGATAGATGATACTATTCCTCTCCTACAGGAAATTTCTTGATTCAAAATAAGTTTTTAGAGCCTATTAGAGGAGTAGCATTGGATGTATTAGTGACTCTTCATGTCCAAAATGATACCTACATACATGGTGTCAAATACAGACAGAGTATCTAAGGTAGAAGATTAATTTTCTTTAATAATTTGAGACAGTGATCACAAGCATAAAAGTTATTACTGTTGTTAAATTTTACAACTATGAATCACAAGCAACAGTTGCAAAAGTAAAGTTAATGCCAGTAAGAATTTCAGTTTGTTATCAATAATGTTGCTAATTAATTTCATCTGATTGAATTACCGTAAACACATTTTTCCATACTTAAATTACTTTTATAATTATTAAGTGTTACATTCAAATGTATTAATTACAAGAAAATCTGAAAAATAACCAATAACCTATCATTTTTTGTGATAGAATTAAAAGAAACTTCACTTGTGTATTAAAAACCAATCGTGTTTCTTAAAAATTGGATTTTCTGATCAATGTTTAACAAGTCATTAATTTTAACTTTTAATCAATCCATTTATAAATTTCAGATCTATTGTTGGCTCAATATGTATATATTTAAAAACGGATATTACTATTAAGAAACAACTTCTGTTTTAAATATTCAATATAATTTGGAAAATATAAGCTCAAAAACTAATTATCAAATTTCACTCAATAAAGTATCATCTTATATGTATATACCAACTAAAAGAACATGTCAAAACCACAGGCTATATTTTATACCAAGAATTAATGGCACTGGAGAGAGAGAACAGTTGTTTTGTTTGAACATTTAATGTTTTAGAACGTTTTTAAGGTTTACAGACATTAACTAGAAGCAATAAGATTAAAAATAAGAAAAGTAACTTTGCTTTTAGCTATTAGTCATTATTACAGTGTTGTTTAAAGATCTTGCATAATATTTTAGTGGATTGTGTTTTTGAAATTTTTTATTATTCTTGTTTTTGGAACTAACATCTCTGAGTGCAATGTGAAATCTATTGTGCGAAACATCTGTGATATAAAAGTAAAAAAAAAAAGTTAATCTGTTGAAGTAATTACATATATTTAGGTAATTTTTTTTAAGATTGTTTGTTTGTTTTGTGAATTTCGTGCAAAACTACAAAAGGGCTATCTGAATTGTTTTGTTTGTTTTTGAATTTCGCACAAAGCTACTCGAGGGCTATCTATGCTAGCCGTCCCTAATTTAGTAGTGTAAGACTAGAGGGAAGGCAGCTACTCATCACCACCCACCGCCAACTCTTGGGCTACTCTTTTACCAACGAATAGTGGGATTGACCGTACCATTATAACGCCTCCACGGCTGAAAGGGCAAGCATGTTTGGCGCGACGGGGATGCAAACCCGCGACCCTAAGATTACGAGTCGCACGCCTTAACACGCTTGGCCATGCCGGGCCCGGCTATCTGAATTAGCTCTTCATAATATAGCTAAGATAAGACCATAGAGAAGGCAGCTAGTCACCGCTAAGTCTTGAGCTACTCTTTTAGCATTAATAAAATGGATTGATTGTTACATTATAACTTCCCTATTGATGAAAGAGCGAATATGTTTAGTGTGACGGGATGTGAACCTGCGATCCTTATATTACGAGTCTAGCTCCCTAATCACCTTACCATGCCAGGTAGTATTTTTGTGTAATTTCCTATTTTACTAGATCACCCTTCATGTAGGAGACCAAAAAATATCACCTAACTACTAGGTGTTTTCCTATCTTCCTCTTTGTAAAAGTTCAAACTTTCAGATGATATTTAGCATTTTCGCTTAGTTCAGGCGCTATCTCTTTGGCGTAACCTGATGCTCAGTACATCCCGCTGCGTATCAGATTGTCCAAAATTTGTGCTGTATTGCAATTGCATATTCTCCACCCTGCACTTTCAGCTGTGAATGCGTTATCAAAGTGACAGTTAATCCTGTTATTCAGATAACAGAAAAACATTTCAATATTTCAACATTAATGATGTCTACACTTAAATCATATTTATTACTAGCTTTAGGGCTACAATAACGTATATTTTGATATCATCATAGTTCACTAGATCATCTTATTTATAATTATATAATAGTTATCTTTTAATTTCTTAGTAAAAAATAAGTCTGTTCTTGTTCAACTTAATTTTAAACTAATATTTCTATCTGACACATCTCAAATTGATACAGATTGAGCTGTTTTGAAATAGTCAACATTAGAATATTATACGAATACATCTGTCACACTTTAGCTATATTACATTAATTCAAGTTAATAATATCTTGTACAGCAGCCGAGCTTTTACAACTTTAACTTTGTATTACTACTCTTCAAGCCTCCCAGTGGCTCAACGTTAAGTCTGAAGACTTTTAATACTAAAAACCGGATTTCGTTACCTGTGGTTGGCACAACACAGATAGGCCATTGTGTAACTTTGTGTTTAACAACAAATAAACAAACAAAAATACTTTTCAACTGCAGTGGCAATAAGAGTCAGATTTAATGGTCACCTAGATCAGCTAAAGTTGACCTAGCCTCTTTTTAGGAAAGGGCCCTATTTGCTTTTGTTTGATGTATAATATTGGTACGAATAAAGCCCACCGGGCCCATTTATTTTTGTTTACATCCGCCCCCGGTAACAATAAAGTGAATTAATAAAGCTTGCCATAAGATATCACTATCACGCTTATATATTCTTAAAACTGCATTCTTTAAATAGTCCCTTAAGGATTTTCATGAATCAGAACAGTGTTTACCAACAATAGTATTCCAACCACACTACGTTCTCTATATCCATTACTAAATGTTTCACTAATTCCATAATTCATCAGACCAATTAGAACAAACCAGACACAGTAGTATTCGGAACACTATTTATATGAACTGTTTGTTACGAAAACAATTGTTATGATATGTATGTCTTTTTCAAGTTTATAAAGTATTATTATAATTAATTATACTTATCATAATGCATTATTACTAAGCCTATTATATTTTGAACATTTTATATTATTTATCTATAGAGTATAGACCTTTAGAAATTTTAAAGAATTAAAAGTGTCTATAATAATAATATTGTAAACATTCCCAATACCCGTACATCATGAGAAGTATAATCAATTATAATCACGTTTCGCCCAGTGAAAATATTCGTTCACATCATAACAATAAAATTAATTAATTATTCACACAAAGCTACACGAGAGCTATCTGTGCTAGCCGTCTCTAATTTAGCAGTGTAATGCTACGGGGAAAGCAGGTAGTCATCACCACCCACCGCCAACTCTTGGGCTATTCATTTATCAACGAAGAGTGGAATTTACTGTAACATTATAACGCTCCCAGGGCTGAAAGGGCGAACTGTTTGGTGCGAAGGGGATTGGAGCCCGTAACCCCCGGATTACGACCCGAGTGCCTTAACCACTTGGCCATAACGGGCCGGCTTGGGCGTACTAATAAATACAAGCGATAAAAAAAAGCTAAAACATTATCCACACTATCATTTTTGAGTATCTTTTGTCACCATCTTGTAACAGTCTAAGCATCACTAAAGCAACCGAGTTTAAAGTCTTCATATTTAACATGGAATATTGATTACAGACAGAACTCGTACTATAAAAGTAACTGATGTGAAGCCTTTTCCACAAACTGATACAAATATACATAGCCTGCCTTTAAACAAATAAAGCCTACAATTTATAACTAGAGTTAACTTTGGACTTCTGGTGTTGCTTGAAGGCACCTCTCACTGTGATACACGTGTAGTATGTTCTCAAACAAAACTGGTTCTAACAGTTAAACTACCAAAAATGTAAAACATCTCACTCACGTTTTGAAGTGTCCATATTATATATGAATTGGATCATGAATAACAGAGTTCAAAATTGGAGAAGTCATATTCGTCTAGAATTTTTAACAAACTACATAAACTTGTGCTGAAGTGTAATGCTATTATATGAATAAAGATACGCCCGTGTACAGGAGTACATGATTTCAACATATATTTCGTCTTATATTCTGACCTAACTATATACCTATGCTCCAGTGACAACATTTGTAAAATGTGTTCCTTAAGATTATATTAGTAATCAAACCCCCTTTTTTTTAGAGAAATTTAGTGTGCAAAAATGATAAATTATGCACATCTGTGCATAAACATTTTTTTATTTTTTGCTTTTCGGCTGTAACTTTGTTTTCATCCTATAGAAGAACGAGTGTCATATAAAACTTACTTACTAACTGCTAGGGAATGTAATCCCAAGAACTTTACATCTGGGCCCTCATGGCCAGGTAATTAAGGCACTCGACTAGTAATCTAACGGTCGCGGGCTCAAATCCCCGTCACACCACACATGCTAGTCCCTTCAGCCGTAGGGACGCTATAATGTGACGGTCAATCACACTGTTTGTTGGTAAAAGAGTAGCCCAAGAGTTGGCGGTTGGTGATGATGACTAGCTGCCTTCTCTCTAGTCTTACACTGCTAAAGTAAGAAAGGCTGCGCAGATAACCCTTGTATAGCTTTGCGCGAAATTCAAAAACAAACAAACTTTATATTTAACAAACATGAGGTCAGTTAGGAGGAAACGATGGTGTGTTGATTCATCATTATAGGTCAGAGAAACGTGGTAATTATTTTACAATGCAACTAGAGGTCTACAGAGCTCTTAGTTAGTAGATACTTTGAGCTGTGCATGGTGCAAGGATTGGGAGGACACCACAAAGTGTCATACATCACCATAAACGCACAGAAATATTTTTCGCTCACCTTTATGTAAAGATATTGAAGACAATTTGGACACTCAGAGAAAAACTGGTTGCAATAAGCAAACCTTAGAAATAATTGTAGGCTCTCGTTTGCAAATAATCATCCTGTATATAACTGGCCCTCTGTTTAAAGCCTACAGTGGTGAGTTGTCATTGTTTACCAATTCATCAAATGGACTGAAAGTTATCCGTTGGATAGCACATTTTACTGCTGATGTAGTGGCTGAACAATGTGCAGCACGATTCGCAGAACCTAGAGAGATATACATGGATAAAGTATCAGTAGGTTGTTGTAGGGTGTAATGGGAACATTAACTTTACCACATCGTCCTTAACATCATTTTAACTGATTGGACAGTGCAGACTGTCAAACACATGCTTGCTATGTCTTTGAATTATGACCAAAGTAACTGGAATGAACAATTACTCTGTATCGTAATGATTTATTGTATTACTGATCAACAGTCATCTGATTTTTTCTGAAGTTACAGACGTTAAGACGAAATGAACAGCTCCAAGTAGATTCAAGGCATTGTCTTCAGTGGATAAATATAACAGTAAATATGAAGAATAGATGCATCCTACAGTAATAGATGTGCAGAAATATGTGCATAATTTGAATAGGTTTTAACTCAGACTGGTCAAGACATGCATATGTAATACATGAGCAACTCAGTTTATGTACTTAATCCAGTGTACATGCAACGGTCACGTGGCACCCAAAATCACAATGAACATGTTGGCAATCTGTAAATCTATATTACTGAGGACTTTTTAGTGGTTCAAAAATGTAGAGATTGACTTTGTCGACAACAAAAACACTGTTCTGTACGATCTGAAGTCAACTGATAAGGAGAAATATACTGGATATATATATCTCTGATTGTTCGAGAAGAATCAGATGAGGAGGTCTCAATAGAAGAGGCTTTTGACTGCTCTGTCGAAATACTAATATTAATATCCTAATTAATGTTGCTAAGGCTAACCATTTGACCAATGGTTATAATATTTAGTTTGTGTTTTGGATAATTGCTTGATCTACCTAGTAAAATATAGCGGTATTTCTGTGATACACACCCGACGATACTTGGCAAATACACACAGTTAGGATAACTGACGTAATCAGGTAATATCTTAGGAAGTTGACGTTTTTTGTGCTGCTAATAATTGTTAGAAACTCTGACATGCCAGTAGGATGATTTCTGAGTACTGTTGTTGTGTGGGAATTTGTTTGTAAAACATTTCTGAACAATTTTACATTCAACATTATAACTTTGTATGTAGCAGGACGATGTCAGTTTTACTGGAGTGTAGTAAAGGTGTTCTGTTCTAAAAAAACAACACAACGTGAATAATAGATGAAATATATACACTTTTACTAGATGTATTGTTTTCATGTAATGGATTTTCCAAGCCCTAGATGGCGGTATTATTACAGCAAACACAGCAACTGAAGTTCCTTTCTGTGTTATGATGAAGAAACAACTTTTACTGTTAATCACTGCCACTTATACTATATTAGGTTATGTCTACGTGTGCATAGACTTTAAGGCTGTTAATATAAAATGTGATTTATGCATTAATTACAAAATTAACGATAATTTATTCAGTCATTCATTTTATTACATTTAGTGTTCTGTTATTGTTCAAGTTAGAATTTTGCCTACTTTGTATGCAGGGTCTCAAAGAGTTTTGTTCTATCAGTCTTGTAGGGAAGATGATTCGTGTTGCCTTTAGTTGTCATAGCAAACAAACAGCCTTGCCACTGAATGGTGATGTACACATTTGATGATACACTGCTTTGAAGTAGATTTGTGTATTTGTGTGTTAGTACATATGCTTCGTTTGTTACATACACTGCAGGCCAAAATCTTAAGGCCAATGAACAACAAAAATATGCATTTTGCGTTGTTAGACTAAACCACTTATTTGAGTAGAACTTCGAAAGATGAACATAAGAAAAGCGAAAACAGAAAAAAAAAATAGCATTTAATAGGTAAATGTAAACACTATGAAATTAGCCTAAATACTAACTGGTCAAAAGTTTAAGACCATACCAAAAAGAAGTCCTAAACATGGTAGGAAATGCCCAACAAGGGGTCTCAGTAGTGAGTTGCACAGCCGTCATTGCGAATAACTTCAAACATTCGCTTTGGCATGGTCGATATAAGCGTTTGCAGAAGGTTGGCTGGAATGTTATTCCAAGTGGTGAAGATGGCTTCACGAAGATCATGCACTGTTTGGAATTGACGTTCATTTCTATAGATTTCCCTTGCCATCCACCCCCAAACATTTTCAATGGAGTTCAGTTCGGGCGAACATGCTGGATGGTTCAAAAGAATCACGTTATTCGTCATGAAAAAGTCCTTTGTTCTGCAGGCATTGTGGATTGTAGCGTTGTCCTGCTGAAAGGGCCTTCAGTCAGCAAGGATGCGATCTCCGATGCAGCCAGCTGCTGTTTGACGCCCCTGTATAACCTGAAGCTCCATTGTTCCATGGAAGGAGAAAACACCCCAAATCATGATGGAACCTCCCCCACTATATCGTGTAGAAAATGTTACCGGTGGGATATCCTTATCGTGCCAGTAATGTTGGAAACCAGTTGGACCATCGAGGTTAAATTTTTTCTCATCAAAGAACAAAATTTTTGTCCACTTTTTTACATTCCATGTTTGGTGCTTCTCAGCAAAGTTTAACTGAGCTGTTTCATGGTGTGGAAGGAGGCATGGCCTTTGAAGACCTTTACAGTTTTTAAAGCCTTTCTCTCATCGAAGCTGTCTTATTGTTCTTGAGCTGCATTCTGCATCCGTAAGGGCCTTAATCTTGTTCAACGATCAGCTGGTGTCTTGCCCAACAACCCGTCGAATCCTCCTGCTCAATGCTGACGAAATTTTTTTGGGCCGACCACTTCAAATTCTTGTTCCGTATTCTTCAGGGTCTTTTAAGAAATTTGCAACAGCAGTTTTACTATGTCCAATCTCACCAGCAATAGCACGTTGAGAGAGACCTTGCTTTTGCAGCTCAACAATTCTGCCACGTTCAAACTCCATCAACGTTTTAGCCTTTGCCATGTTTTTACCTTATGTAACACAGGAGATGTCAATTGGAGATGTTGACAACGCTAATGCTTGAACACAAGTGACTAGCTTTCGTTAAGTGTTTATCGATTAATGCTTCGTTTCAGTATGGTCTTAAACTCTTGATCAGCTAGTATTTAGGCTAATTTCATAGTGTTCACATTTTCCCTATTAAATGCTAAAAAAGTTTTTTATTTTTATTTTCCCATTTCTTATTTTCATCTTTCCAAGCTCTACTCAAATAAGTGGTTGAGTCTGACAATGCAAAATGCATTTTTTTTAAGTTCATTGGCTTTAAGATTTTGACTAGCAGTGTATGTATATTTAGTTACATAAACAAAGTAAAAAGAGCTTAGCTTTCCAGATAGATAAATAAATTGGTTTACGTGCTGAGATGTGTATATGTTTAGTGGAGTACAAAGTGCTCAGCTTCAGCCATAATGAGATAACAACGTAGCTTCCCTGGTCTTTTTTAATGGTTTATACTAATATGTTTGGTTTAGGCCTAATTTTAAATATTCATAAGCGCATAATTTTTCTCTCAAGAAAATCGTAAGAATATAAAGGTAATGAATGTTACACTGAGTAATAAACCCACTCTTTTTATTGGTTTTGGTGAAGAAATATTTTGTAACTATGGCAATTTTGGTAGGTGTTTCGACTTTGTCTTTATAAGATAAAAACGTAATAAAAGAAAACACAGTGTATATGTGTTGCTTCAAGTAATTTTATAAACAACTTAGTCTGATTTATAAAACTATACTAAACTGGGAACTAGGACTTAGGTTGAATTTATGTATGAGATCATACCTGGGAGTTTGATGGGTTAATAATCTTTCTAAAATATGTCTACGGATCCACAACGACAAAATCAGGGGTTCGATTGCCCTTGGTGGACACAGTAGATAGCCCCGTGTGGCTTTGCTATGAGAAAAATACACCTAAAGCACACGAAGAGAGCTATTTCTAATAAATCATGAAAGTTAATTCAAATTTATTTTTGATATGATAAAATGTTATCTATAAGAATGTAGTTCTGGATTTATTTGTGAAATTAGGCATGGTTTTACTTGTTCATTTACTCATGTCGAGTATTATTTAGTTTATTAACATATAGTGTGTAGTTTCATATTCAGTTTATTTCTTGTTTTTTTACTTAATTTAATACCTATTGGATAATTTTTATTTAACCAATTTTTTTCATATTTTTCTCTATGTGTGTGTGTGTGTGTGTTATGTGAGGAATGTATTGATTGTTAAAAACATTCGTCAATAAAATGGCTAATCGTTAAAAAAGGATCATTCAGTGATTGTATGGTAATTCACATAAGTTCAGCAAACAGTGTGTGGAAACAATTTCAATTTTTTTGTTCTTCCCTTTTGAAACCCTATAAAGAGGGAAGAAACTCACTTATGGCTGTGTTCGATGACTGATAAAGCCATTCAGTGTCACTGTGCGTGTTTAGTGTTTCACAGACGATTAATGGAATGGACGTTCACTGGTATTTTGATCAGTGCGCACCTGCGAAAAAAATGATGGGTTACTCACCACAGCTGCTATAGTAAACATCACGTATATGTAAACAGCAGCTTCGCATCAGGTGTACCAGGACTCAAAACATCCTCTCTTTCACCTCTTAGGGGGCAGTTCAATTTCCTCTGCTGAAGATTTATTGTGCTCTCATAAGATCAAAAGTTCATTACAAATCTCTGATATATGAATGCTGGACCATGTTCATCTCATAAACCTTCTTTCCATCTTCGATGTTTCCAGATTTCCCTACAATATGCTGCTAAGATTCCTTGCCACCACACCTTACTTGGGATTGTGTTTTCTGTTCCCATTGGGCTGTTATCATTAGTAATTTACAGTTAGTTATTTTATCTCTGTATCTAGACACATATGAATGAATTTAGTCTGGCATCGAACAACATTTATGAGTCTAGTGTTCAGGCTATTCCTTCATGTCACGTTACTATCCGCAAGAGTGATCTTTCTTTGAATTGCTTAAATAAGGTACAACTCCAGACTGGAAGTACCATCTTCTCTTTACTGAACATCTCTTGAACATAATTAGATGGATGTATGACTTTGTTGGCTTTGCCATGGTTTATCATGGATCGATGGTTGCTCATAGATTCCTCTATACAGTTTCTATGTTCACTGTCAAGTTGTATGTCATCTCTCGTGCCCTAGATCATGTAGCAACTAACTAGTACTCTATCTGTGCTATTTACACAGACTGTCTTAGCTGACTACAGACCCTGAAATTGCTTTGCGTTCTTTTCACTTTGTTCTCCTTAACATTTTTAGCTGCCTTGCCCAATTTTCTTTGTTATCTATTAGTAACCAGTTTTTCTGGCTACCAGGCCATATAGGTATTCAGAGGAATGAGTTCACTGACACCAAGACTAAGTCCATCTGCTCTTGTGCCATTATGACCGGGCTTGTTACATATATGCACTACGGTGCCGTATTCAAGACTCAGCTTTGTGTTAGTCTTCAGTCGGCTTGGGGTGAAGACCATTCCAATAAGCTCTCCCAGATTAATCATGGTCTTGCTTTTTGGCACTCTAGGTTCTACGAAATTGTCTTGACAAGGCTATGCACTGGTCACAGTGTTTAACCCACCGTTTTCTTTTATCCATGACTAATGTACCTATGTGTGACCTTTGTAACATAGAAGTCACACTAGACCACATTTTACTGTCTTTCTTCGTTACGACTGCGAGCATCAACGCCATTTTCGACATATTTATGCTCATAATTTACCATTTACTTTGGACAGTGTCGTTAGTGATGGTGACAGTGTTCATCTTGACTGTGTTTATAGCCTTTGTTTCTTTGTTTTTTGTATTTCGCGCAAAATTACAAGAGGGCTCTCTACGCTATCCGTCCCTAATTTAACAGTGTAAGACGAGAGGGAAGGCAGCTAATCATCACCACCCACTATCAACTCTTGGGCTACTCTTTTACCAACTAATAATGGAATTGACCATCACATAATAACGCCCACACGGCTGAAAAGGCGAGCATGTTTAGTGTGACAAAGATTCGAACACGCGACCTTCAGGTTACGAGTTGATACCTTAACCGCCTGGCCATGCTAGACACGTTTTTAGCTTTTTTACGAGCTTCAGGCCTTTCAAATTATATTTAGGTTTTATCTTTTTCTGGATTTGTGTTGTTCTTTCTTTTCAAATCCTAGAAAAATTCCATTTTTACCTTGTTTAATTTTGACTATTGTATATTTGCTGTTATGTTTTATCCTTTTTTCCTCTTACACCTTTTACCTTTTTACATTTTCATGGAATTGATTAGAATAAGAAAGAAACGAAACAATTCTTTTTTTTTCTTTCCAAAGGTTGGTTTGCTCATTTATTGGTTGTTTGTCGTAGATAGCCTAATTGCTTTGTACCGTTAAACGACAACCAACCAAACAACCTTTTAAACAAGAATATCAGTCAACAGTTACCCAAAAGCTCCCACAAAAACGCAATTTTAGAATTGTTTATTGAAAAATATATTGAATATTTGACAACATTGTAAATACAAATACACGAGTTAATGGATAAAACAAAATCTTTATTCACAATACCGTATAATACATTTTACCTGCTACCAGATTACTACTGTTTGTTGTATCTGAATGGCTACTGGAGTTAAAGACTTTCTATGTGATTACACAGGGAAAGGACATAAAAATAATTATGTCGCGTCTGTACACAACAAAGACAAAATAAATTATTTTTAACACGCTGAATTAAGAAAAAACGTATTAAAGACTAGAGTATGAGAATTCAGTGCTGCCTTCTTCAATGACTATTCTAAATAAAATGTATAAGAGAGAAAAATTCCTAAGTGGTACAAATTTATACAGATATGTTCGTCACTATTTAACATGGACTAATATACCCCCAAGCAGTGTACAAAGACACACCATGTCAAAGAAAGCATATTTTTAGCTGTTGCATTATGTAACATTTATCTATGAAAAATTATTACTAGATGTTTATAGCTTTCGATATACATTTGATGAGAATATCACACTACATGCAGAGTATTTGGACAACAATTTAAGAGAATTACAAATGTATTTTGTCATTGCTATGGAAGGGTAAATTAAAGAGTGGTACTTTAATTACAGTATATTCCTAAACCTTTTGTTTTAAACATATATTCATAACTTTGAATATTTATATATCGTACATACTGTCCTATGAGTCTGAACTCATGCCTTTGCTTCTGCTACTTAATATTTTTTAGATAAATTTCATAATTTGTTCATTACATTAATTAAAAAGTGAAGAGTTCCCAGGAGAGTCAGCGGTGCTCGCGGTTGGTAAAGAATAAGTAGATCATTGTATATTTTATGCTTAATTATAGTTTCAAAAACAAAAATATTAGATGTATGGCAGGTACATTATTATTTTACTTAATGGCATTGCTCAACATGGATGCACAAAACCGTGCAAAAGTGTTAAGACACGAGAGTATTTGTCTTTCTTTCCGTTTTATGGAGCTAATTCTTCTATGTCATTATAGAATGTAAATTTCAACGCTATGATAATGCTTCACCGATCCCTGTTGACAATCGAATGAGCCACAGTGAGAATACATATTATTTTCTTAGAATTTCCTTATGCTTTTACCAAGGGCGAGTGATAAGGGTTCTACTTGAATGAACATATTGATCAAATTTAGTTTCTGAAATGACTGTCATGGTACTCCATGCAGTGTTAACTATATAGAAAAAAGCTGGCAATAAATAAGCATATGGTATCGGTATATGCTAGAAGAAATTAATTTAATAGCACTCTACAATTAAACTTTGATAAAACAGTATTTAACACTATATGTTAAGTTTTGTTGTCGTGCCACGATCTTAAAACCGTAAAGAAATGTCAACAGGGCAGAGAGTTTGCATAAAAGCTTTATGTTACGATGGTTGGACTCTCAAACATATTGCTGCAGACCTGAAATGTCCTCCAAAGTCCAAACACTCTTAAGTACAACCTAGATCGTAAGAATGAAATAGGTAACTGAAAACAGGGAACGGAGGGTCAGAACGTATAAACTCTGATATTGGTATTAAGCGTCTTTGTTTATGCAGGCCTTAAGGACAGAAGGAAGACTGCCATTGAGCATAAGTATGAGATAAATAACCACGTATCAAATGACAGAAAAGAGTACAGATCTATATTATCAAGAAGACTCAACGAGAATTGGAATATTTGGTCGCTTAGCTGTTAAAAAAGCCTTTACTTCGATTTCCAAGTATTGTCAAGAGACTAAAGTTTGCTAAAACGTGAAAAAATTGGACTGTTAGATTTTCGAAAAGGGTGTTATAGATGCATGAAGCAATGTTTGAAATGTGTAGTTCAAAATATAGGAGGCCCGGCATGGCTAAGTGTGTTAAGGCGTTCGACTCGAAATCCGAGGGTCGCGGGTTCGAATCCCAGTCGCACTAAACATGCTCGCCCTTTCAGCCATGGGGGCGTTTAATGTGACGGTAAATCCCACTATTCGTTGGTAAAAGAGTAGCCCAAGAGTTGGCGGTGGGCGGTGATGACTAGTTACCTTCCCTCTGGTCTTACACTGCTAAATTAGGGACGGCTAGCGCAGATAGCCCTCGAGTAGCTTTGCGCAAAATTCAAAACAAACAAACAATCAAAGTATAGGTTGTACATCCGGCGTAAGAAAAGTGAAAGATACTTACATTAATGGATAATTCCTTCTACTAAAATGGGGGTGAGCAGTGTGATGGTTTGAGGTATTTCTCTACTAAGGTGACAAGAGATATTTGCCAAATTGATGGAATAACAGATCAGTGCAACTATTAGGTAGTGATCCATCGTTGTATACCCAATGGTTTGCGTATTATTGATTAAAGGTTCTTGTACCAAGAAGATAATGACAATAAACATTCATGAAAAATATTACTTAACTAAAAAAGAAGCTGCTGGTGTCATTGAAATGATACCATGGCCCCCTCAGAGCCAAGATCGCAACGTAATTAAGCAGATCTGAAATTTGATAGGTTAAAAAAACTTGAAAATCAAAAGTTGCTTTCAAAGAAACGTTATGGGAGTATATTAGAGACATTTGGTGTAAAATCTCAAGGGGCACTTATTAATGCCTGAAAGACTCTCTGCAGTTATTAAAGCAAAAAGGAGACACACAAAATATCAAACTGTTTGCTGAACTCAAGCCTTTCACTGAATTTCTGTTGTACTAAATATGAAGATTAATACAATTTTGAAGTTTAGCTGTGATTTATCTTCCACAGTTCTTTGAAACTAGCCTGAAATCTAATTTTTGACTTTACTCTAAAACTTTTGCACGGCACTATGCATTGAAAATTAAAATATGTTGTTAAAATGCTTCCAACTTTGTGGCAACAGCTTAGAGAAGGCTCTTTTTGTTGCTTAACCAAGCTTTTATGTATATGATCTTCTTAATCTCAATGATATCTCGTAAGAGGTTACGTTTTTCTTAAATCTATATTACATGGCCAAAAGTACGTGGAAAGCCCTTCTAATTATTGTGTTCAGTGCATAAAATCAAGCATGCAATCTCCATTGACAAACATTGGCAATAGAATGGGTCGTACTGAAAAGCTCATTGACTTTCAACGTGTCTCTGTCATAGAATGCTTCCTTTCCAACAAGTTAGTTCTTCAAATTTCTGTCCTGTTAAAGCTTCCCTGGTCAATTGTAGGTGCTGTTATTGTGAAGCGGAAACGTCTAGGAGCAACAACAGCTCAGCCACGAAGCGATAAGCCGCACAAGCTCACAGAACAGGACCGTCAAGTACTGAAGCGCGTAGCGCGTAAAAATCATCTGTCCACAGCTGCAGAACTTACTACTGAGTTCCAAACTGCCTTTGGAAGCAACGTCAACACAAGAGCTATTCGTTGGGAGCTTCATGAAATGGGTTTCCATAGCCAAGCAGTCTCACACAAGACTAAGATCGCCATGCACAATGCCAAGCGTCGGGTGGAGTGATATAAAGTACACTGCCGTTGAACTTTGGAGCAATGGAAATGCGTTATCTGAAGTGATGAATCACGCTTCGATATCTGGCAGTCTAACAGACGAATCAGAGTTTGGCGGATCTCAGGAGAACTCTACCTGCCTGAAGGCATAGTGCAAACTGAAAAGTTTTGTGAAGGAGGAATAATGGTCTGGGGCTGTTTATCATGGATTGTGCTAGGCTCTTTTGTTCCAGTAAATGAAAATCTTAATGCTACAGCATACAGTGACATTCTAGAGAATTGTGTGCTTCCAACTTTGTGGCAACAGTTTAGAGAAGGCCCTTTTTGTTTCAGCATGACAATGCCTCCGTGCACAAGGCGAGGTCCATAAAGACATGGTTTGTAGAGGTTGGTGTAGAAGAACTTGACTAGCCTGCACAGAGCCATGACCTCAACCTCATTGAATACCTTTAGGATGAATTGGAACGCCGACTGCAAGCCAGGCCTTGTCCGACATCAGTGCCCGATCTCACTAATGCTCTTGTGGATGAATAGGAGCAAATCCCTGCTGCCATGTCCCAAAATCTAGTGAAAAGCTTTCCGAGAGGAGTGGAGGCTGTTATAACAGCAAAGGGGGACCAACTCTATATTAATGCCCATGGTTTTGGAATGAGATGTTCAACAAACACATATGAGTGTGACGGTCAGGTGTCCACATACTTTTGGCCATGTAGTGTATATATATAAATATTAAGTTAATAATAAAAAATAATAACATAGCATTAAAGGACAACAAGAAACCTTTTAGTCTCACTATTCACTAAATTAAATACTCCCCCCGAAAAAATAACGCCTCCAAGCCAGCCTTTATCATTCAATTATTTAACTAGTTTTGCTGGTCCGGCATGGACAAGCATACTTATGACCTGATACATGAATCAATGAATATATATTTTATAAATACCCTGTAGAGCAGCAGAAGTTCTATAAAGAGCAAATATTATAGGAATGTCACACATTCATACAAATAAAATTAATAGGATCTCAATACAGTCACATAAATGAATTGTTCATGTTGGCCCTATAATAGTAACATATACATTATCACGAATTTGTCTGTACGTGCAGCTACTCAAAAATAAATACAAAGAAGCTATAACTAAACAAAAACGTTAAAATGCCCATTGAGCCACAGCCAGAGTGTGAGAAAGTTGGAGATATGTGTTCTTTACAAATTAATTTTAAGTTAATTTTTTTTTGCAACAATCAACAACAGTGTGATAATAGTCAGTGTACAACATATGCAGGGACACGTGGTGGGAACATTAATACAAATTTTGGTGCTGGGCACAAGATGTAACCATCTGAGGTTACTTTAAGGTTTCCTGGTTATTAACCAATGAGGTACTCACCAGGCTTTTGATATATAAAAATAAGCAAGAATACAGACATCACACTCATATAGCTTAAGAAAGTACTATATATAGAACCTCACCATATTCTCGAAAGAAGTGGATACCAGAAGTTTGCAATAATTTAAAATGGGAGTGAGTAATTTCCTGAAAAGTTACTGTATTCGCTAATTATTTGCAGATTTCTACCAAGTGATGAATTTGGTAAAAATGCTGCTTTTCCCTGTGTCATCCTTATTCTGATAGTTTGATGAGTTCCTGATCTCAGAACATATTGAGTGAGATGAGTCTCAACTGTATGTCAAGATAATGTATTGCACAATTCAGCAACAGTTGATGACATCCTGACTGAGGGCAAGTACAGTAGACTTTGATTTATAAAGCATTCCACCAAGAACATAACTCATTCAGCACAAATTCGCCTCCCAAGTATACAGTCAATATGGTAAAGCATTATCTTAAAATTGATGGTAAAAATGCCAATATAACACCCACAGCTTATTGGCCTACGCAATTCTTATTATATATATGTAAATATTAGTAATCAAAAGGCGACCAAAGATCACATTTGGGACAATATCCAAAATTATTTATTGATAATCTGTATAACAACATGAAAATAACGCGTAGTGACTCACTATAAACTACTTTGTACAAATTAGACATGCAGTTGTTGTTTTTCGCTCCTATATGTGTATTGCTTATGTGTTTCCATAATTATTTCAATTACTGGATATATATATATATATATATTAAAGAAAATTAATTCTGATAAAGTTAGATAAACAAAATCATAAGCAAGGACTACGTTAAAAACAGCAAATCCCAACTATTGTTTAGATTTAAAAATTAAAATAATTGATAAGGATATCAATGTAAATAATTTATATAAAAGAAAACATTTTACCTTTCTAATTTATGGCTTATCTTCTTTTAATAGTAATGTTCCATACCTTTATGTAATAAATTACAATATTTTATCAGTAATTTTGAAGTACTGATACAAAAATTATATGCAAAAACGGCTCGTTTGGGCTGAGAAAACACTTTACGTTGTTCGCTCTTCTATGTAAAGTGTTTTCTCAGCCCAAACGAGCCGTTTTTGCATATAAATTTCTCAACAAGTGGGTTTCTCGTCATCATTGATTATTGATACAAAAATTAATTGTTAATGGATTTAATAAAAAATTAATAAAATAAAATTATTAAACTATTCTGTAACAAATATAAGAATGTATTAAATAAATATAAAGAAATAAAAAATAGAGAAACTTTACTAAAATTTCTAGTAACTATTTTTAGTTATGAAAAAGATCATTTAACAACTTGGCACTACTTTATACGGATGTACACCTTGACGTATATAAAGGCTTGTTTTTCACTGTAAACTTAATAAATGGCCTGGCATGGCTAAGCGCGTTAAGGCGTGCGATTCGTAATCTGAGGATCGCAGGTTCGCATCCCCGTCGCGCCAAACATGCTCGCCCTTTCAGCCGTGGGAACGTTATATGTGACGGTCAATCCGACTATTCGTTAGTAAAAGAGTAGCCCAAGAGTTGGTGGTGGGTGATGATGACTAGCTGCCTTCCCTTTAGTCGTACACTGCTAAATTAGGGACGGCTAGCACAGATAGCCCTCGAGTAGCTTTGTGCGAAATTCAAAAACAAACTACCACGTACAAAGACAAGCTGTTCCATACGCTAATCACCCTGTTTGGAAAATAAAGCGGAAGATGACTTCCTAAAGTTATATTTTTGTCCTTTAGTCATACCATTTAGTCATAATTAAATGCGGAAACGATTCAATCATATTCCGTTTAACTCTTCTTTTTTCAAGCGAAAATAAGTTCAGAGATTTGAAGTTATTCCCATACAATCATACTTTCATCAGTATTTTTTTTTTTTTTTTTATTTAGAGTGCGCGTATATAGGGACCTCGATTCGCTCTTTGTATACCACAGGGTGAAGAAAAGAAAATTTATGAGTGACAACGAAATCATATGCTACGTGCTTGCTTATTGTATACCATATTATGTGGCTGATCCGGCTCTTGTACCGTTTTAAAGGTTGCATTTAAAATATGTTTTGTTTTTTACATTAATAATGTCAAAACGTAGGCATTCTTCTTCTTCGTAGGACAGACCTTTATTAAAATATGTTGTCTGATAATCGTATTGTTTTGTTTTTCTGATGTTACATCTGAGTAAAAGTGACTTTATTTGTCACAAGTAACTTGTATATATTCTTGTGTATCGAAAAAGTCTCATTTATAGCAGAAGTTTCGGTAATAAGAGAAAACATCAATATGTTGATTAAATTTAAATGTATATATTAACCTACAGTGTGCAGGTCGTCCATATAATATATTGATCACATGATTATCATTATAATTGGGTATATTTGTGTATGTTCGATGTCACGCGCAAGGTAAGCTGTAGATGTAGTATTAATTGTTACATTGCATACTGAGATAATAACACTAAAAGTATAACCTGGTATTTGATGACGTAGTTTTAATCAGTAAGGAAAATGAAAAACTCCAACAGTAAAATTAAATGACTAGGGGATTGACACGACGATAAGAAAAAAAGTCTAGTTTGTGATTTGTACTTGTCTGAAGACTGACATTTTTACTAACAGTAAGTTTTGAGTAAGAAGAGAAGACAAAGTTTAAGATTCGGAAAAGACAGTCTAGCCTTTCGTTGAAAGTTTTATTTTACCAGGTAATATTAGTAGTACTCTAAATAATAGTAACTATAGCTATACAAGATTACAAGTTATGGAATGAGTTGTTACACTACATATTACAGTAGTAATTAGTAATATTAGTAGAAGTACTGCTATTAATTTAATTAGTAATACTTACTAATTTAAGTTATTGAGATTGGCTGTTCACTAGAATGACCAAATTTCAAAAGTAGAATTGTTGGTTCTGTGTAGAATAGAGTAGTTTTAAATTTTTATTTTGCTTATGAATGGACTGAGTGTGCTTGAAATAAAAGGTATTAAACTTTGAAGGATGAAATGAACATCTGTTGTCCATTGTATGTTAAAATATTAAGTAATTATACTAGTAGTAATGGTTATTTTATAGCTGTTTTACTTTTACAGGCTTCTCTTAATTTTGCAGTTATGTGGATAAATCAGTAAACTAACTTCTCCATTGCAGTTTCAGGCTTGCAGTATATATTTTGCTTTATTATTGGTAATGCTACATTTACACTTTTATTTATATATGAGCCATAATTTTATTACTACTAGGACTTGCAATACTGTTAGTAGACTATGTGGGACTAGTGAAATTAAGCTATTTGTTTTTGCCTAATACTTGTCTTATAATTTATAAACATTACAATACTTTATCATCATGTGATTGAAACAAAAAGAATATAGAACCTAAAAAGAAAAATTTATTTTATAGTTGTAACTTAATAATTTCTCCCAAAAATGTCTAAGATTTTATTAACCCTTAAAATTTAATGGAAGTATATAATAATTTTTCACTCTTTTCATTGTCCTTTTAATGCATATTTTACATACTAAAACTTGTATAGTCAGTGCTCATCAGTTTGGAAGACTTGTTTATATTGTTTAAATCGATTTTAATTAGTTGCAAGTTGTAAGTGTAAGTGAAAATAATTGTGATTGTTCATGAGTTGTCTGTAAGTGCTTATAAACAAATTTAATTGTCATAAGTACTCAAAGAAACATTTGATTACTTTTTAATTTCATTTTTTATGCCCACTTATAGTTTTGAATGCAGTTAAATAACATTATAGTCATACTTGTCTTGCATATGCCTGTTATGAATTTTTGCAAAATAAAACTGCATTTATATTCTATAACCATATTCATAGTGCATTGTTTCCAATATTGTAAATAATGTACTTAAACCAGACCATACTGCACTATAAATGTTATTGTTGCTTTCCTATTGATTCTGAATTTAAAACTAGCATCTGTTTTCATCATAGTTTCGGTCTTTGGTTTTACTTATTATATGACAACATACAATAGGTGCTGTTCTGGAAGACAATATCATTTTTTACATATATTTTCAATTAGCATACAGCATTTGTCTCTGAATTTTGGGTTATGATTATTTTAACAAGAACATTTACCATTATGACAATAATTAAATTAATAACTAAAAATTGCAATAAATTTGGAGAATGAAACTAATACATGCTCTTAAATGAGAATGCCAATAAAGCTTCGTATGTTCCTCTTCCTTGTTTATGAGATATTAGGTTTTCCATGATTTAAGGTACGAATTCATTCTTTTATGAAAATGCTGTATGTCTCCTTACTATTTTGTTGTTGAAGCAAGCTCATTTTTTATGGTGATTTTGAAGTATAAGAGAAAACGTTATTACATTTTATCTTGCTTTCATAGTCTCAGTCTTTAGTTTCACTTTCACAAAGACTACAGGTATTGTAGCTATCATTTGTTTAAGCAAATGTTTGCTTATTTTTGATTTATTAAGTACAAGGAAGGCATTTATTTAATCTAAGACAATGCTTATTGTATAAGGCTGTGATTATAAACCAGCCATTTATGTAAGCACAGGATAACAGCTATATTAAAAATTCTGAAAGTGTCAAAATTCAATTGGAAGTGTCTGTTGTCTCTTAGTTTCAGTATACCATAAACCATCTATATCATAATTTTTTAAACATTTCAAAGAAGAAAAACAAGATGAAAGTTTAATATGTCAAAAGTAAGGTTCAAATGTGTAAAGGTATAAGTTAACAATTTCAAAACATCAACTCTACCTAATAAATACATCATATACTAATTTGTCCTCCACTTACATGTTTTAAATTGACATGGGTGGACCAGGAATCTTCTAGGTCAAGCCATAACTGATACAGTGTACAGATTAAGCAGAATAGATATATTATTTAGTGCACAATTATTTTGGAAGGAAAAATTTGCCATTTTATTTTCTGTATTATAACTATACATTAAATATTTCAAGTACTGTTAGTACATTGAAGAAATATCCATGTAGTAATTGCTTCTGGTGCAATGAAAATCAGTCTTCTAACATGTCAACAGCATTCCAGTAACAAGTCATTAATATTTACCCTTTAAAGCTAGGTCACTGAGAAGAAATAAAAAAAAAAAAAAGCTAAACTTTTCTTTTCTTCTTCTTGGAAAACACAGTTAGCCTGGTATCTGTATACTGCATATATTTGTAAAATACTTGCAGTATTAGCCTCACCATGACATGTGTTTATGAGGCACAGCTTACAGTAGAGCCTCAAATTTCAGATTATATATGTCTTCTAAGAAAACCAAACAAATCTTTATAAAGTGTGTTTGGAAAGTTATAAACTAAGTGTAAAAAGTAATTTTTCTATTTTTATTTTCTATTTTTACTTGCACTTGTCACATGACTTGTTTGTTTTTAACATGTACTTTATACTGTATTCTTTGATTATTTATCTTTAACTCGGTACAAAAGGTTGCTCTCCAGTAATGACATCATTGATTTGAGAAAAATTAATAGATTAAAGAACAGTTACCAGAGGGTTCCACATGACATGCATTGTTCTCAGTTGTATTGACACCTTTCTTGACTACCTCCAACAGCAAGATGATTCATTGTTTGCTAATAAGTTGTAATTACATAACCTATGAATATAAATGCTTTGTACTTTTATTATTATTGAAATAAGCAAGTAGGAAAACAATGATAGAACATATGTATTTTTACAAAAATACATTATAGAAAATATATATTTTTTCACTTGCATGCTAGAGGAGTTCTGTCAGTGTGAAGTCCAAATAGTATTGAGCTTTCCTTGAAATTGAACAAACAACCACAAAGAGGCAAGTGTCTAGCAACAAGTACTTTGACTTTATACATAATTATTGTTTATAACTTTTTTGAAATAATTTTGTTTTCACACCAGATATGATATAAATAAAATGGTTTTAATATTACTTATAATATTATTTTATAGTTTGACAGGAGATTTGGCATCAGTCTTGACACAGGTTCTTCTCATTCAAGTAGTTTCTATAAGGTTATAGTTATAAAACTTGCTTCTATTGTATTAAAGTGGCATCTGCCCTTCCTCCATGCTTTTTATGGTTATTTCACTTCCATACTTTCTTCTTTTGGTCAGTGTTATCTCCATTATCTTCATTCTGTTCATTTAATTTACATGCTACTTTGATGATAACATTTGGATATTTTACCTGGTCACTCAAATGCTGCATCTTGAAACTTTGTGATTCACTTTCTTGTTGAATAATTAGCTGCTATGACATGAAGTTCAAGTTTTTTTGTTTTTTAATGAGATTACAAACTTCTTAAAGGTTTTGTTTGTGTTTTCTGGACAAAATGTGTGTCCAATTTTGTGATGAGGTTCATAGTGCAGTGATTCTATTTTATTTAAGTAACATTTGTCCTTCCATGTATGTTTTTACTCACTTCATTTTCACATTTTCTTTTTTTTGACCAATGTGCCATCTTTTTTCTGTTTTTCACTAAATGCTATTTGGTTGATGACAACATTTGGAGACCTTACACGGATATCTAAGGGCTGAATTTTGTCAGCTTGGTGTCCCACTTTCTCATTTGAGTCACTAGAAGAAGAATAGTAATTAAAAACCACTAAAAGTACCTGTTGTATATAATATCTTGTTTACATTTCTTTGTTATTCTTGTGGATTTTTATTATTGGCTAAAATGTAGTTGAGATTTTCCAGCATTTCCAGCAATTCTTCATTCAAATTTTGGTAAGTGTCTAGCAGTGGTGAGAAATAATATTTTATTTCACAATACTAATAAGTTCTAGTACATGATATTCAGTATTGTTACAATACTACCAGAAAAAACAAATGGGAGAACAGCAATTCAAAACCACTAGGAGTTGCTGTTATGTGCAACACTTTTTTTTTTACTATATTATAAAATATTTTGAGTAAAAATCAAAGAATTGTGTATACAGTGCATGTAATGTAAATAGTTGTAGCATAACATGTTAAAAGTTAAAAGGCAACATTCATGGGATTTTGTAAATTGCAAAATAAAAATCTTTTTTGCTCAAAGTTACAGTAATAGGAAAGGATACATTTAAACTGTTTGTTTTGCAGTTAGTTGAACTAGCAATTTCAAAACAATTGTCAGAACACATTCAGACTGATAGAAGTAAACATGTGCAGAAGGTTATCAATTAGACTGCAGCATGGAAAAAAAAATGAGTAATGTTTCAATAATATTGAAAATTCTTTAACAACTAATTTGGATCTCATCTTTTGTATTGTATTTTGATATGTTCTCGAGTTGTTTCACTAGTGACAGGTTTTTTAGAAAGAAATAACAAGTATGTCAGGGGTTGCTCTGTAGAGCATAAGCTCTCTGATCACAACCTTTCTATTTTCAATACTGGTTCTTCCATGCATCTAGTCAGTCCCTTACTGCTATTGATCTCTCAATTTGCTCCCCTTCATTATTTTCCCATTTTTCATGGAGGATTGACAATAATCCATAAGGCAGTGATCATTTTCCTATAATCTTGAGAGATTGGCCGTGGTCCATGCCACCCGACCCATGTACCCCAGTGGAAGCTGGATCAGGCAAACTGGCCCTCTTTCACTGCTCTCACAGAACTTGATCCTACCATTGTCTGTGAGCTATCAATAGACGACTGTGTGACAGCAGTAACTGACCGTATAATACAAGCAGCTGCTCAATGTATTCCTAAAACTGCGACACGTTTCTCACGATATCCTCCTTACTGATGGAATCCAGCTTGCTACATGGCACAGAAGGCTCAAAACCAAGCCTGGGATACTTTCCATAGATATTCTACACTCTCTAACTGCATCACTTTCCAGCGGGCCCGTGCACATTCTCAGTTGGTAAGACGTCAATGCCAGAAGGAATCTTGGATTAAGTTCACAACCAGCATATCTTCTACCACCAGTTCCATAGTCATATGGGACAAGATTCAAAAGGTCAGTGGGCAATATCACTCTGTCCCCCTCTCAATCTTGCTCTCTGATGGCCAGGAAGTAACTGATACCCAGAGTATCTCCAATACTTCAGGTGAGAGCTTTTTCTGGGTATCTAGCACTTCTGTCTCTTCTTCCACTTTCTTAGCCATCAAGATTCAAGCAGAGCAGTTACCTCTTTCCTTTCGAGCTGATTGTCTCTATGACTATAATTGTCCCTTTACACTGGTGAAACTCAAACTGGCCCTTCATTGATCTGGCAGTACATCAATTGGACCTGATTATATACACTATGAGATGCTGCACCATCTATCTCCTGCTTTTCTTGCCATCCTTCTGGTTGTTTTTAACTGGATCTAGCAGAAGAATATTTTTCCTGATGCTTCTTGCCAGGCTATTGTCCTGCCTTTCTCCAAGCCTGGGAAGGATCCCAAGATTTCTTCAAACTATTGTCCAATTGCTTTGACAAGCTGTCTCTGTAAGACCTCGGAGAGAATAGTTAATGCTCATCTTGTTTGGTTCCTCAAATTAAACAACTTCCTCTCCCCCATCCAGTGTGGGTTCCGATGATAGTGCTCCACCATGGACCACGTGAATCAACTTGAAACGTTAATCGGAAAGGCCTTTCTTAAATGGCAACATCTTGTATCAATATTCTTTGACATTGAGATACAAGACTTATGATACAACATGGAGGTATGGCATTTTGCAAGACCTCCATACATATGAGTTATGTGGCCATTTGCCAACTTTTGTTAAAAATTTTTTAATGGATAGGAGATTCTGAGTTTGTGTGGGTTCAACACTTTCCCATTCTTTTCTACAGGGACTTGGAGTCCCTCAGGGCTGTGTGCTGAGTGTCACACTTTTCAGTATAAAAATTAATTGCCATCATTGAACAACTCCCTTTCACTGATGCAAACGGGCTATATGTCGATGACTTTTACATCTCATGTCAGTCATCGAACATGAGGTATATTGAGCGGAAGCTACAGAATGCCCTCAATTGTTTACTGAAGTGACACCACAGCAAACGGCTTTACCTTCTCTCTCTCTAAAACCGTTTTCATGCTCTTTGGCTGCCAACAGGGTATTCACCCTGATCCCGAACTCCGTGTCAGTGAAGTTGTACTGCCTGTGGTCTCTGAGACTAAATTCTTGGGGCTTATCTTTGACCATAAGCTAACCTTTATACCACACATCAAGTAGCTATGGGTCAAATGTACAAGAGCACTGAACATCCTCCTTGTTCTCTCTACCACCACTTGGGGAGCGGATAGGCGTTCTATGCTAAAGATATATCGTGCTCTTATGCAATCGAAACTCAACTATGGTTCACTGGTCTATGGCTCTGCCAGACCATCGACCTTAAAGATGCTAGACCCTATTCATCATCAAGAACTTTGGCTCTGCACTGGGGCTTTCTGCACTTCCCCAGTTCAGAGCTTATACATAGTCTTATGAACCTTCTTTGCACCTCTGCTGTTTGCAACTGTCTTTACTCTGTGCTTCAAAACTTCATTCCTTACCAAAGCA
The DNA here is from genome assembly GCF_004210375.1 of Tachypleus tridentatus. Classification (NCBI taxonomy): domain Eukaryota; kingdom Metazoa; phylum Arthropoda; class Merostomata; order Xiphosura; family Limulidae; genus Tachypleus; species Tachypleus tridentatus. The sequence goes on along the minus strand of NC_134837.1, from coordinate 229,397,716 downwards.
TCCCACCTGGGATTGTGTTTTCCCTTCCTCGATTGGTCATGCTTTTTCAGATCAGACGGTCTGCCATTGCTCCTTTTGGCTTTCGTATCCAGGCACAATTGGATGAATTGGGTCTGTTCTAGGATAACATTGCTGTATCCACTGGTCAGCCCATCCCACCATGGCTTCTTACAGTCCCCAGTTGTGACCTATCTTTAAGTCATCTGAGAAAAGTAGACACTCTGATTGGAAATACTGTCTGCTATTTGTTGAATATCTTTCAAACCATCCTTCCATTCCTATTTATACAGATGGTTTGAAATCAGATGACTGTGTGGGCTCTGCTATGGTTTGTTGTGGTTTGGTGGTTGTGTGCAGAATCCTTTCTACAGTTTCTGTGTTCACTGCTGAACTGTATGCCATTTCTCTTGCCCTGGATCACATAGAAGCTAAGCAGGACTCAAACTGCATGATTTATACCGACTTGCTTAGTTTTCTACTGGCCCTGGAATTGCTTCACGTTGGTTCATACCCTGTTCTTGTCGATATTCAAAACTGTCTGGCCCATTTCTCTTTCACATCTACTTCTACCCAGGTTTTCTGGATACCGAGCCATGTTAGTATTTGCGGGAATGAGCTTGCTGACACCACAGCTAAGTCTATCTTCTCTGGCACTATCACCACTGTGCTTGACCCATACATCATACATGGACTATGGTCCTGTATTCAAGGCTCAACTCCGTACCAGCTGGCAGTTGACTTAGAGTGAACAACGCAAAAACAAGCTTTTCCAAATAAAACCCCATATTGGACTTTGGCTGTCTTGTTACCATAAGGATCAGAAAGAGGAAGTTGTTCTAATTAGATTAGGCATTAGCCACAGTTTAACTCATCGTTTTCTTTTATCTAGAACTAATGCACCAGTGTGTAATCTGTGTGATACTCGGATCTCAATAAGCCACATTTTACTTTCATGTCATCTTTACGATTCACAATGATGGCACCATTTTAAGCATGTTCTGTTCCAAGATTTCTCCATAACATTAGAGAGTGTTATTGATGATAGTGAGACTGTCCACCTTGGTAGTGTTTTTAGTTTTTTGAAGGCCATTAATCTTCTTAATGCCATTTAAGTTTTTTAATATATACTTTACACCTTTTTAATGTGGCTCCCATTTACAAATCACAGTTCATCTAGTTCTATTTGATATTAGAAACTAACCGTAACATTAAGTAACTCGAAACCAGGACTGGAAAGGCCAACTTCAGGTGACTGATGGTGGTTTTTGTACTTACCTGTTAGCCCTCCTGGCAAGTTATGATTATTAGTCATGCTACAGAAAGTCTTTTACAACTTGAATTCCTGTAGTTTTTTCTCTTGACGTTGTAGACTATATGTAAACATTGGTTTTATGATATTTATTTTTTTAACTTTGTTTTGTTTTACCTTAATTTCTTTGTATGAATTTTACTGAATTTACTTTCACAATTTTACCAGATGTTTGGTGCAGATAGCCTAGCTGCTTTGTGCCATAAAATATTAAATGAACCAACCAATCAATCAACAGGTATGTCCACTTTTTCTTGTTCATCTAAGCTGGAGGATCTTCTGCACCTATTTTTTTCATTTGGTTATAATGTAAAAGCTTGCTGCTTAGCTCTTTCTTGAAGATTATAGAGGCATGCCTGATAATGCAGCTGTGTCACCCTTATTATTTTTTTTTTTATCTATAACTCTGTTGTGGATAGCAGTCCTTTCAAGTCAAACTATTTTTTCTTCTACTTATTATCTGGCTTATTTGTATTCTCAGTCACTCATAGTTTTGAACCTGATGCATGTGCTTGACATCTTTATTTCAAACAAAAGTACCCTTAAAACATGGGCCAAGATATTTTGTAATATTGAGAATAGTGTGTAAGGCCCTTTTTTTCCTGCCTTTGTTTTAAATCAATAGTTAGTTTTTACTTCATTACAATGGTAATTTGTCTGTCTGTATCATGGAATATATTTCCACTTGTAATGCATCAGTGAAGTTATTAGTGGGCTTAGAACATTCCTTATTTGTGGAATATTAATGTCTATATCCTTGGGCAAGGGATGCCAATGTTACAGACATAATTTTATTTCAAGAAACATTGTATTATGAGTTCAATTTCAGTGTGTGCACTTGTTTTTAAGTTGATGTAATGATAGACCTTGGTCTTTTTTTTTTTTTTAACCTTTATGATCAATATAAATTGCTTTGTAGATTTACAGGTCTGAATTATGTTCAAAGCAAAGAATCTGACGGTTTAAGGCAAAAGACTTGTGATTCTTATTGGCACTGTCAGTAGTTATTTCTGATATTTTAGTGATATCTAAGTTCCAGCTGAGTAAAATGCCATAAAAAGCTTTCTTTAGACCCTAAGCAGTATGAGCTGTGTTCATCCTTGCACAACCTATGTATTAGGTTTTTATCTTCATGCTATTTCAAATGAACTTGACAGTTACTGACATGTGTTTGTTGCTTTGCTTGCTCAGGAGTCAGTAATGTGCAAATAAAAGGTATTCTCAAATTATGCAGGAACTGCTTCATTTGTTTCATCATAAGTCTTGGAATTTCTGTATTCATACATAGAACTTGTTACAAGGAAGCTCGTATATACAATTGAGTTTGTCCAGTACATGTTTGAATCCGTTGTTGAAAAAATTGTATACAGGCATTTGATTCATGTCAATAAACTTGTACACTGCTCTTTTTAAGATGTTTTCTTCCTTTGTATTTATATTTTTGTTGTTTCTAAAGTGCAGCTGGGAGGGTTTTCTGCTTTTGCACAGAAGATGCAATTTTAAATATACTTTCTGTTGATTTTCTATTTTAGAAAGTAAAGATGGTAAACTAAGCTTAATTCTATGTGATAATAGTTTTTTGCAGTTACAAAAGTATAAACCTGATACTGAAAGTTAAAGGTTTTGGGATAGACTTACTGTTGCAAGTTGCTACATTAATGCAAAACTTGCAGTTTCAGTACAGTGTTAGAACCACATATACACTGCCAACCATAATATATCAAGTGACTTAAAAAGTAAAGAAACTTTTTAATTCACTATTGTTTTACTCTAAAGTTTCCATATAAAATACTTTTTTTATATTCCATTGTTTACTGGGCTGTCTTTTTAGTTGATGTTACTCCTATTGTTTTTATACTAGTAAATGCAATTGAGTTTTTCAGTGTAAATTTGTTGTAATTGATTGCTCTTTTGTTGCTGTTAGGTTATCTGTTAGTGGCTTCTTCATGACTGAATCTAGGATATTTGAAAATGTTAATGATCTTGTATGATAAGCAAGGAATCTTAAATAGACACTAGTCTCCAGTAAGTGCAGGGGCTACTGTAAAACACTGTAAATTTCAAATAAATAATGGAAGCATTAAAAATGTTTTATGGCTTGTGAGAACTGAGTCATTAATGAATAGAAAATAATAGAAAATGCTATATTATTGTAACTAAAGTTTCTGTAAATAGATTTTTAGTTCATATAGTTATTTAATTTAAGACCAATGCTTAACCATTTTATGAATTTGCCATTTAAGCATGTTCAAAGAAGTCCAGATAGTGATAAGACAATTGTTTAAACATAGTTTATTTATCACCTCTTTTCTCTGAAACATCTTTTGGTATTTGGGCTTTCCATTATCAATAGTATGGGTATTTTCATTGGCTAAAACCCCAAAATAATTGCAAATGAAATTTATGGTGCTTCTAAAACTAATGTTATACTATTTTACTCCTTTGTCTAATGCTTCTCTTTGTTACACCATATGATAAGCCATGGCAGTATCATTTACAGAATAGTACTGTATATCACATCATGCAATGGCTTCAGAGAATATAGTCTTGGAACAATAGCACTTTGATTTAGTATTATCACCCATGACCAGTAAAGAGACAGAGAAGACTCTAGGCAATAAAATTGCATCTAATAATGAAAATGATTTTCATATCTATATTCACTCTTTCATAAAGTCACTGTAGATATAGAAGTTGATTAAGATCTACTTTATACAAATAATCTTTGTTAACTGTCAGTGTCTGACAGGGTAACATTCCAGGTTCGATAATGATATTCAGGGGTTTTTCTAGTATGCAATTAATCAGAAATTATACACTTGTAAAATATCTTTGTAGTTCAAAATTCACCTATATAAGTAAGTTCAAGTTATTATAAGAAACATATTTAAGATAAAGTTCTATTCCAGAGTTGATAAACAAATGTATTTACTAAAATATTCTGTATTTTTTTGGATAATTTATTATTAGGCTTGTATGAATATATAAGATGCAATAAAGTTACAATGTAATTATGCAGCTGAAAAAATTCCTTAGGAAAAGCTCTGATGATACTAATCAGTGTTTGAACTACCATGGTGTTACTGTTAGTTCAACATTGATTGTAAATCAAGAGAATATAGTCTTGGAACAATAGCACTTTGATTTAGTGGTATACTGTTTGTGCTAGTATTATCACCCATGACCAGTAAAGAGACAGAGAAGACTCCAGGCAATAAAATTGCATCTAATAATGAAAATGATTTTCATATCTATATTCACTCTTTCATGTTATTATTATTAGGCTTGTATGAATATATAAGATGCAATAAAGTTACAATGTAATTATGCAGCTGAAAAAATTCCTTAGGAAAAGCTCTGATGATACTAATCAGTGTTTGAACTACCATGGTGTTACTGTTAGTTCAACATTGATTGTAAATCAAGAGAATATAGTCTTGGAACAATAGCACTTTGATTTAGTGGTATACTGTTTGTGCTAGTATTATCACCCATGACCAGTAAAGAGACAGAGAAGACTCTAGGCAATAAAATTGCCTAATCAGTGTTTGAACTACCATGGTGTTACTGTTAGTTCAACATTGATTGTAAATCAAGAAAACTTTGTTGAGATTATTGGTATTTCCAAGATATGTTTGACAAAAGAAAAAAGTTAGTTGTATAGCTTTCAGAATGGTAATGGATCTCACTTTAAGTGAAAATGGAAGTGGTTTAATGATTTGTGTTTCTAGGAAAGGTACTCCTAAATAGAAGTGATGAACTTTAAACTCTTTAGTTGCAAGGTATTCCACTTATACAAAGGGCAAAATAAGACTGACCATTTAAAACAGCATTTATAGTGCCCATTTTTTTCAAATGCTGTCTTCAAGAAACACTTTTGACTTAGTCAAATGTCAGTAGAAGTCAAAAACTGAATTGATTGCTGTTATACTTGTAACTTAAAGTTTAAAAAAAAAAAAAGAGGAATGCAATGTAAGCTTTAATATGTAAATTGTACTGTATAATAAAATACACATTTGTTATAATGAAAGGTTAAAAACCAACAGTTGGTTGTATATTTCACTATGGGTTTTGAAGGTTAGATAATATGAATACGTGTATATGTAGTGTATTCATAAGCATATTTTTCTTGATTTCAAATGGAATACAAATATCTTCTGTTGAAGTTGATATTAATCAGTAATTAATGGATTTCTTTAAATACTTGGAATATCTCTTTGATTAACAAGTATCTTATGTTGGTAAACATATGTACACTTAGAAATTTTGTGTAGTGATAATTATTTGCCGTCCCTATTGTAGTTTTTAAGTTCATTAAATGCATGATATTGAGAGGAAAATGGTATAAGCTTTATGGTTATATAGGTATTTTTGTCACTGCAGAGAAATATACTGCTTTTTAATTTATTCTTCTTCCAAACACTTTGCAATTGACTGCCATTCCTTCATTTCTTGGTAGATTGACTTTAAAATTGGTAAGGTTGTATTTTGGCTAGCGTGCCCAAATCCTTTTTTTATATATTTGATTTTGACTTCTTTGAGGATTTTATAAGGCAAGAGTAAAGCAAGTCTCTTCTGTGTGGTCATATTTAAAGCAATTAAGATGAAAGATGGCAAAATAAATTTTTTTGTTGAAAATTGAATATGTTTGAAAGTCAAATCCCTCTTACTTATTCATTGCCAACATCATTTTGTTGTAACTCGGAGCAAAATGGTAATCTATTGTATAGAAAGAAAACATTAATGGAAAATTTTATCATGAAACACACATTTTATTCAAATATATATTTCATAGTCTAAACCACTTTTCAAAATAGGTTCACATGTTCTTACACATCATCAATTTGAGTATCTCACATTAATTTTATAATGAATAAAATTTCACAACCTACCAAATCTATAGCAGTTGCATTAGCCTAGCTTTATTATATTAGTCAATACCATTATATTTGAGTTGCAGTGACTGCATTGACATTTACATTAAATTGCAAGTCTTTCAACACAAGTGTTACATTAAACAAGCAGTGTTGAAGCAGTGCCAGAATTTAATGATCACTAAAGTTGACTCTCTATATGGTACATTACTTCCTCTTATGTAAATAGTTATTCTTGTTCATTACTGCTCTCTATATGCAAAAATTATATTTATCCATGTCATAAGCCTTCCATCTCCCCTACATTGACTGATTCGAATGCATTTCTCTTGCAAATCATCATGTGTCAATCCTCTGAATAAGTTGCTCTCTTATTGGTATGTTGGTTGCAACTTCCTACATTCAATTCTACCAAGCTGTCACTTCTCATTTGGTGCTCTTCCTGTAAATCATGTTTTATTTACGTATTTCTAAAAGGAATTTTGAGGTTCATGTTCCCATTTTGGTTACTATACCTCTAGCACTATTATTGCAGGCTGCAGGTGGGGAAAGACCTGTTGTTAAATCTCCCTGCAGTTATCCATTGTGAGATTGATCATTATATGAGGCCCCCTTTTCCTGAACTTACCCCACTAATCCTCCTGAGCAAGCCAAACCTATTCAGGCTGATGAAAATTTGGCAGCCCTTCTTACATCACTGGATGTTGCTGTGCTTTTCATTATCTCTCTTGCTGAATCAGCTAGGTTTAGTGTTGCATTTTTCAACATGATTTCTCATATGTTATGTTTTATCCAATTCCTGTTTTTCTGTGATTTCTTATCTTCATGTTGGTTCATTTGACATCTTTGACTCTTGCATTAAATTTGTTTTCATCATAGTTGGGGTATTCTGTGTTGTGATGTGACCTTATTCTGGGTGTGTTTGCTGCCTCATTTTGGGATTTTTGCATGGGTTATTTGGTAATATGTTTTTGATCATGTATCTGAGACTTTGGCATTTTGTGTGTTATCTGTGCTTCAGAACTCAATCCTTTCTTGTTTGGTTGCACATTTGTCACACCCTTGTTCCTTTCCTGTCCTGGTGTTATGTATCCATCCCCCCCTTCCAGCAGTTTCTCATCTTGTTGCTTTATTCAGTGTTGATGGGCATGTTGCTAACAGCACTAAAGACTAACCAGAGGGTTCTCATCCAGTGGGAGTTTGGCTACATTATATTGTTTCCCTTTGACAATTTTTTCACTGAAATTCCATGGATTCTTTGAGTTTTATAGGAGGGACTTGTCTTACTATTTCTTTTCCCATCTCCTTTGTCTCTGGTACCCTTTTCTTTCGCTATGATTTAGGATTTTGCTACCATCTTATATCTGTCTGAAGCAATACAGGATTTTCTGTTTTTACAGGCTGTTGCACCTGTTCATCATTTTCCTCCATGCTTTTATTCCAAGCTGTTTGTTGTCTTTGTGCCAAACTAGAGACTAATGGCCTATAATAGGTTGTACTACCTCATTCAAATTTTCAGTTTGTTACATTTTACCTTGGAGTCATTTCTTACTCCTAGGTGGGCTTTTTCTCCAGATTTCTCAGTGACAAAGAGGAATGTTGCAAATGCTTTTTTGCACACTCCTGTATTTTGTCACTCACAACCCTATCTTTAGTTTGTTCTGCATAAGATGGTTTATCTGTTTTGCACACTGCCCTTCCAAGTTGCTTTGGCCTTCTGTTTTGTTGGGTGTTCAGAGCATTTGCTCATCTCTTGTATACTTTCAGGTTGTGCATTCCTCTTTCTTTGGCTGACTGGCCACTATTTGTTTGTTCTAAACACAAGTATGCTTGTTGTTACCTTCATTGGCTGCTCACAGAACTGGTTGAATGGGCTGTTAATCAAGTTGGAGAAGTTCTTACTGTGACCTGTGCAATGATATTGTCCATTTCCATGTTTACTTTTTCCACTTGCATCTCAGTATGGCCCACCCTTCTCTTATCTGACTGCATTCAATGGATTTTTGGTTGGATTACAGCTTGTGAAGTTTTATCACTTTTGGAGATATGATATTCCCTGGTAGCTCTTAATAACAATTTTAAGTGATAACTTACTCTTATTCTTAACATTTTTTTTGGCTTTCACCAAAGTTTGCTTCCACTTTGAAAGTAATATCATTTATTTCCAGCACAATTGCACAGGATTCAGGTAGCAGAACTCAACTGAGGAATGGTTGGCTTTAATTCATTGAAAGATTACATGGTAGTACATGTATCTCAATATCAATCAATGATCAGAAAGTGAGGGCTGCAAAGCCATTTTTAATCATTAGTTTCTTGATCAAACAACTGTCCTATGACCAATCAGCTGTCATTTGGTATTTGGTTGCATCTTTTCTGGTGAAACTACTTTAACTCAGAGAAAAAGTGGTTAAGTCCTTTTGGTCTTGTTAGTCTTATGATTAATAAATGGTTTTAACTGGATATTCAGTTGGAAATCATGCATTGTTATGACTGTATTGTATTATGTATATCATCTCAAAGCTTTGAAAGTGAGGAATACAACTTTTTAGTCTGTGATCGTGTTGATCAGCAGTTGTTTCAGTTTGTGGAGTAAATAATTTAATGATTCTACTATTTAATGATTAGAGTATGCTTTAAAATACTACTCAGTACCTCAGAAAGGAAGGTACTGAATTCCTTTTCTGTTGGCAGTCTTTTAACTTGACCATCTCTTAACATCATGAACTGGCCTCACCCACAGAGAACAGGAAACTGACTGTTGAAGCTATCACTTTTATCTTCAATGGCTTCCAATCTGAATAAGTTTTTAAAAATCCATAACAGTAATTTAGAGAAGAGAAAGGTTACAGAATTCTGGAGAATCTTCAATCTATTTCCAGCTGAGGCATGTTTAAAACTATATGTATTCCCCTTCACCTCTGAGGAAACTCGAAGGAAATTTATCATTAGGCTAATTTAAACCTTGGAAGTGTTAAGTTTATGGTAAAGTTAAGGCAAAAAATGCAAACCAAAACAGAGTATAGACAGATTTAAGAGGGACACATGATGGAACAAATATCAATACTTGACCAAACTGTCCATGTTGATTAAATAACACTTATTTTTTTTTTAGAGTGGTTGGGAGCTATAACTTCTGTGCTCAAAATTTGTAGGGGAGGGATGAGAGAAGCTTAAGAAAACCCCTTTTTACAAGTGTGATGGATTTACTCTTATGTAATTATTTTAATATCAAAATTTAATTTAGTTAAATATATATTCATAAATGCCCATAATTTGTATTGTTGAATCTGTAATGCTAAATTTCTGACCATTCACTAAAGTTATAGAAATTCCCAATTGTAAGAACCAACAATGTACTATGTATGTAAATGCCAGTATTGTTGCCTTAACTGAAATTTCTAAACTATCCTATCAAGTTTATAAAATTAACCAACTCAATGAGCCACAAGGTAGTATATATTTTTGGTTTGCTACAGTTGTTGATATAAAGTAAATCTCAAAATTATAACTGAGATTAACACTTATTAATTGGGAATCTACAGATATTTTACCAGGAATTCTTATAGGTTTCCAACATTGGAAACCATTTAACTTCAGCAGATTACTTTGGACATTATTATTTATGTGAAAACATTGCATAACTTTAGCTGTGAAAAACTTGCATGTGATCAGCAAAGAACTAGCTAGTTCCCTGTTGAGTGAAGTGTATCTTTTTCAACTCAGAATTAATTTGCTCATCATGAACTGTTGATGTTCAGTTCCAAGCCAGAGAGAAGACTCAGTATTGTTTGTGAATCTGTAAAACATTCATATATAAATCATTAACTATATTTGTATTGAGAAAGAAAATTGTGTTTATCAAGCTTATTGACAGATATAAGTTTGATAAATTTTGACATTTTAATTAACTTCTAAGTTAAAATTAAAATTTAATTTAGTTTCAGGCTATTTGAAATTGTAATACAGTGCAGTAAATTGAAGGCTCTTTCAAGATAAATTGTAATATATAACATAATACAGGATAAGTGCCAAATGATTGACTTATCCTCTGCCTAGGTTGAAAGCTAGACCTTGAAAATGTCTTGTGGGTAATCTTAAAGATGTAAAGCTGTAAAGAAAGAAGAAAGGAAACAGAGTTAGCTAGTTAGATAAGTATCTGATTCACGCATATAGTTCATGTAGTAGTCTAAACAATTGTTTAAAGTTTTAAAAAAGTAAATGTTAACTTGTAACTGGTTCCTTGTATTTTGCAGCTTTTTTGAACTTGCCCAAGAAATATTGAAAGGAAGTAGTTAGTTGGTGTGGTGGTGTTGTCATTTAATCTAGTACAGCTAAGACTACTTATCTTCTAAAGAATATTACTTTCCTTTGTCAGAAGTTACCTGTGCTTGCTTGATCTTGTTTTTTAGGGTTGTGTGTAGCTGGAATAATGATATAGTTTTACTGTGTCTAATTCATCATGATGGGAAGCAGGGCTGTAATCAATGGGTCTTTCAGGACATATTGGTTAACCTGATTTTTGTCTGTAGATCCTTCATGATTTACCTTGTCATTGGCTGGATTTTTAGGCAGTGAGGTGGGAGCTGGATTTCTAGGTTTGTGAGCAAAGACATTTTGGCTCTGAAATGAAACAAACTCATAAAAACAAACTCAAATTAAAATGGTGTATGCCAGTTAGTGGGCAGAAACAACAACAAAGTTGTTAAATTTCCTGTCATCTAAGATGCAGTCCAGCTTACATCTTGAACAGCATCTTTTAAGACATTTGTCCAGGGTTTCATTAATTTTTCAAGAGGTTAGTCATATTGTTTAGAAAGACATAGGAAAGGTTGGAGATGCTGGAAGGTGGGCAGCTGATGACTTCTGGTGTTTAGTTCCATACAGTATACAAGTTTTGAAAGTTTTCTCTGGTCCACATGAAAATAACTATTTCACCAAGATAAAATGTGTGGGTTTTCTTGGCAATGACATTTACTTGAGGTTTGCACTGCTTTTATGACATCACAAACTTCCTTAATGTAATAACAGCTTTGGATACCATCAATATTTAGCATGTTCATAGTTGTTCTAAAAAAACAACAAATAAATAGACAAGTTTTTTTTTTTGTTTTTTTTTTCACTGGGTGAATCTGCATGACTCATAATAACATTCTTGTCCTCTTTTAATTCATTAGTCTCATCTGACAAACTGTTGAAGTCAGTGTTCCAAAGGCTCATTTGTGATGTATGGGTGCAGCATATTGATGTATAACATGCTTAATGGTCCAATTGTTTGGACTACCAGTTGTGGACCAATCTAGCTTGGATCCAATTTTTTTGCATGCTACTGTTATGTATCACAACTATATCCAGTCTCTAGACTTGAACATCTCTTCATTTACTATTTGATCACCAAACAGTTTTCTTTAGTTGTTGTTGAGCAGATTTGTTTTGAACAATGTTAACCTCAGCCACTCTTCATGTTTCTGTAGAAATTGTGGGACATTTTCTCAGGGAAGAAGACAATACATCACATCAACAGGGAGTATTATTTCTCACCCAAATACGAGCATCTTTGTTAAACAGCCTGTAAAATCCTTGTTTTTTTGTTTTTTTTACCCTATGTACCAAAATAATTTATGACAAGTGGTCATTTCAGTCATTTCTGTTGTGATTAGCAAACTTTGCAAGCATCTCATTGGTAGTCAGATCATCCATTCTGCTAAACCATCAGACTGAAATGATGAATAAAGTACATCTTTACCCCTCTTAGTACTTTATATATGACTCAGAAAATTAGCTCACTGCTCTATGTGAATTTCTTGTGGTACTCAAAACTGTACTTTCAGTTTTCCATCAACATGTCAGTGATGGACTATGCTGATGGATTGACTAATGGTTAATCTTTGTCTTATGAAATAGTTTCTAGTAATGAATATGTATTGAAGGGCTCTAAGTCTTGCAGTATATCAATTATATTCAAGGCTGTTCTTTCCAGAGAAAATCCAACAATTCTGTTGCAGTTTACCTTGTGTTAGAAGGTTCTTTTTCTAGGTGGCACTCACTATACATGTTTGCACACCACCACCAAATCTCTCGACGTAAATGCAGTTATAAAAATTGTACCTGAAAAGTAGTGCAAGTGAGTTATATCTTGATGCCCTTTTATCTCTGTGCTATTCAGTTTTGAGAAATTTTGTTGTAGAGCTCTGAAGATCACCATTTGCAGCACAGTCTGAGAACCATGTATCAGTGGTTTATAAAAAGTACCACAGCACACCTTCCTGCAGTTTTAGTTGATTTTTATATGTACAACAGGTTATGCAGATCCATGCTGTGGCTCTAGAGCCAGAGTCCAGTTGCATTCAGAGCTCATGAAGTTTTAATCATGACATCCATCCATCAGTGGAATCTTTTACTTCAAGGCTTGTCTTTTGAAGTAGCAGAAGTGACTGTGGTTTCAATTCCTACAAGGTGTACAGGATCAGAACAATCCATGAATAAATAAGATCTTACATTTCTGGGTTGCAATTCAGAAGAGTTTCCAGAGGCATTCATTACTGTAACTACCATTGTTACTGTGTGTTCAAGACCTACTAATTCATTGGGTGTTGTTGATACTTTGAACCATTTTGTTGCTTGGCAAAGTGGGGACAATGGAGATTGGTGGGAACTTGTTGGGTCATTGGTTGAAGCCAGTAGCCCTGCCAGTGGCTTTGGTTTATCACCTTTATATTGTGAGTGTGTGTGTGTTAATATATATTATGTATATATGTATATAGAAAGACACATACAATTTATTTTAACTCAAAAACAAGCCGAAACAAAAACAACTTAAACAAGAGATGCTGCATCAAGTGAAAAGATCCCAGGAAGTAGGACCCACATAGTGGTGGGATACACCATCTATCAGTCTTAACTTCCAATTGCCAGTCTCACATAAGAAATGTAGAATAGAAATAGACATTAGGAGAGTGAGATGTATGTGCTCAAGCCCACAATGTCCCACATCTATATCACCCTTCACTGCCTGCAGACAGTTGTGGGAAGATGACTGCTCTCTCAAGTAAAGAATAAATTGAAATAAAAAAATAAAGAAAAGGTACTGCCATTTTGGGGGTAAGTAAGATAAAAACTTGCTTTTTGATGTTAGCATTCCAGCCCTCAATACCATAGACACTAATTGACAACACAGCAAACAAACTATACCAGTATGAAGTGTCCCATCCAGCTGTCCAAACTAATATAGTTCCCAACTACCACTATAGTTCATGAAGTCTACTGTGACTCTAATGCTCTAAACAAGCCTTTATATACAGCCAGGTATACATCCACATAAAGTAGTGCTAAGTTGTTAAATGACTGTATTCTTAACTAAAAATAGTTATTAGACATTTTAAGTAAATTTTAATTATGTGAGTCCTATTTCCTGCAGTCATTTTTAAAATCTGGGGTACATTTTATAATTCCACATTGTAACTTGTATTCTGAGATCTTTTCAGTTTTTGCAGCATTTTTTTTATTTCAGTTGTATTTGTTTCGGCTTGTTTTTGAGTTAATAAATTATCTAATTTAAGTCTTAAGGTTTAAATTTGCTGTTTTTAATGCAGTCCTTTCTTACAATTTTACTTATTTAGCTTCATTAAAATGTAATTATTTTCACTAAAATATGTATACATACACGTGTGCACACACATGCTTGTATAACAGTAACCAAAACATAAAAATATTCATTTAGACTGATAATTAATTCTGAATTACAGCCATCTGGTATTTACTACCCTATTTTGCATCACATTCATGAGAAATATACATCCAAAGTGTTTAATATGCATGCTAATAGGTTGAATTGTCTTCACTGCACTGCTCGCCATACATATATAACATATATAATCAGTACTCTAACATTCAGTGTGGTCAGCAGTGGCTGTATCTTAGGTAAATAACGTCTTGTGTCGCTGCTTTTTCAGATCGGGAATAATAATATATTTATGCTAGTAATGGATGAGATTCAAATATTTTTTATATTAACTACAATACTATTGTTTTAAATTCTTCCAAGACTTATTTATCAGTGATAAATACAGTAACACAGAAAATATTCCACTGGACTCTGCCATAGTGTTGGTTGCTATATGGTATGGGAAATTCTTTTGCTAGTGCCCTGTATGCATGTAACTGAAGCAGATGGTTTGCCCTTCTTCCATTGAATAATGTTGGTGAAAGGTGTCAGCTACACATATGGAGGGTATGTCCTTGGCAGGTCTTGGTATGTACTCCATCATAGGCTCAGAATAACTTGTTCACTTACTAACATTCAGTTTGGTTGTCTTTTATTTCCCATTTTGTGGAGGGCTCATTGGCACCCCTTCATTGGTTGTGATATGTTTTAGTGGTAGTGTCCAAGCTGTATTTGTCTCTGACTGTGTTGTTACTGCAACCACAGCTGGCATTTGATTAAATTTCACAACTTCAAAATATAACACAGTTAACATGGCCTCACCAAGGGTGATGATGTTTCTTACTCCTCGATGTTATTGCATAAGTTTATTGGGGAGATTTTCAAAACATTTATTTACCAAAATGTCCACCAATCAACTTAGGCCATTGCTTTTCCATTTAGTTTGTGTGGATTGTTCATATTAGTGGGTAGTCCCATGGTGTTACCCTTCTGTAGTGCTTTAAAATCAAGCCAATAGATTATTTTGGCCAGGTTGAAGTAATGATGCAGCAAATCATTCCAACTTTCCCAGTAATTTAGATGAACATCATCTGAGTGGTTAGTGTCTTTTCTGGACCATCCAGACAATGGGCCAAGCACTATACATCCTGCATTAGTAATGATTCATTTTTGGCCAGTATCTGCTTAAAACATCTTAGGTCTGTCCAGGATCTCTTTCATTATCTCCTTAAAGGTTAGAGGTGTGGACTCTTTAGCTTTGTTTACCAGACTCTGCATACAGGGTTAAAGCCTTTCCCTTGTGTTTACCCTGGCAGATGCCATGAAGCAGTGCTAGTACATTGGTTCATTGTAGACATTGTGTTTTGGTGCTCCATCATCACAATTGGCAGTTTTTCTATGGACTGTAATTGTTGAGTGACAAACTGCCCATGGTGTCGTGATCCCACTTGATAAAGCCTTTCTTGATTCAGTGGAGATTCTGTTTTTTGTCTCAGGCCATGGGTTGCAATCTTCACCCATGCATGTCTTTCACCTCACCTTCTGGGGATACAACCCCCTCAATGTGGATTCCTGTATGTGGTGAGTGGACCTCCCAGAGAAGGTTCTGTAGTTTCAGTTTACCTCCTCTGGGATATAAACATCCACCTGCGTGTTTGCTGTGCTTGGTGACCTGTGAAGGGGAGGAGAGGATCCTAGTGGTTGAGGGGTCCAACTCCAACACACCACCTTGGCCTTGAATTCCTGTAGATAGGTGGTCTTTGGGTGCACCCCCCTTGAAGATCAATTGGCCAGTCCATTTGGGCAAGAGTCAACTGAGTGCCAACATAGGGCATTCTCAACAGGTGTAGTGGACATTATGTCTGATACTGGTGTTTGGGTATAGTGCTCATGAAACCCTGGCATCACTGCCTTATATGACCTTATATGGCACTATAGTGTGTCCCCTCATAGGGCTTCATGGTCGGTGGGCAGTGGGCTGAAATATTCTTTTTTCTTTATTATAGATACTCCTCAAATATAAATTAACAAGCATGACAGCATAGCATAGAGAAAAATCTGACTACTGGCAAATGACTGCGCATTGATAACTCTGTACGGTCAAATTCACAACTTGAATCTGACCCACAATTTGTAATTATACATTCTTTAACTGAAAAACCATTAGGGCAAATGTCTCAATTTTTTATTCAGAAGAGCTCGCTGGCTCACCTAAATCAGTAAAAAAAATTACAGTCTGGGGACGTTTTTGTGGAAACAGCTTCATCACAACATTCCAAACTCTTTGTGAAGTTGTAGGCCATTGAGGATATACCCATGGGGGTTACTCCTCATTTTACTTTGAATTTTTCCAGAGGAGTTATAGTTGAGAGGGATTTAAAGACCATTCCAGAGTCAGAGATCCTCGCACGTTTCCACCAGCCAAGGTGTTACAGCTGTGTGCTAAATTTTTACTCATAAAATCAGGATTATGGAGCCAACAAATGTTCTAATATTAATATTCATAACATTGCATCCTCCTACCACATTCAAGGCAGGATATCTGAATTTTAAGGTACAGCCTTATATTCCTAACCCTGTTAGATGTTTTCATTGTCAACAATTTGGTCACTCAAACATCTTACCATGGTTCCTGAACATGTGCCCATTGTACTGGTAAAGACCATGATGCTTTTGAATCCCAACTAGAACTGCATTACATTGACTGTCATGTTCCACATCCTTTCTATTTTACTTCTTGCCCTAAATGGGTGGAAGAGAAAAGAGTACAACGTCTCCAGAGGCTTGGAAATTACTATTCCTAATTCCATCTTGGACTTATGCTGCTGTGCTCCATTACACTACTACAGTAGGAGTTTACACAGATCTTTCCATGCCTCCTACAGAATCCTTAACAGTGCATCTTAATCTAGTACCCTCCAAAATCAACTAAATTAACAAATCAGTATCTACTTCTTTCTCTGTCCCTACCACATCTTCCAGTCATTGCCCAACTTCACCTTGTTCAAGCCCAGGTGTTTCCATGGGGTCTTCCTCTTTGAAACCCCAAAAATTAAACAACCCATTCGTTCACGTCCTCAATCACTGGAACATACTTCTACAAACTCTGACCTACCTACTCGAACCAGAACAGGATCACTAGAGAGTGATTGCCCCACATCCAGTAAAGAAAAAAAGTGCAGTCACAAGCAGAAGGTCTCTGTTCATATTCTCCTCCAAAATAAAGAAAAATGGCCACACTAATCCAATGGAACTGTCGAGGTTTTCAATCAAAAGTGAATGACATCAAGGATTTGATTAACTTTTATCATCCCAAGTGTCTTTCTTTACAGGAAACATTTTTAAAACCTACTAATACAGTCAAAATTTGACAATACTCCTTATACTGAAATGACAGGTCATGTGCAGGATAAGGACATGTGGAGTAGCACTGCTGGTTGATCCACATGTGCTGCTCACCCAGTCCTTGTCATTTAATATGCTCTTGGAGGCTGTAGCCATCCATATCTCCTTGGGTTGTACCATCACTGTTTGCTCTCTGTACCTTACCCCTGGAAAAAATTATCATCTTTCAGACCTTGATGCTCTCATTGAGCAACTGCCAACCCCCTTTTTAATTTTGGGGGATTTTAATAGGCATAATCCCTCTCTGGGGTGGTTGTAGTATTGATGTGAAGGGTCATGTTATAGAGCATATGCTCCTGAATCACAACCTGTCTTTCTTCAATACTGGCTCTTCCACTTATTTTCATGCACCCAGTCAGTCATTTACTGCTATAGATCTTTCTATATGCTCCCCTTTGTTTTTCACTTGCTTTTCTTGGGAGGTTGACATCAATCCATAGGGTAGTGATTATTTTCATATCATATTAAGAGAAATTGGCTGTGGTCAGTGCCACCTCACCCATGTGCATCAGTGGAAGTTGGACCAGTCCAACTGGCCCTCTTTCACTGCTCTCTCGAAACTTGATCCTGCCATCTTATGTAAATCACTGATAGATGATTTTGTAGCAGCAGTAACTAACTGTATTGTCCAAGCAGCTGCTCAGTGCATCCCCGAAACCTCAACATCTTTCCCACGGCATCCCTGCCATTGGTGGAATTCTTCTTGTTCTATAACCTGAAAAGCTCGGAATCGGCTTGGGATAAATGTCGTAGATATCCCACGCTTACAAACCATATTGCATTTCAGCAAGCCCGTGCACAGGCTCGGTGAGTTAGACGTCAAAGCCACAAGGAATCTTGGATTAAATATTCCTCCAGCATTTCTTCAACCACCAGTTCAAAAGTCATATGGGACAAGATCTGGAAGGCGAGAGGACAGTATACTTCTGCCCCCCTTTCTATCTTAATATTCAATAACCATGAAGTTGCTGATGCTCAGAGCATTGCCAATACTTTTAATGAAAGTTTTCTCATGTATCTAGCTCTTTAAATTCATCCCTTTCCTTCTTAGCAATTAAAACATGAACATCTGCCTCTTTCCTTTTCAAGTGATCATCCCTATGACTACAATCACCCTTTCATGCTGGTGGAACTCAAACTTGCACTTCATCGGTCTGGCAATACTTCATTTAGTCTTGATGATATATATTGAGATGCTACACCACCTTTCTCCTGCTTCTCTTACTTTCCTGATGCTGGTGTCAAGCTATTGTACTCCCTATTCTTAAACCTGGGAAGGATTTAAGGATTCCTTAAAATTACCATCCCATTGCTTTGACAAGTTGTCTCAGTAAGACCTTAGAGAGGATGATTAATGCTTGTCTTGTTTGGTTCCTTGAATCAAACAACCTTCTCTCACCCACTTAGTGTGGGTTCTGAAGACAATGCTCCATGATAGACCACTTAATTTGCATTGAAATGTCAGTTAGAGAGCCTTTTTGAAGAGACATCTTGTTTCTGTTTTTTGATTTAGGGAAAGTGTTGAGCCCACATGGACCTGAAATTGGCAGTTCATTAAGAAACTCTCAATAAAAAGTGGCAAATTAATGCCATCAGTGTACAGCTACCCCCTACAGTTGCAAATGGTCTTTTCATTGATGACTTTCACGTCTCATGTCAGTCATCAAACATGAGGTTTGTTGAGCAGCAGCTACAAACTGCAATCAATCATATACTTAAGTGGACCACAGTAAATGGTTTTCAACTTCTCTCTCTGAAACTGTTTGTGTACATTTCTGCCACAAATGGGGCTATTATCCAGATCCAGAACTTCATATTGATGATGCTGTACTTCCTGTCATCCCTGAGGCAAAGTTCTTAGGTCTTGTATTTGACTTTAAATTAAACGTCAAGCAAATTCTTGTCAAATGTGTAAAAGCACTGAACATCCTCCGTGTCCTCTCTTCCACCTCTTAGGGAGCGGATCAATACTCTATGCTTAATGTTTATCTTGCCCTTATCTGATGCAAACTTGACTATGGGTTTATGGTTTATCATTCTGCCAGAACCTCAGCACTGAAAATGCTGGATCCAATCCAGCATCAGGGGCTTCATCTTTGCACTTGGTCCTTTCATACCTCTCCCATCCAAAGTTTGTATGTGGATTCCCATGAACCCCCTCTGTGTAATTGCATTTGCAACTGTGTCTTATGTATGCTTCCAAACTTCATTCTTTACCTCAGCATCGTACTTGAGGTTGTGTTTTCCATCCTCAGTGGGCCAAACGTTTTATTATAGAAAATCTTCCATTGTCCCTTTTAGCCTTTGTATTTGGGCACAATCAGAAAAATTGGATATATCTTTGAATATCATATCAGTATCAACCATTCAGCCTCTTCCACTATGGCTAATTTCTATCCCCAACTGTAACCAATCTTTTGGGTCATCTGAGGAAGGCTGGTACCCCCGAATGGAAATATCACTCTTTATTTGCTGAACATCTTTCAAATAATCCATCCATTACCATATGTACAGATGGTTCAAAATCAGGTGACTGTGTAGGTTTTGCCATGGTTTGTTACTGTGTGGTTGTAGTGTGCAGAATCCCCTCTACAGTTTCTGTGTTCACTGCTGAATTGTATGTCATTTCTCTTGCCATGAATCATATTGAAACTATGCAATATATGAATTGTACGATCTATACTAATTCACTCAGCTGTCTATTGGCACTGACATCATTCCATGTTAGTTACCATCCTGTCCTTATCAATATCCAAAACAAACTAGCCCATTTCTCTCTATATCATCTACCTCTGTCCAGTTTTGTTGGATACCAGATCATGTTGGTATTTGTGGGTATGAGCTAGCTGACAGAGCAGCAAAGTCTCTCTGCTCTGGCTCTATCACCACTGTCCCTGTTCCATACATGGACGATGGTCCAGTTATCAAAACCTGACTATACACCAGTTGGCAGTTGACCTGGAGTGAGCAATGAAATAATAAGCTTTTTTAAAATCAAGCTTTTTTTTAGCTCTTTGGCCATCTTGTTTATGTAAAGATTGAAGGATGGAAGTTATTTTGACTAGGCTATGCATTGGTCATAGTTTTTTAACTCACCACTTCCTTTTATCTGGTACTGATGCACTAATGTGTGGTCTGTGTGGCACTTGGGTCACAATCATACACAATTTATTATCATGCTGTCATTACAACCAAGAACAATGACACCATTTTAAACATATTTTTAAGTTAGGTTTGCCCTTGACATTAGCCAATGTCATAGGTGATACTGGCCATCTCACTCATGTTTTTACACTTTTAAAAGCCATTGATCTTTTTAACTTAATTTAAGGTTTTTATCGGACTATACACTGTTTTAGCATGATTTCTTCTACACATTTTAATTTTATTTTGACCTGAACCCAGGACTAGAAAGGCCAACTTCTGGTGACTGACAACAAGTTTGAACTTAATGCTTCAGTCTTTCAGGTAGGTCTTACGTAAAATATGTAAAATTATTTTTACTTTCATTTCCATGCACCATCATAGTTTACTACAACTTCTTTGGCCCAGTTAGCCCAGTAGCTTTGTGCCAATAAACAAGAAATACCTTTGTACCTGGGGATAAAACTCTTAACAGAATTTCTTTTCCAGTGGCACATGAATTCATTCATCACCACTGATTTTGACCAGGAATAAAGTTGCTGTGATGTGATTGGCAATTGATATGGAGTTTGATAGAGACTTCTCTATGTGGTTTCAAATTTCCTAGTCACCCCACCATTTCAGCAAATTTCAATGTTCCTCAAGAACAAAACTTGCTTATGTATTGTTAGTGTACCATATGCTTGCAGATTTCCTTGTATGTTTGACTTTTTCTAGCATTGGAGGGGTGCTCATTTAAGGCTCTACACTGTCTCTCTTTGTGAATGGACAACCTCTCATGCTTGCAAGTAGTTTTATGCTCAGAATAGCCTTTCTTATGTGTGCTCATTGTAATCTATTAAGTAACAATAATTTTGAATGGCCTGAAATTGAGTTAAATGATGATTTAATTTTAGAAGTCAGATAAATGTCCATATATCCAATTTATACTTCTGAACAAAACTGATAGTTTTCCTTTTTTTTGTTAGTACAGATATATTTTAATATACAAACAGTAACATAATTTATATTAATATATACATTTCTGGATATAAATTTAACTTCAACAAACACTGATATTACAATAGATATGTGATATTAAATCTGTCAGAAAGAAACCACAAAAGAAGTTTGTGGTTTTACAGCAATAAATACTTGCTGAAAAATTTGACTGAATGTTCCTTTTTTGTGTAAATAAACAGGTCATACAAGTTTTAAACAAATCTTTATTAAAGAAAACTTAGCAGAAAAACTTGCAAAGGATAGCAGAAAGTCCTTGCTTTTTCCTAGCTGTTTAGTGTTGAAGGTTTTTTTCTTTTGAGATTAACTAATTTAACACTGAACCCAATTCTTGTGTTAAAAATGACAGATATTTACTGTAAACAATCTAAGATGGAACGGGATGAAGAAAGTGTGTCTAGATCTTTCTCTGCAATGGATAGTGAGTTTGGATAATATTTTTACTTATTTTAAAATAATGCTTGAAAGCAGTCTGTTCACTATAACATGAGAAGATTGCAACCAGTAGTGATGCTATTTGTGAATATTAGGAGATAAAGATGCCATTGTGCTCAGCTTTACAATAGAAATGTTTTTTTAAAAACTTTAAACAAATGTTCACTGTAAAGTTGGTTTTGATATTATTTGTTTTTGCATGTACTCTCTTCTTGTAGGACAGTTGTTTCCATAGAAGAGGTGTGATCTCATCTTGAGTGATGTTTAACTTTAAATTGCTCAACTTTTGACAAATACTATTTTCAGATTTAATTTTTTCATAACAGTTGTAATTTTGCATAACATACAAATGTACGTTCTGCAAAATGTATTATGTTTAATCTCATATTAGATTTATGTTGAATAAAATTTAATTTGTTTGAGATGCAAATTTATGACATCAAGCATATGATTTGATAAGATAATTATTGAAAGTTGCATCTTTGTTTACTCAATTCACTTTAGCAATTTTAACACAATTTTAAGGTTTGGGTGTAGATCATCTTGGGATATGTTGTCATGGTTAAAGAAACTTCTGTATTTCCCCTCCTTCATGACTAGAAATAATACATATTTAAATTCTTTAATAGATTATTTAGGCAGAGTATTCATGGTGAAACTTTGTAGAATGGATGGCAACTGCCTGTTGTGGAGACACGAGTGTAGAGGGATGACGTTTCAAAAGTCTTTCGCCTTTCTTCTTCAAGACTTGAAGACAAAAGGTGGAAGACTTTTGAAATGTTGTCCTCTACATATTTAAATGTTTTCCATTAAAAGTTTTGTAAAACTTTGTATAGATGTTCTTCATGTAGTTGGCTGGTATTTATTTAAATAGGGTGTAGAAAGTCATAAACAGACACTAACCCTTTAGCTTGAAAGTTATGTAATCAGTAAATGCTTTATAAGGCTTATATCTGCTTGACCCTCTTTTTGTCATGCCATGGTTGAGCGATTTCATATTAATTTCAAGAGCTGGTGGAGTGACATGCACATATTACAATGAGTTGAGAAGAGAAGGGTAATCTCCTTTGAATGTGTAATTGGAATTATTATTGGCTTAGATATTCTAGGATTGTGGGATATAAAATAATGACTTTGGTCTAATATTTAGTATCTATATAAATCTTGTACTGATTATCACATGTAGACAGATGTTTGTGATTTAGTAGTCAAACAATTTGTCTTGCAGAACATACAATCAGCCCAGGCAGTAAGTTTTGTTGCTGCATAAATAAAGATTTTGCTTATATTCATCATCACATTTTCTCTACTCATTTTTGTGATTTATATTTTGCTTAACATTTACCAAATCTGTTGTGTTGAGAATACTTGATACTTGCCCGATGGAAATCATATCACATGAAAATATTCTCTTCCTTCATTTCAACTAATCTTATTAATTTAAGTTTATATGTAAAATGAATAGGCCTAAATATTAATTTTTAATGTAGATATATTTACAATATTTTGAAGATTTAGTATATTTGAATTTTAATGGTTTTACACACACACACACACACACACACACACACACACACACACTGTTTAAGGAAGTGATTAATAAAAATGACTTTAAAAGTATTTTAAAAACTTTAGTTATTACTGTTAATTTAAAATAAATACAACCACACCTATGTAAAAGAATAAAACACTAATTTCCTATTGTTCCAAATAGTAATAACCCATTACATGTTAACAAAAAAGTTTGTCCAGAGAATGAATTTTTTTTTTCTATTAAGAGTATTGTGGAAAATTATCATACTTTAGAAGAACCTTTTTTTTTCTAAATATTTTCGTTATGGTATTCTTGGAAAAGAATAAGAAATTATTTTGTAAAGTTATTTTATTAATAAATTTAAAATCACACCAACCCTTTTGCATCAGGCCACTGGTCAAAGGCCATGTCATTGTGCATGTTGACTTGAATTCAAAGTTTTATTGAACTACTATTTTATAGATTTATGTCAATGAGTTTAGAATCAACTTGTAGATTATAATTCAAACTCTAATATTATATATAAGTTAATTTTTTAAGTTAAAAGGAAATATTAAAATAACACACTAGAATGTAGATTTTAGTGTGTCACATGGTATGTTGAATGTAGCCCTGTTTAAAATTAGATGTTTGTGATGCCAAAATACTAAGTCTGTAGTTTTGTACAAATTTGGAACTCAAATTACCAATATTAATAATCTAGAATATAAAAAATAAGAACCATCTATATTTATTTTGCTGAGATATGTCTTAGGTTCTGTATCAAACACTGTAGCCCCTTTCAGCTTTTCCATTTATTGGAAATGGTCCCTTATATACAATTACTTCAATATACAACATGTGAATAACCAATCGAAAACTCAGAATGTCCCCCTAGTGGTTTTCTCAGCCATTTTAATCTGTGAAAAAGCTACCATGTTCTTTCAAACCAAGATATCAAGAAGGTAGGTTGTCTTTAGTCTGTTCAAAGTTTCATATGTTTTTCAACCTAAATGCATCATAGTTACCAAGCTCAACAACCTATAAAAACCTATAAAAAAAACCTCCATGTGTAAACTTTTAAAAGGCTTAACAATATGTATCCAGCAGCAATAAAATTCAAACATTGTGGTTAAAAGGAATAATTATTTGCTTTACTTTATTGTTTTATATTTGAAGAAAGGTTTAAAAAATTATTTCTAAATAGTAGTAATCTACATACATACATACATATAATTGAAATGTGACTATATTACAAAATAGTAGTTCACTAAAATCTAGGATGTGTAATGTGAGTGCACAGGCACTGTGTCAATTCAGGTTATGTAATGTTAGCTAGGCACAACTGTAAGGTCAGTATAAAATATATATGTATATATAACATTGAGACTTAAGCTACTTACACTAATGATTTATATTTTGTTTTTATAATATGTACTCATTCTAGCTTGAAACAGCATAAATTATATATACTACCTTAATTTTTATGATGGTTATATTTGTCAAGTGAAAGACCCCATAATTACATAGAAAATGTAAAATATAAATTCTTACTTAAAACAAATGTTTAAATTATCTTAGGAGGTTTTAGAGATTACACATATTTGAGATTTTTTAGGACAAAGAATAGTTTTCTTAATTATAACATGAAATCACTTTGCATCCAGACTAGTAATGGAACAGATTCAATATTTTCACAAACAAATGTTTAGAAAAATATTTCATAAAAAATCACATTTTCTGTGTACAAAAGGGTTGTAATCTTTACTTAAAAGTCTACCAAGTATTGTGAAGATATACAAGCTGTATCAAAAGTTATAGTGCAAATATTTAATGTGTGCTCATATGCAGATGAACTCGTATATTATATTGAGACTATTGTGAAAAGGTGAAATGTTACATAGTTTAACATATAGGAGAAGTTTAAAACAAAGTTTTACAGTAAAAAGAACATAGAAGTTTTACATTGTTAAGTATGTCTTATTCAAGGAAACTTTAGAAACAGAAAAATATCTTGACTGATGCAAAACTTGTATTTTATGTGTCTATGTATGTGTGGTTTCATTTCTTTTGAATTATTGATGATAAATAGCTTCTTAAAATGCTTTGAAATATACAACACATTTAGTGTCTATTGCCATCTACCCATTATAAAGAAAAGTCAGATGGTTATTGTGTATCTTTGCTGATACCTAAAATTTCCACATATTTTTATATAAATTCTTTAGAATTACAATATTATGCAGAGATTTGCAATTAAGTGGCAAACATATCTTTATCCTGGTAAGTTGCTGTTACCTCTACACTATGCACACAGAGTATGTAAATCTGTCATGTCTTACCAATTTCACTTTAAGTACAGAATTATGTGGTTGTATAATACTATAGTGGTTTCATTTTAAAAAATGATGCATATATAACATGTCATACCAGTTTAGTTTAACTGAGAAACCAATTTTAAGTGTAGAATAATGTTAGTGTTGCATCTGGTTCATTATATTTGTTTGCCTGAAATATATACAAAGTTTTTTTTTGTTTTTTTTTTATCATATGCAAGTCACAGTTTGATAAATAGTTTTTCTTAATTGGTTTTTATGGTGATGCTTTTCATATTACATTCTGTTAGTGTAAATAGGTTTTCAATTAATTCTTTATATCTTATCCATTATTTCCAGGTTTCAGTATTTCTCTTGGTAATGTTTTAAGTGGGGTATTATAACTCCTGACTTCATCATGTTTGAGGATGTTGTGGCATACCTGTTGAACAAATATCTAGGAAAATATGTCCAAAACTTAGACAGTGAAAACTTAAATGTTGGAATATTTAGTGGTAAGTAAAAAAACAAACAAACTTTCTTAAAATTAAATTTGGGACTACTGTTAGTAACGGGATTATTTTCCAAAATTAGCTGTAACTATGTTATAATTAATTCATCTACTTAGTAAATAGGTATATGTATATTCTATTTATTTGTCATGTTTTTGTTTTGTTAAACATTTGAATAACTAAACTCATGTTAATTACATGGAACAGTATTTTAGTTTTAACTGTTCCTCAAAAGTTAAAAAATGCTTGAATTGGGCAGAAACTGGTGCATCTAGGACACAAGTAATAGATCAACAAAGTCTACAGCACTCTACTAGTGATGATGACCTATGCATAAAAAAATTTTATTAAATTTACAGTTAAATTTATAGTTGAAGAATTAAAGCTAATAGGTCTGATATTTTTCAATCATGCACAAATAAGAGGAGTGTGGAAAAATACATATGCAGTATGCAGTTTATAAGATTCCTACTTGCTTATCACCTCTTATAAGCAACCACTGTAGCACAGATACAGCCTTTAGCTGTTGGTAAATCTGTATGACAAAAGTTGGATGTTAATTGCTTTGATTACAAACCACGTGGAGTAAAGCTGTATTCTTTGTTATTCCCATTTCTCGATACCTATGCTGGGTATGTCATGCTGGCTCAAATGAAGATATCAAACACAGCAAAAAATTGCCATATGAAAAAAACCTTTGTTAATGACAATAATAGTAACATTTTGCCCTAAGAATCTTGCTAAATAAATTACTGAAATATATTATTGGCATATTGATGATAATTAACATTAAAAATCTGTGAATATTCCTTCTGAAATATATGCTAGCAACTTTTTTCTAAGTTTACTAGCAAAACTGTAACACAAACCAGCAATTTGCTAGTCTGCTGGTATTAATTTACTACCTGACATTGGATATCCACAAAGCTTTTCCCTAGGCGACATTAACATTGCTGCAGTTATGTGTTGAAACAAAACCTTGAGTGAATAATATTTTTCTTCAATGAATCCCATTTATATGCTTGCATTGTTATTGATTGAAATTAATAAACTTTGTATTTATAATCCAGAATTTTACAGGTAAACTGATGTTTACAATAATCATTCACTGCCTAAAAAATTGGTGTATTCATTACGTATGATGAAATACAAATTTCTTATTTGATAAAGTGTCATCATGAGAAACACTTGGCAATGAAAATGCAGTTTTCTTTAATATTATAAGAAATACAATTGTGTTTGAGCAATCTGATAATGCTGAATCTAAAAATAGCATTGAAAATGACTAATCTCTAGTTTTTGAGCCATAGATTTATTCAAAATATTCTTGTATATTGTGGCAATACTTTTTTATAACAATTTATTCCTTGAAAATTGCATTTGAAAATGTTAAAAAAAAATAAATAGCAATACCAGTTTAAAAAACATTGAGTATAATGTGATTATAGACTGAAAATACATTCAGGCTATGTTCAAGACTATTAACATGGTATTATGTTTTATTATTTGTTATAAAACATCTCCTTGAATTCTTGTCTTTTGTGTATGTTCTCACTTTCATGCTGTAAGAACCAACAGGTATTTCCTGTGTCATCACAGGATTCCTTCCTTGATATTGCTGTTCCTTCCATTAATGAAATACCTTGTTAGAAGTATTCACTGTGGTCATTGCTCACTGCACCTAGATCATTTGGGAAGAAGTATAAATAAGGATGTAAGAAGTTCATCTGTAGTGACATCCTAAATCACATTTTCCTGTAATTCTTGAGTATCTGTTAAATTATCACAGCATAGTTTTTAATTTTTGTAACTTCTTAAGAACTTTTTGACAACCAGTTTGAATGATTCCCAGGCAATAAATTCTCTTTGAGTACTGCTTTAAAATATTCTTCCATTAGCACTTTCCAACTGCATGGACCAATTAAGATACCTCCTTTCATGTTTGCTTCCTTGAATTTTGTAAACTTATCAGACACATGTTTGAAACCAATTACCATCTTTATCCATTCCATTTACAAAATTCCTTGAATCCTAGATTAATTTGAAGCAGGGACAGAAACTCATTTTGAGAATTAACTAACACTGATACTCAGTTATCTGTTTCCCTGGTTTGTAATCCTCTCCCACTAGCTATTCCTTCATTTTTGAAGTGTTTTTTTATCATCTTGGGTGTCTGAGAGATGTAAAAACAACAGTGTTTAGTGTAAAGTCTAACTGGAATGCAGTAACTTTTAGATAACCACATATATTCCACCTATTATGATAATATTTTATGGCCTCAAGTAATCAGTATGATACAAGTTTCTTTCATGTTCACAGCAATGATCAATAGGAATTGATGGTTTAGTGTTCTGAGTGTGTTGAAGTATGGCTTTGAGATCAATTTTAGATGAGTTGATAAAAAGTTTCAATGCTTGAGGATGTTTAGTACTTAGTTCTTACCTTAGTGCATTATTAGTACAGAAACACAGTAACTTGGATACTATAGTGGGAAACAAGACTTTGATGGTAACTTTGGTAAATTAAAACTCTTGTTCCTGGAGTTATTAAGTTAGAATGTTGGAAGTTATCAAAACATATGGTTTTTATTGGTTAAGCTGTCCAAGTAAGCTTAATTTCACAACATAGCTCATTGTACTGGGTTGATTGTTGGTAATTCACATAATACTGATAAAATGTTGAGATATTACATTAACACAAAATCTAGAGTTTATGGCCAAATTTTAACTACATTTTTGAAATCTGTACCATCAAGTTACTCTAAATCACTTGTGTTTTCACCAGTATAAATTTTTTTGTTGTCTAGGGAAATTATTTAATGTCACATATTTTTATAGTTGCATCTGAATTTTGTTTAGAGTATTTCTCTCTACAAGCTTCAACTATACTACTTCATCCGATAAAATGTAAATGTATGTACTTGATTTATTTTATTTGTGTGTTTTTGTCACAGGCACAGTTCAGTTAACAGACTTGCAATTAAAACCTGAAGCTTTGGTAAGTTTTTGAAGTAATTATTATTCATAAATGCTTTGTTGTATTTACTTACAATATAGCTAATTGGATTTATATCTTCCAGTGTATTTGAATAAAGTCAGTATGTATCTCAACAAACTCACCAGCTTATGTATGTAAATTGGAATGCTCTTAACTAAATATATTCAGTATTTCACTATAATATCTTGTGCTAGGAGAATTATTCCATTTTTTGAAAATATTTTGACTAGTAGAATAGTGCACTTCAGAAAATGAAAATAAAAAGCAGCATACATGTATTATAGCAGTTTCTCAGATATAGAACTGTATTGCAATGTGAGACTTGTATTAGCAAAACTTTTAATATTTTTAATTTTAATATGCAAGAATTTAATGATTATAGTAAACTATACATTGTTGAAATTGTTTTACAAATAAACCTGAAATTAACTGTAGTTCAAATTCTGATTAAGTTGATTTTTAAATGAAAACAACAACAACAAAATTTACTGATACAATTTATTTTTTTTTTTTCAAGTATGAGTTAGATCTTCCAGTAGAAGTGAAAGGAGGATGTATTGGTAAGTAAACAAGTTGAAGAAAAGTCAATAACGTTTAGTTGTCTCTCGTACAGAAAAAGATAGTTTTGCTGTTCAAAGCTGATATACTGTGAAAGTATAAAAGCTGAAATGAAACACAGGGTACATCATTTATATATGACACTTTTATTTTTATAACACATCAAAGCTGAATCAAAAAGGCATGTTATATTGTAGATCAGTACAAAAGGTCCACTTCATGTTGTCCATTTCAATTGATGTATTTCCTGCAACAAACTTGTACATTGTTCATTACTGCTTGGTTAGCAGCATCTTCATATATCTGAGCAATCTGGATTTTATATGGTTATAGGTAAAGATTCTCGTGGAGTATATGTGTGACACTTGTTCTGCTAACACCACTTTCTGCTGAAAGGCAATGGTTCAGCTTCTTAGGACTTCATTTAATTACTGCAGCTATTGTAGCGATATTTTCTTCTGCTTTCACTGTGGGATGCCTCAGTTTCTTCAATAGACAAACATTTTCCTTTTCATGAAATTGTTTTAACAAAAGAGATAATGATGTTATGATACAGAGCATCTTTGCATTCAAATTCTTTTCTGAAAGCTCTGACTTGCAACAACAGAGCCATATTTAAAGTAGAGTTCCACAATTTTAATTAGTGTTGGCACATCACAATGATTTATCATTCAAATCTTCAGGGAGCTCACCTGTAACATACAAAAAAGTTAGTTATCCAAATGTATAGTTATAATTAGAATTCACAATGTTTCAAATATAAATGGTTTACCCTGTATAATGCTTTCTTTTAATAAAATACAATTTCATCCAATTTTTAATGAATAAAGTTCACTGATGCTATTTGTTGTACTGATCACTGTTGTTTTTATCAGACTTTTAATTTTGTAATTTGATTTGTAGCATTTTAATTTTAAGAGACCAAATATTACCTTAGGTTGATTGAATTATGATGTTCCAAGAACTAGAGTTGAACAAACACCTTTCAGTTATTAAAGTTTTTATTGAAATAACATTTTATTGGTCAACAACATTTTCATATATTTAGCAAAATAATGAAATACAAGAGTTAAACATTTTGAAAGTGATTGAGCCAAATTAAATTAGTGTAGGTAGTGTATGTGTGTGAAAATATTATGATTGTTCTTGTTGCTCTCACATATTGGTTTTGGGATACTGTACTGACCAGTGAGATACCTGTATCCTTTAGTTATCAACAGTAAGGAAAACTTCAAAAGAGACTGATTTATTTACTTATATTTGAGTAATTTAAATGATCTGGACCTACAGTTGTTAATAACAACTTCAGAATGAAAAAAAGTGTATAATAACATGTCAACCATGCTGTATCTGTAATATAAAGTACTTTGACAAAGTCCAGTACCAGCAATCTTCAAGCCAGCTGAGATGTAACAGAAGTAGTAGTGGTTAATACACTATTATACCAACAAAAAGCATGAGAATAACTATTAACTTGGTGAAATGTGATTCTTCATCAGTGTTATTTATATTGAAGCCAATCAGAATTGGAGTGAGGACTTTTTTACAGTATTTATTTATCTTAATGCTCTATGGTTTTTATTTCTCACAATAGAAATATTTAATGGTGAAGTAAGAAAATAAAACCAGTATAAAAGTTATTAAAAGAAAATATGTATAGTTAATTGGCAGAATCTTAGTAAAAATATTACAGAAGGGCTAAATCCATGTTAACTTGTTTCGTACAATATCTGTTAAATTGACCAGTTTCATAACCATTTGTACTGATTATACTTCCCATAATATAATTTTTATAAGTGTTGTGTATCTTCACTTAGCTTAGCAGTAAGATTTTTCAATGAATTAGTTTTACTAACTTTTTACACACACGCACATAGACAGACGACATTATCTGTTATTGTCTCTCATGATGCAAGATTGGCCAATTTGACTATGTAACAACAAAAAAAATCTAAAATAACTCAACAATATCCTTTTTCTTTCTAGAATGATTACAGATTGTGATATGACACAACATTTGTCTGTCCTAAAAATCTAAACTCACAACAGTGTACATCTAGTTATGCATAATTTTTATTGTTTTTTACTTTTCTTTTTTTTTCCTCCCCTTTGAACCCTGTTATAACTACTATTCACACTAATATAAATTGTAAATTAGTTGGTGAATGTGCAGGTCACATCACACTGTACATTTACATGATACACAAGCTGCTTTTGAATGTACTTTGTTATTATTATTATGTTTTATTTCTTTCATCTAATCTAATCCTTTTGCAACAGGCTCAGTATAATATACATGAGTTCATCTACGCATTTACATATGTTAAGTATTAACACTAACTTTTGACAAAGCATGTGTAGCTTCACAAAATTTAGTATTTTGTTTAGTAAAGATTACATGTATTTTGTACACACAAAATCAGAATTTTAATGAAATATTTTTACAAAATATTTCTATGTGAATATACTGAGCCATTTCATTACTAGTCTAAGTGCAAAGTGATTTCATCTTATGATTAAGAAAACTATTCTTTGTCTCAAAAATCTCAAATATTATTTGTGTAATTTCTAAAACTTCCAAAATACATTTCAAATGTTTGTTTACTGTAAGATTTGATATTTTATACTATTTTCTATGTTCTGTGTGGGGCCTGTCACTTGAGCAACCTTGTTACCATCATTAAAAAAGAAAAAGAAATGCAAATTATATTTTTCATGCTAAAATGAATGACTACATATTATAACATAAATACAAATGTTTAGTCTAAGTAGCTTAAGTCTCATAATACTTTGTATATAGTTATTATTTT
The DNA here is from genome assembly GCF_004210375.1 of Tachypleus tridentatus. NCBI lineage: Eukaryota > Metazoa > Arthropoda > Merostomata > Xiphosura > Limulidae > Tachypleus > Tachypleus tridentatus. The sequence goes on along the minus strand of NC_134837.1, from coordinate 229,365,182 downwards.
TTTATTAAATAGACCTTCCAGTCATATCTAGCTAATATTACATAACTTGCATTGATGCAGTACATATACACTCATGTTACATGTACTGTAAGACTGACCTTTAGCCTTCCCTGTCTTAGCTGGGTTTTAGTGGATAGTATTTTGTAATATACAGCCACATTTCAATTATTATACATTATATATGTATATAAATTATTATAATTTAGAAATAAGAAATAAGTTTAAAATTTTGTTTTAAAATGATAACTGTGATGTACACAATTGCCACTTGTTGCTATGACCTTTGAACTTGACTGCTGCTAAACCTTTTAAAATTTTGCACATGGAGAATATCAAATGATTTTTTTTTTAGGTTTATATATGTGTGTGTGTGTGTGTGTGTGTGTGTTTACACAGTTGAATAACCAAAAAATCATAAATAACTATACTGGTACTATAGAATTTCTGTAGAATTTAGTAAGCTTAGTAACTAGGCTGTATTTAGATTTAAAAGAATATAAAATTTCAAGCAGACTGAAGACACAACCTACTTTCTTGATAATTTGGTTTGAAAAAATGTAGTAGCTTTTTTTCACAGATTAAAATGGCTGAGAAAACCACTAGGAGACACTCTGAGCTGTTGATTTGTTATTCACATGTCATATATTGAAGTAAGTGTACATGAGGGACCATTTTTAAAAATAGAAAGAGGTAAATGGGGCCACTGTGTTTGATTCATTACATAAGCCATATCTCAGCAAAATAAAAAGATACGAGGTTCTTATTTTAATTCTAATTTGTTAATATTAGTAATTTGAGTTCCTAATTTCTACAAAACTATGGACTTAGTATTTTGACATCACAAACATCTAATTTTAAACAGTATTGCATTCAACATACCACATGATTCACTAAAATCTATATTTAGAAGTGTTCTTTTGATATTTACTTTCAAATGAAGAAAGTAACTCATATATAATATAAAAGTTTGAATTATGTTCTACAGTTTACTTCCATATTTATTGACATAAATTTATAAAATAGTACTTTAATAAAATTTTGAATGCAAATCAACAAATGTAATGACATGGCATTTGACCCATGACCTGTCACAAAAGGGTTAGCTAACACAAGTTTTTATTACTTTTACATTTTAGCTACTTTTATTATAAAAATAAAGAATACACATGAAAAACAAGAACAGTGTATTAATGTAAGTACTTTTTATGCTGTTGACTGTCAATAGCACTTAATCCTCTTTTCCATACTAAATACTGCACTAAATAATCTTTTATTTAAGTAAATAATGTGACAAAATTCACTGAATAATAATGTGCAAAAAGCAGAAAATGTTTCAGAACTATCACAATTTTAATTGTTTTCTGTGTGACCTGAGCCATTAAAACTTCACCTAAACTCATCATTATATTTCCTGTTGGTATCAAGTTTGAAAGAACAGTGAAATTGAAAGTTCTTGATACTGAAAACAATGTAATGTAACACATCTTTGATAAATGAAAATCTTATCCTTGTATTGGTTTGTGAATTACATCAGATTGAATGTTAGAGAAAACTATTGTCAATTTGTTTGGCTCTGTAACCAAATAAGATTGAAGGCTATGAAAACTATGCTTTGCCTGAATGATTGATATTATAAATAATTTGTATTAAATTTTGTACCTTTTGAAGGATGATAAATAACTTGAAGAAGAGGGGATACCTAGACAACAAATGTGATAATCTTGCATTAAGGAAAATTCGATATTTTTTAAAAATAAATATAGCATTAGAAAAGTAAGAACTCAAAACATGTATAATATTGAAATTAGATTATTAGCTATGCTTTATGCTAAAATCATTGTTATACCCTGATGAAAATAATTAAATTGAATTGTGGATGTAACTCACTAAAAGTTTGACACTTACAGAAAAAGGTGTTCGTGGAGAGAGGGTTAGTAGCCATCTTTAAAGTATGGATTGCAAAGTACTTCTTCATGCATAGGATTTGTTTTGTAGCATTCAAGATAAGATATTCAAAGCATTCTTTTTTACAGGAGCATCACATTTGCTTTTTGTATGTTGTGAGATGAGAATGTTGTGTGGTAATTAATGTGAGAGATATCTAATGATAGAGCTAATCTAGCCTTTTGAATGTAAGGGATTGCTCTTGTAACAAAACAAAGTTTTGGATAGGATACAAGATTGAATGTTATCATTTGGATTAAGTTATACTTTAAAAATTCAGAAACAAAACTTTATCATAGATCTTTGTTATGGATGTGTCTAATATTGAAACCAGTTTGATTAAATTGGATGAAAATGTTCAGAAACACAAACATCAAATTAGTTTTCTGTCTTTGATGTAATTTTTATGTTACTATGTTATTTATTAAGATATTTAAGAAAAAATAATGTTTTGTAATATAAAATGTTTATATCCAGTTGGGAAATTATACTATCATCTTTTTTCCAGTTTACCATAAAAATAAAATATAAAATTAAAGGCCTAGTAACAAAGCAAAAGGGTTAACCACACCTTTTATTTTTAACTGCAATGATCTCCAGGGATTAGTCACTGCCTGCTTTGAGGTTTATTGATACAAAATCTGATTTTTCCCACCTCACTGTGTTGGGAAGTGCCACAAGTGCCAGAGGCAGGCCACCTGTGTTGCTGAAATAAAATATAACAGACAAAGGAAGGCTATATTTCTCAAGAACATTCCCTGGTGAACTACCAAACATTTTTGTGTGGATGAAGGACAGTGGGTTTTTAACTTGTACATGATTTTCTACTTTTCAAGGTCTAATAATATGCACTGCAGAATCATTCTTAGATTTTTTTAGGTTTTAGATTTGATTTTTTTTCCCTTCATCACTGTGTACTTTTCAACCTCTTTTTAAGATTAGATAAACAATTTCTTTCCAGATTTTAATTATTTTGCAGGACCTTTGAAACATTAATAATATTGAGCTTGATGAAACTTTGTAGAATGGACAGCAACTGCTGTTGTGGAGATGCAAGTGTAGAGGATGACATTTCAAAAGTCTTCTGCCTTTTGAAACATCATCCTTTACACTTGTGTCTACAACAGGCAGTTGCCATCTATTCCACAAAGTTTCATCATGAATACTCTTCCTAAACAATCTGTCAAAGAATATTGAGCTTATCTTGAGCCAGTCCTGAAATCCAATTTTGAATTTTTGCCTTGATGTTCAATTGGAGGCTGTATCTCATAGAAATAATAGCAATGCCATAGTCCACTGCTATGGCTTCAAGAGCTATTACCATAGGATGCTGCAATAATTCTGGTCAGTAGGCTAATGTGATAATGTCAGTACTAATGCAGGGCTGTGTTCACACCATAAATGGTACTAACAGCCTTTTGGTACTTGTAAAGAGTAGCTCATTCTTCCCGTAAAGCTTACCAATTTTTTGGAGTCAAATGTTTTTATTGTTTTTAGTACTGTTCTGTACTTTGTCATGTTTCAGGCATGTGTTCTAGTGCAAGGTTTAACATAGATATATCACCTCACTCCTCATATAAGACAATTGCCATTATGCATCTTGTATGGTACTTGTAAATGTGGTTGCAGCTTTAGTCAAATTAAGAGGTGGTGTGCTGGATTATAAGCTACTCCAGGAAGTAGTTAAGGTCCAAAAATGATGTTTAGTCCAAGTAGTGGCAGGATTTAAGGTTGTGTGGGCCCAGTACCTAATAATTTTTGTGCATCCTACTTTCTGAAATAATATTGTCAAAGGGACTCCTTAAAGACCATGGGCCCTGGTGCTTGGACCCCTTTCTAACCCGTACTTAGATATATCATTATGCATCTTGTATGGTACTTGTAAATGTGGTTGCAGCTTTAGTCAAATTAAGAGGTGGTGTGCTGGATTATAAGCTACTCCAGGAAGTAGGTAAGGTCCAAAAATGATGTTTAGTCCAAGTAGTGGCAGCATTTAAGGTTGTGTGGGCCCAGTACCTAATAATTTTTGTGCATCCTACTTTCTGAAATAATATTGTCAAAGGGACTCCTTAAAGACCATGGGCCCTGGTGCTTGATCCCCTTCTAACCCATACTTAGATATATCACTGATTCCAAGTCCTCCATAGAATGTGCTAGTAACAGCCATAAACCTTCAACCTCCGTGTAAGTGGTGTGTATTTGTGGTTGTAATATTGTAGACCAATTTAGATATTCTCATCCCACAGAATGTACTTGTTCATATATGGATTATGTGATGAACATTTTTGTTGGGAGAAATGATGTATTTAGCTCAAGTATAAAAGAACTGAGCTGTGTATAAAACGAGGTGCTGGGATACATACTCTAAAATACATTTTAAAAGGCTGCAGGTAATCATGTATGCTGTGGTAGTGGTGTTGCCAAGAACTGTAAGTTCTGTAGGTCATGTGGAGGGGGATCTCTCATTCAACACCTCTGTTCCAAAGGGAAAAGGGCTAAATGATTTTTTACTACAGTTATAGACGAATTTAAAAGGATCCAAATTTCAATTTGAAGTCTCATTCCTAGTATACATATATCCACTGAGATGTGAATATATCAGTGTGGCTATAGAAGACTTTGAACTTGATTTGATACTTCCTTCAAACATGGATTTATTTTGGCTCAAGAGGTACGGACCAAATTAATAAAAAATATTGAGTGTTCATATTTCATGTAGATCATGCTTTTTATACCTCTGCATAGAGGGTTGAAAACTCTTGAACATTGGTGATATCAAAGTTGCTCTCAAGATTCAGCTAAAAAGTAGATATCTGGTGCTGAATGACTGTATGAGAGATGAATGAACCACTGCTTTCATTAACAATTTCTCCTATGGGTTAAGTTCGTTTGTCAGTAGCAACTGCAAGATGTAGCCCACATCAAGAAGATTTAGAAGCATATTATCCTGAAAGACACTGCTTGTGATTTTATTTATTTTAATGTAGAGTATCAAACTTTAGTGTTGAGAAAATTATTCACATTGGATCCTGCCTGGTGCAAAGACTTTTGCTTCATTAACTATAGGAAGATACATTCATAATAGAGAAATTAGCAAGGACATAGGAGAGACCACCCTAAATTAATCAAAGGCAGTGTTTCTCCTGGATGATTGTCAAAAGAGCTGGCTGTTGGCTGTAGTTTGCCCTTCCAGATGACTGAACCTTGAGGACCTAGAAAAAGGGTGTATCTGTAAGTAGCTAATTGACTATCCTTATGAACTCACTGAAAGAGTTTTTGGTGAGAAGCATTTGGTAGGTATCATTGTGAAAGAAAAGAATGGCTAGAAACCTACTTTGGTCAACAGTACTTATTGACATACATCAAGCTTGTGTGGAGTATGGACACTGATCTCTGGAATTGTGGTATACTATGTTCAGGATATTAGTCAACTGATGAGTCACCTGATCTAATTGGCTGTCAGTAGTGAACTTGAGGATTACTTCAATAAATTTGGTTAGGTGAAAGACTGGGTACTCATCAAAATTATCAACCAATTTATCCTAGTCTGGTTTAGAGAGTAGTTTACACATTTTTTTATTACAGTAATGATGAAATTAATTTTACTGATGAAGTTCAAAATGGCTGAGGCCACCATAAGCTTTAAGTACAGTGATGTATGGTTACCTAAAAACTATGAACAGAGCTGTGCTATTTTTCAGCAAGTTCATACAAGAGGTAAAGGCCAATAACAAGTGCATATAATCTTTAGGCTTGTGATGAATGATGATACATTTAATTACTACGTGCCCTGTTTTGAGGCTTTGCTTTGAGAAGGCTCTTTAACCCTATTGATACATGTAGCTAGGAGTCGGAGGGCATGTCATCACATATGTAGATTTACACTCAAAATTTTATTGAACAACTAATTTATGAATGTGTGTCAATTAATTTGGCATCAAATTGTTGATTTTAATTCAAATTTTAATATTGTAGATTAATTAATTTCTTAATTTGAAGGTGTGAAGCTAAATATTGATTTCTTGTGTGCCACACTTTTTGTTCACCTTCTGGGTTTGATCATATTACATTTTATAATGCCGACAGTACACCATCTATAGTTTCAAACAAATTATAAACTGAAATTACTGATACTGATAAGCTAGAATATAAAATAAGAACTTGTTTGAAGAGATATCATAACATCAAATCCACCAAAATGGCTCCACCAAATTTCATTATTTGAGAAAACTTGTTTATCTATTCCTGCATTTTTATACCTGTAAGTTTATAATGAATTGAGAGTTCTACATTTTCTCTAGGTAATTCTGTTAATGTTTTGAAGTTATTTACAAGAGAAAAGCTCTTTATAATGTTGGAAAGTTTAAAGTATTAAGATCAATGCTCTTTCTTAAACAGAAATTAGATTTTTTTTACACCCACATACAGCATACTTAGGAAGCCTGCTAAATTACATTACATTTTTGTGGTATTTATGTAGTTATGTATAATATTTTGGTATTCAAAAATGCTTATACATAATCTACAAAAATGATTTTTTGTGCATCAAAAACCTCCTTGAAGATCATGACAGAAAGAAAAGATCAGGAAGTTACCACCATTTACTTACCATATCTACAACATTTCAGTGAAGAACTCAAATGCATAGCCAAAAATTTCAACATAGAAGTCTGGTGGAAATTTTACAATACCTTAAGGTCCATTCTGGTAAAAAACAAACAGCAAGTATGACTGATGAATGCAAAAAAGAATTTCAAAACATCATAAATGGTGGAGATCATTGCTTTCTGAATATTTTTTATTTACTTTTCCATGTTTTAAGAAAAGTAACTGAAGTTTAAATATTTATTTGTAAATAGTAATATTAATAATTACACACACACATATGCACATAATGTATGGTAACAGATGTCATTGTGCCTTACAAAATATTCAAAACTATGCATTTGTTGGTTATCATGTAAGCATAGTAAATAGGAACAGAATACTCATAAGAACTTTCACAACTATATTACTAACAAATCCCAACCACTTAAGCTAATTGATCAGATACCATTTTATACAGGATCGTATAAATATTTTTTCACTTTTATATACTACTTTAGACAGTTCTTGTTGCACTAATGTAATGTGCAAACAAACCAATAAATTCTACCTCACTGTATTTTAAGAGCCTGGATTGGAATAAACTCTGCAGGAAACATCTGCTTATTGACCAACATTAAAATACCTAACATGCTTATTGGATTGGCCCAGACTTCCTGTAAAGCCATAGGATAAGCATTGTAAAATACCTTAGATAATTCTCATTGTAATCATTATACTGCCAACGAGTTGATAAATCCTACCCCATTGTGTTGTCAAAGCAGGGAATGTTCTTGGAATTGTGCTGCAAAAGCTCATTTTATATTGACATTGTCAAAGTACAGTGACACCTAAACAGGAACAATGATTCATTGCTTTATATTTGGCAGGTTTCTACTTCAACTGCTAACAGTAGAATAAACAAAAAAAAGTATACAAAGATAAGATGAAGCTCTTATGAAATTTGATTTGGAACTTTGTTGTCTGTACAGAAAAGGACAGTACTGTTGATTTTGTTCTTGTAGTTTCTGAGCCATGTGCTAGCAATAAAATAACTACAGAAAATGTGTGTGAAAAGTAGAGAAATGTAAACTCTGGCTATAAGTACTATAAAATTTTATGATCAATACTTACACTACATTTTATTTTGCTTCTTTAAACTTTATTTTTGTTATACTTTGATTACTTATCTACAGCCTGGAGAATAAAGTATAATGTTAGAGTAAAGAAAATGTAAAATTTTAGTGGAAATAAAAAATGTTTGATATTTAATTGTGGGTTGTTTTTTATCTTTCATTTGTTTTTTACTGTTACTTTATTATAAAAGTAACTAAAATGTAAAAAAATAGACACTTGTTAGGAAAAATAATGAAAACAAAAGTAATAAAATTCCTTATGGGGTGTACATTCCAACAGTTTGCTCATTATGCTATTCAATATGGTAATGTGAGCTGTACATGCATCATCTGACTTTCAACTTTTTTCAGGGTATTTTTAGTGACACATGGTTCAGAGGACAATAAAACAAAAATTATTAAATATAAATAGTTGTATACTGTTATGAAATTTAAATTACTCAGAATAAACACGTGGTTTCTAGCCACAATTTAGTTATTCTATTAAAAAAAACACTTTGGATTAATTTCCTGATTTTTATGATAGTTCAGTCAAATTGACCAAAACTAAGTCGAGTTAATGTTGATAAAATAAGATTAAGTAAAAGGTTTTATTTAAAAAAAAAAAAAAAGATTACCTGCAAGGATGTAGAGATTACACAATTGAAACTTAACAATTTTAAGATAAAGAAAAGTAAAGTATTTTTAATCATAAAATCAAAATTCTTTTGCAGCCATGCTTTTTATGATGTACAAAGTATGGTGCCAGCTGATACAAATAGCATTGCCCAGATGATTGAACTGGGTTGGTTTGAGGAGCAGTGGCATTTTGAAGGTTTGCTTATGCAGACAGTCCTGAAGACTTTGTTTTTATGGGAAAGAAGCTGCCAGATTTCTTCTACAAAGATCAACCATCATTCATTGGTATGAGCCATACCATGAGTCATACCAGATAAGAGTGGATTACTGTGGGAAGTCATCACTGACTATAGTGCCAATGATTCAGCCATGCTTCTCATGATGCACAAAGTATTGTGACAATTCATACATGTTGCATTGTCCAAGTGACTGAATTGGGTTCGATTTGAGGAACAGTATCATTTAGATGGTTTATTTATGGCATTAAGGGAATGATTTCAGGTAGAGTGCAAAACAGGCTTTTTGCCCTTCACAAGAAGTTTCCAAAAATGCTTGTGCTGCTCTTCTACCATTTTGAGGATATTCATAATCAGGACATTCTGGTTCAAACTTCTGGTATGAACAGTAAGATTACTGATACTTAATGACAGTGGTGATATATTGGTTAAGACTACTCTCTAATTATACATAGTTGCCAGGGAATGAAAAATTATCACCACATATGTGTTTAGATCACTATTGCCTACTTTCAGTGGTCAAAAATAGCTTTTGCATAGAAAAGAGTGGATTATCTTGAGCAGTTGATATAAGGAGAACCACCAGAGGAGAATTTCTGAGACAAAGCCCAAGCCACTGAATCAAAATGAGCTCTACAGAGTCTTTAGAAAAAGTTTTGGATAAATGTAATAGGAATACATACATTATCCTTAAGGCTGATAATATGCAGCCTGTCATAATTGAAATACACTTGTCATACAGCCCAGGATTCTCAGCAGTGAATGATGAACTGGCTGGGTGGCAGTTCTGGCCATAATAAAAGGAATATGATGCTAGCTTTTCTGAAATTTTTCTATAAACATTGTGCTATTGCAGTAAGTGCCAGGGCAATGGTTTTGATAATGTATATGAATGGGAAGTGTTATTGGATGACAACTGGGTGTGTGCAAGTACCATCTGGAATTCTTCATGGAGAAAAGGTTATCTATACTTGAGGCAAAATAAAGAACTCTTGCTCACAGCCGTTAAAATAGATTTATCCAGCTGAAAAATGTCTATGAACCTTACAGAATCATTGTTCTGGCAGTGTAATGTTTTTTTTGCTTACCCTTGGGTATATAAGTAGTGAACCAAGATATCTAAGAGTGACTATGTTTTGGTCAGTCCTACAATCTTAAGTGGCAAAAAGGGCTTTTGTGTTACTGATCACATCTTGATATTCTTCCAATCATCTTGATAAATAACTGTTGGTCTTCCACTGTTAAAATGTTTTGATGTTTCAGTGTAGTTTTATTGGTTTATTATCAGTGACTAGTGTATTGTGTTGTATATGGTGTTGCTGCAGCTTCCTTAGCACTAAAATCTGCAGTATGTTTCAACAAGTAACTTATTGGTTTTCTGCCACAATAACTTTTATCTTGGTTATCTGTACTAAAGAACTGTATGAATCAAAAACTAGCCAATTTCTGTGCTCTACAAGAGAATTATACTCATTTCCAATAATGTATGTACTCTTTTTTTTTTCTTTTTTTTTTGTATATATAGGAAAAATTTCAATAGACATTCCATGGACAGGCCTCTATTCAGAACCTGTATTGATTCATGTAGAAGATATATTAGTTCTTGCTGGACCTTTAACAAACAAAGACAATGACTCGGAGAAGCAGAGACTACTCATGCAAGCATGGAAGCAGAAACATTTGGATGATCTCCAAGATCCTGCACTTGATGCTAATTTGGGTTAGTTTAGGTTCATTGTGACTTTTGGTAGCATGTATTTCTATTGAATTTTGATAGTGCAAGCTAACTTTAATCAGTGTGAATTCATGGTAACTAGTTTAAAATTGTCAGTAGATATAAAAATTATCCACAGTTGTCATGTTTATTTTCTAGCTATTCACTATTCACTGGTAAAAGAGTAGCCAAAGAGTTAGCGGTGGGTGGTGATGACTAGCTGCCTTCCCTCTAGTCTTACACTGCAAAATTAAGAAAGGCTAGCACATGTAGCTCTTGAGTTGCTTTGCACAAAATTCAAAAACAAACATACTTTTCTCGGTTCATCTTCAGTTCATAAAACCATAATTTGGAAATTTTTTTTTATGTACATGGTATTTATATCTGTTTTAGATAAAGTAATAAAGAATTCAAGCTGTTAATCCTGATTTAGATATTTGCCTTCACCATTTTAACTTTAATTTGACAAGTAGAAGTATTTAAATTACCTGCCTTCACAGATAAATAACTTGTCAAAATACAAAACAAATCTGCAAATGTACAGTTTTTGTTCATGTTGGTTCATTGTATCAAATTTACTTTAAGTGAAAATAGTGAATTTTTAAAATTGGTGGTATCAAAACCTGAAATTCATTTTACTATATTCTTTAGTTTGAGCTTCGAAATCTTACAAAATCATTAGCATATCATCTAAAGTTCAGATTATATTCTGAGTATATTATATTTGGCTAAGTATCATAAGAACTATAAAATTATTATTATTATTGCTGAGTAAGCTAAACAATGCCTGCACAACTTTTATAAGCTGAACATGAGAGTAAATGTGGATGAAAAAGTAATGTTTGGGATAATTTCATTGAAATATAAGGGGAAGAGATGCTTTATGAAAAGGTAATTGAGTGTTACTTGTAGGTTTATCTTAGGAGTAAAAAAACATTTAAAGCTGTATATCTTACCAAAATCTGAACAAAGAAACAAAATCGACTAAAAAAAACAACAAAGGAAAAACAAGCTGTAAGTTCACATCATGAATAAGAATTGAATAAGGCTGTGATAAAAATCACTGATTGATGAGCTACCATTCTCTGTGTTTTAGTATGCTGGTGTGAAAAACCTTTTACAAGCTACAACCCCAGGTCATAAAAGGCAAAATCCTAAAACACATTAAAGAAAAAACTATCTAAAATTAAGATAAATTACTTTAAAGCTACTACTGGAAAGTAGAACAGTGGTTTCATTATTTGGAATTGTTTTTTCTTACTAGAAGAACACAATATCTACATTTTGTTTTAGCCTGTTATTTATATTTTGACTTAATTGCAAATATTACTTTGTATTAAGCTACATGCAGTTTCAGAGAGCTCATACAGCAGTCCTATAAAAGATTTTTTAAAAGATACAAGAGTTGAATTAGGACTTCAAATTAATTGCTTTCTATGGTAAATGAAAGTGGATTGAACAATGTGACAACTTTATAGCATTTGGAGCTTTCATATCTTCCATACTTTGATCATTGACTGAATGTAAGAAGTAGCACATGGTGCTAGAAGCTAGTGAATGAATAAACAGCTGTTTGTTTCCTTTTTTTTAGTGGTAAAATGCGAGGAGTGAAAAAGAAAATTTACAGCTGGATAACCTTGATATTTGTGTAGCTTAATATATAGCAGATAATTTGTTGGATAACCTTATTATTTCAGAATCATAATGATAGTGAAAGGAAAAACCTAGCGAGAAAATATTAGTTGTGGAAGAGCAAAGGTGAAGATGTAGAACTACATTCTCATTTTGAGCCTGGAACTGAAGTTGATATATGAAGTATCTGGTGTAATTTGGAAATATAGAAAATTTATGAGACAGTTTAAGCATTATATATTGATAGTGTATAGTATGTAAGTAGTATAGTTTTTGCTCTCCTGCAGTGTATATTTTTTATCTGAAAAATTCTTGTGTTTTTACTAAATTCAGAACATGCTGAATGAAGTTGAGATGATGTGCAAAATTGCAGCCTCATATGTCACTTTTTGTAACTTGATGTAACTTGATTAGTCAAGGAAGTTATCTGATGTTTCATGAGATAGTTGCATCAAATTTTTATTGACTGTTTGTTTTGGAGATACCTTGTGGCTGAAATGGAGAGAGTTTAATTTGGCAGCTGCAAAGAAAATGTAAATTGTTAAGGTGGTTTAAAAATTTGAGTAAAAGTTAAGCTCTAATTATATTAGAGTTAAATAGGAGTAAGTAGTCTTCCAAATAAGTATCCAAAAGATGAGTAATTTTGAAGTTTCAAAAATTGGAATAAATTTTGGTTGATGGAAAAGGAAGAAAATAGAAATTGGCAAAAACTGCAAAAGGAAGAAAAAGGAGAATAAAGAAACTAGGAAAAAAGAAAATGTGTACTAACTTTTAGTTCATGTCACTAAAGTCATACTGCTATGGCTTTGCTGTCAAACAATCAGATGCAGTGAAATATCATGGAAGAACTAAGAGTTTTGAATGATGGTACAGAAAAATCAAAAGTTTCAGAAGAATGTATATCATTGGGCTCATCATGTGTTGAATGACTTACACTTATTAACTAAGTGAAAATGAAGCCCAATTACCTCATACAGGTCACCAGCATTACAGGTTTTTTTGCTGGTTTTGATTCAAAAGCATGTGATTTTGATTGCCACATACATGACATCTGTGTTTTCTGAATGACTCCAATTTCTAGTGGTTCATCTGCTTCTGCAATTTATCATTAAGAAGTAGTCCAATATAATAACTCCAAACATCCTTCTATTTATCTCAGCTTTTTACTTCTTTTCTGAAATATAATATGAAACTTGGATAAAAAAACAACAGCTTATTCAATATTCAACCAGCTTCAGGATACTTGTTCATTTATTTTAAAGATTAGTGCTAAATCTGTTCTGTAAACCTCTCCATCAAAACATACACAGTGCATAGGTCTGTCAACTTTAACTTACACATTGAGGAATTATTTGATAAAAAACATTTTATATCCTCTGTTTGGTGACTAGCCACAATTATGATAGCTAAGAAATGTTTACAAAAAACAACATTCCCTTCATTACATGCATAACTGCAGCAAAACATGTTTTTCTTTCTTACAACTAAAATATGAATATCAAGCTATTAATATTAAATTTTTTGTTGATTTAACTAAGAATTTTAACTATGAAATAATATATGAAAGTATACACTGCTGGCCAAAATCTTAAGGCCAATGAGCATAAAGAAAAAATATGCATTTTGCATTGTCAGACTCAACCACTTATTTGAGTAGAGCTTGGAAAGATGAAAATAAGAAAAGGGAAAATAAAAATAAAAAAACATTTTTGCATTTAATAGGGAAAATGTGAACACTATGAAATTAGCCTAAATACTAGCTGGTCAAAAGTTTAAGACCATACTGAAACGAAACAGTATTCAGTAAACACGTAACTAAAGTTAGTAATTTGTGTTCAAGCATTAGCGTTGTCAACATCTCCTATTGACATCTCCTGTGTTACACTGGGTAAAAACATGACAAAGGCTAAAAAGTTGACAGAGTTTGAACGTGGTAGAATTGTCAAGCTGCAAAAGCAAGGTCTCTCTCAACATGCCATTGCTGGAGAGATTGGGCATAGTAAAACTGCTGTTGCAAATTTCTTAAAACACCCTGAGGGATACGGAACAAGAATTTGAAGTGGTCGGCCCAAGAAAATTTCGCCAGCATTGAGCAGGAGGATTCGACGGGTTGTTGGGCAAGACATCAGCTGATCGTTGAACAAGATTAAGGCCCTTACGGATGCAGAATGCAGCTCAAGAACAATAAGACAGCTTCTATGAGAGAAAGGCTTTAAAAACCGTAAACGTCTTCAAAGGCCATGCCTCCTTCCACACCATGAAACAGCTCAGTTAAACTTTGCTGAGAAGCACCAAACATGGAATGTAAAAAAGTGGACAAAGGTTTTGTTCTCTGATGAGAAAAAAAATTTAACCTGGATGGTCCAGATGGTTTCTGACATTACTGGCACGATAAGGATATTCCATCAGAGACATTTTTTACACAACACAGTGGAGGATGTTCCATCATGATCTAGGGTGCTTTCTCCTTCCATGGAACAATAGAGCTTCAGGTTATAAAGGAGCATCAAACAGCAGCTGGCTACATTGGCATGTTGGAGAGAGCATCCTTATTGATTGAAGGCCTTCTCTTGTATGGAAATGACTGGATCTTTCAGCAAGACAATGATGCAATCCACAATGCCTGCAGGACAAAGGACTTTTTTCATGGTGAATAGCGTGATTCTTTTGGACCATCCAACGTGTTCGCCTGAAGTGAACCCCATTGAAAATGTTTGGGGGTGGATGGCAAAGGAAGTCTATTGAAATGGACGTCAATTCCAAACAGTACATGATCTTCGTGAAGCCATTTTCACCACTTGAAATAACATTCCAGCCAGCCTTCTGCAAACACTTATATCAACCATGCCAAAGCGAATGTTTGTAGTTATTCTCAATGGAGGTCGTGCAACTCACTACTGAGACCTCTTGTTGGGCATTTCTTACCCTGTTTCGGACTTCTTTTCGGTATAGTCTTAAACTTTAGAGCAGCTAGTATTTAGGCTAATTTCATAGTGTTCACATTTTCCATATTAAATGCTAAAAAAGTTTTTTGATTTTATTTTCATCTTTCAAAGCTCTACTCAAATAAGTGGTTGAATCTAACAATGCAAAATGCATATTTATTCTTTATGTTCATTAGTCTTAAGATTTTGGCCAGCAGTGTATGTGTCTACATATTTATACAAGTTGATTTTCTTTTAGATATCATTCCAAAATTTGTAATTTTTAAAGTAATTTTTCTTGTGTCATATTTAAATAAAAGTTGAGCTGAATTATGGGTATTTTTTTCTTCTTCATTTTAAAAGGAACAGCAAATAATTTGTTCTTGTCTTGGAATTGTATAGCACTTTCTTAACTGCCCAGTAGCTTAATTTTAAGAGTGTTGTTACGTTGTTGCAAAGAAGCAAGATGTAGTCTTTCTGAGAAGGAATAGACTGGTAATTAAGAAAAACTTACAATTAATTCAGAAAAGTGCAATTAGCCAACATATTTCTACATTTGTTTAAGGTTACTTATGGCATAGTAACTCTGTAAAAATCTGTCAAAAATATTAACTTTTTGCTGAAAGTTCAATAAACAATATAAATTTCCCACTTTTTTGTAATTTCATTGCATGATGTTTATAATGTTATTTGTGGTTTGCTTATAGATATTGAGAACTGGTACCAGACTGATTCTTAAAAGTAATATGAGTTATTTATTTATTTATTTTTATTTTGTATAATAATGGAAAGCAGTGTTCTGTAGTAAATACTATAGAACAGGTTTAGCTGTTAGGGAAGGTCCTGAAGTTCAAAATAATATTGAGTAGCAATCCATATTAGGTAATAGTAATAAAAAAAATAGCACAGTGGTTAGTGTTTTATCTTCGGATAGTCTACAATGGATGCCATTTCATGTTAGGATAATTCAACATTAGAAACATTTAAATAGTGGCAGATGGTGCTTTATATAGTACTGTATAACATTTCTTTATGATGGCAGAGATACTCTGTATTGGGAAAGGCTTAAAATAATAGATATTATTGTTGATGAATTTGTTATGTTAAAAGTATTGGTTGATGTTTGTAGTTAAAACAAATTAGTGATATGTATGTGGTGTGATATAAGTTTTTCCTTTAACCCTACATTTTGGTATTATTTATGCTATTATAAGCTCACTATTAAAGTAATTTTCAAGGTATTCTTTTTGTAACATTTAAATTTATTTTGTAGTGTTTCCCTGAGAAAGCTAAATGGTGAAAGTTCTTTTGCTGAAGCAAAAAGTTCCAAACTGTTTGACCTCTCATTGTCCTTTCATATAGTGTTAGAAATGTGAACTTAAATTTGATTTGTTTGTCTCATTCATAATCAAATTTGGAAAATCTAAATATTTAATAGGTAATGAACCAAGGGGTTTCTTTGAAAACTTGGCTGCCACCATTATTAATAATGTCCAGGTAAGAATAAAGTGTTGATAAAATGTTTATTTTGTTTCCATAAACTTAATACTTGGTAAATATAATATTTCAGTGGTGTTATAGTAACATAATTTGAGAGTTGTTAAATCAACATCTTTAAATCTATTTTTTACCTTTAAAATAGCTAGTATCTGTAAATATAACCTGATCCATTGATATCTTGATAAGTTTATGTACTTTATTTAAAGACTGTATGTCCCTTTTATAACTTTTATAGGTGAAATTTGAAATAATGACACTATAACTAACTTGGTAAATGTAATACAAAGAAATCTGTCTTAGACTTGGCTGTTGTTTTTATAGTTTGATAAAATGTCACTATTAGGTTTGATAACATTTTTACTTGTTCACAATAATTTAATAGAAAATATGCTGCAAGTGGTATACATACACATAGATTTTTGATTCTATTTCTTAACCCTTTAACTCGGACACTGCCAGTGTTTGGCAGAAAATTGCGATTTAACCATTGTGTGCTGACAGTCTGATAGCGTGTCTCTTTGGCTGAAAACTAATTCAAACTATGTTATTTAAAAGTTGAAGCTATATAAAGTATGGTGGTAATTATTAGGAAATCTTGAAGTTAATTCTGGTAGAACATGCAATATATTATGAGTTTAAAAATTAAAACATTTATTTACAAAAAAAAACATTCCCTTCATTACATACAGAACTACAACAAAAAACAACAAAATGAATATCGAGCTCTTAATATTAAAATTTCTGTTGATTTCACTAAGAAGTATAACTGAAATAATATATGAGCATACATATATCTACATATTTACACAAGTTGATTTTCTTTTAGGTATCAGTCCAAAACATTCATATTCGTTATGAAGATTCATTTAGTAATCCTAATGGAGCAATTTCTTGTGGAGTTGTCTTGCAAAGCCTAACTGCCATAACAACAAATAATCGATGGAAGCCAACTCAGCTAAACTCCTCAGCAACCAACTTGTTCAAGGTACTTTAGAACTGATTTTTTAACAGAAAAATCTTTATGTGTTGTTCAGGCAGAAGTATTCTACTACAAAAGAATTATTTGTTATGAAAGGAATAATACTGAAATAATTACTTAATTTCTGTAGTTTATATCGAACTACTAAAATGCAAACCATAACTGACAG
Source organism: Tachypleus tridentatus (assembly GCF_004210375.1). Lineage (NCBI taxonomy): Eukaryota > Metazoa > Arthropoda > Merostomata > Xiphosura > Limulidae > Tachypleus > Tachypleus tridentatus. The sequence goes on along the minus strand of NC_134837.1, from coordinate 229,347,746 downwards.
TGCAAAGCTTCATTTGGTTTAAATAGTAAATTCTAATTGAATCTTTATTGTGCATTTTTACAATATGCATTTGACATATTAAGTAATAGAGCTTATTGGTGAAAGCATTGTATTGTATTGTATCTAAGTTACATTTTGAAATAATAAAGTTAAGATACAAAATATGATATGCAGCTGTGTTTCTTTCAATTTGTTTATAAAGAGTAAGTATGTTCTCCACTATTTGTGTGTAGGGTTCTTCTGGTTTTTTCCAGTGTACGTATGATAGCTAATGTTAGTGGTAAACGACACTGGAGACAATATATCCATCTTTAGACTGCAAACACGTTATTCTAAGATATTTAGCCTTATTGCATTGCAGAGTAGGGTGCTGAGATTTTGAAAATTGAGTTTTGAGAGTTGTCTATAACTTTAATCAGCTGTTGAGATAACTTGATTATATGCTTTGTGTTTTTGCAAATAGTTTTATCAATTAGAGATATCATGAAGATAATATTTTTTGTTTTACTTATGAAAAATTGTCTTTCACTTTGGATTTACAGTGGTTTTTCATCTTACCTTTTGTTCTAATCTTTGATTGAAATGGAACTTTTTGTTTACTATAGGTATTAGTTTATTAGTTCAACAATAAAGATCTTTCTCTCATAAGCTTTATTACTTTTGTGTCAAATACACACACTGTAAATTCCATTATAATTTATTATTTAAACATATTAAAGCTTTACACTGTTACTTAGGTTCTTCAGGAGCTTTCTATTAAAAGAAACTGTAAATCAAAATGTTAAGTATCCAATTAGAGTTAAGTAAAACATTTGGTGTTTCTGGTTGTTTAATGCTAGTACTGAAATAATGTCTAATTGGTATGTATTAATTTGAAGAAATCCTCATCAGTCAAAAGTAAAACTTGAAGTGAGCTTAGTTATAATCTTTCTGTGATTTTATAAAGCTTTATGTACTCAATTTTACTTAATTTATTTTGGTTATAATGAATCTTGTATTGGAAAGAATATTTTAAGTCCACATGGTTTTGTTTTTTTTTTAAATATTTCTACAGTGTAGGTACTTTGTTTTTCTTTAGACATTAGTCTCACACAAGTAAATGTTTATTCCACAAAACTTGTTTATGTCATTTCTTATGATGTATTTTTTATGATGAAACTACTCTTCTGGCTAAAAATTAGTAATGTATGATTTAACAATTCATTTACAGCTATTGAAGCTTGAGTCCTTCTCCATTTATATGAATACAAACTGTGATCCTCAAAACTGGGCCAGAAATCTCCTCAGTAATAATAACAATTGGAAGGTAAGAGCTACTCTCATTGATTTAAGTTTTGTTAGTGGTGATTGGAGGATAGAAATTATAAAAATTATGACCTGAATTCCAGATTAAAATACAAGTTATTGGATATTTTGGATTACTGATCTCATATTTGCAATTTACACATTGCAGAGAAAAAATACAGTGCAACAACACAATATGTTCACATGACTCAACAATGCTTTCAGGAAAGATGGATATTACAGAGAAAGAATGACATTAAAATGTACAATATATTTAGATGTAAACTGTAAGTAATAGAGTTTAAAGTGCATTTAAAGACAACTCAGTTTAAATAAATAAAATAAATTATTTTTGTATGAGTACCAATAGACGTTGGAAAGTCATAAGGTTGTTTAAATTATTGAAAAAGAAGTTAATCTTGTAAAATTGTCTTTTTAGTCTAAAAATATGTATATTACAAAGTAAACTAAGGTTGAATAATCTTGCTACATTTTTTAAAAATTATTCAGACTTAGCTTTATTCATAGAAGAGTTTTCTTTTTAACTAAAAAGTGCTTGTGTTTTGTTTTTGGAACATCTCACCCACTGAGGATGATGAATCATAAAATGTAAATTAATAGGTTTTGTGTTTGTGTAAGGATTTTTATGTAAACTAGTAATTATTTTAAGTAGTTATAGTAAGGTTGCAGCAAATGGATATTGGTTTAGTAGCCTATATTATCACTTGAGTCTAATTATTAAATAGTAACTACTCTCTTATTTTTGATATATGCTTTATATGTATTTATATTTAAGTATGTTTCTTTCCCTGCTGCATCTACTTTTACAGTACTGAATAATGTGAATGTTTTGTGATGAGTGATTCATTTTTTAAACATTGTTTGAATTGTAGATATGACAAGATATTTGTACTCTGGAGGAAAAGAACAGTCCAAATGTGTAGTAAAGCTTTATCATTTACTGTATATTTAGACTGTTGCTTTTCATTTTTTCTAAAAAAGTTGCTTATGTTTGAGATGGCAGAGTCTTGACAGTTGTATCTACAGGCATTGTACATTCAATATAAGAAGTGAATAAGACTTCACTTTCAGAAAAGTGCTGAGAGATAATCTCATCTTTGTTTCCATGACAAAACTGCAAAATGTTTTGGAATTGGTGAGTAGTGGATTCTTCTTATAGGAAAGAAATGATTAGTTTCTGAGACTTGAAGATTAAACTTCCATAACTGTATTAAACAATGTGAATTAGTGTTTTTACATTTGTATGTTGCATTTTGTTTTCTATGATACTTTATGATTCAAGTGGTAATTGATTGAAACATTGTTCTTGCTTAGAATGCCTTAAAGAAAGGACTTGCTACATTTAGTATTCAGCAAGAAGAATTTGAATTCAGTAAGTTATTTAATTTCTTGTGGCAACAATTTTTTTTCTAGTTAAGTTGTTAAACAGTCTTTAAAACTGTAGCTGTGTTATCTCAAGTTTGGTCATTTGTGGTTAATGTTCAGTGTCATTGACAAAAATGAATCTGCATGTAAAACTAATTTTGGCCTGTGTTGTCTTTTATCTCTTAAAAACTTTAAGACATACACACTGCAGTTCCATTACTTTTAAAAGTGATACGGTTTTAGAGAGAAATGCATATGTATAAATAAATTTCTTTAACATATAAAATTGATACTGTAGATACTACTGATACAAAGGAATGTATTGAATAATTATTTGTTGTTCAGCATTTCTTAAATACTTTAATTATGATACTTGTAATGAAAAATATTTTAGTAATTTGCTGAACTAAATTAATTGCAGTTATTAAACCCATTTCTGCCAAAGTGAAAATGATATTCAACAAATCAAGTGAAGCAAAAATTCCAAAATTGTTAGTCGACTTTGTTCTGCAAGATGCTGCTTCTCAGTTGTCTCGTAACCAAGTAAGTTTTATCTCATGTAAAATAATTGTTTATTACAATTTGTGACATGCAGTGTATGTTACTACTACTATGAAAGTTTATTAATCTTTTTTTTTTTTAAATAGATACACCATTACTGTTGAATGTATTTCTTTAAGTGTTTATGGTTTATCAGCATCCCCTACTTCTTAACAACAGTCTTGCAGTAATGTTTCCATGAAGTCAAGCTTTTTGGTAAAATAGCTATATCAATATTATTATACTTGTCTTTTAGGGTTTTCTATAAATTGGTTGGCCAACTTTATATCTTTAACTTCTAAATGTATACTGAAGAAGATTATGCTCCATTGGAATGTTCTTGGGGTATCTGATATGTGTAACTGAATGGAATTGCATTTTTCAATCCCTGTCAGTATGATTAACTTTTATAAGTGTGGAACAGATGCTTTTTATCATGTCGTTGTAGCTGTAGAACTATTTTGACATTTGTGGAAGAATACTGATAATTTACACATATTTCCTCAGTCTTAAATAATCCTCTGTAATTCATTTTCAGTGTTACAGAGAAAGTTGTGTTGTGGATTACTTGTTTTAAATCAGTTTTAAGTTACCATGTAAAATGAAAATCATGGATTACTGAGTTTAACTCTGTGTTACCATGTAATTTGGACTTCACAAATTATTGGGCTTAAGTTTGTTCTGTGTTGTCCAGTAAGTTAGGAATTGTGGATTCCTAATTATTTTTCATCTTTATGTTACTGCTCAGATGGAGATTATAGATTACGAGTCTTAGCTGTATTTTATAATGTTAGTTTGACTTGATGAGTTACTATTTTTAGTTCATATGACATTCCAACGTTTTTTTGTGTATCATGTTGGTTGTTAGCAGTAGTAGTCATGTGTATTGATAAATGGATTTTCTCAAAGACAGAAAATTGCAAAAAATATTTTCTCACCAACTATTATCAGAATTCTTAAATTTGGTGATACATTGTTCCAGTACTTAGGAATTTTAACCCTGGCTGAATCGTTTCAAATGATGCTCATCAATCAGCAGTACTTGAAATATCACCCACGAGTTCATTTAGAGGGTCATGCTGAACAGTGGTGGAAGTATGCATACAAAGCAATTCTCCAGACATCCATAAGACCTTATTCATGGAAACATATACAGGAACACAGGTACTTGATATAAGCTTTATTTTACTTACGTTATTTTAGGAAAATATCATACATAGAGCTCAAATTTATACAAGTTTTTAAGACAATAACTCACCTTTTTACACAATTTAACTATCTTCTTCATGCCTGAGAAATTTGCATTCCACAAGCCTCGAGGCAACTCTCTGATTTTACATGAATTGCTCTGGTGCATAATGTAATCAAACCCATTCACTAATAGGAGGACAGCTCAATTTATATTGGTAATAATTCCTCTTATGCACTCACACTCATGGCCATTCCATTGCTAACTGTTTAACTGTTGGAGTTGAAGCAGTTATTGTTTAATATGTTGCAGATTACCATGTGCTTACTGGGCCTCCTACTTCTTTCTCATAAGCTGAGATTCCTTCTCCTCATTTGAGAATGATTTATTGGACTAAAACTTTAACCTGATTTGTTTGGGTACCTTACCATTCTAGAAATCGACCTTAACCTTTCAATCTTTTTCTGGATTTCATTTTCAGTTTTGTTTGTTTTCTCACCTTTTGCCTGTATTATTTATTATTTTTTTTACTCCATGATCCATGATGTTTACCTTGTCTTTTTATCCATGCTCATTATTAGGATTTATGCTGTTTCCTTTTTCTTTCACATTCAGATTTTTTAATCTCCCCTACATTCCTGACAACTTCTGGGTCAGCATGTGAATTTTAATCCTTTCGTTTTCTTGATTTCCTGACATTTATATGTATTTTGTCATTTTGAAGATTGGGTGACTTACCTTTTTTTCGTTTTCTGATTCCTGTTTTAATGTTTTTGTCTTTTTCACTTTCACCTACTATATTCTCACTCTCTCTCCTAACTCTGTCTTTTATCTGAAACACTTCTTGCTTCAGGTGGGTTTCCATAGATATTCATTCCCATTTATTTGCTTGCTTGGTGTGTTCCACTTTTTCTGCTCCATCTTTCCTTTGTTCCATTGCTGTTGGGTCTTATTGAATTACGTTATGTTTCTGTTCACTGTAGTCCTACCTTTTTTTATGTACTTGTTATCCAGCTCCCTTTCTTCACTTGGACAGAATATCTTCATTCTTGTTCTTTTTGCCATGATTATCTGGACTTATGTTAAACAACTTTTGCTTTTATTATTTTACAGGGTTTTTTTCTTTTCTCAACTCTTTCAACACAGGGGTGGTTTATATGACTGACTATGTGACCTCTTTGTAGATATAATACTTCTAACTTTCATTGTATTGCATATCTTCAAAAAAATTGGCAGTATTTCACTTAATATTATAAGTCTATAACATAGAGAAAATCATATTTTTTAGTGAAGCATTTCTAATAAGTATGAATATTTGTTTTGAATAGTCCATGTGCAAAATAATTTTCATGTAAAAGTTAAAAATAAATCCTTCCTGATTTCAAAAAATCTCAAACTTTTTGTGTAACTCCTAAAAACCTCTTAAATATATTTCAAATGTTTTTTGTCAGTTAAACTTTAATTTATATGCTATTTTCTCTAACCTAACTGAAAACAGGACTAGTCAATTGGACTGATCTTGTTTCCATCAAAGGAAAAAAAAATCAAATTAAATCTGAATTACATTTTTTCTTTCTATAATGACTTCATATTGTAATATGAAACCACATTTGTTTTTCCTAATTAGCTCTATGTTGGTAATTGTATAGATCTGTTTACAATTAACTTTTATTGTTTCATTGTCCTTTTAATTGTGGTTAACTACTGTTCACATGTTTGTAAGTTGTAAATCACACTGGGAACATGCAGCTCATGTGTTGCTGTTGAATTACATTACTCACAAGCTACTGTAACTTGTACAAGCAACTTGTGTGTACCTCATGTAACATTTTTATTATCATTATTTATTTAATTTAATCTAATTTTAACTAACCTAAAAATATCCTTATTTTTACATTTTAGTTGCTTTTATAATTATACATAAAGAATGAACATGATAAAAAAAGGAATAAAATACTAATTGAATCTTTTTTTTCACTCTTAATTGCTGAATAGTTTTAACCCTAATTTTTATACTATTCACACTATTGCAATTAATAATTTTTATTTAATTCAGTAATGCCCCAAACAATATAGACTAATAACATGCAAAAAGTAAACAAATTTCTGTACCTCTCAAAAAATTCTGGGCTTTCTGTCTCTGTGACAAATACATCGAAGCTAATTATTATCTTTCTCATAGGAATGCTATTCATTCTGTGAGTGAAATTGACATTTAAGCATTTAGGACAACATTATACAACATGTCATTTGATAGATGAAAACCTCGAGTTTATAATGGTTACAGGTAGTATATAATTAAATGTAAGTGTGAACTATTAATGAATTATGGAAAAGAGAATGTAACAGGTGGGTGTGGGAGGATGGTTCTTATTTTTTATTTGATTATTCTATAACCAAACAGAGTTGAATGCTATAATAAATATCGTTTGTCTGAGCAATAACGATTTTATAGAGAGTAGAATTATTTTCATTTAATTTCATACTTTTTCAAGCGGTAGTGGATAAATTACAGATGATGACATGCTTAGAGAAAATGTGATGTGTCACACTAGTCTCCTGCTAGTACAGCGGTAAGTCTATGGATTTACAATGCTAAAATCAGGGGTTCGATTCCCCTCAGTGGACTCAACAAATAGTCCAATTTGGCTTTGCTATATGAAAAAACACACGTGTCACACTAGGGGAACTTAGGATTTTTTAAAATGCTACCTTGTGGAATTAAAATCTTAAAACTTGTATATTCTTAAAATATGGACTCTAAGCCAAAATTTTACTTTATTCTAATTAGTATAACATAAACAAAAAGTAGTTTGATAAAATTTTGAATGTAAGACACTAAAACTTTGTGTCATGTACAGTAAAAAAAAATACCCAGGTGGATGGGGTTAACCTTGTCTTTTACTTGTGTTCATTATCTAGATCAATCTACTCCTAACCTTCCCATTCCAAATTCCATGCCTTCCTTTCTTCTTGTCCTACCTTTATTAGAAGTCTGGTTTATTGCTCTTCTTGCTCAAAGTGATTTTTACACACACATGATCCTGTGGGTACCCATTTCTTCTGTTGCTGTTGGTCTCATATTCTGATAACAGTTATTTTTCATTTCTCCACTTTAGTTTCTTCTCTTTTTTTTTTCTTTTGCCTCCAACCCCATCTATAGTCATTTTCACTCGATCTCCAGTTGGCCATGGCTGATTTCTCTCTATTTCTCCTCCATCTTTTTTTGCATCTTCCCATTCCTTGCTCTTACCTTTGACTTAACGTTGGCTCTATTTGTATTCATTTTCATCATGAGGGTCCTTGCTTTCCATATTAATGACTTGGGGTTGGCTTTTTTTTCTTATACTATTTACTTCTATTGACCCATTTTCAGTGGTTTTTTTGCTCTCCCACTTTTTCTTACAGGTAACTTGGTTGTAAGTGAAGTTATTCTGGGGTCTGAGTCCTTTCTTATACCCACTAAATACCTGGAACTTCTAGATGTTTTCTTCATCTATTGTCTCCACTAAGTTCAGTCTTGTTATCTTCACTTGAAAACAGTTGCATATCTAATAATCAAGTTTTACACTTCTAATTCTCTTCCTGCATGAGAGGTTCTTTTGCTTTTGGGGACACAAGCTTCCTTGACACTTCTCATTCCCTTAAAGCATACATTCATGTGTCTCCTATTGTGGGTCTTGCCGACCAAAAGATTTCCTTCTTTGGGCCCATTACCTCATACATGAACTTCTCTTCTCCTCAACTTTTTTTCTTCATATTGAGTCTTATTGTTGACACAGCATTGGTCTGCTTGATATTTGGACTCTCTCTTCTCCCTAATCATCCCTTTCACCTTTTCACATCCATTTTTCATTGGGGGATATCTTACCTTCATCCTTACATGTGGCATTTGCTTGATCTTTCTCATGTTAGGACAGACTTTATGATTTTGTGGAAGTATTCTTGTCTCATTCCTGTTGTTCTTCCACTGTCTGTCTCTCATGACCAAAGTAAGAATTTTGTCATTGGCCCGTCCTCCATTCCTTCCTTGCTGGCTATTATACTACAAAAACCATCTTTGCCTTTTTTTATGTGATAGTTTGTCCATGTTTTGTTGGAAACCTCATCCAGGCATTTTGCCTTTCCCAGTACCACATGGTTTTTCTTCCCTAGTCTTCACTACTCTGTTCTACTCATTTATTCTTCTCCTTGCACTCTGTCCAACTGTATGACTGATACCTTAGTGGTTGTGTTGTTGTTTTTTTAATATTACCTCGTGCATGCCTTTTTTTAGCCATTTACTTACTTTTTATACCATATTTCTCTCCTGATTTGTTTTTCTTCATTTTCCTCTACAGTTGTCATTATTCAGGTACCTAGTACCTATACTATGGATGCTTCTAACACCCTGTTCCTCTGTACTTGTATACTCCTCTATCTGGGCTGATTTTTTTCCTCTGTCTTGAATTGGCTCATGCTTGCTGGCTTTTGAAAACAGGGTTTTGCAATTACCCATTACACTGTTTCCAGTAAAACCCCTACAGGCTGGGAGTCTGGTGGTGATTTGAGCACTTTTCTGGGTCTCCCCATCACATTCTCCCCACTTTGTTGAGTGGATCATGAGAGACTGTTAACACTCACAGTTTGATAGCTGCTGGTGTGATGGACCATTGAGAATCCTTACTGCTGGGCTTTGCACAATACAATGAGAAGTGGATTGGTAGTAGCACTGCCAGTGCTGTATCATGTCAACCCTGTAAACCATGTGTCATACCACTTGTGTCCACTTGCTATAGTTTTAGCATGTTCAGTTTAAACTAGTTGAGCACACAATGTACAGTAAACACACTCCAAAGCTATTGTGCTCACTTGCTGCATCCAGAGTCTGTTCAGTAGAGATAAGGTGAGTACATACTATATGAAACAAAACTTCATATCTAAAGTGCTCTCCTCATATTCAGCTGGAATCTGTTCTATAGAGTCTGTTTAGTAGAGTTGAGGTGAGCACATACTGTATGAAACCACACTACATAAGTAACATGTTCATGACCTCCTGCAGCTGGAATTTGTTCAATACAGTTGAGGTGTGTACACATTAAAGTAATATTTTAAGATAAGATTAACAGTTTCATATGTCATTGATCTTGTATCTTAATTACTTTAGTAGGCTCACTTGTATTCTAATATGTTTTCTGTGGTGTGGCTGGCAGGCTGCTTATTTGTAAGAGCTAAGATGGTAATGTTCTAAATCTGTTTATCTTTGCAACATATGGGCCTAGTTTGCCTCTTCCACCCTTACATTCTGGGCAAAGAGTAGAGTGTAGTTGAGACAAGTTGTCTCCCCCCTTGCTACTGTGTGTCATACTACATGAACTTTCCCTTGAGTGCTTATTGGAGAGAATTAATCTAGATGAGGTTTGCAGTGGGTCCTCCACCAAATCATTGTAGAATTTTAGCTAAACAATGTATGGAGATGAACAAGTTATAATTGTAGAAGTTTACATTTTAGTAAACTGAAATTGTATTTTTGACAGATAGTCACCTGTATTCTCATTCTCATCCATTTTCTTCACTTCTGATGCACATTTTTTCATGTCTTGTAAAAGAATGAAGTTACCATGAGAGAAAGTATGTAGGAAGTTGTTATTGTGCATAAAGGTTATGCTGCTCTCCTGTTGATGAAGAACTTTTGTTACATGATGATATCATTGTGCCACTAGTGCAACTCACTTTAAATCATGTGAAACTAGGTTGGTGGGAGTTGTGTCATAGCTAGTGGCATGCAAATCACTCAGGCAGATACATGAAGATAGCTGAACTTTGTATAGAAGTGAGTATATCACAAATACATTTTCACATTAGACAAATGTTAACTTTGTTTGATAATAGATTATTTTTATATATTTTAAAGTAATATTTTAAGATAAGGTTAACAGTTACATGTTTCATTGTTTTTGTATCTTAATTACTTCAATAGACTCACTGGTATTCTAATATGTTTTCTATACTTCATAACATTCTTCGTCATTAATCTCTCTCCCTCCATAGTTTTGTTTTAGAGCTACAATAAATCTGTTATCATTCTAACTTGTAAGAATTTTAATGCCATTCTGCCATTTTATGTGGTAAAACTCCTATCTTGCTACATTAAAAGCTATCAAAACTAAAGTTGGGGAATTTTTTTATGGTTATATTCTTCGTTCATATCATAGATATTTATTAAAGATCTGTATTCTTGTATATCATATTCTAATGTAGCTTATTTTTAACTAGATTGGATTCATTAAAAGTGTATTCAGATGTTCTGTATTTTTATTATACTATTTATTAAGAAATTGCAATTTATTCTAGAAAGTTTCTTTTTACATTTTTTTTTTCATTAACTATCTACTTTTATCTTTTAGAAAGAAGTACAAAGAATACAAAGAACAGTACAGAAAACTACTCTGTTATCCTGAAGACACACAACTAAAACTTTGTTTACAAAAATTGGAAGACCATCTTGATGTGTTTAACATTTTGATGGCTCGAGAGCATGCTAAAATTGAGGTATTTTTTACAATTTGTAATGTCTGAATCCTAAATTGTTATATATATATTTTAATCTTTCTTTTGATTTCAAATATTGATTTTGTAAAGATGATATTGGTGACATTAAGTCACAGAAAGTAGGAAAAATGAAGCAACATTCAGTCATCTTAGTGCCACAAGTATTTTAGTAAAATAAGTGAATTTAAATCAACTACTTTGTAGAGCAGGCCACTTTAATCAATTCCATTAATTACCTGTATTCTTTAATCTTATGTGAGCAATCTTGGGTATAGGAGATAGTTCCAGACCACACCCTTGTTTTAGAAGTTAATAACTGTATTTAATGTTATGTAAGCATGTGCAGGTGTAAGGGAGAGGTCTATAGAGACTCCCCAACTATTTTCTTCAGAAATTAATAAATTTTATTCAATATTGTGTAAATAGGAGTAGATCTAGAGGGGGGGGTCTTACTACCTCCAATTTTTTTTTCAAAATGTAATAGAAAATAGTCAGATGGCTTTAAACTTCCATAGTATAGTATCAAAAAGAAACATTGGGTGCCAGTGATTTTGTTTGGGTGGGCTGTTAATTGCCATAAAACGTTTTTATAGGTTTTCTAATATTATCACAGCTGGGGTCTACAGCAATCCAATTAATGACTTAGTTAATTTCTGATTACTTCTAAGCTAATTCAACAATATGAACATCAGCTAAATATTGCTATGGTAAATTTTCATTAACGTTTTCCAGACATTATAGCTGTATGTAATGTATTTAGAAATTTGTTTTCATCGAAGTTAATATTGCTCTTGACTCATCAACTATAAACTTATAACTGAATTGATTTTTCATGGTTTAGAAGTTAGAATTACTACTGTAAAAAAAAAGATATTTTTCATATTGTTGATGTCTAAAGTAAGTGTTTAAGAATTAAAAAATAATTATTTAAAAATAGTTACTTCTGTAACTAATTCTACCATTGTTTTTTTAAATATTATTATAGAATATTATAACTGGGTAATCTTATATTAATTAAACACTGTATAGTGTTTATTTTTAACTATTTAGTTTTAATATCATTAGCAAATTGTTAGAAGTAAAGACTAGATGTAAGCTTTGAAATGACTAGATAATAACCTAACTGAGCTCATTACTTACAGAATATATTAATGTTATTTGAACTTTAAATCAGTTAGATTACTTAAGGACTGCATGGTCAACATTGATTAATCCAAATTAGTAAAACTTGAAAAAACAAAACAAAAAAAACTAAATTTGGTAATAGTGTTACACAGCTAACTTTCAAAGACATTGACTTGTATAATATCATCATACTTTAGCTAGAGTGAAATTATTATTTTTAACACAGTAATACTGTATTATCTGAACAGACTTTCTAAATTTATTCACTTTCTAATGGTTTTCAAACTTTGTAAGATGAAGTTATGGCTATCTTTTCAAAGTTTTGTTTTGCAAAATAAATATGATGTTATTCTAATTTTTATATTGTTTGATTTTAAATTCAGGCTACTTGAACACTATCCAAAAATATGAGATTTTTACTTTGATTAAGTATCCATTTCCCTAATAAATAAAAGGAGTTAAAGATTTTTGTTGTCTTGGTTGATTACAAAGAATTTACAGTTTTAATAAAAGAACATGTTAAATTTACACTGCATGAAAGCATTATTATTTGAAAAATTAATCAGTCATTTTTACTTTTACATTTCTCTTGTGCTCTTCCTTGTAAATTCAGTGAATGTCTTCAATTGTGGAATTTTAACCTGATCTACATCTTGGCTTTCCAGCCACTTTAATCCAACTTCTAGAGCTTTCAGCTTTCAATGATCTTTAGTACAGCTCTGGTAGTTCATCTTGTTTCTATTTCTCTTTGTTATTGTTCTCTAATGATCCAGGACATATCAATTTGCTCTTTAGTGAAGCTATTATCAGTGTCATTCATTTACAAACATAGGGCAAGAGTCATCAGTGATTGGCCACTAATCAGTGTAGTTGCTGCTTATGGAAGAAGTTGACTATTGGTAACATTGGTTAACAGCATAGCCTTCTTGAAGGGTAAACTACTTGTTAACTGATGTTGTAGCTGAAGATTCACCACACTGAAATAATATCTTGATCAAGAGACTCAAGGAGTAGTTCTATGTTTCTTTTAAACTTTTAATTCTCATGATTTTTATTTGCATTTTATAGTACCAGTCTATTCAGGAATATACTAATACTGCAGTTCAGATTAGACTTCTGACTATCAAGCTTGGTTGAGCATGGTCCTTCTTTTTGATCAGTATTAATTCAGTACATTTTTATGGTAGAATCCACTGTTTTCTCATAATTCCAAAGGAAGAGTGGTCCCATACTGGTTTCTTGGTTGATTATTATTGTTCCATGTCCTCTCCATAATTTTGGAGGCAAGTGGAATTAACATTGCTCTCATGGTTTATGTGTGAGGGTGAGTGTGCAAAATTCTATACCAAGTGAGTTCTGTTTCCTCAAGTTTAGTAAGGCATATATAATCATACAAGGTCTATGGGTGTTGACATTTAACTTCTCCAGGTTGAGAAGGTATGTCCATTTTGATGTTGCTTACTTTCTCATTGTAGCTACTAACAAATTATAGTAATGAGAATTCCGGTAAAATTCCATCCACAATAAAGGAATTAAGTTCCAGGTGAAGAGTATACTTTCTGCATGGATAATGCTCTCACACCTTCCCTTCCATTTTATCAGTGTGGAATTCCAGTTATCATTGTGAGTAGAGGTAAGTATATTTTGGAAATTAACATTTATTATGTTGAAAATGTATTTCCAACAATACTCACCAACCCTTCCTCCCCTCTAAGAGCCAGTATTAGACTGGGATTGAGTTAATTGTTTTCAAAAAAGTGATAACACTGTGTGAATAAAGTGTTCATATACAATCTTAGGATAGAGACTGTAATGATATAAGTGAAGAGAATCACAACTTGAATATTGCCAAGTAGTTAAGTAATAGCTATCAGTGTGAGAGAGGTAAGTATTATTGGAGGTTAAATTTCAGTTTAGGAAAATGTTAACTTCTGAAATGAAAGATCGTAATTTTGATTTTTTTTATCAAAATAGAATTTGGGAAATTTCACAGTCCAAGAAAAGGATAAAAAACTAAACAGAAATGATTTTTAACCCTAAACTAGATAGTTTAGTAAGTTTACCATGTTTCAAATACTTTAGTTTCTTATTTCCACTATGAGAAAAAAAAATCAAGGGTGTTGGTGATAATCTCTCCATTGCTGAAATGGTTAACATATTCAAAGACAAAGCACCAACTAAATAAGTATTTGTAGCTAATGTTTTTCATTCTTTGTGGGAAAGCCAAGTTGCTTTAGTTTTTTTTTCTTTTATTAAATTTTCAGGTTTAATTCCTTTTTTTTTTCATTTAATTAGTATTGGTTATTTTAAATCAACTTATACACTTTTTATTTGTTAAACATTTGCATACTGTGTCAGATATATAATTTTTTTTTTATTTGTTGATGGTGAATTATTTGTCATTTTTCACACAGTTCTTTCACATTCCATATTTAACTTCAAAATCTTTGACACTGCTGTTGCTAATTGGTGTAATTTACATATGAATAACTACTCTTTAACCTGGATAACATGGCATGAGATAGCCATCTCTTAGTACTGTGACCAGGAGTTGTATAAAAAGAGAGTGATGATTCTGTCTTTCAAGTTGCTGTGTTTTTGTAATTTGTGTGTGTGTGTGTATATATATATCACTGAATTTTTTTTTGTTAAGGAAAGCAAACATATACAATTTCAAATAAGGTACATATTGATGCCAGTCTGTAGTTAGTAGATACACAAGCTTGAAAGAGTTCACTCTTTGATGTTGAGTGCTTTCTATTATTCAGTAAGCTGTTCAGAGTATTGCAAACTAATATCCATTTGGGAACATCAGTGTGTAATCTTGTCTGTTATCAGCACATCATTAAGTAGTGGTTTTCTGAGGCCTTGCAGGAAGGTTTCTATCACTTCCTTGTGTCCAATCAACACTTATGATCCATAAAACTTAATGCACGTGAGTAAAAATCACATAGAGAAAAGTATCACCACTGGGAGAGCTGTACTAACTGGAACCATCCTTCCTCAAGAAGAAATGGAAATTGCCTTATCAGGATATGGTTGAAACAAAGATCAGCAGAACTTTATTCTGAGCTTTAGACACTGCCCAATAATTCTAACATTAAATCAAAAGATCAGGAATCAGTAAAGCAAACAATGTCTTATAAAAAAAAAACATGAGTGTTCCATGTAATTTTGGGAACACTGTCTCATGCTGATATGGTTATAAAACTTAGGAGAACACTCTGATTTCTATTCAAACACCAATTTGTACTTTTTCAAGCTTAACATCTATAAGTTGCATGATTAATTTCACCATTTACTTGTAATCATAGACAAATGTATGTAAAGCTAGAATGATTGGCAGAATAGTGTTAAAGTGAGAATTAACTTGCTGGATTGCTGGTTACTGTAGCTACATTGTGTTTGCACATGAACATGACTCCTAGAGCACTTGAGGTCACTGAAAGAAGATTATAATGATGCCTTAGATATGGATTAAGAGGAAGAATTCATCAAACTACTATCAAAGTATGTTGATGTGTTTATAGAACTAGATGATTGCTTGGGTAGAAGTAATCACCACATAGATATTGTACTGATATATCCTGTAAAGCAGTTACTATGAACACTTCCTCGAATCATCAAATAAGAGTCAGTGTTTAAGAAGAGAGCACAATTCTATGCTGATTTTAGGTGAGTAAATGTAATTTATGTCAATATGTGCTTCACCCAGCTTGTGAACAGAAACGTTTCTGAATGTATTGGAGGGTTTTTTACTAGTTCAACAATTGATACATGTCATCTGTCTTTTTATTTTGAGTTTAATTACTGATTAAATATAGTTTTGTAAAAAGTTACAACCTTTACATTAAGAAAGATTATACAAGATACAAATACCAGTAAAAGGTGGCATCATTGTTGTGTTGCAAGTACATAATGACATGGATTGTATTAATGTATATACTAGTTGTATGCTGACTGCAGCCAAATGTCATTACTGCACAGCCAAGAAAAATTAGTGATAGGTATAGTAATTGTAAAGAACTATCACAACTTTATGTATTAACAATAGTTTACTATTTAAATTAATCATGTCACTCATGGTTTTCATACATGTGGAAAGTATAATTATGCATTGGGTAATAATGTAAGAATACAGATTTCCTTGCAATATTGTTTTGAAGATAATATGCAAATAATTTTTTTTGTAGTAAGTGAAAGTCTGCATGTATATAAAATGCTCTGTTCTGGGACATCAGACTCCCTTTAAATCATTATTGCCTCATTTAACTTCTGTCATGCAGGCAATGAAAACATTTATAGGTCATGGGCATGATTTTTATAATTCAATGGTTTCAGGAACAAATGAGTGAAGAAGCAGGATCTGGTTTGGGTGGTTCTTGCTGTGTAGAAAGCTAAAGTACAATAATCATGAAATGGTGAATAGTTTTTATGTTTAGTACCTTTAGTATATGTATAATCAGAGGTATGGCTTGCTGTGTTATGTTGGTGATATTATTATTTTCAAGCTGAATACAAATCTGTTATGTAGCTAATGTTCCCTAGACTCCTAAGGAGATTCATTGAACTCTTCAGTGTGAGAGTTGAAGGACACCAGGAAATGTCACTAATCACAGCTATTCTGCACAGTGATTCTGCTAATTATATCCTGGTAATATCCTAGTAAGTTGTCCATACACTGTATTAAATGTGTTTGCTAGAACTAAGAACCAATCATGTTGGAAACACTCCTGTAAAGAGCTTAGCTGTTTTACTTTAGCAGCTAGCTTTTGAAATCACTAGACACCTTAGAGACTGTTAAATATAATCATTAATTCATAAATTAGTAACACAGTATAACTTAACTGGAAACAACTATTGTTTAGCCAGAACACTGCAGTTGTTTTGATGTTGTAATGAAAATACTATCAAGTGTCTTACAGATACTACAGTGGAAAGAGTGACATTATCTACTTCATTTGTGGATGTCATTTCATAGCTAGGGATACTACATCATCTTCTGGTAACTGTACTGAAGGAAATGACACTAAATAAGTCATTCAGTTCTATAGATGTAGAACAATTAATTGTATTAAATCATTCTCTTTGTACTGTTGATATTGCATTGAAACTAGACATCACTTCAGTAATTTAGTTCTGTAAATGTTATTGTCAGTGACATTAAATATTTTGTGTATTATGATAGATGCATTGAAAGTGGTGACTAGACACCATAGAAGTATGGTAAGGGGCATTTAGAAACTTACTGAACATTACTTTTTTTTCTTTTCATTCCATAATAAGATACAGTAAAAAATGTTAATTGCAATTAGTTTACAAATGCATAAACTGTTTTTTGTCTGAAAACAAAGTTTCTAAAAGTCTGTAGTATTTTGTTTATAAGTGTATTTATTTTTTGTGATGAAATTTATTCTTTACTGGTCATTGAATTTAAATTCAGTTCAGATGGATGAGCCTGTAAATCATACAGTCAGTAGTGAAAGCAAAATACATTAAGAACAACCTGAAATATTAAATATATTTTACAATGCATTAAAATATTTTCTTACTGTGCTTTGCTTATTTAATAAAAGAAATCGCCTGTTTTAATACTATCATAACTCAATTTGTGCATCCCACCTCAAGAGGTAAAACTGAAATTACAAAAATTATTGAAAATAAACTTATAGTCAATCTTACAAAATTAAAAAAAAGAGCTTTAGAGTTGGAATTAGTTCAATATAATATTTATTTAATAATTTACATGAAAATAAAGACAAATGTTCAATTTTTGATTTTGAGTTGATTTCACTGACCTGTGACGTGTTTATGAATGTTCCTAATTTTTTTCTAAGCATGATATAGTACTTATAGTCTAACATGGAAAGTAATAGTAAATTTGAACAAAGTAGTACTAATTTGATCTTCTAACTTGGTTACAAGTACTGTTTTCTCCATTTTTAACCAACTATTGTTTCTTAACTGTAATTATCATGATGTGGTGTAGTTGCCTACATCTTATCTTGGGGAAGTCATAAGCTAGTGATATAAATGTGTATTTTTATTTTTTTTTTTTTATTTCAGCTATCCAAGCCAATGCGTCTTTCAGTTTGGTGCTAATATGCATAAAAATTGTAACAAAGTGATAAAGACTTAGCTTGATTATACGTTGCTGGAAGAAACGATCTTTATGAACAACTTCCAAAACAATTACAGTTCTGATCTTTTTTTTTTTAATCTTGTTTTATAATTTTGTACTTCATTTAAAATGTAATGTTGCAGTATGATAGGGAAATAAAAGTTTTGTGTAGAACTATATGAGGTAGGCTTTGTTAAACCATTTTGTATGTGACTGTATCGAGCTTTGTGTCACTGGGATGTTGTTTTGTACTATGTGTTAAGCCTTATCAGGTTAATTAAGTGCTTAAGTAAATGGAAAAGAAAACCCTAAAGAAATATAAAAATATAAATGAATATAAAGCGGGTTTAGAACTTGTTATACATCAACTGAAACCTTTCAATTAACGATTTTAGTCTTTTTTTAAGTTGGTTTGCTTATAAGTTTGGTGATAAGTTATTTCTGTTATATGCCAGAGATTATAAACACAATGGAACTGCATGTAGTGTTTGTTGAATTAAAATAACCATATGATTTTTAGTTTTATAAATTAAAAACTAGGTTTTATATGATTATCAAAAGATTTAAATATCAGTTATTAAAGTTTACACTGAAGGTAAGCATATTTCATTCAGAACTACTAAAACTAACTTAGCTGTAAAGTGTTCCAAATTCAGAAGTTAACTGGACTTAATGATTTTAATGTTTAAATATTTCACTGTTATACATAATTTAAAACTATAGATAAGTTGGCTGCTTTCAAATTCTGCTTCGAGTGGAAAATTTCCATGTTAAATTACAAAAATTATGTAAAATAAATTTGTAGTCCTAAGAGGCATTATTTGTTGCTCAGGTGAAAAGATCTATGATAACAGTTTGAACCATTAAAAACTTCTTAGACAAATACGGTCTATTAGAAAAACTTTCCAGTTATACTTTCCTATGTCTGAGCTTTCTCTCAAACAAGAATTTATGGTAATTCTTCAATACATTAAGAAAAAGAAAACTTTCAGAGATAAATTTTATTTAATAAAAACTTAGACTCAGCTATTTCAATTTTATGCATATATTTTTAACTCCTAAATTTTAATTTTGGTATTATTACAGTGTATTTGAATTAGAGCCATTAGTGTTTGTAAATTCTGATATTTTTTTAGCATAATGTAGTCCTCATAACCTACTAGGAGAAAAAAAATCATAATAGTTTTGAACAAAGTTGAGCTAATTTGACTTTGTAATTTGAATAAAAGTATAATTTTATTTAGTTTTTAACCAGCTACTGTATCTTAACCTCAGTTGCCATATTATGGTGTAATTGCCAATGTCTCAGCTTCGAGAAAATGTAGGCTATAGTGAAATAAGTGCCTGATGAAATTTTATTTTTGAACTATATAAGCCAGTATAGCTTCCAGTTCACAATCTGGGCCAAGCATGGCAAGGTGGATAAGGCACTCGACTCGTAATCTGAGGGTCACGGGTTCAATTCTCCTTCGCACCAAACATCCTTTTTGCCCGGCATGGCTAAGCGTGTTAAGGCATGCAATTCGTAATCTGAGGGCCGCGGGTTTGCATCCCGGTCGCGCCAAACATGCTCGCTCTTTCAGCCGTGGAGGCGTTATAATGTTACGGTCAATCCCACTATTCGTTGGTAAAAGAGTAGCCCAAGAGTTGGTGGTGGGTGGTGATGACTAGCTGCCTTCCCTCTAGTCTTACACTGCTAAATTAGGGACGGCTAGCACAGATAGCCCTCGATAGCTTTGTGCGAAATTCAAAAACAAACAGACACAATCTGAGTGGATGAGTTAGTTATTTTGTCATATTTATGAATGTATAAAATAATAATAGAAAGGA
Source organism: Tachypleus tridentatus (assembly GCF_004210375.1). Lineage (NCBI taxonomy): Eukaryota > Metazoa > Arthropoda > Merostomata > Xiphosura > Limulidae > Tachypleus > Tachypleus tridentatus. Next base: position 229,327,740 of record NC_134837.1, on the reverse strand, counting down.
ATATTTTTGATAATTATTAGTCAAATTTCATTCAAATTATATTTAAAATATTTCCAGTTTGCCAAAGAAAATCCTTCATGTATTAAGAGGAAGACGAAAGATGTACACTGGTGGTCATGGTTGTCAACTGATAGTGGTGAAAGAGAGGAGATAGAAGTACCAATTGAGAAAGAGAAAACACTGTGGTCAAAATTAACAATGGAAGAAAAGGAGAGATTGTATCAAGCTATAGGTTATAAAGAAGACAAAGGGATACCGGAAGCCTCAGTACAGTACATAGCTCATAAGCTGAACTTTACATTAGCCAATTGTACCTTATCCTTGATAAACTTCCAGAAGGAAATTCTTGTTTCCACTTTAACTCAGTGTTTAATAAGTGTTGAGACTAGACCAGTAGCTGAAGCATTAAAAATTTCAGCCCGAACAGAAAGTTTTCTTGTTGAAGGAGCATCAATAGAAAATGACTTGGTTCCCATTATAACAGCTGATAATATTTCACTGAGTAAGATTGCTATAAAATTCCATACTTGAGTGAGTAATATAAGAAACTCATTTTAGGTATCGAGATGCTTAAATTTGTGTAACAAGGCAATAAGTAAATGGTTAATCATATAGTTTTTTTCTGTGAATAGTAGAACACTTAAAAACATCAACTTGTAACTTTTTTCCTGCTATTGTTTTTGGCATATGTTCTTTGCATTTTTATTTTTCAGCTAACTACATCTGCTACTCTACAGTTGATTTTCTTGGTGGACATTCATTTTATTGATTGTGGGTTGTTTTTTTTACATTTTATTGCTTGCCTACTCTTTCCTCTGTCCCCTGCTAGTACAGTAGTAAGTCTATAGATTTACAACACTAAAATCAGGAGTTTGATTCCCGTTGGTGGACTAAGCTGATAGCCTAATGTGGCCTTACTACAAGAAAAACACACACACACACACTTTCTTTTTCTTTGTCTTTCCCCATCTGAGGGTTGGCATTCTAGTTAGATATTCTATCATATTGTGACTGTTGTTTCAAAGAAACTTTTAAATGTTATGTTCATGCTTGTGGTGTCAAAGAGATACCTTGTTTCTTTTTCCCATTACTGTATATTTAAAAAGATCATGTTGTCTCTCTGCATCTTTATTCCTTCCACACCAGCCTAATTGAAAAAACAAACAAAACAGGTGCCATCTTATTTCCTTCTGTAGTTTCATATTTCTTATTTTGGTTGTTTGTAATAATTTTTAGAACTTTATGGGCAGAGAGTATTTATCTTGTTAGCAAGTGCTATCTCACTAAATTGAGGGTTTATTTATTCTTGAAGAGTTTAGTTTTTGTATTATTTTTCACTTTACAGTCACTTGAAGATGTCTTTTTGTGTTGTTTTTTTTTCCAGGTCATTTCATTCTTTCATTGTGATTTTTTATTTTTTCGATTTTCAAATTATTTACTTTTCAGAATTATCATGTATCTCATTATGCATCTTATAAGGTTGACTGTTTAAGCTTTTTCCTCAATTCCTTTGAAAGTTTGTTCTATTCATGATTCTAAAAGTGTATGGGGGGGAATATTCAGTTTACATGCAAATTTTTATTTTTGCAGGATCTTTTATTTGACTATCTGGCTTTTCCATGTATTTCCTCTTCTCCATTTAAGGTGTTTTTTTCCTCATTGTGTACATATACATCCTTTAAGAATTTCTTTTCTAGATAAGTTATTACAGAAGAGAATTATAGTGATTGTTTCAGATAATTTTCATGGACTTTCTTAGTTTCATAGCTTATTTTATTTTACCATGAAAATGGTTATCTCATATCCCTGTTAATTTTGACCTTTGATTTTTACATTGAGTTATAATGTACTAGTTCTCTCTCTCTTTTGATTTATAATGCCTCTATGTAGTAAGTTTTGGACTTCGTCTTTTACATGGACATTTGTTTTTATGTTAACTTTAAAGTCCTTTAAGATTTCATTTTATTACAATAAACTTTCTTATGTATTGAAAGTTTTATGAGCATCCCTTCCAATTATTTGGTTTGTTTAGAATTTCCAAATGGAGAGTTTTTTTTTCCTTCTCCTCTGATAACTTAAAAAATTATTTCTTTTCTATGAAGGTGAGTTAAATGTTGGCTTCTCTTGAAAATCTGTTAATTTTTGAATGGATCCATATTCAGAATAGCCTGTTAACTTGGACATTTCTTTTACATGAAACAAAGGCATGGCTAAATTTTCCAAATACGGCATTTAGGGTTAATTTTTTTTTCTTAAGAATGAGTCTCATTTGTTTTCACTAGTGCATTCTTTATAGTTGGGAGTTGTACAGAATGTTTAAAACTTGGCCTAATTTTCTGGATGTGTGAGTAGCCCATAGAATTTGTTTGAAACTTGTGTCTTTACATTTGGGTTATAATGTTTCCAATCATTTGGAATTTTCTACCACAGTTTCATAAATCAACTATGGAGATACTATTCCTACAATGATTCTGTGTTTCTAAACTGGGAGTTTCTATACATCTTTGTTCTTTCTATGAACACAAGTTTTCCACCTCCATGGTAAGTATTTATAGAAGTGTCTTCATAATTACTTTCCATTTTTTAGTGAAAGTTCATTCCAGTTATTTTTGTGAATTTTTGATAACCTGTCTGTCTATTTTTCTTGTTAGAGATCCTTATTTACATTTGAGGACTTATCTTAACTCCTTTTGATCGATCCTAACAGCTTTCATTTTCACAACCCAAATGAGCCTTTTTTACAAATATATTTCTCTACAAGTGGGTTTTCTCGACATCACTGAGCTTTCGTTTTTGTTCTTTTGGCCTTTATGACTTACTTCATTTTGCTGTTTGCACCAAGTGCCTATTTTGGTGTATGTTATTGATTTATTTTGGATTTTTTTTTCCAGAAACATTCTGCATACTTCTCCAGATCCTTCTTTACTTTCAAAAATTAGACTGTGGAATAAGGGTAGCATAAGTTCTTAGTCATCTTTTTTTGACTTGCATTATTATCTGACCCAGCATTGATTCTGCAAGGCTGGATTATGTATCTCAGCTGTCTGTATGCAGATCTATGCTTCAAGTTACTGGACCAGTCTTCATACATTACTTAAGAAAGATAACATGTATGTGGTTAATGATAACACCAATACATCGTCATGCAATCACAAATTGTGGCTTACTTGACCTTGCTGTAATCCATACCCCGTTTCTTTTCTCTGGAACATTTTGAGGATACATGCATTAACCTTCCACCAGAATACACCAGCAGACTGGCAAACTTGACATAGTTCATTAAACACTTTTAACCTAACCAAATTAAGCCTTTTCCAACAAAGATGATCTTGACAAGTATGCTCATGATGTAACAGAAACAATCTCTAAAAACCATTGAATCTTTTATACTTTCTCACACAAATAATTATCTCCACAACGTTAGACATTCATACCAGAAATTTATAGCTGTGCCACTATGCCAAACTGATTGAAAGAGAGACTGATGGCCTGGGGTCAGAAGGAGCAGCTGAATCTCAAAAAACTGCTCCCTCTTTTTCAGTTGCCTGTGTGTATTGCATACACTCAAGGCCTGGCCCTGCATTTTTTACTCTAGAAATAAATGATTTATTTCATAGAGTTCTTCCCACTGGATTTATCTTTTTCCTATAACATTTATAAAGTGACTTTTAAGTTCTGGCTGACTTCCAGGTAAATTAGTTCTTTGGAATTCTTCATGTTTTTACAATTGCATAGGAAACTGTTTTCATATCCTCTATTCTTCAACTTTCCTTTTTGTTGCCATATTTGTGTATGTGAAAGAAGAATATCTTAAGAGTTAATCAGGTATGCTTCAACACTGTTGCAGGGTGTCCTCAGATCTGTGGTTGCTTCAAATATAAATTAATTCATTCTGTGCCTACTAAATAGAAAGGTGTCCATTTTGATTTTGTATTGATATATTCATTACACTGTGCCTTTTAACCATGATACCCATTGAGTGTGTAACAAGGTTTAGGTCTGATCTTGTCCAGGGATGATTGACTTGAAGAATTTGTGTAGTGACATAGCATATGGCACTTTCTGTAGTGCTCAAGCTGTCAGATATGACTGCAATGAGTTAGATGGTGCTTATGCCCCTGTATTCCAGTTTTGTAGTAAACATGAATCCCTTTAATCTTATTTTTCTATGTGGCTCATAACTGTTAATGTCTCTAGGTAGTTTCCTCTTGATGGATTGGGCTTTCAGTTGACTACTTTTTTTCCCATATGAGAAGAATAATGCCTCATTCTGATTCTTGCATTCTGTCTCATTCTTTGTGTGTTTTCTATTTATGTGAACTCATAGAGGTATGTTTATTTGTTTCGAACTAACATTTCCGGAATTTATATTAAAATACCATCCAATATAAGTATTTACCCTCCTTCATTCTTTACATATGGTTTTGGCTTCAGATAGATTGTCAGTCAATTGGACATTGTTTAAATTTATTGTGAAAATGTTCAAATAAAGAGCTATAGATTTAAGGAGTGGGGCACTTAATGTAATCTGATAAACTAGGTAACGGGGTGATGAAAATTTAGCTTGTATTAACTGTAGAAATGTAAATAAATTTACATGTACATGTTGAAATAATAATTGGTTTAAATGTAATTTAATTCTAAAAATGTTAAAATTTCAGAAAAATTTGATGTTGAAGGTACTGTAAAATATTTATAATTTCAATGATAAAATACATTTTTAAACTACACTTCACTATTTGTAATATGCATTTTGCAGCTTCAACTTCAAATCCAGTTTTTGCAGTAGACTTTGAGGTCAACCCACTACATGTGAAAGCAGATTATGGCTTTGTAGTTAATGTAGAACCTGTTGAAGTTGTTTATCATGAGGTGTGTTTTGTCTGTTTTTAATTATCTGTTACATTATAGTCCATTTTGTGTTAACTGATTTTGTCATACTTCTGTTTTAATGCTTCCTAGAGCAATAATCAATGGAAATTGTATGTAGAAAGAAAAATCTTATAAAGGCCAGTAAAGCCTCAAAGACTAATACAGTTTTTCTGACATACAAAAATAAATGTTTTAATAAATAATTTTTAAACTTTTTTATTGCAGCATGCACTTTCTGAAGTCTTCTCCTTTTTCCATGTTCCATCAATTTCTACAGATGATATTATTAAAATGGCTTCTGAAAAGCTACATGGCTTAGCCCAGATGGGTGAAGCAGGACTGGAATATGCAATAAAAAATCATAAGGTTAGATAAATAGTTTGAAATAGTCATGCAATATATTTATATCTTTATTGACATTATTATCAATTAAGTGAAAAGTTAATGTTTAAATCTGAAATAATTGCTTAGGCAAGTCATGGTTAATTAACTGAACTAATTATGTATTATAAGCAGATAAAAATGTTGTTTATGTTCTGGTTTATAGTGCAAACTGGAAAGGTTTAGAAACTTTGGCAATAAAATAAGAAATAAACTGCCTTCATTTACAGATAATATTTTTTTTTTCTGCTAATGTTTTACCATTGCAACTTCATCAAGATTAATAGTGCAAAAACCTGTTGATGTGACAATACATGTTAACTATAATATTTTTGGATTGGCTTTTGTTAATGCTTATAACATCCATACATTGCTTCACTTTAAAATGTTTGCTTTTCCAATATTTTATATAGCTTCTCTTGACTAGCACTGCCCTTTGTTGGCAACTAGTCTTTCACCTCCCACTTCTGCATGTCTACATGCAAATGATCATACAGCAGCTCTCCACTAATAGGAGCATGACACCACTTCTGTTGTAACTAGCACCCTTTTCATATCTGCACTCATTAGCTTTCTCAACACAGGCTCTGTCAATTTGTGTGACCTTGTAACTTCTATTTATTCATTTGAAGGCTTTGTAAATTTAATATTTCTAAATTTCAGTATAGTGTATACATTTTCACAAAATTTGACAACCTTTCAGTTAACATTTTCTTTCACGTACAAAAAATATTTTTAATTAAGTGTTTTTAATAAACTGAAATAAGTATTTTATGAACATATTGAGTATTTACAGTGTACACTCCATGTGCAAAGTAATTTTAATGTTAGGATTAAAATACTTTTTCTTATCTCAAAAATCTCAACCTCAAATTTCCTTTGTATGATCCACCAAACTTTTTTAGTAACATTTTATCTGTTATATTTTCTACTTTATTTGAAAATGGGATTGGTCAATTTAGCCAACCTGATAAAAATCAAAATAAATCCAAATTACCATTTCTCTCCTTCTAGTGAGTGACTCCAAATTGTGACATAAAACTGTTTATTTTAAGTAGCTTTAAACTCATAACAGTATGCATCTGTATAAATTAAATTTCGTTGTTTTATTGCCATTTGATCCATGTATAACTACTATCTGCACCATTCTAAGTTGAAAACTACTCGAGGCACATTCAACTCACATTATGCTATTGAATTACATTACACAAACTACTACAAGCTGCCTGCATGCACACCTTATAAAGAAAGTTTATCATATTGTTATTTTTAATATATTTTACCTATTCAAATTTTAACTAACCTACAAAGATTCATGTTTTTAACTTTTAGCTACTTTTATCATAATAAATAAAGAGTAAATATGAAAAACAAAATAAGTTACTTACCCAGTCTTTTTTTTTCTCACTTTCAATTGCCAAATAAATTTAAGCCTAAGTTTTATACTAATGGTAGTAATGCATTAAATAATTTTTATTTAATTAAATAATGCATGAAAACACAGGCTAATAATATGTAAAAAGCAGACAATTTCCTCAAACAATAAATTTTTCTGGCTTTCTATCTATGCAACAAGGGATGTTACAAATTTATTCCAGCAAGCCGTTATGATTCCTATGGGAACCAAAATTAAATTATAACTGAAATTGATCCATATCTGTTAAAAACACAATGTAATGCAATATATCCTTTGACAGATGAAAACATTCACTTTCTATTGATTATGGAGAGAACTATTAACAAATCCTGAAAGAAGGATGTGACACAGAGGGTGTGGCAATAGATGTCTGATTTTCTATTCAATAGTTATTTAACCAAACAAAGTTGAAGGATATAAAATTATGGTTTGTCTGAGCAATGATGATGATATAATGAGTAATTTACATTTAATTTTGTCCTTTTTCAAGTGCGGATAGATAAAATAGAAAAGAGCTGCCTAGAGGAAATGTCACCTTTTCACACTAGGAGAAATTCAAGATTTATTTTAATAGTGCTTTGTAGAATTCAGAACTTAAAATTTGTGTACCATTAAAATATCGATTATTAGTTAAGATTTTCTTCTATTATAATTGGCAGAACATAAACAAAAAGTAGTTTAATAACATTTTGTATGTAAGACACGAAAATTTGTCACGTAATAAAGAATGTCTCGGGTTAGAAGATTAATCACTTCTTGATTTGAAAGTATTACTTTATAGACATGCTAGCCTTGAGTTTGTGGATTTGTTGATTTTTTTCAGTTATACTACTGTTTTTTTCTTTTTACAATATATTTCTAATTTTGTGTTTTGGTATTGTATCAGGTTGCTTTTCTAACAAAAAAAAAATTCCCATGTTTCATGAGCCTTTTTCCTTTTGTATTGTGGATCTGACTGTATGGAAAGTGGTACCTTGGCAGTATTTTTGGTTTTTTTTTTCAAAGTTCATACTTTTTATTGTGTGACCAGGCTAGTTGTCATTTCCATTGTAACCCTTCCTATTGTGAAGCCAATGTACAATTCCAGATGCCACCAGTTGTTTGTGTGTCTGTATTTTTTCTTATCTATAAATAAATAATTCTGTCACAGGTTTGGGTTATACGCACTGTAGATATAGAGTGTTCTGTAGGGCTGCTAGTAGTTCTCTAGTAGTATTTAGCATCATAGATATAATTGTTCTGAACTAACATGAGTAAAGCAGACATATTGCTGCCCTTCTCTGCTGTTCCATGGAGTTGATCCTCTTCTTACTGCAGACCTGATGTAGAATTCTTGATGTTGCCTGGTTTTGATTGAATGACTCTGTCAGTGTAGTAACTCTGCTTTTTAAAATAGGTCCTTATGGTCATCCCTTGCACTGCCTCCAGTGATGCAGTCCTCCTTACTTTCCAATGCAGTTGTTTTCCCATTTTCTTTTAGAGATGCATGAGAATCCTTACCACTTACAAGTTTCAAGCCACTGGTATGGTGGAATAGAGAAACTTTTCATCATGAGTTATGAATCATACTACTTAGTTGAGAGTAGAGTTGTGGCATGTTTTTTTGTAGATATTGCTAACATATAGTGCTTCCTACCACAGACATGATGTACAATTCCAGATGATGCCTGGTTTTGGTTGTTGCACTATACCATATTTCTGTCTATATATCTGACAGTTTTTTCTTTGTGACATGATGCCCTTTCTATTTAAGCACTGTCATTAACTAACTATATATATCATTGCAGTTTGCCCCTAAGGCTTAGATATACAGTGTTTGGTGTTAATTAGAGATGGTCCAGCTCAGTAAGTTCTCACAGGTATGATGATTAGCATTCTTCATCCTACTGCACAGTGGATGGCAAACACTCACTTTTGCCAGGTTTTGGACTGCAGATGGCTTGCAGTTTTGCAATCCCACTTCCTGCCATCAGCTGTCATTTTCTGGCACATCTGGTGTTGATTTTAGTTTGATACAGCACAAGTTTTCCCACTTTTGTACAGCTGAATTTCCTCTTCCTATCTCAGACTGAAAGTATTATACCCGTTGTCATCATGTTTTGGACCAGGAATGTCATCCAACCAGGGCTTTCCACTTTCCTACCATCTGCTGGATGTTGGTTCTTGATGGTCCCCCCTCGGTGTGGATTCCTGTATGTGATGAGGGGACCTCCCAGGGAAAGTTCTGTTCTTTCAGTTTATCTCCTCTGGGATCTAAACATCCACCCACGTGTTTGCTGTGTGTGGTGACCCGTGAAGGGGAGGATAGGATCCTGGTGGTTGAGGAGTTCAACCCAAACACACCACTTTGGCCTTGAATTCCTGTAGACGGGCAGCCTTGGGGTGGCCCCCTTTGAGTCAGTCAGCTGGTCCACTTGGGCTAGGGTCAACCAAGTACCAGTGTTGGAAATTCTCAACAGGTGTTGTGGACATTGTGTCTGATGCTGGTGTTTGAATATAGTTCTCATGAAATCCTGGTGTTGCTGCAGTGTCCTTGCTTGACATTGTAGCGTGTCCCCTCAAGGGCTCCATGGTGGGCAGGGTCAGTGGGCACCGAAATTTTCTTTTTTCCTATGGATCCTCCAAATACAAATTTAAATAAAATGGTGAAAAAACAGGCAATAGGTAAATGACCACGTCTTGAAGATTCTGTACAACAATCTTCAACATTTGTACTGCCAGCTGTACCTCATTTTCTTATCCTATATTTTCTTTCAGAGAAACCTTTAGGGCAAATGTCCCCCTTTTGTATTCAGAAGGGACTGGAAGAGCTTGCTGACTCTCCAAAGTCAGTAAAGAAGCTTTGATATGGAGACATATTGATGGAAACATCCACATCTCAACACAGTGAACTCCTCTTGAATTCAAAGGCAACTGGGGATATACCTGTTGAGGTTACACCTCATGCTACTTTGAATTCATCATGAGGAGTTATTGTTGAGAGGGATTTGAAGAACATCCCTGAATCAGAGATTCTCACTGGTTTCTCCACTCAAGGAGTTTCTGCAGTGAGGTTCATCTCCACTCGCAAAGATGGAGTTACATTGCCGACCAACATCCTTGTTTTGACATTTACATCACCACGTGCACCTGCCACCATTAAGGCAGGTTATCTTAATTGCAGGGTACAGCCGTACATTCCAAACTCTCTCCGATGTTTCCAGTGTCAGAGGTTTGGTCACTCAAAGACGTCATGTCATGGTTCCCTGACATGTGCTTGTTGTGGTGGTAAGGACCACAATGCTTATGAGTGTGAAGCGGATCCACATTGTGTCAATTGCAATGGCTCTCACCCATCCTACTTTCATTCATGCCCTAAATGGTTGGAGGAAAAAGAGTAGTAACATTTGAAAACAATTCATAATATTACTTATCCTGAGGCTCGAAAATTGCTGTCCACCATCTTGTACATGTGCTGCTGCACTTTGTTCCACAACTACGGTGGGAGTGCAGACACATCTCTCTGTGCCTCCAAAAGAATGGTGCTCAAAACAAATGAAAAGCCTTTTGACCTCCATGGTTAAAAAAGTTGATGAATCAACTTCTACACCCATCTCTATCCCTTCTATACATTCCAATAAACCCAAGGATCCACAACCTTTGGTTTTGGGTATAGACATTTTTTCAGATACATCTCCCACCCCAAGATGCAAAACAATCATTAGTTCACATCCTCAGTCACTGGATTCCCATTCCAACAACAAAGACCTGTCCAATCGAATCAGAACAGGATCCGTAGAGGTTGATAAACCTCCCCCACATAAGGACAGAAAGGAAAAAAGATGTGGTCATAAATACAAGGGTTCTCTAGCCAATTCACTTACACATCATTAAGTATTAAAGCTCATTTACCCTGCCAATTCCAGTTTTGAGGTGGGGTGGTAGGTCTTCCTCTGCCTTCTGAGGACCTGATGTTGTTGAGGTTGAACTATTACTATGATCTGTCATGCCCTAGACTCCCAACAACCATAATTCCATTCCTCAGATACATTCCTTCTTTCATGCTTTCGAACTAGCCTACTCACTTCATATAATATATGGTGTAGGTCTTCTAATCAATCTCAAAGTGATTAATGAGTGCAGATGTAAAGAAGATACTGGTTATGAAAGAAGTGGTGTCATGCTCCTGTTAGTGGGGGGGCTGCTTCATATTCATTTACAGAAGTAGGAAGTGGAAAACCAATAGCATGCATGGAAAATTTGTGCCAACAGAGGTCAGTGCTAGTTGGGTGAAGTTGAGTTTCTATCAGAAATATATTTTCTATGGAGGAAAATGCTAACTTTTCTAAGATAGAAACTCTAAAGAGGTTTTGGTCTTCTGCATTTCTGTGGGAAGTATTCTGCTAAGGCAGTTCTGTATTATTCGTATTTATACAACACGATAATATGTTGAGAGGTGCATTTTGTTTTTCCTGCACATGTCTCAACATAAATTGCTAGTGACTTGATAGACTTTGTTTTTGGTGTGGCATTTTTGTCATGCTCCATTTTCTATGGTTTGTATTGTGTTCTGTTACATTTTGTTTTCGAGTATGTTGAATAAAATAATTGTTCTGTCAGTATTTCACCTGGTGTTTGTATTATATTGATTGTCTGTTGGGATTGTTTAACCATCTTACTTTGGGCTTGTGTAACTTGGGTGGAATGACAAATTTTACTTGTGCAATAATACATATGGTAAGTCTGAGTTTGTTAAAGATTATAAATATATTGAACACAAACATTATTTTAATTAAGTGTTTTTACCAAAACATTTATAGGTACTTGCACTCAAACTTTTAAATATTTAGGTTAGAAACAACAGTAAATGCTGAAGTCAGTCAAGTAGCCTGTAATACTGCAATTAGTTGCATGTACTTCATGACAACAACTGCACACCAGTTTCAATGTAACCATTGTTAGATTATAGTACAAGGTAATTTTCATTTTAAGTATCACTAATTTTGGCTATTGTCATCAACATACAAATCAGTAAAATTATTAAATTATGAAATAGAAAAATAATACATACATTTTAATTTTTGTAGAATATTTGTTAAGATTTTCCTTTTGTTAAGTTTGTGATTTCATTTCTTTTCCTTCACCACATATTATTCCTCTCAACACAAGTTAATGGTGTCCCTCAAGGCATGTAACAGTGTCTCTAGTAGACGAGTCCAACCTTTCAGCAAGATTTTTGTGTATTTCATAATATCAGAAGCCTTGAGAATTGATGCAAAGTATGATGTATGTTTTTTTTAAAAAATGTTTAAACCTTTCAGTCTTGCCTTTTAAAACATAAGTAATAAATAATTAACTGAAATATAAAAGTAAGATCTAAATACAGTTTAAACTGTATCTTAACTATAACATACGTAGGTAAGAAACAACAAGTGCTGTAGTTAATCAAGTAGCCAACAATACCACAGTCAGTTACGTGTACTCCATCACAACAACTGTGTGCCAGTTTAAAAATAACCATTGTTTAATTATAGTATAAAATGAGCTCTTTCTAATTACTATAAATGTGTATGAAACATTTACACATAGGTTATATTCAAAATTATTCAAAATGGGCATGCCACTTGTTAGGGGTTAAAAATATTTACTTATTACAACTGCATTCATTTACAGAACTTTGAAATGTACACGTCAAAAGGTTAAGTTAGTGTCTTGTAGTCTAAATGTACCTTTATGCTTTTGCCATTGCATTATTGAAGATACAAAGTGCCAAAGAAGAGATTTTTCATAGGTCATTAGTCATCTGGCAATACGTTTGAAGTTATATGTATTTTTAAAGGCTTATTTTAAAATATAGGACATAAAACTTTGAATCATAACACACATTATAATGTTTCTTTCATTAATATACTTTTATGATAAAGGTGTTTAACTAAATTTTGAATGTAACACAATGACTGTCACAGAAAAGTGTTTGGCCCTATCAAGATGGGTAGAGGTCAGATGGCATGTTATCACACTTGTGCACTTGTACTAAACACTTTATTTAACTATTATTTTATAGTTATATGTCAGTAAGTTGAACAAAAAATTATAAATTATAATTCAAATTTCAATATTATACATTAGTGTTTTTATTTGAAAGTAATTATTAAAAAAAAGCTAAATATAGCTTTTTCTGTACATGACCTTCTGGGTTTGGTCAGATTGTTTTGTGATGCTCATAATACAATATCTGTAGTTTAATACAAATTAGAGACTCGGTTGTCCAATATTGGCAAGCTAGAATATAAAATAAATACTTTCTACCTATTCTGTTTGCTAAGATAACATTGAGATAATCCATCAAATTGGCTTTCCCCACACTTATTTCATCATTTTGAAATCTTGTTTATCTATATCTATTGTTATATACCAATGACTTTATAACCAGTAGAAAGCTATGTATTTCTTCTACATAATTCTGTCACTCTTCCTTAGTTATTTATGAGAGAAAATCTCTTATTGGAAGGTGTGAGGTATTACAATCAAGGCTGTTTTGTGAATAAGAAGTATATATTTTAAGATCCAAGTTTAATATAGTTATGAAGCATGATAAATTACAGTGGAATTTGGTATTCCAAAATGCTTATATAAAGTCTACAAGAATTGGTATATTTCCATTTCTGCATGCATATGTTGATGAGGTTTGGAAAGTATGGCTCACAAGTGCAAACAAAAACTTGGTAGCATCATAAATAATAGAGATCAATGTTTACCAAATAACTTTTGAGTTATTGACAGTTAAGAATTTATTTGAAAATATTACTAACACACATGCATGCAACCCCCCCACACACACACATATGCAGTGTATGGTAGCCAAGTTTATATGCTTGCAGAAAATGCTTTGTAAACTTCCAGCTAAACTTGCAATTCACTAGTAAATAATTTTTTTTTTTAAAGTTGCAATCAAGAAGGCTAAGCCAAGCATGCTAATACAATCAAAACGAGCTGTGATTTTATTACTGGGAACTACACATGTATTGGTTACTGAGTAAGTATGGTAATATAGGAAACAAGATATTCAAAAGTACATACACACATTTACACTTATACCAACACTGAATCCCAACCACCAGGAAGATAACTAGTATCCAGATACTTAAGTTTTTTGGGTCAGATTCAACTCTATAAATAGTCATATCATAAATATTTTTCTCTCATTTTTATAAAGTACTTTAGACAATTATTATTGCAACACTGTACCATAAATAAGCAGGTAAATTGTACTCTACTGTGTTCATGGAGCTGGAATTTGAATAGTTTCTGTAGGATACAACCTATTACTGATTTATTGGATTGGCCCACTTACTTTCTACAAAGTCATAACATAAACATTTTATAATACTTTAGACAGTTGTTGTTGCAACCATTATAATGTCAACATGTTGGCAAATCGTACTCTACTTTTTCAAACCTGGGAAGTTCTGAGAATTGTGCAGCAAGAACTTATTTGATATTCACAGTGTCAAAAACTAAGTAAGGAGCAGTGATTCATTGCTTTATATTTGGCAGGTTTTTAGTTCATCTGCTAACAGTGGATAAACATAGGAAGTATGAATAAGATTAGAAGAAACTCTCAGGAATTTTACTTCAGAGCTTAATTTTCTGTACTAATAAAAGACAGACAAACATATTCATTTTGTTTTGTTTAGTTTATAGGTCTGCATCTAACAATAAAGTTACTACAGAAAATAAGTATAAAAAGCTGAAAAGTGTTTAAACTCTTAAGTTTTGTATCAGTATAACAATACTATACAGTTTATTTTGCAGATCTGTTGTCTTATATTTAGATTTGAAGTTAAGAGTTTTTAATAATTGATAATTATTATTTGTAAATATAATAAATACTGTAAATTTCTTTTGGGGCAAATAAATACAGTTCAGATACATATATGGATGATTTTTTTAATCAGACAATTGATGTGAATATTGACTTGAAGTCCCCATACTTTGTTATCCCTCAACAAGGATCATTACAGAAGTAAGTAGCTTTTATGATGCAGATATATTTTATTATATTAGGTTTTATTAATTGCATTAAGGAGTTTCCATGACTTGTTTTAGTTCTGTTGTGATGTAATTATATAAAGTTTTCTACAATAATTAAAAGAATATTTCAAACTTCTATTTTATTTTCATCTACAAAGGAAATGTAATAAGTTTGTTAATAGAGAAGTTAGCCATTCTGTAGTAAGTGTGATGTTTGTATAATAGTTACCTGACAGTTGGTATCTGTATTCAAATTGTAAAGGTTATTAATGTTTGTGAACATATTTACATATAAGTTCATGTTTCAAATGTACAAACAGTTCTTGATTACGTAGTATTGATGTAGATGTTACTTTTTGTCCATCCTTAGAGGAGGGAGTGTACTTGTTTTAGACATGGGAAGACTGACTGTAAAAAGTGAATTACAGCAAGACAGAATTTCAAGTGTGGTAAGCCAGAATTTCCAAACTTTTACTTATCACAACCCCTCTAGTTTTTCCTTGTTTTCATACTTATGGCTCTTCCCTTTTCCTTGCTTATATAACATAAGTTATAATGTATTGAAATATTAAAATTGTTTCTAAAATAAAAAGTAACTTAACTATCAATGGAATGAATATACCTTTTTGGATGAGCATTTGTGTATTGATGTCTCAGAAGCACAACAGTGCTACAAAGGAAAATTTATTGAGATACTTGTCTTTAATGGATTTCTTTTTTGAAAACTCTTATTCACAAAAATAAGATGAAGTAAGTGACATGGGTAAGACCTGCAAATTAGAGCCCAAATTATAAATTCTTAACAAGGAAAATTCCATAAATGTAATCAAAGTGTACATTTTACTGGTAGGTACTCTTGCACATATAAATTGTGAATTTAATCATCTAATTGATCAGACACTAATTAGATAAGAGTTAACATTTAGTATTAACTGTGTATAAAACAAATATTAAGACCAAACTAATAACCAACATACCAAAAGTTGATGGAGGTAACATTTGGCACAGAGAAAATAGCTATGACTGTAGCTATACATGTTTTAATGAGGCTAAGTTAGTAAAGTCTCATTTTTGGAATTTAGTGCTTGTACATGGTTTTGTTAATAAGAGGGTTTAAGTTGATAGTAATTTTAACAATGGTAGTAATATTCCAGTTTGGTTGGTTGAGAGAAGTTTCTAAGACTGTTTTAAAAATGTTTTTGTTTAATGTGAAATGTGGGTTTATTGTGAAAAATTGTGTATCATGAACCATGATAGTGGTTTGTAATAGTGTTTGTTCAGGAACTTCATCAATATTCCAACAGAATATAAAGGAAAGAAAAAAAATTCCAAAGCAGACTTGTACTTGAAACAACACTCAATATCTTTCACCTTAATGTTTAAAGCTGCTAAAATATTGATAATAGAAAAAAAAAGTTGGTTTTTCAGTTGTCAGACAAAGTTCAAAATTTCATCCATTTGCTCTTCATATTATTAGTATTCATATTATTACTGTTTCATGAGCCTACATAAACAAAAATTCCTATGAATATTTTATTTAATTCTAGGCAATGCTACTAAAAAAAACTCCTGCACAGGTCATATTTCTTTGTTGATTCTTGAAAGAGAAGGAGAAAACTTTTTCCTAAGTGAACTTGCTGTTATGCATTTCAAACCAATCTACAGCAATGCAACATTAAACAGTAAAAAAATGTGTAATAAGGTGAATATACTTATGAAAAAAAGTACAGAAACAAGTTGAATCAACGGATAATGTATTTAAGGTTACAATTAAGAACTCTATGAAAATAAACAAACTGGACTGTAAATAGTATCTACATTATTTTATCAAGTTATAAATCCCTATTAATGAAAACTTGTATTTTTCATCTTGAACAATTGATAAATAAAAACAAATTTGAATGAGATAATTGCATAAATTTTGAGTTTGTTAAAAGAAAATCAGGAAGTTTTAAAAATAAGACTGCTGAGCCAGATAATATTCATCTGAAAGTTTTAAAAGAGATCACTGTTTCAATGTATGAGCCACTTGCCACTGTATCTACACTTCAGACTAATTCCAGCAACTTCTGTATGTCATCCAGCATCTTTTTTATAGTTACCAAGCTTTTCTCTGTTCAGAAACTTATCAGTAACCAATCAAACTATAAAATGATTGATTTATGCATTGGTGTTTTAGACATAACAAATTGTAATGCTTAAAACTGGCCCAGAACTGTCAGTGATATCTTTCTATTCAGCTGTGAGTATATGTTATTTGCCAACCTGTTGTATGAGTGGTGATAAAAATTCTTAAATATTTGTCTGTTCACAGTGTGACAGAAATTTTCACAGAACAGTTACTGAAACATTTTATCTACACATGAAACTACATGCAGCTAGAAAATTATTTTTTAAATGTTTTCAGCAATCAATTTTGTGTTTATGATTTTTGTAGATATAATAACATATTAATCTTATTTGTTAACCTCTAATTTTTTATGTTTTGCTGTTAAAATAACAGTAAATGTTTTTAAGATAATTTTATTGTAAAGTACAATCAATATTTTCAACTTGGTTGTATTTGTTATACTTTCTTATTATAGTGAAGTTTTTCTCAGAATGTTGAAATAGATTTACTATATTCAATGGCATATTTAGATAGAGGTTTAGAGGAGGCTCAGCCCATGGTTTTAATGGGGTCCAGGGCCAGGCATGGCCAAGTGTGTTAAGGCATTCGACTTGTAATCCGAGGGTTGCAGGTTCGAATCCCAGTTGCACCAAACATGCTTGCCCTTTCAGCCATGGGGGCATTATAATGTGACGATCAATCCCACTATTCGTTGGTAAAAGAGTAGCCCAAGAGTTGGTGGTGGGTGGTGATGACTAGCTGCCTTCCCTCTAGTCTTACACTGCTAAATTAGGGATAGTTAGCACAGACAACCCTCGAGTAGCTTTGTGCAAAACTTAAAACAAACAAACTTAATGGGGTCTCATTCATAATTTTACTCTATGTAAAATGACATGGAATGTAGGTCCCACAAAACCTTAAATTTGCCACTGACTATATTGTAGAGTTTTGAAACCTGTCTGATAAAAGTGAATTAGCCATTTCTTAGCTGGTAAATACCTTTTGATCAGCATTATAAAATTCTTTTGTTTTATTATTAATTTTTTCAATGTTTTTCAGAACCTTGTCTTATAACACGTGTTGAAAGTTTCCTTGTTTAAAAAATAATAGAAAACTTAAAAAAAATCTCTGCTAAAAGTTTACCAAATGTGATGATAAATATTCTGTATCAAAAGTTATAATGCAAATAGTTAACATGTACAAACATGTAGATGAATCATGTATATTATACTGAACCCATTGTAAAAGGGTTAAAAAAGGTGTCACTCAATAACAAATATGGTTTTTGATTTTTTTCAAGATGGTAGATAAGGATAACAATGGTGAATGTGATGGTAAAACTTTTTCCTAAGTGAACTTACTGTTATGCATTTTGAACCAATCTACAGCAGTGAAGTAAATTTTGTCATTCAATCATTGTCTATGAAAAATCCATGTTTGTTAAAGAGGAGTGAGACTGAATGAAAGATCCAGAATATAGTTCTACTTCTTGGGGTTTGAAGTTATTAATACTACTGGTTTATTGATTAAAATGACAAAGTGGATCAGAAAATGGAGTTCCTTTTTTTATATCCCAATGTAACTGTTACTGTTATGGTAACTCAAAAGAATGTGAAAGTAATATTTCTATAGCATTTTACTGTTTTTAGCAATTTGTATTATGAAAAACATAAGAAGGCAGATGTGCTATGTGATATCTCAGATGGGCTGACTTCCAACTCTAGTATTGGATAGGTCTCCTTAATAATGGAGGATCAAACAAGGAAGTTATTAAGTGTTCTGGCTTTGAAAACTGATTGAATTTCAAGCAGCATTAGAAATAAACAGACTAAACATATGATATAAAATGAAAACAATATGTATGTATTACATAATAGTGAATGGGTCAGCAGCCTTCTTTCTCATGAGCCTGGTTTTTCTCTCACATTATTCTTGGCTGGAACATAAAGACATCATCCACTTCACCAACGGAAGGATACATTCACTAATTTCTAAGGTTGAAACAGTATCTCTAGAGACAATATAGATATTACCTCTGTCAAAACAACATTTCATACACTAACATAAAATCTTTGAAAGCAAGATAAATATTACATCTTACTGAGAACACTAAAGACAAAGGCAAGTTAAATGACACAGTTTCAGTGGTTCTGAACCATATATTTATTTCAAAACTACAAGGAAATATTCATACCTTACTAAAAATATTTGATAAAATACATTATATGTATGCTTGCATATTACAACTTTTTTCCAAATTTTGAGTCTATTGTGTACATAGACAGAAATGGAACACAATTCATTCCACACCCCATTTTCCAATCATTCATTGCTTGTAGTGTATGCTCAGGCATAAACTATTGTTTTTTGCCCCATTTGTGTCTGAGTTAAGAGGTTTTCAGGTTTGTTGTGAGCCTCTATGCTACACTTTGTGCAATGTCCAGTAATTCATTATTCTTAAAGGAATTGTTTAATTAAGATAGAGTTTAATCTCTGTTGTACCTTACAAGCTTGTTTGGTAAACTTTTTCTTATAATAACCAGCATTTGTCAGTTTTTTCCTAATGGCAGACATATTTCCTTTTGGATCACCACTGTTAACAATAGAAATGTTTTATGTTTTATAATATACTTAATGGGCAAATCTCTAATATGACTTTTGAGAATAGAAGAAATATTTACCTTACCAACGTCATGTAGACTAAGTAAAACAGAATTAGGTGTGTGCATTTATATGGCTTAACCATTCACCTGTCATATCATGTGATCAGTCTGTTAATCATGCTGGTAAATAAAATGTATAAGTGTGCATGGATGTTCCAATAAAATGGTTATTTGGTGCATAGAAACTTCTTGGAGAAGGATGAAAATATTGCTGCTGTTTTTTGTTTTGTTTTCCATTTTAATGCTTGGCAGATTGCTCAGACATTTCAAATATTTAAAAATGCTTTATGAAGAATCATTTCCATAATACTTTGATTGTCAGTCTAATAAAATTTTGGCATTTAATTAATTGAGAATTTAATAGAACCTGATTTGCTTGTTAAATAAAACAGGCTAAATTATGAATATTTCTGATTTTTATGCAGTCAATTTTCGATATATTTGTGTTTTGTTACAATAAAAAATGATGAATTACAGAAAAATTAGGGTGTGGGAATTATATTTTTTTTTGTAAATTTCTGTGATGTTTTTATATGATTTATTTTTGTCTTTTTTAGGAAGATACCAAAATGGAAATAGATCAGAGGCTTTATGATGTATTTGATGTTACATTTTCAGACATTCAAGTTTTGTTTACTGATTCAGGTGGGTAGCTTTTAATAGGCTGTATGTTCTAAGTACGCAGTATTAGCTTTGTGATTCATATTACTTTTTTTGCTTTATATTTTGTATTATTTTGAATAATTACTAGTTTAGCATTATAAATGCTACAAAAATTATTAAATATTTTATAGTAGAATAATTTTAGATATTTGTATGGCTGGTTAGTTTTGAAGAATGATAGCACAAAATCTATGTGCATGTGGTCATTTGCTTTTCTGCAATAGTTGTATTATGTTGAATTTTACTTAAGTTAAACATTACCTTCAGTAGGTTAATTATCTGATCTCTTTTGTGAATCATTTTAGTTACTTGTAATGTTATTTAATATTAATAGTAAATAATTTGACCATTTGTATGAATCATTCTAGTTACACTTGATATTACACAATTCATGATTCCTTCTTTGGAATGATAAATGATTTTATGTTTTAAAAGGAGATGAGTGGAGAACAGCAAGACAACTTCCTGAGTCTGAGATTCACCTTATACCAAAAGTGAATATAATGGCATTATTCTCAAACAGCATTGAGCCTACTTATAGATTGTTACCACGGTAAACATTTTTCTAAATTTAACTGATGGTTAGAAATGTGATACTAAAATTTAAAATTTAAGCAAATAATGTAGAAGAAACACCAGTGAAATTTGTTACATGAATAGATGTTGTTAAGAGTATCAGTAAAAGATCGTATTTATTATATCTGAAGCTATTTTAGTTGTCAGAATAAAATGTATAAGGATTTTAAAAAAAACATTATTTATTGTGTGGAAAACTATTTCGGTCACCAGTGTCAAGCTTTGTCAATCTATACATATAGTAGCCAAGTGTATGTCAGTCATTCTCTGTATCTCTCTGACTAGTTAACTGTAGAAACAGAAATTATATATCAAGATGCTTATTTTTAAAAGTACATGACAGGAAAATTAGTCATTTTTTTGCAATTCCTAAAATTCCATATGGATATCAATATTGATCTGTCAGTCTCACTTTGTGCTGAACAGTGAATCTGAGAAACAACAAAAATATTTCTATTGTAAGGAAATGGAACTTCAACTGTTGACTGATTGAAAAACAATATTTAGGAATTTGAACTGAGAAAATGCATAAAGAGAGGAATGTGAGCACACACACACCATAATTTATAAATTTGAATTAACCAGGATATGTTTTATTTCACCTTTCTAATGTGTGTGAATTATTGTGTATAACATTCCTAATTTCTTTCAGATAAAAAATATTTTCTAAATAAGAGTGAATAGACATTCAAAGAAACATAAAGAATTATAATTTTATTCATTGGTGGGATCATTTTGTGTTTAAATAATTTGCATATTTATTATATATAGTAGAAAATATAACAATAAGATCATTTCTTATTGTGGTGAAAGGATGTGTATAAGTTTTGAGTTTAGCAAGTTTTTTATTATGTGCATGACAAATCAATATTTAAAAAATAGAGGAAGTTATCAAATATGAGGTAGTGGACAGAAAGTGAGCTTGGTGACTTTTGTTATGGTTTTATTTTAGACAAAAAGTAAAGATGACTCTTCCAAGCCTTAAGCTTAACCTATCAGATAGAAGAATAACATTGTTAGCGGAGTTTATGAACAACCTGCCTGTGCCACACATTTTGCGTCCTGAAGATCGAGAATTTGGAGATGTCTGTGATGGAAGTGTTCAATCATCAGCAACTATAGGATTTCCTGTGGTAAATGGATGTGTTTATTGTTTACCATAGAAATGTTGTTTTTGGTTCAGATACTTATTTTACTAAAAGAAAAAACAGTAATAATGTAATGGCAACAAGTTAAGTGCTCTACATAAAAGTTAGTAATGTAGTTCTCATAGGAAACTCAGCAGAATTAAGTACCAGATAGAAATGCACTGAGTAATCTTACAAGTACAGAAGACACTCAAGGTTATTGGTAATTTTTTTTAATTTATTGTTTTTTTCAAAATTTTAACACAAGTTAACTCTTACTATTGACTAGGTCAACTTGGCTATGTTTATGACTTCAAATTGACCTTTATAGTTTCCATCCTGTAAATTCTAATATGTTTTCTGTATCTTCAATAAATTATGTTAGGTAGACAAAAATATCAGAATTTTTAATAAACTATTTTCATTAAAAATTTCTCCTTTAAAGTATGAAGTCAAAGTGTTGACTTCTCCAAGTACAAAATGATTTTCATGTTAAGATCAAAAATATTTTTCCTCATCTTAAATATCTCAAATCTCTTTTTGGTAATTTCCAAAACCTCTTAAATTTCAAACACTTTTTGCCAATAAAACAATATTCTAAAACATATTTGCCATCTGCTAACATAACTATTTCTTGATCTTCAAAGTTTTCACTCTCTGCTCATCTATGCATTGAGAATACTATTTCCTGTCTTTTATACCCAATTTGAATGCCTTAAGAAAATTCCAATTGGCAAATTTCTCTACTAACTTCAGTGCATGCTCTATCTATGTACTGTATACAAGTGCTTCATTTTGATAATGTCATTTTTTTTTTCAGTGAAGCATTCTGCAGAAGTATCTATTAACAGAAGTGTTGTGATTATTTACTATTTACATTGTGATTTTGAACATATTTGACAATTGTATAGTTATCTTTTTGTTTAAATGTATACATTATTTTAACAACGAAGAAAGTGGAACTCATAACCTCAAAAAATTGCTAGTGAAAAATGCAACTGATTCACTTCACTGCTATCATATACAAATGATATATAGAACAATAGGTAAAATAACTTAGAAATTCTTGACAAACATGTTATTTGGAAACTACATGCTTTTGAAGAAAGAGAGACATCAAGATTTCAGTATTAATATAGGAATGTATAAAAGAGATGCTATCATATTATAATATCCTTTTCCACTAAAATTCAGAAATAATTAACTAAGTATATTTAGTATTATAGAATTGATTGACCTGACTCTCCTTAATTATTCAGACAAAAAAAGTTGCTAAAGCCCTTAAAGTAAAGGAATGGTTGAGCTGGAGATGACTAGTTATCAGTTTTTACACTATTTCTGCAAATAACCCTTATAAACATTTAGTAAAAATAATAAAATTCCATTGCTCTATGGTTATTGAAACACATTACTGTGTATTAGATTGGTGCATTTAAAGGGCAGATAGGTAGTATTACTTTTTCTATATTGTGCTGTAGGGTCTATGGCATGATACCTGTTCATTTGTGTAGTTGCCTTAGCTACATATCTTAAACATCTGTGGGGAATCTAGTGGTTATATATTGTGTGTATTTCCCACATAATAACATACTTTCAAGAAATTTGAGTAATAAATCTTGGAAGTTCTCCAACATTCACTGCTTTACTTTTGCAGTTGTATATTGTTGTTTAGTGATGATAAACTTGAAAGAAAAAAGTCAGTTCCAGTTTTCTTACCTATCATTTTAGAAAAGTGAAAGCATTGTGTCACAGAAGCCTCAGTATTTATTCCAAACTAGTTTTGAATAATGGGACACCTGTAAATTGAAAACAGTGGGCCTGAAAACGTTATGCTTTTAGTTTTGGAGCAATACTGAAACATAAATGAATGTGATATCACAGAACAACTTGTTTTAATGATTTTGAAACTATGTTGTAAAATTTATATTATAATAAAGTTACCAAAAATGTTTTTCACTGTCAAGGAGTTTAAATGAGACATAGGAAAACATGCATTATTCAAGAGAGTATGCTGCTTGCATAATATTAGGTGATAATCTTGCATACATTCTTGTTTGAAAATTAGTTATGTTCCATCAAAACCTTATCTAACTGACTGTGAATGGTAAGTAAACATTTGTTCTGAATGTTATTATTTGGTAATATCCATTGAAGTGATATCCATGAAGTTACAATTGTGCTTATATTCTTTACACCTTTCAGTTAACCTCCCAGTGCCACAGCTGTGTGTCTGCAGACTTGTACTGCTAGAAACTGGGTTTCAATACCAAATGGTGGGCAGTGCACATATAGACCATTGTGTAGCTTTGTGCTTAATTCCACATAAACAAACCTTTCAGTTTTCCTTTATATATGTATATGTGATTATCACTTATTGTGCTCTTGTGACTCTCTGTTAATTATGGTAGCAATTCCTCTCAAACACAGTTTCAGGCACCTTTTGTATTATAACAGTTGAAACAAAAAGTTTATCGCACTTGAGCTTTTACATAAGAAGTAATTTCAGCATAAAATCAAATTATAGCCTTTGTTTCAGAAGCTCATTATATTGACTGGATTAAAGTTTATAATGATGAATAACATTCAGTGCATCAAAAATAAAATTTATCATTAAAAAATGTTCTATTTCTTGCTAATATATATACATGTAGTTATGTAATTTTCAGTAAAGGGTTTTTATTGAGTTTGACAGCTAAAGTTTTTGTGTTTATGATATATATTGGTGATATCATTTTTGATATATATCTGCCTTTCAAAATGAAATAAAAATTTAAGTAATGTATCAAATACTAACTGTAGTTATGAAACTATCTATTGAAAATTGTGTTGGAATAACTTTGATGTAATACTGAAGTGTTTTTTTTCTCTTCAGATTAAGTATTTATTAGCACTCTATGTATATTCAGCATATATATGTACAGAGGATGTTCACAGTCTGTGGTAACAGTTTGCATGGTTATCCCATGGCCTTTGAATACACAGGTTAAAAACAATAACATCCTTAGTGAAATTCAGGTGAAGTGAAATGATTTTCAATTATATATTGTGCCTAAAATTGACCCTTTCTGAGAGGTTTACATGTTTTTCATTAAAAACCAAGTCATTGTTCAAGCATTGGCATATTTAAGATCATATGTTTTTTGTATTGGTGCATATTTAAGTTTACCAATATAGCATATTTGTTAATATAGCCATTTTACTAGAAAATTCCACTTTTTGCTAGACAGTGCTTTATGTGTATTAACACTAAACAGTTTTGTTTTTGTTCACTGCATACAAACTTTGTCATTTTGCTGTTCATATAAATTGACCTATATTAAATATGGAGAGCAAAAAGTTATTAAGAAGTACATTGTACACTGCAACAATTTTAATTTCAGAACCTTAAGGAAGTTCATCTGGATCCAACTGCTCCAGAACTTAGACGTGTGAAGAATCTGCTCAGTAGAGTTTCTGAAGGTGCACAAGTAAAAAGAAATATTAGCAAGTCCCCACCAAGTGAGTAAAGAATAAAATATATATTTTGATAACAAATTCATTTTTGGCTGAGAGGGGACAAATCATGATTGAATGGGTTTTTGGTCAGTTTTCATTCTTTTACTGTTTGTTCTTCAGTGCTATGCTGTACATTTGAATGTTTGATAAGAAAATTGACAATTAAAATTTACATGCTGCAAATATATTTTAAGCTATAAACTTCACTTTCTTTTTGCAACTGAACCACCTTAACTGTGTTTTTGAATTACAAAATAATTATACTTTTAAAGTAAAGAAAATGATAAAAGAAGGTTGAGGTAATATATGCTTTGCCACAAACAGGAGGTGAAACTATGAAGTTTAAAAATGCATTAAAACATCAGTTAAAATAATTTATTAAGTTTTGGTTGAGCACTTTTCATGAGATAAAATATTTTAAAAGAATTATCATAGTTACAGTTAATAATTAAAGTACAGGTACATTAAGTTATGCATATACATAGATATATGCCTATTGTGCAAATCCAAGTGTATTTCTTTTGGATTACTGTTGTTAATATATACAGACTAGTTATTCCTGTGAACTGTAAGTAAACTAGATTTTGGTATCTACTGTGATATAATTAAAACTTGGGGACAGACTCCTTCCTCTAAGTCATTGTCTTGCAACCTAAAGTTGTGCATTTATAAAGCTTAGATGTTCACATGGCACACTACAAAATGTCTGTTATGCATATCTAAATAGCTATTTTGCTGTATGAGTATGGTGGTCTTAATAATATTTAATTACTTATTTTGTGATTTAATGCTTCACAAATCTGAGTATTGAATGATAATAAAATTTGTATTTTGAAATTTTGATACATCTTTTCTAATTTATAATAATGGGAGTGTTTATAAAATAGTTCTAAAATATTTTTTTAACTAAAATTATATTGTTGCATACAAATCCAGGAATTGCAAAGTATTTCTCAGTATCTGATCATTCTGATGAAGAAACTGAAGAATGGGCAAGAACTGTTGATTTACCAGGTTTTGATGATAACATGTCAGCTAGTAACACCATTCAAGTGCTGCTGCAGCTGTGGATTGGAGAGGTAGTATTACATTTGGCACGATCCAGTGACCATGTCGACAAACCATACTTGATGTTGAGAATAGAGAAACTACGTTCAGAATTTGCTTTTATGGACTATGGACCTGCAATTCAAGCAAGTCTGGGTGGAATCCAGCTAGTTGACAAACTACATACAGGTAATGTAGGGAAAAAAGAAAAGAATATATATATATTAAGTGGGAGATAATACCACCAGGGAATTTGTGTGGGTTTACCTGTATTCTTGTGAAGATTCATAAATATGAGCTCTTTAACTGTAATATAGTTTGTATTTTAATATTCTTGAGAAACATCAGATTTTACTAATAAGCATTTTGTGAGTAAAATTATAACAATGTGTTTATACAAGTAATAGTTAAAGAACAGTACATTTAGCTGTTCTTTTGCTATATGTTGGCAGTAGGATGCATTGGCCTTAAACTTTATTTTGTTGATTGGTGTTATTTTAGGCTCTTCTGGTGAATATATGGAACTAGTTAGATCAAAACAGAAAAGTGATATGATCACAGTACTCTACAGAAAGGTAAGACCATTATACTGTTACCAGATAACTCACCATAGTCTTTGTACTTTATTTTCCAAAGGATACATCAGACTGTGGGTCTAAGACTTATAATAAATCTACAAATCCACATTCATTTGACAACATTAGGAACAAAACAGAAACAGTGATTTTGGGGTAATTTGAGGGCATTTATTTTAAAGGTAAAATGATCTGGATCTTAAAATTGCACATAAGTATTCCAGAGTTTAATATTAACTCTTTGTCTGATGGTAACTGGAGGCTTTTTTGACTGTGATTTTTACCCCAGAAATAGGACTATAAGGACAAGTTAAGGATGTTGACTCACAAATGGACCATTATAGAGTGTTATAAATAAGCTTAAAATTTGTGTACCAATTTAGCATTAACTCATTTTATGACAACTAAAATTCATACGTGTAATGCAAAATAATTGATATTGGCAACGTGATGTTTTAGTTCCTTTATACAATGTCCTTTTGCAAAGATCTCATCTAACTTTTAAATATCTGATTTTTCTTGTTTGACATTTATAGGATGTTTATGGTAATTAATCTACTAGTAAATCATTATGAAAGTGACCCTCACCCCCAACAAAAAAAACAAATGTGATGATGCAACTAAACTTCTCCACAATTTAAAAGATAGCCAATCACACAGTTGACTATGATGCTATTTATAGCTTCAAGTCTTTTTAAGTCACTTTCTAAGAATCAGTCATATAATCCAAATTTTTTTATGTTCCATGTGAAAACAGTATTTTACTATACATGATGCCATTTGCATAGAAAGTTATTTTATACAAGGTTACATAGCAGTACCTTGAATATTAGGTCACAAGTATTGTGGCAGTATAGATCCAACTCCTATCAGATTAACCTTCCAAATCACTTTCATCATCAGAGTCTGATGTAATATCATCAGTTGGCCCAGGCTGGTTTCCACAATTCAAGCATTTTAAGAGTTCTGAGAGTCCCTTTTCTTTGCATAGACATTTTCCTTGGGTATATGAAGTTTTTTTGTATGAGCATTAAATGTATTTCATTATGAAGTCTGAAGGAAATGAAATACATAACACTACTTTCAATGATCATCCAAAACCTTCTGTACTCGAGACAACTGTTGTCTGCTGCAGGCATTGATGGTGCAGCTTGATAATCAGCCTCTCAAATGTAATTAACAAAAGCATCATTGTTGTGAGGTAGTGTGGCATCAATCTTGTAGCAGTATTTGAATGTTTCATACTTCACATAATTTACAATATCTATATGATCCTTATAATTTAGTTTGCAAACATCTTTCAGTGTTGGCAAGTGAATGTTCTTCAGCTGTTAATTGTCTGAAATGGACTTTGGTTGTCACTATTTTCAATTCTGATATTGACTAACTTGACCTTTCCCCTTCCTTCAAAAGTACTCATTATTTTGCAGCCTATGAAAATAGTGTAAGATTCTCCAATTTTTCTAAAGATGGTACTCATATGAATAATTCTAAAGTCTGATCATGAACTCATGTTTGTGTACAGATTGCTGCTTATCTTCACACTGTAACAAGGACAAATACAGCCATGGTGAATAATGATGTTGATATACTCCTTCCCATAGTGATTGGCATTCAGAAGCATATAAGCATATGTGTGTCTGTTTCTTTGTGATTACATCAAAGCTTCTCCTCTGACTTGATATTCAACTTGTCATCAATATCTCAAGTACATGACAATGATATCTACATGACACACAAGCATTTGTGGGTTCTTAGAATCATGTCGTTGCTCGTAGAAACATTTTACTAGTTGTTCTTTATTCTGATCACAAGCCAAGAAGTTCTTGAACTGTTTCAGGCATATTCTATCTCTTCCAATGATTTTTATCCTCTGTTTACCAATAAGTGCCCTCTCTTTCCATTCACTTCCTTTTTTACTTTGTAAGGGGTAAAGATCTGTAACAAAGTCTGTCTGCTTGGAACAATGGTTGTTTAAAACATAAACCACTTTTTTAAAGATTAAATTAGATAGTTTTCCAAATTTCACAGAAACATCTTTTATCTTCTGAAGAAGGGTCATTTCATCAAAGATCTGTACAGTTGGTGGTGAAGAAGGAAGTACATTTTTTGCACAGTCTGGTGAATCTGAAGATCAGAACTCTCCATGTGATGCAAGAGCTTTGATTTGTTTATTTTTACTCTGCTTCCATGTTGGGTGGCAGTGGAGGGGAATTAGAGATAAAAGCTGTATGTCAAAGCACCCTTGATATCTACATCGTTTGTCTTGCCAATAATCTTGATATTTTACCAAGCAAGTCCCTTCGTGTGGATTCCTGTACGTGGTGAGGGGACCTCCCAGGGAAGGTTCTGTTCTATCTGGTTACCTTCTCTGGGATCTAAACATCCACCCATGTGTTTGCTGTGCGTGGCAACCCGTGAAGGAGAGGAGAGGATCCTGCTGGTTGAGGGGTCCAACCCTAACACACCACTTTGGCCTCGAATTCCTGTAGACGGGCGGCCTTTGGGTGGCCCCCCTTGGGTCAATCGGCTGGTCCACTTGGGCTAGAGTCAACCAAGTACCAGTGTTGGAAGTTCTCAACAGGTGTTGTGGACATTGTGCCTGATGCTGGTGTTTGGTTATAGTGCTCACGAAACCCTGGTGTTGCTGCATTGTCCTTGCATGACTTTGTAGTGCATCCCCTTGTAGGGCTCCATGGTGAGTGGGGTCAGTGGGTACCGAAATTTTTTCTTTTTCCTATGGATCCTCCAAAAAATTTAAATAAAATTGTAAAAAAACAGTCAATGGGTAGCGACCACGTCTTGAATACTCAGAACAGCAATCTTCAACATCAGTAACACACGCACCTCATTTTCTTATATTACATTCTCTTTCGGAAAAACCTTTAGGGCAAATGTCCCCCTTTTTTATTCAAAAGGGACTAGAGGGACTTGCTGGCTCTCCAAAGTCAGTAAAGAAACTTCGATCTGGTGACATATTGGTTGAAACATCCACATACCAACACAGTGAACTCCTCTTGAATTCAAAGGCAATTGGGGATATACCTATTGAGGTTACACCCCATGCTACCTTGAATTCTTCATGAGGAGTTATTGTTGAAAGGATTTGAAGAACGCTCCCAGTCAGAGATTCTCGCTGGTCTCTCCACTCAAGGAGTTTCTGCAGTGAGGCATCTCCACTGCAAAAGATGGAGTTACACTGCCAACAAATACCCTTGTTTTAACATTTACTTCACCATGTGCACCTGCCACCATCAAGGCAGGTTATCTCATTTGCAGGGTTTGGCCATACATACCAAACCCTCTTCGATGTTTCCAATGTCAGAGATTCGGCCACTCAAAGACATCTTGTCGTGGTTCCCTGACATGTGCTCGTTGTGGAGGCAAGGACCACGATGCCTATGACTGTGACATGAACCCACATTGCATAAACTGCAATGGTTCTCACCCCTCTTACTTTCATTCTTGCCCAAAATGGTTGGAGGAAAAAGAGGTGCAGCGTTTGAAAACGACACATAACATTAGTTATCCTGAAGCTCGGAAATTGCTGTCCACAACTCCATCTCCGACATATGCTGCTGCACTTCATTCCACAACTACAGTGGGAGTGCAGACAGATCTCTCTGTGCCTCCAAGAGAATCGTTTTCAAGACAAATGAAAAGCCTTTTGACCTCCGTGGTTAAAAAAGGTTGATGAATCGACTTCCACACCCATCTCTGTTCCTCCCATACCTTCCAACTAATCTCAAGATCCACATCCTTCAATTTCAACTACAGGCATTTCTTCTGATACATCTTTTTCTCCCACCATAAGAGACAAAACAATTATTCGTTCGCGTCCTCAGTCACTGGATTCCCCTTCCAATAACAAAAACCTGCCCACCCGACCCAGAGCAGGATCCATGGAGGTTGATAAACCTCCTCCGACTAAAGACAGTAAAGAAAAAAGACGTGGTCGTAAACCGAAGGGTTCTCCAGCCACTTCACCTACCCGTTCTTAAAAAATGGCCACCTTGATACAATGGAACTGTCGAGGTTTACGTTCTAATCTGGATGATATCAAAACGCCGATTGTTTCCTACCATCCTGTTTGTCTTTCTTTACAAGAAACATTTCTCAAAACTGCTGATACTGTCTCCATTCGGCAGTTTTCTCTGTACAGAAATGACAGGTTGTGTGATGGTCGAGTACATGGAGGGGTGGCACTGTTGGTTGATCAACACGTGCCCACCCTGTCTTTGTCACTCAACACACCCTTGGAGGCTGTAGCCATCAGTGTTTCTTTGGGTCATACCATCACTGTTTGTTCTCTGTACCTGTCCCCTGGAGAGACATATGATCAATCAGATCTTGATACTCTCATTGAACAGTTGCCATCTCCATTTCTAATCCTAGGGATTTTAATGGACATCATCCCTCTGGGAAGTGCTATTATTGATGGGAGGGGCGATCTGTAGAGCGGATGCTCTCTGATCACAATCTCTCTTTTCAATACTGGTTCTTCCACTTACTTTCATGCACCTAGTCAGTCCTTTACCGCTATTGATCTCTCAGTTTGCTCCCCTTCATTATTCTCCCATTTTTCATGGAGGGTTGACAGTAATCCACTAGGCAGTGATCATTTTCATTTTCCGATCCTTTGAGAGAGACTGGCGTGGTTGATGCCACCCTACCCGCTGCCCGGTGGAAGCTGGATCAGGCAGACTGGTCCACTTTCACTGCTCTAGCAGAACTTGATCCTGCCATCGTAAATCAGCCATCAATAGACGACTGTGTAGCAGCGGTAACTGACTGTATTACACATGCAGCTGCTCAGTGTATTCCTAAAACCTCGACACGTTTTCCATGATATCCTCGTCCGTGGTGGAATCCTGCTTGGCACTTAGCACGGAAGGCTCAAAAGCAGGCCTGGGATACTTTTCGTAGATATCCCACACTTTCAAACATGGTTGCTTTCCGACGGGCCCGTGCACATGCCAGGTGGGTAAGACGTCAAAGCCAGAAGGAATCTTGGATTAAGTTCACAACCAGCATATCTTCTACCACCAGTTCCAAGATCATATGGGACAGGATTTGAAAGGTTAATGGGCACTACAATTTTGTCCCCCTCTCGATCTTACTCTCTGATAGTCAGGAGGTGACTGATGTTCGGAACATCGCTAACACTCTAGGTGAAAGCTTTTGCTGGGTATCTAGCACTTCTGCTTGTTCCTCCACCTTCCTGGCCATCAAGACTCGGGCAGAGCGATCACCTCTTTCCTTTTGAACTGACTGTTTCTTTGACTATAATTGTCCCTTTA
This sequence comes from Tachypleus tridentatus, assembly GCF_004210375.1. NCBI lineage: Eukaryota > Metazoa > Arthropoda > Merostomata > Xiphosura > Limulidae > Tachypleus > Tachypleus tridentatus. The sequence goes on along the minus strand of NC_134837.1, from coordinate 229,295,501 downwards.
CCCTGGTGGAACTAAAAATGGCCCTTCATCAGTCTGCCAGTACATCTGTTGGACCTGATGATATTCATTATGACATGCTGCACCATCTATCTCCTGCTTCTCTTGATGTCCTTCTGATTGTTTTCAACCGGATCTGGCAGGAGAATGTTTTTCCTGATGCCTGGCGCCAGGCTATTATTTTACCTTTCTCTAAGCCAGGGAAAGATCCCAAGATTCCTTCAAACTACTGTCCAATTGCTTTGACGAGCTGTCTCTGTAAGACATTAGAAAGGATGGTTAATGCTTGTCTTGTTTGGTTCCTTGAATCAAACAACCTCCTCTCGCCCACCCAGTGTGGGTTCCGTCGACAGCACTCCACCACAGACCACCTAATTCGTCTTGAAACATCTATCAGAGAAGCCTTTCTCAACCGCCAACATCTTGTATCAATATTCTTTGACATAGGGAAAGCTTACGACACAACATGGAGGTATGGCATTTTGCGAGACCTCCATACATATGGGTTATGTGGCCATCTACCCATGTTTATTAAAAAAATTTTTAATGGACAGGAGATTTCAAGTTTGTGTGGGTTTGACACTTTCCCATTCTTTTGTACAGGAACTTGGAGTCCCTCAAGGCTGTGTATTGAGTGTTACACTCTTTAGTATAAAGATAAATGCCATCACTGAACAACTCCCTCTCACTGTTGCCAATGGGCTGTATGTCGACGACTTTCACATCTCATGTCAGTCGTCAAACATGAGATATATTGAGCGGCAACTACAAACTGCCCTCAGTTGTGTACGGAAGTGGACTCTGGCGAACGGCTTTAATTTCTCTCTCTCCAAAACTGTATGCATGCACTTTTGCCGTTGACGGGGTATTCACCCTGATCCTGAACTTCATATCGGTCAAGTTTTGCTGCCAGTGGTCTCTGAGACCACGTTCTTGGGGCTTATCTTTGATTGTAAACTGACCTTTATACCACACTTAAAGCAGCTTCGAGTCAAATGCACAAGAGCACTGAAAATTCTCCATGTTCTCTCTTCTACCAGTTGGGGGGCAGATCGCTGTTCAATGATAAAGGTATATCGTGCTCTTATTAGATCGAAACTCGATTATAGATCAATGGTCTATGGCTCTGCCAGACCCTCAGCCTTAAAGATGCTGGACCCCATTCATCACCAAGGACTTCGACTCTGCACTGGGGCTTTCCGTACCTCTCCAGTTCAAAGTATATACATTGAATCTCATGAACCTTCTCTACACCTTCGCCATTTGCAACTATCTTTACAATATACTTCGAAACTTTATTCCTTACTAAAGCATCCCACCATGAAATGTGTTTTCCTTCCTCGGTGGGCAGTACTTTTTCAGAACAGACGATCTGTCATTGCTTCGTTTGGCCTTCGCATCCGGGCGCAATTGGATGAATTGGGTCTGTCCTTGGATAACATTGCAGATTCCACAGGTCGGCCCATCCCACCATGGCTTATTACAGCCCCCAAATGTGACCTTTCTTTCAGTCACCTAAAAAAGGCAGATACTCCAGATTGGAAGTACCGTCTTTTATTCAATGAATATCTTTCAAACAATCATTCAGTTCCCATTTATACAGATGGTTCCAAATCAGGTAATTCAGTGGGCTCTGCTATGGTTTGCTATGGGTCAGTAGTTGTGCACAGAATCCCTTCTACAGCTTCTGTGTTCACTGCTGAACTGTATGCTATATCTCTTGCCCTGGATCATATTGCAGCTGAGCAGTACTCCAACTGCACTATTTATACTGATTTGCTTAGTTCTATACTTGCCTTGGAATCGCTACACGTTAGTTCACATCCTATTCTCGCTGATATTCGAAACTCGACTGGCCCATTTCTCATTAGCAGCCACTTCAATCCAGATTTTCTGGATACCAGGCCACATTGGTATTTGCGGGAACGAGCTTGCAGACATGGCAGCTAAATATGTCTGCTTCAGCACCATCACTCCTATGCCTATTCCGTACATGGACTATGGTGTTGTCTTCAAGGCTCAGCTCCGTGCCAGCTGGCAGTCCACTTGGAGTGAGCAACGCACAACAAACTTTTCAAATCAAATCCAAAATTGGACTTTGGCCATCTAGCTTCCGTAAAGTTTGGAAGGAGGAAGTTGTTCTCACTAGGCTACGCATTGGTCACAGTTTTTTAACTCATCATTTTCTTTTATCTGGAACTGATGCACCAATGTGTAGTTTGTGTAACACTCAAATCACTATCAGCCACGTTTTACTTTCTTGCCATCGTTACAATTCTCAACGACGGCAATATTTTAAACATATTTTTTCCCAGGGTCAGTCTGTAACATTGGACAGAGTTATTGGTGATGGTGACTCTGTCCACCTTGATAATGTTTTTAATTTTTTAATGGCCATTAATCTTTTAATCTCATTTAAGTGTTGCATATTTATTCATTACACCTTTTTAATTGTGGTTCCTTTTTTACAGTTTTAATCTCTCTCATTCAATTTGACATTGGACAATGGCCAGAACATTAAATAACTCGACACCAGGACTGGAAAGGCCAACTTCAGGTGACTAACACTACTGTTTGAACTATCCGTTTGAACTACTCATTAGTCGTCCTGGCGAGTTGTTATTATACTTTTGCTGCATATCATTTCACACTTTTACTACTTTACTTTTAGTACTGGCCATATTGACTCATAACCCGAACCAGGACTGGAAAGACCAACTTCAGGTGACTGACGGTGGTTTTTATACTTACCTGTTAGTCTTCCTGGCGGGTTATGATCATTACCATTCTGCTACAGGTAGTCCTTTACAACTTTGTTGACTGGATGTCAAGATTGGTTTTTACGCCATTTTCTGTTTTAATTGCCGTTTTGTTTTTATCTTCAATTACTTTTACAAATTTTACTCCATTTTCTTGACTTTTATCTTTTTACTGGACATTTGGCTACTCATTATTACGATTTTGCGGAGTGTCTTTTAAAACTTTTATTCTTTTACATTTTGATAATAGCTGCTATGACACATAACACGGAACCAGGACTGGAAAGACCAACTTCAGGTGACTGACGGTGGTTCTTGAACTTACCTGTTAGTCTTCCTGGCGGGTTATGATCATTACCTTTTTGCTAGAGTAAATACCTTACAACTTCTTATACTCTGCCTTCTATCTTAACATTGTTGACTAGGTGTCAACATTGGTTTTATACTTTTTTGTTTTACCTTCATTTCCATTTATGTCTATTACTACATTTATTAATTTATTTTTGTATTTTTTTTTTACATTTTTACCGAATGTCTGGCGCAGATAGCCTCGCTGCTTTGTGCCATAAAACACTAAATCAATCAATCAACCAAGTAAGTCTGAACTTGCCTTCAGCATTATATACTGTTTCTTCACTTTTCTTGGTGCAGATTTTGCTACATCAGAAAATGTTTTTAAAATTTCATATACTTTATTGGACCACAGATTTCTTTTTCATCCTATGTTAGTTTTTCTTGAATTTAGGTAGTGAAAACCAACTGTCCAGATTCCTCAGCATGTAGAAAGTCCTTCTGCACTTCAGGTGGAACAATGCTGCCTGTGGATATATTCACCAAACTATTATCATCAATTTTGGAGGGGTTGCACATGGCTGTAACTGTGTATGTTGTACTCCTTACAGACATTTTGTTAAATGCAATCATTAATTTATCTATATCCTTTCTTGGGCAGGTTTATTTCCTTTTACTTGTCATTTCTTCACATCAGCTACTGCATGAGCTGGATATGAGATCTCTTGATGGACTGCAAATTTTTTTACTCATTCCAGTAAGTCCACCTATAGTTTTTGAGTCCTCATTCAGTGTCTGCTGAATAGTTTGATCTGTAGCCACCTAGAAAAACACCATACTTTTACCCTCTTTGCACAGCAAATCCTCCATTGACCATGTCAGTATATAATCTCTCTAGTTCTACTATTTCCATCAAATACAGTGGAGCATATCTGGGATAGTTTGGCTGTTCACATGCAAAGAACCAATGAACCATTCTTTTCTGAGATAGTAAATGAAGATCCCAGTTACATTCCTTTGTGGCCTGCATAAACAACAACAGATGCTCTATCATCCATAGATAGGATGACTAGAATACAAAGATTTTGTTTTCCTGGCTTTATTCACTTGAAAGGTATTGTATTGGCAAACAACATCATTGAATAATCTGATAATATTAAAGCATCATATGTGTCATAAAGATCTTTGGCAAGGTTATGAATTTGGCAAGATTTTTTTTTTTCACAAAGGCTATCAAGAAATGCTTCCCAAGACAATCTTTTTAGAATTTCATAAATTAACTTGTTCCTCCTGATGAATATATTGTAATGATTACAAGTAAACATGTCATTCACTTACTCTTCTGCTATGATTCCTGACTCTGCTAGACTATCTTACAATCTAGCATGTTTTAAAACATTTTCCCAACAAAGCTAAGATAGTAGTTTCACTTTCTGGCAACTTAGAAGGAACAAATGCAATATCAGTGTATGTAGCTTTTTTGTTCACAGACTGAATCCAATGGTGTAGCATTCCTCTCAGACAGGCGAGTTAGTCTTTTACTATGACATGGCAAGATATGTTTTGTTAGTACCTCAATAATTCTTTTATGGTATTTCTTCAGACTAACTTAAAATGCTATATGGCAATCTCATTTGTGTTGTAAGAGGTCCCAGCTCCTATCTCCTGTTGCTCTCTCTTCACCAAAGTCATTGTTATATCAAGCCAGAGTTGTTTGCACTATATTCATTAGTCCCTTGGTAAACCATTACTGACATTTAGATTTAGCTGATGCTCTGCAAGTGAGACAATCATACACAAGTACTTTGGAATAGGAAACTGTATATTCAAGGCCATTCAAAAGTCCAGTGAGTTTTGAAGATCCTGAAATGTAATGAACCATCATCACAAGAGATAAATGCTTTGAATTATCACTCCTTCCCTTTGATGTTAAATAAATGATGTCCTGGACTGTTAAAAACATTTTCCTGCTAACATTGGCAGAAGTTTTCACATATTCATCAAAATTCACATCACCTGATTCTCCCCCACACCAATTAAGAAAATTGAAGAAGTAAAATGGAACAAAGGTTTGAAGAGTATCGTCATCCAATGTATTTGCAGTTGGAGACCATGGGCCAATGTTGTTGGGAAGTTATCTGAGTATTTTTTTTCAAAAGTGATGCAGTTTCATACAAATTTCTGTTATCTTCTCAAAGGGTCTTAAAGCTTTCAATAAACTTTTTATGTTAATAATTGTCAGTCTCCTTATCCATTGTATTTTTTTTCTCTTGGACCATTGATGAAATTTCTACAAATTTATTAAAACCAGTTCACATGAATTTTGATTTAATGAACATGGACAGTGTGTTTGTGTTGTAACCATCTCCTCAACTGGCAATTTTGATATTCCTAATCGTTTCCAAGGATGTTCTGACAGTCTCTTGAAAAGCCTTGTGAAAGTTTTTATTCCATGTACATATCTCTCTTGCTTTTTCCTATGACTACCATTTCACATAAATGAATAAATACCTTCTCATGAGACTTGTCTACCTTAGCAGGTGGCTTAGCAGATTGTGAGAGGCACTTGTAGCATATGCCTTTTAGCAAGGTTTATGGTATTGAGCTGTTTTGGTTAATAGGTTTGGTATGTCTAATTTCCAAAAGCATCTCCTCATACTTCTTCATATCTGCAGCTTTTTTTCAGAGCATGTTAAACTTCATATGTGACACATGATGACAGACTTTCTCCTTTTCTTTTCTGGTGTACCCTCCTGAATTGATTATCAAACTCTTCAAGAAAAAGACTTAAGTGCTTATGTCTATCAGTCTCTATATTAACAGCACATAGTTTAGCATCAGGGCCAATTTCAATACAGGAGGTAGAATGGCAGAACTTTTCAATGCCAGTGCTGACTGTAGTAAAAGTTTAGGTCTGGGCTACTCCACACTTGGAGTACTAGAACCATCAGCTATATTCTGGAGACTCGTTGTATCATTAGCTTTCTCTAACCGTATATTGACACTCACTATTTGGCATAGCACCTTTGGTACTCAAAGCTTGGTCTTTAAAGGCCTTTCAAATGTACGACACAGAATGAATTATAAGAGTGGGAAAATGAGAACAAGTGATCATGCTACCATCATGTTTCAGTAGATAATTTCACATCAATATCTCTGTCTCTTCATGCTATCTATGGTAGATCATAATTTTAACACATTCAGAAATTTTCTTGAAACTTGTAGGTGTAAGTGTTGTAATGTTACTTCCTTTTTTTACAATAATATGAATGCAACAGTTATAAAGACTGACATAAGGAAACAATGCATCATTGTGATTGGTTAACTTCTTATATTGGTTAACCTATGAATAAAATTTTTTGCAACATTTGGTAACTGCTCTACTTATTTTAAAGATATTGGTTCCCTCACTTGTTAAATAAAAGTTGACATTTTCTGCCTGTAGCCCTGGACTACATTCTATATATCAGCAGACAGTATGAATTTGTAAAACCTGATTAGAATAAATAATTGACAATAATTATTATTGCAGTGTTAAATAATATTGATTTGTTATTAAAGTATCTTTTTATTAATTACTTGAACTATCAGCATGCTGTATGCTATTGACTGCTGGGATTTTGAGATTTATGTCTAGTAGTATATTTTAATTTATATAAAAAGTTTGCTAATTTTGTAACATAGTTTATATAGTTTTTTGTTGTAAATAAATCCTTGATTCAAGAACAGAAAGTTTCTTTATGTTTAAAAAGAATATTAATATTACATTTAATTAAAGAAGTGAGACAAATTTTCCATGTTTTTCAAGTATAATAATTTTAATAATATGTATATTCGTGTGAACATTCCAACTCAGGTTAAAGCCAACTGTCCTGAATTTAAAAGCCATTTTCATCAAGTGGAACACTCCTTAGTAGTCAGCCTTACAGCTGTTTCTGTGACATTTCACCGAGAAGCGTTTATAACACTATGGCGGTTTATATCATACGTTATCACCAAGTAAGTTGGAATCTACCTTTATGTTGCTTAGCTCACATATTATTATAATTTTCTTGGACTTTAAAGTAGCTCTTATATTATAATTTTCTTGGATTTTAAATTATTTTTCTTGGCAGTATCTTCTATCTTATGTGATAATACATGATGCAATTTTGGAGTTAACTCATTCATGATTGGTCATGGGCAAAAGGCTACATCATCACGTTTGGTAACTTGCATTCAAAATTTTATTGAACAAGTAGTTTACAAATTTTATGTCAATAGGTTTGGAATCAAATCATAGATTATAATTCAAACTTTAATATTATATATTATTTAATTTCTTAATTTAATAGTAATTATTAAAAAGACAAATCCAAATATAGTTTTTAGTGAATCATGTGGTATGTTTAATGCAGCACTGTTTAAAATTAGATGTTTGTGATATCAAAATATGAAATCTATAGTTCTGTACAAATTATGAACTCAAATTACTAGTATTGACAAACTAGAATATGAAATAAGAACATTGTATCTTTTCATTTTGCTGAAATATGGCTTATGTACTGAATCAAACACAGTGGCCCCATTCACCTCTTTCCATTTTTGAAAATGGTCCCTTATATATATGTATGATATGTGAATAATCAATCAACAGCTTAGAATTTCCCCAGAGTGTTTTTTTTTCAGCAATTGTAATATTTAAAAGGGCTACCATGTTCTTTTGATCCAAGTTTTCAATGAGGTAAGTTGTCTTTAGTGTGCTGGAAGTCTCATATTTTTAAAAAATCTAAATACATCTTAGTTATTAAGTTTAATAAATTACAGTGGAATTCTATGGTATCAGTGTAGTTATTTATGATTTTTAGGTTATTCAAAAAATTTTGTTTGATATCTTCCACATGTAAAATGTTTAAAGGCTTAGCAACCTATTTCAGTAACAACTGAGTACAAAGGTTGTAATAAGAGTTTAATTTACTTCTTGATTTATTTTTCTATACTTTAAGAAAAGTAAGTTTAATAATTAATATCTAAATTGTAGTATTCTGTATACATATACGAGGGCTGTTCAAAAAATACGCAAACTGACGTCATAAAACAAAATGTACTTTATTTAGAAGTTACAGGTCTGGGACCCCTTCAAAGTACTCTCCTCCCCAACGCACACACTTATCCCAACGGTGTTTCCACTTGTTGAAACAGTCCTGGTACGCTTCTTTTGTAATGTCCTCCAGCTCCTTCGTCAAATTTGCCTTTATCTCGGGAATCGTCTCAAATCTTTTTCGTTTCAAGGGTCTTTTGAGTTTGGGGAACAAGAAAAATCGCAAGGAGCAAGGTCAGGTGGGGACGAACAGTGATCGAGTGTTTGGCCAAAAACTCACGAGTTCTGAGGCACAAATTTTGCAGCAACGCGGTGCATCTTCAATTTTTCGGTCAAAATCTCGTAACAAGATGCAACTGATATCCCACACTCTTCAGCAAGCTCCCTGACAGTCAGACGTCGATTTGCCCGCACCAGGGTGTTGATTTTGTCGACGTGTGGGTCGTCAGTTGACGTGGAAGGACGTCCAGGATGCTCATCATCTTCAATAGACTGTCGACCATCCTTAAAACATTCATGCCACTTGAAACATGCCGTACGCTTCATAGCAACATCACCGTAAGCCGTGTTAAGCATAGCAAAAGTTTCAGTCTCAGATTTTCAAAGTTTAACACAAAATTTCACAGTAAGTCGTTGCTCCTTCAGGTCATTCATTCTGAAATCCGCCAAACGAAAAAATCGCACTTCACTTAAACCCCATAGCTAATACACAAATGAAGATATCTGCAATCCGGAAATGGCATTGTAATCAGCTTATCTGTGCGAACCTAGCGACACCAAGCTGATTCCCCTGGAACCAACTGGAGCCGCACAATTCAAACAGTCTGCATATTTTTTTAACAGACCTCGTGTATAATTATTGAAATGTGACTGTATATTACAAATTATTAGTCCACTAAAACACATCCAAGACAGGGAAGACTGTAGGGCAGTTTTATATTACTGGATATGTAATATGAGTGTACATGCACTGCATCAATGTAAGTTATATAATGTTAGCTAGGCATGAGTGGAATGTCAATATAATAACAAAAGTAATAAATATATATGTAAATATATAGTATTATAAGACTTAAGGTACTTAGACTAAACACTTGTATTTTCATATTTTTATAATTAGTCATTCTAGCACAAATAAAAGCAAATTTTATATGTTTTCTTTTTTTTTTTATGATGGTTACAAGGTAGATCAGTTGACAGACCCTACATAAGGAATAGAAAATAAGATATAAAGTCTTACTGAAAACAAATATTAAATTGTTTTAGGAGGTTTTACAGATTTCACAAATAATATTTGAGATTTTTGGGATGAAGAATATTTTAGTCATAACATGAAATCACTTTGCATTCAATTGATTTATGAAATAGATTTGATATTTTCACAAAAAAATCTTTTGTAAAAATATTTTATAAAAAATCTCATTTTTTGTGTATAAAATACATATAAACTTTACTAAAAATGTACTAGATTTTGTTAAATATACAGTATTAAATGTTATAGTACAAATGTGTAGACAAGCTTGTGTATATTACACTGAGCCCATAACAAAAGGGCTAAGCTTCTTAAAGGTGGAGAATTTTGCACCACCCAGGCCTAAATTTCTATCTTAAAATGTGTTTATGGGTCTGTGCATTATATATACAAGCTAAAGGTGATTTCTTTTATCATATGTGGCTTGAATATAACCTGCTATTGCTTAAGCTTTTCTTGCATGTCATCATGATCACATTGTTACTGTATTTGTGCATTAGGGCTTTGCTTTAGTGTTTTTCTGTATAGAGCTGGGTACCATTGTCACTGTGAGTGACTGATATTGCATTGTTTTTGGTTCTTGTGCCAGCTTAGCTTATGAAAGTGCCAAAATGAAGTGATTATGAGAATTGTATTGCTGTCTTTGCTTTTCAAGCTAATCCACCTATAAAGAGCACATGCTTTATTCCTTTTTTATTATACCCAGAATAAATCATGTCTTATCTGCATGAACTCAACCTTTGCTTGGTTGTTCATTTTCCAGCTTTTATCTTTATTGCTGTTCTACCAGTATAAGATGTTTCTTTTGCAGAAGTTGTTGACTTCACTATGGTGAAAAGTACTAGAGCAAATGAGCACTGACAGAAAACTTGGTGTTATTCTGTGGGTGTATAGGTTGTTTTACTCCTGTGTGCTTTCCAGCCTTCATGAGCATCTTTCATATGATGTTATCATTATTGGCATTAAGTATCCAATGTTACTAAAGTGATACTCAAGGTGAACATAGCAAAAGATAGGACTATAAAAAGTAAGTTTCTATCACCTTGTTAATCCACCTGAATTTAGCATTATAAACTTTGTAATGATATTATAGAAAACAAACTGTAAACCTTTACCATGAGTGTGTTCACCTGCCTCCCAGTTGAGGCATTAAGCACTGAAGTCTTTTACCACTTGACTGCCAATATAATCATATGTATCAAGATTCTCCAGTTTTTAACATAGAGGTCTCTGTTACATATTGCTGATTTGGATGTGTGCAAGTAACTTCAAGAGTTTTTTGAATGATTTTCAGCTTGCAGTGATGATTGTTTACTGAGAGCTATCATAATGTTTGTAATGGATGTTATTGTTGTGTTATACTGCAACAACATAGTCCATCAGTATGAATGCCACAGAGTCTGAAAGTTTAGTCTCTTCAAAGAGCATGATGTTCTAAAATTCAGAGACCTTTTTAACCCATTTTTTAATTCCCTTAATCTCCTCAATATTGCAGTGTGCAGTAATATAGTGTGACTCTTTTAAAGTTTGGTACATTTCTGCCATGCATCATTTACTAGTTTAGTATTTAGCCTTTAGTTTTTGTTCCCCTCCTCCTCATGGTCAGTTGAAGTCTCATACTTACTGCATGAACTTTGTTGCTCATATTGGTGTCTGTGTGGGCACTGTTGTTTAATGTATCATTATTTGTTGGCCATTAAATATCTACTCATTTTTCTGAACTCCTGTTAGTAGCTCTATTTCTCCTAAAAAAAGGTGGGCCAGTAGCCTATCAAAATGGAGCTTCCAATTTTCTGGTTGTTGGCATATTGGTTAATAGGGTACAAAGATACCCTTCTACTTCCGAGAAGCCTCAGTGATGCAGGACCTTACATGAATCAACACTGCTTATAAGTAGTAACTAGGTATATCCATATTGTTTGTATCTTCTAGCAATAGAGTTTGGTGAAGTGTGCTCTTGATATGTCTGTGTTCAAAGGTTTATTTGCTGGTCAGAAATTCAAAGATATTTTTAAACATTTGAAGGTATATCAGGTGGCATTCAAGCATTGTCAGGTTTTTCTGTCACTATTGTTAAGAACAACCATTTGACAATGTGTGAATACTAACCACATACTAATGTCACTAAAATGAAAACTTTTATCTTTTGATTTATATAGTTGCCATTACTTAAATAAAAGTTTTTGTTTAAGCAAAATGCATGCCACCACCACGAAAAAAGTATATGTATCCACTCCATCCTTTTATTTAAATAGGCTATTACAATAAAATGCAGGGAACTATGCTTAACAACTATATTGCTTCAACATAAAGGAAGTTAATGTTAGTGTATACGATGTAAGAAAGTATTGTGGTAGAATAATTATGAAACATATAGTAACACTGAAAAGGAACATTGGAGAAAATATAAAATTCTCTCTCCCATTCATGGCATATATGTAATCAATTAAAAATCATATTAAAAAGGTAAATAGGACTAACAGTAACACCCTCTCTTGTAAATATCTGGTATAATTGAAGGTATTTATTTATTTTCTAATACAAGTGTTGGTTGTATTCTGTTTTGCTGATTATTTGTTATTATATTTGTTAGGTATGTTTAATTAATAAACAGTTTCTTAAATAATATGACCATTACCTGTCAAATGAAGGTTTGTTTTGCTGAAGTCATCTGCAGTTTTTTTTAATTGGAAGCAGTATGGTGCACTTACAATCCAACCTCATTATATGTAGCTCTATGAGTATCACACATGAAGTGTGTGTTCATAAACAGTTATTTTATCTAAATATTTAAGTCTTGATTACTGCTCTGAATAACATCTATTTATAAATTATGTGTAAATGTCTTATTTTGTATACATAAAATAAATATATAAATTAGTATATATAAAATAAAACTTTTCAGTGAAATATAAGCTGATAGTTATAAGAATATCAGTAACTTATGCAAATTAAAAATTGTTAACATTTCGTAAACATTCATTGAGCAATGTGCTCCAATCCTTTGAAGGTCACAATATATTCTTCATCAGTTCTACTGCTTAATGATCTTTACATGTGGCACTGTCTGATATAGTTTGCAGATTGTAGTTGTGTTAACCACTGGACCCATACACCAAAGATTTATCTGTCATAATGTTGCACACAATTACACTTCAGGTGGTTTAAGACTATGACTGTCCTCATCAGTTGATTAATCTGTCTCACACTTGATATCTTGAACAAAAACAAAACGCAAGCTAAATGTAATATTAGATCTATCAGTAATCAAATGGTAGTTCTGTACTTTCACTTCAAATTACAGTAACTGATTATTAAAAATAAATGCTAAATCTTTAACAAACATAGCAAAACTGTACTTTTTTGTATAACTGAATGCATTTTTACATTTTATGTAAAAAAATCACTCAAAACTTGCAGACTTTTTAAGAAATTTAATCTTAATTTTCTTTCACTTTTCCTTTTTTTTCTCATTTTACTTCTCTTCCTGTTTAAAATTTATTTTATTTTGTGATTCATATGCTGATGTACATACATTTAGTATCATGATTGTAAATTATCCCAATTAATTCAACATTGCAATTCACACTCTTTGTTTTGTTTTTCATATTATTTAATGGCCCTAGGACTAGTTTGAATTTAAGATGGACCTAATCAACATTTAAGACAATTTGAACATTGTGAAAATTATAATACCCATTCCTTCTTTTCTACACCTTTTTTTTTGTTGTTAACGTAAAAAAAATACCATACTTTTCATATAAAGAAGTGGAAATTATGGACTGCTACTTTTTGCATTACAATGAAAATAATGGTGTAACTTTAATAATTGTACAAACAATTGCTAAATGCAACCTCCTAACAGTAGTTTAGTTAAATATTTTATAATCTATGCAAATAAACCTGAAGTTTGTACTCTGTTTTATCAAAATAAAAACAAATTCTTATATTTATAAGAAATTAAGGAGAAAATATGAACTTTAAAAGTACAATAATTTTAAGTATTCATCCTTTACATGTCTGTAACTTATCTTATGTGTATCTGCTAGTGTACAATAATATGAATGTATTCAATTTTTTTTAAAGAACAGTTTAAATTGGAAAATGCAATAACTGTACCCATTGTGTTTGTGTGTATATATTACATTTTGAAATCTCTTTTGTTTCCTGTATGGTTTTGATTTCAGAATCCAACCTAAAAATCAGCTTAGTACATCCTTATTCTCTTCAGTGGTTCCAGATACTGCATCTCTTGTACTGTATGCCCACAATGATCCTCCTGTTCCTCCTGGTTCAACCAAGTTTGGAATATCTGCACGTGTTGATGAAGTACGAGTCAAGCTTTGTGACACTGATATGGAATTGATTGAACTTAAAATTGCAGGTAATTTAATTAATATAAAATTAGTTGATTTACATATGTTAATTATATTTTTGGATCAAATTATATGGTCTTGGAATATGTTCTACTTCTAGAGGGTGTAGGGTAGGTGAAAAACCTTCATTAACTATTTAACTTTATCAGTTAAGGCATGAGAGACATGCATGAGATACTTAATGTTGTGAACAAACAACAAATGAAGCAGTAATATACATTTTAAAATTGTATAATAAAAATAGTCAATTTAATAAATAAACATTTTGCTCTCAGAAAGGCTTATTTCTGTCATCAGTAATTATTTACCCACACACACATTTGTAAACTATTAAACTGCTTCATGAATATTTCTGAGTATTGTAAGTTTTAATTTTTACAACTTTTTACCACTTTAGCAGTTAGCTATACTTTCTAGTGCTTCACTATAAGATCAAAAATTATTTTTTTGAGAGAATGAATAAATAGAATGTTAGTTTATGTGTCAGCAAATTTTTTCTGCACATCTATGTGTTCAAGTAAGGTACTTTTTAAGATGTAACATTCTAAGGATAAAACAAGTAAACAGTTATTAAATATTTCTGTAATGAGATATTCATTGAACTAGTATCAAAAGGAGAGGTTTAGATATAGAGTAAAGTTGAAATTAAATAAACAATTACAGAAGAAACAAAAAACAGGAAATTGGTTGATTATTTAATTAGAAAACTATTGCACAGTGATAACTTGAAAAGTAAAAGAAAAAATTATTAAAATGAAATATTAAGTAGAAAACTGAAATTAATAATTAATAATAATAATAATAGAGTTGCCTCAAAATATAATTTACTGACCTTATTATTAATCCACGTTAATTAACTTGGGTGTCAAAATGCAGTTTCTATTCACATTTTATGTTATTTAAGTTTTAATTTCTTAATTTTAAAAAAGTTAAATTCTCAAACTGCACTTTTCTGAATTACATGATAAAATAGTGCTCAGAATCCACATTTATAATTATTTTCTTTTTTTGCAAACACATCAGATTGTTAAAATTAGAACTACATCCTAAATATATTGACAAGCCAGGATATAAAATTTCTATCTCTTCTTATTTTACTGATATATCACTAAATTTATTTCACTTACATAATGTGGTCCTTTTATTTCTTCTTTATTTTAAGAACTGTCTGTAATTATCTCTGACATTGATATTGTTTTTTTTAAACCAATTTATTGGTCAGTTAGAAAACCATAAAAATTACAGTAGTTTTGGGAAATTCTTTTATTATGTTTGATGTATACAAAAGGCCTTGAGGTGTAACGTTAGTGCTAAATTTATAATTTTTTAATATATTTTTAAACAAAAATAAGTATAATGTAAACTTATTATTGAAACCTTATTAAATTAGAGTAATTAAACTTGAATGCAAAAAAATAATTAAAACCATTTTTGTGAACACTCCTTGATGAATGCATACAATGTATGTTGTGATTTAATCAAATAATTTGTTTATTCTAATCTCTCCATTATCCTGTTGGTTGATGTTTTTGTTGTCATGGTACTGAAAATGGTTCAAAGTACACCAATAAAAACATTAAAATAGAAAGCAAATGTCAAAAGATTCGAAAGCTGAAATTATTCAGATAAATAATTGCGATGTCTTCTAACCTCCAGCCATTATAGAAAAAATGTATTTGGTTTTATTTCATATTGTACAAGTTTTCTTTTCATTGTATATTGATCAATTTACAACATTAAGTGGGAGGGTAGATGTAATTAAAGATAAAGTGCAAAGTTTTACCAAAAAATACTTTTGAGAAATATTTAGGAGATTCTATAGAGTATTTAAATGAAAATATGAAAACTGTCAGATGAAAGTATTTTTATTCTTAGCATGAAAATCATTTTTCACTTGGACTGACTCAGTAAAGGCTTCATAAATTGACATATATCCATAACGACTATCTTGAGATACAAATTCACATGTAAATCTTTATTAAAAATACTTAATTAAAACAAATAATGTATAAACAACAGATTTTCATGTTTACTGGAGATAGACAAAATTATATGTATAAAAATTCCTGAGACTTTTTTTTTGTAGAGTCTATGTATAATATATAATTCATTTTTTACTGCCACTAAGCTTACATTTGTCACTAAAAAAATATGTAGAATTACAAAGAATACTATTCATAAATTTTTGTATCATGCAATATTGTGTCACAATATGTATTGCATTTAGCATTTTGTTCCATTCAAATTGTATGTTTGAATTGAATTTCAATTGCCTAACCCTAGGGAAAAATGCAAGTCCAAATGTTATGGACATTAAATGTTTTATCTAGATCTTATGGTTCAATTTATTTTAATAATGGTTTCTAGTCTCTAGTGTGCATTTAGACATCTGAATTTAAGTAATAGTAGTATCTCCTCTGGTACTAAAATGGTTAACCACTTTTCAGATAATTTATCAGTGACAAATTAGCAAGTGCATATGGTACAGACTACTTACTAAAGTAATTGATCACCACTGTGGTATTCAAGTGCCATTTATCTTGCTGTACTTTAGTTTGCATTTCTTTTCTACAGATTTTTTTAATTTTTTGAGAATACTGATTTAGAATATATTTCATCCATTCAAAGTTTTTTTTACTAAGTTTAAATGTTAAGTGCTTCTTTTTTCTTTTCCTTTTTTCTGACAAAGCTCAACTGCAGAAATCATGTACTGTTTTATGTATTAATTGTTATTGTGTCCTGCTATACCTTATGTGTTTGACTATTCTGAGAATGAACTATGGAGCAAATATATTTTCAAGTGCTTGTGATTTAGTTTTCTAACTTGTAATTTAGAGATCAAGTGAAATATAAATACAGTTTTAACATTTTGAAAAGGTAAAAAGGATTACTTTCTAATATTAAAATACCAAGAAATAACTATAAAAGTCTCATTGTAATTTCAATGTTTTTCAGCATTTGCTCATGTTTGGTCCATTTGCAAGCAAATTTAGGCCTTGCATCTTAATTTGAACTCTTTCCAGACCAGAAGGATATCACCAATTGTTCTTTGATTTTTGCCTTATCAATGGAAATACTTAACACATTATATGAAACTTAGTATAAAGTTACTGACTGGTAACTCATTTTTGGCTTTTATATCTAATAATATGATATTTATTTTATATTATTTACTGCAAGATTTTCAAAATTATGCTGTATGACAGTTAAAAAAAACATTAAAATACTTTTGGTTTTTAGGATTTTAGTTGTTTTTATTGTCATTATTCAGAAAGTTCCAATTTTAGATATCCAGTCAGTTTGAACTTGATTGATATTCATTAATATATTCATTTTACTTCTCATTTTGTTATAAATTGTAAAAAATGCAAGCATAAATTTCCAAGTTGGTCTTACCTTGTCTTACCAAAAACTCTCAATCCTGAGATGCTCTCCAAACATTGCTAAAAGTTTTTGCTAGCAGTGCACCAGTTTTTATTACCCCATCAGTTTAATGCTATTTCAAAATGTGAAAATCATGTATCTACTTCCCACCGATCATGCTACACCTTCTGTACTACCTTTGCAACACAATCCTTGCTTTCTTAATTGGCATTCTACAGGGTGTTCAGAAAGTCACTGTGCACTTATATATTTATTAACAGACATGTCTCAATATAGAATAGAGGAGGTAAATATGAATGACAATTATAAACAATGTCGAAAGTGACCCCGTTGGCATCAATACAGGCTTGGATTCTTCTTATTTTGTTTCTAAACACTGCTATCAGTTGCTGGCTTGAAATAGACTGAATGAATGCTGTTATCACTGCTTTCAAAACTGCACAGTGACTTTCCGAACACCCTGTAGTTTACAGACATATGTTTTAACTTGTTCTCTAGGTGACTACAGAATTTTGATTGTGCTTGTTTACAAACTTGTATCTGTTTCAACTTTTTGTATTTGATTTCTATTTTTTATACTTGTTTGTATTAGAAGTATTTGTGTTTTCCTTATGTTAAAATATTCGTATGAATACTAAATTTGATATGGTGGATGATGTACTTCACATAATGGTAGACAGTAGTTCTTGTGCTAGTCCCTAGGTCTAAAGGACTAATGATGACAGCTAAGGAAGCACGGGCTTGGGTTTGTGAGCTCATGTCTTGTATTTAGCTAACAATTTCTTCTTTTCAAATGATGATTTTTTTTTGAGGGAAAGTATATAACTACTGAGCTAATTTTTTTTATGGTACTTTTCACCTGTTACTGTGCTTCTGTGTAATCTCATGGGTTAGATATTGTTATTTTACCTAGGAGATATGTGATAAATTTACAGCATCTGTTCCTCATCCCAGTAGGTATACTATGTTTAACAAGTTTATGTGTGCTTTTGGGGATTGACATAATTTCTACACATAAAAAATTCATGTTTTTTCATGTCTTTTCTGCTCATTATTTGGTAAGTTCAATTTTTATAAGCCTTTCCCGACAGGCTTGATATAATATACTCGAGTTTGTTCACACATTTGCACATGTTAAGTATTTGCACTATAACTTTTGATGCAGCACGTGTAGTTTCACAAAATTTAGTAGACTTTTTAGTAAAGATTACATATATTTTGCACATAAAAAGTCAGAATTTTAATGAAATATTTTTACAAAAGATTTCTTTGTGAATATATTGAGCCATTTTGTTATTAATCTGAGTGTAAAGTGATTTCATGTTATGATTTAAAAAACTATTCTTCTTTCCAAAAATCTCAAATATTGTTTGTGTAATCCTTAAAACCCACTAAATACATTTCAAATGTTTGTTTTCAGTAAGACTTAGTACCTTATGTTATTCTCTATTTCCTGAGTGAGGTCTGCCAACTGACCTACCCCGTATCCATCATTAAAAAAAAATGAAATATAAATTAGTCATTTTTTTCATGCCAAATGACTACATATTATAAGAAGAAAATACAAATGTTTAGTCAGATTACCTAAAGTATCATAATGCTATATACTTGTAGGTTTATTTTGCATCATATTGACCTTCCAGTAATGCCTAGCTAGTGTTACATAACTTACATTGATGTGCTGTATGTGCACTGATGTTACATATCCAATAATATAAAACTGACCTTTAGTTTTTCATGTTTTGGCTGTGTGTTAGTAGACTAGTACATTGTAATATAGTCACATTTCAATTATTATACATTATATATACATATGTATGTAGATTATTACTATTTAGAAATAAATTACTGAAACTTGTTTTTTCCTATTTTTTAAGGTTTTATATATATATATATACAGTTGGATAACCAAAAAATCATAAATAATTATACTGAACCATAGAATTCCACTATAATTTATTAAGCTTAGTAGTAAGATGTATTCAGATTTTATAAATATGAAATGTAGAGCAAACTTAAAAACACAATCTACATTTTTGAAATATTGTTTTGAAAGAATGTGGTAGTCTTTTCACAGATTAAAATAAGAAAACCATTAGGGGGAACATTCTAACTGTCAATTGGTTATTCACATGTCTCATATTGAAGTAAGTGTATATAAAGGGCAGTTTTCAAAAATAGAAAGATGTAAGCAGGGCCACTGTTTGATTCAGTATATAAGCCATATCTCAAAAAAAAATGAGGTTATTATTTTATATTCTAGCCTGATGATATTAGTAATTTGAGTTCCTAATTTATACGAAATACTAAATCTATAGTTTTGTACCACGTGACTCACTACAAACTGTATTTGGATGTGTTATTTTAATATTTACCTTAAATTAAGAAATTAACTTGTATATTATCACAGATTGAATTATAATTTATAATTTAATTTTAAGCTTATTGACATAAATTCATAAAATAACAAATCAATAACATTTTGAATGCAAGTTAATAAATGTGATATGTCCTTTGACCCATGACCTGTCACAAAAGGTTAGGTTTTACTTTTGTCCCTTGTCTTATTGGTTTTTTAAGTGGACTTATAAATAAGTTCTATGTTTATGTCTTTTTATCTTTAGATATTGCTTCTTGATATATGTCTTAGGTTGAATTTCATAGTTTTGGAGGTTCATTATTTTTATGTGCTTTGTATGCTTTAGAGATTTCTAGTTAGTGTTAGTTCAGTAGTCATGAGTACTTTATCTAAGTATGTGTATCTCTGGCTTCTGTTCACAACAGTTCCATGAGTTCTTCAGGTTCTATACAAAGGGTTCCTGCCTTCATTTCCACTTTCTTGCTATCCACTTCTCAGTTTCCTTTCCCTCCTTCTTGGGATTGTATCTTTTTAAGCATCTTGCTGAGACTGTTCAATACCTCCTTCATAAAGGGCTGTTGATTTTGTTAATGCCCACTCAACCTGAATTTTACTTCTGTATAATTGTTGTCCCTTAATAGACCTGTCCTGGTTGAACTCTTATGTGAAACCACCTTTTTTTATCATTGAGTCCTACCTTTCCTATCTTCATATTCCAACTGCTCCAGTGTCACATAAGTTTCTTTGGTTCATCCATGTGGGTCATGTTTTCCAGTTCCAAGTGCTGCTGGTCAGTTGTTATTGTGGGTTGTGTATATTTTGTCTCGTGGTATGCTCTTTTGTCAGTCATTTTCACTCATTGGGTCTTCAGATTCTTCTTTTCATGAATGGCTGGCTTCTGCTTTCTTCTTCTCATGCCCAGTCATTCAATCTTACCTGCTTACTTCTTTGGAAATCTCCAAAAGTGGGGCTTTTACTTTATTGTTCTCTCTCTTCTTGGAATGTAGTTTTTCTTGTCAACTCTCATTCTTGGATTAAGCTTTTCTCACCCAGTGGAACTTCTCTCACAGTTTGTTGGGCCATCCCATTACCCTTCCCTTCTTGGGATCAAGATCTACATTTCTTGGTGACTCAACAGCTGACTGTAGTGAGAGTACTCATTACTCTATCTTGTCCAGGGTGTGTTTACCAATGCTTTTCTGTTGTCCTGGAGGGGTTTTTCATGATTCCCAAGAGATTTCTGATGGATTGTTTGTCAAGAAGGCTACTCTCTATTTCAACTCCCTGAAACTTTAGACAGTTTATTGAGACTTTTTTTCATTTCCTTGTGCTTTTGAAGGAGCAGGTAGTTATATTTCATTCCAATTAATGCACTGTTATTGGCTATATTGACAGGCAAGGACAAACCAATTTCAGATCTCTGTGATCTCAGACACTGCATTTTTTTTACTGGGCTCATGACCACTATGTGGAAATCTTTGTTACATTTCTAGTGTCACGAATCTGGTGACCAGTTTTTTATCTTGACCCAACCAGGCTCTTTCCATGGAGTGATCCCATCTTCCAATGGTATTTTGGTTTTTGTGTGTTTGCAATTGGGGAGACTGCATATAAATGTTTGCCACTTGCAGGAATGTCAAAATACTTTCCTTTTAACTTTTGGTTCCACACACTTTAGCTCTGGGAGTCAGAAGAATTCAGGCAGGTATGGAGAGGTCTTTATTTATATACCTACTATTCAATCAGACTCCTCTCCCAGGTTTTTCCATTCTTCAGAGAATGTCTTCTTGTGTCTTGCTCATTGCTTCATATTAACCTGCTGAGATGAAGTTCCCTCTGCTCTAACCATTACTGAAGTGACATCCCATGTCTTAACCTCTGTTCTGGTCTCTTCTCTGAAATGCACAGTCTGATGGGGTTCACTCTAATGTCACTAAACTCCATTTGCACCCATCCCTTTTGTCCACTCCTCTTTCCTTACCCACATATTTTGACTGTCTTCCTTGTCTGTGTATCAAAGACATTGGTCTTCCTTCCGACTTTGGTTCATTCACTATAGCTTTTGCCAGTCTAGTTCTTGTGTTTGTCATTTGTTTCCACTTCCTTAATGCCTTCTCCTTACTGGTTACTTCCAACCTTCTCTGATCTGTCCATCACATATCTTTGTTGTGCTGAATTGAGATCTCAGTCTCATCATTCATGCCTTACCTGGTTTTCCTTTGAACCCATTGCAATGTATTCCTTGTACTATCTTTCCTATCACACCTATTTCCTTCTCCTCCTAGCATGGGGTCATCTTCATTCTGATATTTATGCCATTGACATTTCCCATATCCTCTTCCATTAAGTGGCTCATATTACATTCATTTTATGATTTTTTTTTTCATCTGTTTGTTCCATGGAATTCCTCTGTTTCCAGTGATTTATTGTCTATTTCTCTAACAGGTTGGTTTGTCAACTCATACAACTGGGGTATTCTAAATTCTCCTTGAAAGATTGCTGTTTACATAGTGTTTTTCACACCACATTCATTGTCTTCATCTTTACCTTCTTGAATATGTCATCCTTTGGATGAGGTCATTCAGTTTGGTATGTGGACAACTCCTAATACATTTGTTACATATTCTTTACACCTGACTGTTTCTTCCTATGGTATTTTAGTGCAGATATTTGATTTTGACTGGGATAAGTTTATATTTTATTATTTGTTATTTTATTTTGTTGATGCACGTTGTATTTCAGGGTCCCACCTCGTGGTGGGTGTTGCCTGGTCAGGTATGCTTAATATTATATCAGAACTAAATCTGTATACTTCTATAACACTCACTATTGATATTGAGTATTTCTGCAAGACCATAGGCTGCTTATCCATGAATGTTTTTGTGCAGTGGACCGTACTTGGCCAAAAGTTTGAATATTATGTATCTGAGGCATTTTCCCTGGACGTTTTATGGCCAAGCAGACCACATTTGTTGATTGCACAAGCTTACGCAAAGCGTTGCCACTAGATATTTTTGCCTACTTGAACTACACTTGGCCTATTCATGGTCCTTCAGTTTTTGCCATGTTTAATTATTTAATTTTCTGTGGTACCATACCATGACCTACTATTACTATAATACTATGGCCTGTTAAAAATGTGAATGAAGTAGGACATGTTTGTTGCCAATAGGCTGGTTATGCAAACCCTCAAGATCACACTCCTGTAGCTTGTTTTTCTTGATCCTATGCATCCAAGGCAGTTCCCTAGATTATTTTTCCCTCATGAGGAACAGCACTTGTTTATCCAAAATTTTATACAAGGCATTTCCACCATATGTTTTGCCTGGATTGGCCACTCTTGACATAGTTTGGTGTAATATAAGATATTACCCTTAGTACATGATTATACAAGCTTGTTATTGCTTCTGCACTAGACTTTCATTGTTTGTTAAAGCCATGCTGTGTCAATTCACAATTACTCAGTACTTTTCCTCTGATTCAAGGCTGTTTGTTTCTGAATGCATTAGCACCTGCTAATTCAGTTCTGCCTTTTCTTTCAGTGTGGTCACTTTTTGCTTGATTGGATATTGATACACCTTCACTGGCCTCTCCACCTTTGTGAAGACTGGATTTTGACTTTGGGTGAGAGGAGGCAAGACATTTTCAGAAGTTAACATATTCCTACACTGAAAATGTTTTTCTGTCAAGTACTTACCTCTGCTTGTCCAGTTCCTACCTTTCCTCCCTACTGATTTGCTGGCATTTATGAGTTGCACCTGTCTGTTTTTGAAAGTGAAAATCACTCTAGAATAGTAGAAAGAACTAGCTGCATTAGTATAAAGTCACAGATGACTGCTGAAGGGTAGTCACATGATCAGCACATGTCCTGAAATGGCACAAAATTCATGGGGTACAAAAGACTGGTGCACAGTTAACAAACATTTTAGCAGTGCATAGAGGGCAGTCCAGGATCAAGATAGCTTTGGGTGAAAGGAGTAAGTTCCTATTAGGAATACATCTTCAGTGTAAGAAAATGTTAACTTGTGGTGACTTAGGACCTGGCATTTGAAAATGACATCATCATCTTTGTTAGGCTGAGTAACAGAAGTTTGCTGATAATATTTTTGTTCAAGATAAATTTACATACAACAAATACAGTTTCTTTTCAGTAAATGAGTATATTTACATGTATATATTGTTTGTATATTAATAAAATTGAGACATCTTGAAGGTGTAATGAAATATTATCACAGTTTTAACACTAAAAAATGTTTGGCATTTTATCATCAGGGACAAGTAGTTTATGTAGACATGGGAATATATATACAGCATGAAGTGAAGAAGCCACATTACTGTACATTGCTTATCAGCTTAGTTAAGTATCTTAACATTTCAGTATGCTGTTTTACAGTAGAGCTGTTTTGTTAGTTAAGCTAGCTTCTTTAGTTTTATGTTGGTTAATATTTGGTTCTTTGTTTAAAATTACAGTGTTTATAATAGATATATTATGTTTTGTTTTAAGATTCAATGGTTGTAAACATTGCAAGAACTTTTATTATGTAGAGTAAATGTAGTTTTTTTTCTAGTTTCACCAAAATAATATCCTGGACAATTTTTACATATTTTATACATGGCTCTTTGGTATTGAGTTATCCTACTTGATATTTATTTAGTAAGTAGTTTTTGTTTAGGGATGGATTTTAAGTGACTTTGTAGTTGGGAGGAATTTTATGTTTAATGGCAACTTTTGTTAATTATTTTTCAACTGTTTCAGGGGTAAATGGCGAGCTGTAGAGTAATAGTTTATTTATTATCCTTTTGTTTACAAGTTGTGTTTAGAGGGTTTATTTGTGGTGCTTGTATAAAACATTTTTCAACAATAAATTTTGAAAGGTTGGTGTGAATAAGGGAATGCTTTAAAAGTTTGTCTTCATTAATATCATCCATTGAGCAAAATTTTAACAAGGTGTTTATGAAAATCTTTAATGTATTATTTGGTTTCCTGAATGAAATTCCAAGAGATATAGAAGCCAATGTGAATACTTTTATGGCAAATTGTGGTTTCAAATTATCTATCAGATATAAGTGCATTAAAGTCTACAAAGGACCATTGTTTCTTGTTCTCCTATTTGATGTTCAGATGAAAGGAATTTGAGTGTTAAAAAAAGTTATGTATTTAGCAGAAGAAATCTGACAAAAGTGTCATTGACAAGGACTATGAGCAGAATGTATGATGCATTTCAATCTGTCTTAAATATCTTTGCAAAAATGGGTGAAACCAAGTGATCATGCTTAAACTACTTATTTGAAGAAAAGTTTTGTTGTTGAATATGAAGAGATTTTGATTGTTGTAAGAAAAAAATAAATTGTGGTGGATGAAGTTGTGAATTAACCAATCGTATTCATTGATGTAGAAATCAAGTAGAATATTACAAGCTTTGATAGTGGAAACTTCAGTGAAAAAGTGACACAACAGCAAAGCTATCCATTAAGGGTTTGTGTTAAGTTTGTTTTGTATGTTTCTGAAATTGAAGACAACTTTAGAAAAAGAACCTGCAGATGTCACATTGTATAAGCACTCAAGCTGTGTTCCTGCCAAGATTCTAGTTGAAGGAGTTTTAAGTCAATAATATTAGTCATATAGGACAGTATTGTTTAAACTTTTATTATATTTAAAAAAATATATTTTTGTGTGTTTGTTGAATTGTTGGTGATAGATTTGAATTTATTTTTATCAGAAAGAAGAATGTAATTTATTTTTCTGATACATTGTGTACTTTATAATTACAGAAATATTGTTTTTATTGGGTTTTAGAATTTTAGTGTACATGTTTGTTTTTCAGAATACTGAATCATTATATTTCATTGTATGGAAGTTTACTTTTCTTTTTATGGTATGGGTTACCTCTTAAATTATTAAAATACACAAAAAACATTTTATGATGTATAAATCAAATTTTAATTTAAACCAGTCACTAAATATTTTAGCGTGGCTTCATGTTGTCGTGACATCTCCACATCATCTGAGATAGTAAAAGTCCTTCATTAAAAGAAGTGTGATACTAATTCTCCCTATATTTTTGCATTTTTGAATCTTCTTTCTTTTCCTTGGCACTGAATGTATCAGATGTTTTTTGTTTCTTTTTTCATTTAACTCTCTCAATAAGGGTTCAGTTGTTTTAATCAACCACAGGACATCTTTGTACTCTTTTAAACTATTTTACATTTAATACTCTCAACATCTGTGTGTATATCTTTATAAAATTTGGCAGTCTTTTAGTCAATATTATAAGTCTTTCAAATATAAAAAAAAATTTTTAGTGAAGAATTATTAATAAAATAAAGATTTGTCTGTGAATATAGTGAGTATTTGTTTTGAAAGTCTGTGTGCAAAGTATTGACTTAAAATTGTAACATAAAACTACATTCATTTATTCTAAGTAACTTTAAGCTTGTAACAGTATAAATTTATTTATAATGAAATTTGTTTTATTTCCCTTTGAACCATGTCTAACTGCTATTCATACCATTAATGTTATAAATCTCTCAAGGTATGAGCAACTCATGTTGCCCTATCAAATTACTTTACCCACATATTGCTCACGTGTGTGCCTCATGAAACGTTCTTATTATATTATTATTTGCTAACCTAAAGTTATCCCTATTTTTACACTTTAGTTAGTTTCATAATAAATAAAGAGTGAATGTGAAATACAAGAAAATAAAACACTCAACCTTCTTCTGGATGTTGATTGTCAAGGATATTTTAAACTGTTTTATACTATTGTTAGTAATGGACTAAAATATTTTTATTTAATTAAACAATGCACTGAAGAACACAGACTGATAGCATGCAAAAAGTGTACATAATTTTCCCAAATTTCAATTTTTCTGGCTTTCTAACTATGAGATTAGAGCTTTTACAAATTCATTTAAGCTAGTCATTAACTTTTTAATTGGAACATTGTTGATGGTTTAAGTGAAATTTACATGTAACTATTAAGAACATAATATTACACAATACATAATTTGGTAGATGAAAACCTTGACTTCATATTGGTTATAGGTAACTTAAATGTAAGGTAGAACTATTAACAAATTATAAGAGAGGATGCAAAAGGTAGACTTGGCTGGTGGGATCTGATTTTTTTATTTGTTAGCTCAGTAGTAAAAATAAATTGAAGAGTATGAAAAATATGGTTTGTGTGAAAAATGACTATTTTTCTAGAGAGATAATTTACATCTGATTTCTTTTTTGAAGGGGTGATGGATAAAATAGGATAGATGAAATTCTAAGAAAATTCACAATTTTTAAAAATATTGTCTTGTAGAATTAAGACCTAAAACTTCTATACCATTAAATTATGGATTAGAAGCTAAGATTATATGCTATAATTGGTATGACCTAAATAAAAATAGTTTGATAAAATATTGAACGTAAAAGATTAAAATCTTGTGTCATGTGCAGCAAAGGATATCCATGGTGATGGGATTAATAAGATTTGAGTTTTTAAGGAACTTAATTTCTATCTATTTTTATACAAACCATGAACATATTAGTTCATGTAGCATCTACTACTTGTGTGAGTGAAAAATTTTCTCATGCAGATTATGCAATAACTATGGTTAAAAGAGGCATGTTTCCAGAGGATGATGTGATGGCCATTGTGCAAATGTTAGTGGGTTCCATTATGCAGCCAGGACCTTCATTTTCAGTCCCTTGTTCAGACATTCCTTCCACTCTTTTTGAAGGAAGAATGAGGAGGTTACCTTCACCTAGTAACGCTTTGTAACTTTTTTCTCTGTTGAAGAGAAACCGTAAACTTTCTGCATTATCAGGAGTTAGTTTTACAGGTATGCACAATTCTTAATCCTAACCTTAACTAATTTTATTTACTTTTTCCTTGACCAATTATGTTTTCTTGCAACTTCAAGTCTTGCTCACTCCAGCTTCCCTGATTCTTATATATCCTCAGTTTCAGTCATTCTGAATTTTCTTTTGTGATTATCACATTTGGGATAACCTTTGCCTGAGTGGGGGGTGGATTATTTGGCATTAGCTTCACCTTCCAGTGTGTAATATTTGTGTTTTTGCCTGCTCCTTTTTAGAGTACATCTACATCATACTTTTTTACATCTCAAGTGTGAGGTGCTCCACCATGCCCCATGGAATTTTGCATTCAATTCTTGTTCCCTTCACTTTCCCAGTGTGGTCTGTTTCACTACCATTTCTCTACTTACTAGGCTGGGAATTGTTGGGTGGAGATATTTTGACCACAGTTTGACATTTTTCTTCTCTTTTATAAGCCATTTTTGCCTTGTCTTTTTTTATTTGTCCAGTTGTTTGGAAGTATTATTGACTTGATTGAATCACAGGCTAGGACTGCCTGTTATCAATCCTTGCTTTTATAATTGGTTTCCATACTGTCTCAAATGCAACTCTCCACTGTTGTTCCTCAACTTTGTCCCCAGTTTCTCATCTTGTGACTCCAATTTTCTAGTGCTTCAAAGTGTAAGAATCATTGAGCTTGTTGGTGATGAATTAAGTCAAATCAGGTTCTGTAGCTATCATGGTTTGAACTCCTGAAGTCACACTTTTCTTTCCACAAATGTGTTACTCTACTTTTACCTGTGGACTTGCTCTCTAACTCTCAGTCCTGCTTTCATTCAACCTACATCATATTTCTTTCTCTTCCTTCCAAACCTATTTATGGACAGTATATCATGGAGGTGTTGTTATCAATATTTCCAACATTTCAACATTGACACAGAATATCATACTCACCTGGAAACATTATTCCATTATTTCCCCAACTGTGCTGCTAATTCTGCTCTCATTTGCCTGAAAGCAGTGGAACTACTAGTCACCAGGATTTGTGTCTGTGCTACTAATACTATTTCAGAGGTTTATAGTATTTGGAGACCATGGTTTCACTGGAACTGCTTATCCTTTTGAGTTGCACACATTCACCTCCTCATGTAGCCCATGCATGACCAAAGGAGTTTCTCAGTAGTTCAGCTGGACTAATACAATATCACCATTGGTATTCCACCCAAACTGGACTTCCACCCAAACTGGACACAGGTGATTCATCCTTTGGTTAAGGTTGAATATTTGAACAACTATTTTGCATCTGGCAAATGAACCCAGGATTAGTCCTCTCTTCAGTTCAATTCACTTGACTTCTTTTAGTCCATGGGGCCTCACTATTTTCAAAGCTATGCTTCATGAGATGCTATAATATCATAAAAAGGTGTGAATGAAGAACTGTGACAATGAAACATCAATGGATAAAGAAATATTATATAGGAGCCTTTCATGAGAAGAAAAGTGATACTACTCACACATGTACATTAAAATATTGTTCAAATGGCCCCAGGCAATTCTTTCCATGCTATGCTAAAGCATTGTCTGAGAAATCATGATTTGATCTGACATTTTGTTGAATATTCATATTCTTGATGAGAGAGGGAGTGATAGCCTTACTGGCTCCACAGTCATTTTTGCAGAATAGCATAAATGATAAATGGCTTTTTTGCTATATTTGGTTGTAAGTAGGATGGTGTGACAGATTTTGTCTTCAGCCTTTAAAGGTTTAGTGAAAGAAAACTTAAGTCACTTTTGTAAGTAATTTATCCAGGTAGCTATTTGGAATATTCATACCCAAAGTCAAATGATGAATCATTTACTACTTACAGTAGATGATTCTGCACTAAATGTTGCAGGTACCTTGGAAACCATTCAGTTTTGGAGCTGCAAACCCATTATCATAGAGCTACTTTGGCATCTTAGAGGTAAAGAATAGAATCATTTACTAAATGTAATTTGAGGCTTGTAAGTGCTGTGTCAACAAAAATTTAGCTGAAAATGTAGTCAAGCTTATCCAAGCCTGGCAGCAATTTGAGAATTTTGGTCAATAAGATTGTGGAAATACTCCATAACAAGTCCATGATATTTTACTTAGTCATTAGAGACATTACATGCCTGACTGATGCTGTAATAGTGGCAACAAGGTTTGGGGTTGTAACTTCGACCAATTTGTAAAAATGAAAGACCCTACAGTATTAGCATCAATGGCTTTGCTGGATAAACAGCAATTAAATGTTTACTGAGCTCACATTATGGAAGATCTTTGCATATGCTACACAGTGAACTCATTTCAGTTTTAATGGTTGCTAGCCAAGCAACAGTAATGCTTAGAACTTTGTTACAGCTGTGCTAATGATATAAATAGATATAGATGCCCTAGTCAGCAAATAAAGCAGGGAAAAAAGATGCCTACTATAGCTGTGAGCAGTTTGGTTATTAATGGCATAGATGTTCTTACATTGTTTAATACAGGAGTTCACAAATCTGGCAAGTAGAACAAATTATTGGCAACAAACTTGGAGAGATGACAGGTTTTAAGTACTTTAAAGTTTTCTTGTTTAAACAACCAAGAATCAAATAAGATCTGGCTGCTGATTTAGGAGAGAACAACCATATATCTTTTTTGTACAGGAGTTGTAGTTAACTTGATGCCCACAGGTTTGAGTATCATTTACTATGTGCTTGTAGAAGTACAAAGTTGCAAGATAGATATGTGCTAATACACGAGCAGCTAGAACTTTACTATTTTCTTCCCTTATACATTAAATCACCTTCATATATTACATCACTCTGGTTGAAACTTTTTTCTCTCACAATTTGCAACAGTCTTGAAATGAAAGGGAGACTCACTTTTACTCCTCCCATAATAATGCCATCACTGAACTTGTGACACTAGTTGTTGATGATCTTGGCTCATTGTGAGCATGTTGGGTTTAAGTGTCCTATAGAACTTAGCTGTATATCATGTGGCATGTGATGAAGCCATAAAATGAATGATAAAAGAAGAGCAAATATTTCAACACTTGAGAAGGCTTGTATAAGTTTTATGTCAGGCCATTTAGCAGGTAATGCACCAGTTACTGTGTGCATGGGTAGGAGTCAAAGTGTGAACATGAGTATTTTTAAGAGTTGTGTTCAAAATTTAATTAAACAGTTTTATTATCAATATATTTCAAAAGCTTAGCATGTATATATGTGTTTCTTATAGCAAAGTCACATCAGGCTATCTGCTGTGTCAACCAAGAGGAATCAAACCCCTAAATCTATAGACTTACTGTTGTACCCAGTGGGTGATGTAAAAAACTTAGCATCAAAACAGTTTTTATTTCTTATTGTAATATTATTTAATGTAATTGTTAATTTATTAACTTAGAATTTATTTAAATATTTCCTTTTTCAATATTCCTTCCTGTACGTCACGTGACACTTCTCTACTATATATTTCTTGTTTTATATTTTCTTTCTCTCTTTATTAAGGTTTCAAAATTTCCACCATATTGATACACCAGCTATAAGTATTGGCAGGCCAAAATTTAATATAAAAACCTTCCACTGTCATTTCTAAAATATCAACAAATTTCTTACACCCACCACAGAATCTTCATCCTCCTTTTATGCTTTTTAAATGATTTACTAATGTTAACTTCAATATTATATGCTTATAATCATTAGAAGGGCCATTTTTAAGCTAAGAAATTGTGTCTTTAGGTTATTTTTTTTTTCAAATACTATTTTCCAAGAGTATTTTATTGAGTGTAGACTAAAGCTGGTGTTCTGGTAAGTAATTAAATTTTATAAACATTTGTGAAAGTCAGTTAAAGATAAGTTATATTATTTTTGTGGTTTATTGTTTTATTGTTTGAATTGTTGTGTACATTTCTAAATAGATGGTTTAATGCAATTCATAACTGTCTGATGTGGTTCAAAGAGCAACAAAGCAATAAATAAATGAAAATGTGAATTGCTGTGAGCCTGAGACTGTTTAGGGTAAATAATTGAAATTTTCTGTTACAATATTTAGTCATTCTAGAAAGAAAGAGGGTAAAACAAAGGGCATTTGAGATTTTTTTTTTTTTTTTGGTGATTATGAGATTGATCAAATGAACTTAGCCTTTAGAATGTCAAGAAAATAATGGGAAAAATATAAAGTTTTACTTAAATAAATTGATAACTATTTAGGAGGCTATAAAAGTTATGCAGATGAAATTTGAAAAATAAAGCAAAAAAAGTATTTTTTATTATTATAGAAAATGTTAATTATACAATATTGGTTTTGTACAAGTGTTCTGTAATTCTAAAACTGCACATATTTATATAGTTCTGGTGATTTGGAATTTTTCTCCTATTTCAACACAGATCAAGCCTTAACAGTTGTTGTTAACTCTAAAAGTGTTCAAGACTAGAGTCGGCAAGTAACGTTTGCCACTGCATATGGATTCTTCTTCAAATTGCATCGTCATGAAACAGCATTGCTAAAAGATTGCGCCTCATGGGTTTTGTCCAGCAGCTGTTAATAAATTTGTTTTCTAAAGACTTCTTTGTATACCATGTTTAGGCAAGCCTTCTTTAATAACCTTCACATTGAATGCATAACCTGCTAATTTCTGTTAAAGCTTGTGCTTTTGAGCCTTAAACTCAGCCTTACTGAAAGTTTGTTCTTCCATGTGTTCCTATTGTCTCACATTTCAACAGAAACTATGTTTTAACTGCTGAATTGCTTTCATTCTAATGCATTAAGCTGTCAAACACTGAACTGCTTAAACATTACACCATCTTCCCCTTCCTCAATCTATTCCAATTACACACCTGTTTGAAATGATTAAGGCCAACATAAGTTTTTGCCCTTTCTATGGATTAATCAGTCTGGTATAGCCTATTGATTAGGGTGCTCAATTTGTGGCCTATGGGTCATAGGTTGAAATCACTGTCATTGAGCATGCTTGTTCTTTCAGCCATGCAAGTATTATAATATGATGTTCAATTTAAGTATTTTTGGTAAAAAGTTAGTGATTGGTGGTGTTGGTTAGCTGCCTTCACTCTAGTCTATCACTTTTAAATTAGGGATAGCTAATGCAGCTAGCCTTCAAGTAGCTTTGTGCAAAGTTTAAAATCAAACTAAACTGCAGGCTTACCTTCTTCATTTCATCATCATTTCTTTATGGTGCTACAAACAGATATCTGCTCTGTGGCTGTGATAATATCAGAACTTCAGAGGAGACCTCTTCATTGTCTACAAAGATAAGGATGTGTACATTGTGATAAATACAAAGCCTTCATGCTAGGTTAGCAGAGAATGCCATGACACTTAAGATGTACATTAATTTCTGCATTCAGGCTAGACACTAGACACATTCTAAAGATATCATGTGTGCCTTATCAACCAGGAAAATACTTGAATTTCTCATGGGTCAACAGGATTTTGATGAGATGCTGGTTGCTCTACTTAACAGTTTTATGGTTAATCCTAACAGGCTATGTCCATCATGCCTACTTCACCTCTCAAAGTGGTAACACATGAAGTTTCTGGGCTCAAGATTAAACATCTGTCTCTCATATATACCATCTCAGTTGGTCTGAAGACATTGGCTGGTCATTACTATCATGACTTATCTTCATCAATCTGTCCCTATATATTGAAGTTAACCAACAGAAGTCAAGTTGTGGAATCTAGGATTTTCCTTAGCCACCTATCAACTCTCTAATTCCCAAAGTCATAAAAAAAAACATGGAGGTATTTCTTTCATCATAGTTGGTAAAAGCCCTTGGTTCAGGAGAGAGGATGTCTTTTAGTTTTGTCACATCTTTATCTTGTGTACTTGACTGCATCTATTGTTTCTCTACTGCAAGATCCAAATGGTCTTAGGAAATAATGCTCATTCATTACTGTTAACATACTTAACAAAGAAGCACATTCATAACAATCTTTGAAAAAATTATTTCTTAGATATGATGTGAAAATAGTAAATTTACTTTTGTATTGGCAGTTAAAACTGGACTTAACAGGTAAGTACTAAGTACTGCAGTAACAGGTGTATTAAAAAGATCTGAACAATTTCCTGGTGTGTATGTTTTTATATTTGACACACTGTATCAGCACAGGTTTGCAGACAAATCTGCGATTCCAATTTATTTTACCATATTTTATATGAAAATAGTTTGATTTTGTGATGTGGCAGGAATTATGTAGTTATTTGACTTATATAAAGTTATCATTTTAAAATATATATTATTTTGATAACAATATATGACCAACATTATTGCAGTGGATTTATTTTATCAGAGAATTTTGTTTTATTACTAGCCTTCAGTTTTGGAATGTAGAAATTTCTCTAAATTGGTATATGTTTTTTTCTTTCAATGGAGAACATTGCATATCCACACTTTTTTCAAATAATGCCCTTTGCCTCTAGTCATTAAACAATCTCACTATACAAATAGCTTTCTTTACATTGGTTTTAATTCTCCAGCAACAAGTCCCTCATTGGATAATTTTAAATTTGCTGTAACCTGATAAAACACGTGCTAAATATGTTGCTTATAGCACTATTTTCCATGTCTGTGATAATGTTTCTGCTCTGACCCAATTATAGATTTTTCAAATTAGATGAAGTTAATTATTTATTAGGTTTTTACATACTCAGTATATTTAACTTAGTTATTTCAATGGTATGAGGAAATAGTTTAAAATCTAAAGCAATTAGAAATCAACATTTTAAATTACGAATTTGTTTGTACAGCTCTATGGCTGAACTTACTGTAGTGAAGGATGTCTGATTTCTTTGGTATATGTTTATTTCCCCAGGTTCAACCTACATTATTCATCAGACGTGTAATAACTAGCTCAGTGTATATGAGTTATACTTTAAAAAAGTAGCAGTATCTTAATTACAGTTGAAAAACATGTTAAATTATAATGTAATTTATCTTTTAAAGGACTTGAAAGTGATTATATTCTCAAGGCAAATGAAAGAATAGTTTTACGTGCCAACCTGACAAGTCTTACAGCAGATGACTTAATGGAATCAACTCTTTACTCTAAGGTAGGAAAATAGTTTATTTTAAGTGTATAAAGAAGTTGTTTTAGGGTCTTAAAATTGCATTCTCTTTATTCATTTACACTGTGATAATTTTACCATACAAGTTTTAAAGAGTTAATTTTGTAAATTTTTCATAGTTTAAGATTGTTTACAATATTATTGTGTTGGAAGATTTAAGTATTAAGTTAGCCTGTGATACTTGACCTGTCAAAGAAGATACATTGAGCACCAGATTTTATTTGTACTTAAATTGTTTTAAATTACTTAAAAATGCTCATTCTTTTGTTAGACTGCTCCCAAAGCTCAATCTATTACAATGTCATTCTTTTGTTAGACTGCTCCCAAAGCTCAATCTATTACAATGTGTTTTTGTACTTTTACCATTCTTTCATATTTGAAAATAAGTGCTGTAAAAATATTGTCTGTATCTTATATATTGATGTTATGCTTGATTGCTGTTTTTTCTTTTAACTGACGTCAAACTTTATCTTCAACATAATAAGTATCTAATAACACAATATATGAAATACGTGTTAAAGAATTAACACCTTTCAAAATAGAATTATGGACCAATTACATGGAATTCTGATAGCTTAACCTGTTTATTGACAAGTTTATTCTTCATTTTAATTTGTTTCTTACTTTTCTGCCTTTTACCATTCTGTTCTATATGCTCTGTTCCACCTGTGTCTGTTCCTGTAGCAACTGATAGTTGTGATACAGTGATCTACAACTGGTTTTTTATATTACAATATATCATTCTACAGAAAGATATTTAATTCATCATACACTGTAGTGCAGTGAAGAGTCAGAGAGATGTTGACAGTGGCTGAAGTACAGGAAGGCTCAAGCTTTTTTATTATGGTAATTGTGACAGAATATGTGACATTCCACATGACATCATGACAAAATGGATTGCCTTTTGTTCCAAACATAGCTATATAAGAACATTAATTATACTAATACTCACTGGAGTTACATGATGAATTAAATTCCTCATTATTTAGGAACCTCCTTTACTAACGTTTATCAACTAAGAATTGTTTTGCCCTTGCACAGGTGGGAAAAAAATTATTTCAAATTATTATGTTGCAGCTCACAAATGATGTTTCAGACTTGATCTGAAGTTGAACTTGCATTATGTCAAGATTTAATAGTGCTGTTATATGAATAAAGGATTAGCTGTAGATGGTTACAATAAATCTGTTGTTCCATGGCTACAAATGTTACTGTAACATCCAGGACACCATGGTTTCATGAGAGACATCTTTGATTGAGTCTGGTTTAATGTCTACAATACTTATTTTGTAACAGGAGTTACTTGCTGCTTGTTTTAACATCATCAAGTTTGATAGGCATAGTTTCTGTTCTGGTGTTCTGGTTACTGCAATAGTAACAGGAGTTAAGGGGGTGACAGCATGGCTGATAACATCTTTGATCTCAGTATTCTCTTGAATTCTCACTTTTGTAGTTAACATCAAGCAACTAGAGTAAGCTTTGAACACCTTAGCAATCAACAAGTTAACTAACACTATGATGATGGATAAATGGATGCTGTAGGTTTGTAAAGCTAAATGAAAAGTCAAGATATGACTAGAAACACTTTGAAAATATTTTTAATAAACTTTGTCAAATCTTCTGTTTTAAATTCATGACATTTGTAAATTAATGCCACAAATAATAACTTAGTTTTGTTTCTGGTTGTATTTTCAATGATTACTGAGAAAATTTTAAAATTTCTTTTTAAATTTTGTCTTTAATAGACATAGTATTCTTTTAAAAGACACATATGAATGT
This sequence comes from Tachypleus tridentatus, assembly GCF_004210375.1. NCBI lineage: Eukaryota > Metazoa > Arthropoda > Merostomata > Xiphosura > Limulidae > Tachypleus > Tachypleus tridentatus. The sequence goes on along the minus strand of NC_134837.1, from coordinate 229,259,317 downwards.
TTTTCATTTCTTGAATTTGTGATAAGATTATATCCCTATGTTCTGCTTGTGAGTGATGTGTTATTATACAAGTTAGTTAGTTATATACATATTTATTAAAACTTTAATATTTGTTGAGCAACTTTTCAACTCATGTTTTGAAGCTGAATAATAAGTTGAAAACCTGATATGTTTCTTCTTCATCTTCTGCTTCTTTTTTTTGGTAAATTTGTTGTTATATAAAACAAGTTTTCAGTGGGCAATTTTATTATATTCTTTCATGCCACTGAAAATGTTGGCATAACTTACATACTTCATTCTTTAAAAGTTGGTACAAGATACACAAGATCACAAAAACTCTTTGCTTTTAATAAAAGTGAAACACTTTCTAGTAAAACACTTCTTCCTTTTTTTCATTTATATTTCAATAAAAATCTAATGAAATCTTTCTTCTAAAATATTTTTAAGCAATAATACAGCATTATTCTTATAAAGTAATTTTATTACTTGAATCAGTAAGCACAGATCTAGAGAGATACTATTAAGTAAAATAATATTCTAAAGCAGTAATTAATTAGTATCAAGGCTATATATAGTTAACTTCAGAATTTTCTCATACTAAAGGAATAATAGAATCTTTAGAAGTAATAAGAACAATTTATTCTAACAACTTACACTGTGTAAAAGCCAATATTTTACATTCTGTATTATTTATTTACTTTAAAAACTAACTGTTGAGTTTCATAATGGATTAATATCACACTGCATTACTGTTTGTAATCATTTAACTGTTTTACACCACTTCTAAAAGGTGTGTATTTGCTTATTGATACTCATTTAAGTACTTGCTTGCTAATCTTATATTAAATACAGTAAATTTCATCTATATAAATGTTTTTTTCAGCTTAAGATACAAACTTTTTCATTGATTAATGTATAATAGAATAACTATAGGTTTTATTAAACCCTTTTAATGTTGTATTACATAAACAGTTTTCTTTATTTAGATTCTTTCAATTGAAGATGACCGACTTTTTGATTTCAAGGTAAGTGTAAGAACACTGTGAAGTTACTTTTAATTTTTTTGACTAAATTGAAAACAGGAGAAAAATTAATTGCATTGCTGTCATTTTCAAGTAACTTGCTAGAAATAATTATGATTGATAGGATAAAAAAATAGAATAGATAAAAACAATTAAGAAGTGAACAAATAGGACTGAGAACAGACCCAATAGAAACTAGGTCAAACATGTTTGACATTTAGAAATATATAGTTGCATATTCAATAAAATGGACTTCAAAGTTACATCTAAGTTTCCTTGATTACAAAAAAGCATTTAATATTGTTGATTGAAGAAATTTTGTGGATAATTTGGCAAAAACAGGAATTTATCAAAATGATTCAAACATTATAGAAAAAGGCAAATGCACAGTAGTGGAAAATGGTCAAGATACAGAATGGTTTGAAGCAAAATTAGTTAAACAGTGTGTAATGCGTAGTATTTTCTCTGTTACTAGTAGACAACATAAGAAAAATATATAAATCAAGTACTAGAATAAGATGAAAATTTACAACCAGATTAGAGAATTTGTACTGTTTGACAGTGTGACTTTGATGTCCTTTGAATTTGTAGACATGAAAAAAAAAACACTCCAAGTTTAATTTAATAAACAGCTTAAGCTGGCTTGAAAGTAAATACCAATAATACAGAAACACACGATAACTAGAAGAAGGATAGTTTAAAGGTATAACATACAAAGTTGAGGAGGCAGAATCCTTTGTATTTCAAAATGCAATAGTTAGGAAGCATAGGTAGCAGAACAAGACAACTAAATGAGAATAAATAAATCAATAACTGCATTCACAAAATTGAAGAAAATTTGGAGCATTAATATTTACAAATTGAAACTGAAGATTTTAACAGTAATCTAAATTCAGTATTACTCTGTCAGAAGTAAGGAGAATTTCTGTAATGGATGAGCATAAATTGGATAGATTTCAACAAGGGTGTCCAGATTTTTGTATATTCTTTTATACATTATGGAGCTTTAAAAAAATCTTAATGCTTTTTTTAAATAGTCTTTCAATTTCTCCTAGTAATAAAATGGACTGACAATTTTATTCCAATGAATTTTGCTCTTTCTATATATAAAAAGTTGTTTGATAGTCCATTTTAATAACCAGCCATGACCTGCACAGAGAAGTGACTTGGTGGGCTGAAGTTTCAGCCCTTCTGCTCTTGTGTTCAAAAATGGCCATTTTTTTCAATGATTAAAAAAAATTGTATATAACTACAAAATGATTTGCTTGATTACACTGTGTTTACCAGAAACCACAGTCCCTTTATTCTCCCATGATATCACACTCCCAAGAAAGTCTTGCCTTTCAGTATTTAATAAATTGTCTTATTTGTCAATGGAGCCCCTGTCTTTTTAATGTCCTCCACATGTTATAGATAGCAAGTATTAATTTACCTTGGTTTGGGGTAGCTATATATGTACCTTCTGATATCTCAAAGAAGCATGTCATTTGCTACTGATAGAAGATCTCCCTAATTTTCAAGAAAAGAGAAATAAGTAAAGATTAAAGAATTTCAGATTGCAGGGGTTGTTTGTTTGTTTCTTTTGAATTTCACACAAAGATTTCACACAAAGCTACACGAGGATTATCTACACTAGTCATCCATAATTTAGCAGCATAAGACTAGAGGAAAGGCAACTAGTCATCACCACCCACCACCAACTCTTGAGCTACTCTTTTACCAATGAATAGTGCATCAGATTTTTGCTTTTTGTTAATATTTTAAAGTGAGATATGTATGATTTAAACAAAAACACCCCTTGTAAACTCCTGAAGAAAATAATTGCCAGGTCTGTATGAATCATAATCTAAGAATGGATGAAAAAGAGAATCCTGAAACAACTTTTGCATGGAAGCTTAAAGGAAATGAAAAACAAAAGAAAAACTAGTAGATGCAAAATGTTGGGGAAGGTCATTTTAAATAGTCTTTGTGGAAAATGGCTGTGATGACAACTATAGACTGATGCACATGGAGGAACATCCTAAGGCCTAATTATTCAAAAGGGTCATCCTTCCAAGCACTTCAGGGATAATTCAGCAGGCATAAAATGCTAAAAATTGGGTTTCAGTACATGTGAAGCACAGTAATATGCATAAAGGGTTGGCTGGGTAGGCTCAAGCCCCTGGCTTTCTGCCCACATTCCTCAAAAGTTTCCTTTTTTTCTGTCATACAAAATTTGCAACTATTAAAGATACACTTAATTGATTCCATTCTTCCTTTGATGTCAGTTGTTAGGTGAAAAGACAAAAATATATCAGCATTAAAATGAATGGCATAGACTGAATAACTGTGTTCAGCTATAAGGTTGAATCAACTTGAACAACTAAATGTTGGTGCCAGTGACTAGGATCTAGTAAAGTGAAAATATTATTATGGTATGTTAGGGAATGTTAATATGCAATAATTCACTGTTTAGTTTTAGATCATAAAAATGATTATAAGAGCAGTTGAATAAGTGTGTCGGCTTCTATGATTTTTACCCTATGTTTGTCAAAGGCAACCCACAATCTCCATAGACTAACATTATTGTCCCTCAAAAAAAACAAAAAAAACTTGTTTTACAAATCTGTAAAATTACCCCTTTTTTCTTTTTATTAATAAGCCCATTCCATTTTAGTCTTCTCAGCAATAACCAGCAAACCAAAATGGTTCTGAAGGGATAGATAAGATGTATGTTTTCATCACAGATAGATGGAGACATCCTGAAGTTTTTGCTTTTGTTCATTGCTAATTCCAGTTCAGCTTCTTCTGTGTTACATATCCTCTGTTAAATATTTTAATGTATAGTACACAGTGTTTCAAAATTTTATTAATACTTTTTATTATTGTTATTTCACTCTAACGTGAATGAGCAAATTTATCCAGTTTCTGATAATCAGATTGACTAACCTCATCTTGTTCTTTTTGTAGTGTTCCACATTATTTATTTATAATCAGCTTTATGATTTTCTGCTAATTTTGCCTCTTTTTTTATGTTTATAAAAGTCTCAGATAATTCTGTATTTAATTTTTAACTTAATTTACAAAAGGAGATAAACTTTTCATTTCATTTCATTTCTCTTCTTATTCACTCTGGTATACAGTAAACTAGATACCAAAGGCAAATAGATATAAAGGTTTAGTTATTCTTTTTCTTATAAAATGCATATATGAAAATAGAGAACATGTATATTCAAGTCATTTTCACTCATTTTGATTAATTAATCCTTGACAAAGAAATTTCTTTTTCATATCTGTGATCTATACTATTTTTATATTAAATTTAATATAAAATTAATAAACAAAGCTATCATTACATATTTGTTTTCACTAAAATTCTGAAATTTATAGCTGCTGCAAGATTCCCATATTATTATTATTATTTGTATATCTATGTATGTATGCTTGTATCAAAAGTTAATCTATATTTTGATCCAAAAAAAATCTGTACTGTGTTTTTAAAGTCACTGACATTACCAGTGATTTGATGTACCACCACGTTAACCTTTATTTCTGATTTTCAGTATGTGAAAAATAGTCCAAAGCACAAAGAAGTTGGAATAGAAGAAGAAAGCCTGTCCCAACAGGGTGACGGGTCTGTTTGGTTACGAATAGGGCGGATGCATTTTGTCTACTTGCATAGAATTGTTACAGAAGTTCAAGTAAGTTGGGCTTTTTTTTTGGTTTTGTGTATACATACAGAACTGTATAAAATTTTCAAAGAATCGTTTTTGTGGGATTGTTAAACAAAATCATGTGTGTGTTTCCTATTGCTGTAAACTTCTGTTAATGGTAAAAAAAAGTTCACATATTATTTAATTAAATCTAATGGCAGGTGATAAAAGAAGCACAAAGCTCTAAACTATGAATAATACTTTTTTGTATTTTATCATGCTTGCTGCTAAATATACACATCTTCTGATTCACTTGCAGACATGTTAACCCCAGTGTAAAAACCATATTTTTCATCGTGAGTAGGTATATTTATGTGAACATGTGCTGCAGATTTGTCGCCATGGTGCTTATTTCTACATATGCATTTTAAGGTTTAATATCCTATTACATTATGATGTAAATAAGGAAATATGAAATATTTCACTTGTTTATTACACTTTGTTGATTTTATTCATATTTTTGAAAAATATCCATCTTGTATTATAGATATCTTTATATACAGAATTGTACTCTTTCAACAGCATTTTCTTACATATTGTCTTCATTTTGCCCCTAAAAGTAATACCAACAAACCTAACTGATTTGTGGACTAATTGCTCTATATTTGAAAAGTTGAATTTTACTAGCTTTTGTATTATGTTTTGATTAAAGGTTTCCCTTTAAATGATTTTTTTCAAAGAAACTTTGTGCTGAATTTTCTTTTAAAGGATTTTTAGTTCTCACCTTGCATAAGAGGATCTTGTATGAATGTTTATTTTATAGGGTCTGATTTAATTTGTAGGTTTTATCAAAAGGATTTGTATGTTATTTATTAATAAGAGTTTTATTTATTTAAACACTGATGTCATGTATAAGATATTTTAAAATAGATTTGTTTTATTTCATTTATGTGATTGACATTTTCTGACTTAAGGTGTACAATTATTTTTATTTGCACTTTTTTCTTAGTTCTGTGTGATTAGATGTTCTATGGATTTTGAACTATGAAATGTTATCCTTTGTTATCTATCTTCATTGCTTTTTTTTGTTATTCTTTCTTTATTTTGGTTGGTTCTGGTGGTTTATTGGCACAAAACAACGTGGCTAGATGTGCTAAACAACTAGTATAAAAATAAAACCAAAAAGTAAATTTCTGTTATAAGGTTAAAAAAAGCAAGTTAAAAGCTAATCAATGTCCCAAAATCAGATACAAAACTCAAATAGAATTAAAAACACCAGTGATTCTAAAAACACTGTCAAGCTGGACAGTGTCACCACCTCCAACAACACTGTTTTTCGTCAGTAGTAAACCATGAGATTAAACATCTAAAATGGTGCTGCTGCTCATTATGAAGCTGCTCTTTCCAAATTGATTGCCAACTGGCATAGAGCCATGTCTTTATGGCAGGACTATAATTCATAAATGGAACAGGAAAGACAGTGACAGAGCAGATAGACTTAGCTCTTGTGTCAGCAAGTTCACTCCTGCAAATATCAACACGGCCAGGTATGTAGAAAAATTGGGTGGAAATAGAAAATAGAGAAAAATGGGCCAGTTATTTTTTAGTATTATTAAGAACAGGGTAAGAATACATATTAAATGATTCCAGGGCCAGTAAACAGCTAAGAGTATAGGTGTAAGTAGTATATTTAGTGTACTGCTTAGTTTCTATGCGATCTAAGGCAAAAAGAATGGCATACAACTTAGTAATGAATGCAGAAACTATATAGGGGATCCTGTGAGCAACCACTAAGCCCACAACTCACTCATCATGGGAAAACCTACAAAGTCATCTGACTTTGAACCAACTATGAAAACGGGAACAGAAGAATGGTTCAAAAGATGTATGGCAAAGAGAAGATGGTTCTTCCAATTGGGAGTATCTACCCACCTCAGATAACTCAAGAAAAGTTATGGGTGGGGATGGTAGCAAGGATGGGCTGGTGATTGGATTCAGGAATATCATCTAAAAACAGACCCAAGTCAACCAACTGTGCCTGGACATGAAGACCAAACAGGAATAACTAACCATTGATTCTGAAAAAAACAAGCCCATTGAAGAAGAAAGATGCAATCTCAGGTGGGATGCTGTTGTAAGGTTCAAAGCTTGGTAGCATAAAGCAAGGAAAATTGCAAATGTTTGAGGTGACAAGAAGTTCATGGGACTCAAAACTTCGAACTGGAGAAGTACAGAAAAGCTCTGTGCAGAGCTGAAGCCTCAGATGAGGTACAGGGTCCAATATCTTCAATACAAAGTACTTAGTAGAACCATGGGCCGACTTGGATGATGTGAAAGCTGAAATATCTTCAGCAAATAACCTTCATAAGCTCTGTAAAAAGTGGAAGAGAGGACACAGAGGATGTTCAGTACCCAAGAACACTTGACACAAAGCTACTTAATGTGAGGAATAAGTTAGCTTGCAGATGTCATCCCAAGCCCATTTCTGAGCCTTGCATACCTGCTAGTAGGCAGAAGATCAGTATACATGAGGATACCAATGGAAACATTTTGAGGCTTTGAGGATAAAATGAATAGCTTCTTGAATTCTACAGACAGATACTGCCTCCACACAGTCGTTAATAGTTGGAAGACTAACAACAACAGGACCTAGTTCTATGGGAGTAGTGAAGGAAAGACAATCAGTCTGCTCATATATCCACTGTAACACTTAGGTCAGATGGCAGACTACAGGTAATTTCCCTCAAAACAATGGGAAAATTATCACTACCCAGTTAGTCTTTATTAACCCTCCAAGAAAAATAAAGGGGAACTGATACAGGTCTGTAGCAGTAAAGGACTGATTAAGTGAATTAAAGTAAGTAAAATTCCAGTATTGAAGAGTGAAGAATTGTATTCTGAAAGCATATGCACCATAGAACACCTCCTATCAGTATTAGCACCACTCCAGAGGGGATTGTGTCCATTAACCCTTTCTAGATGGGTCAAAGGCCATGTCATCACATTTTTTGATTTGCATTCAAAATTTATTGATTTCCTTAAGTTTGGAATGAAACTGTAGATTACAATTCAAATTTTCATATTATACATTATTTAGTTTCTTAATTTAAGTGTAAATATTAAACAAATGCACCTAAATATAGATTTTTGTGTTTTACGTGGTATGTTGAATCCAGCAATGGTTCAAATTAGACATTTGTGATTTCAAAGTACAAAGTCTGTAGTTTTGTATGAATTAGGAACCTAAATTGTCAATACTTACAAGCTAGAATAAAAAATTAAAAACCTTTTATCTTTTCCATTTGCCTAAGTGTATTTAGTATATCAAACACAGTGGCCCCATTCTCCCTCCCTTTTTTTTTTTTTTGTAAAAGTCCCTTATATACAATTACTTCTATATGCAATACGTGAATAATGAATTGGAAGCTCAGAATGTCCCCTGACTGATTTTCTCAGCCATTTTCAAATAGAATGGCATCCTCCCTTTCTTTTGTGGTAAAAATTGACAAGTTACAATGAAATTCTGTGGTATCAGTGAATTAATTTATAATATTTTGGTTATTCATGTATGTGTGTATATAAATAAACCTGTAAAAAGAAATTTGTTTCACATTCTCCATGAGTTTAATTTCTTAAGACTTAGCAAGGTAAGACAAGCAGCAATAAGCACAAAGGACATAACTAGAAGTGATACTTGTTTGGTTTATTTCTTTATATACTGTTCTATAGTTTAAGAAAATAAGTTTAAGAACTTGTTTGTAAATAGTAATAATATTTCTACATACACAATTTATAACAATTGAAATGTGACTATATTTTACCAAATACTATTCTACTAAACCACAGCCATGATATGTCATTTTATAAAAACTAAAAGTCAGTTCTGTATTATTGGATATGGTAAAATGAGTGCACCACATCATTGTAACTTTTGTATTGTTAGCCAGGCACAGTTAAAAGGTTAGTATAATAAAAATAATAAATCTATATAAATGTATAATTTTATGATATTTAAGGTATTTATGTTTTTGTTTTATAATCTATTGTCATTCTAGAATAAAAAAGGCCTAATTTATATTTATTCCTTAATTTTATATGGTGTTATTACATCTGTCAAATCAACAGAACCCATACAGAGATTTGTTAGTGAAAATGGCAGAATATAAAGTTTTTTTATGAATTCTTTGATAAAATCATCTGTACATAATAAGGATTTCACATATGAAATTTTAAATTTTTATGATGCATAAAAGTTATTTGAATCTTAAAATGAAAATTACTTACACATTTCATAGGCAACATACAGGAGTAAAAAGGGCATAAGAAAAATATTGCTTAGTAAACGTCAAGACTTAATAGAAAAATATGATATTTTGCATATGAAAGTCATATTATGTTTCCTGATAATCTACCAAATTTCATGAACATATTAAAAGTAATAGATAGAAAACTATAACAAGTGCAAAATGACTGAAGTCAGTCCCAGGGACTGAGCCCATGCTGAAAGAGTTAAAATCTTGCAAGATGAAAAATATAGACAGCAACTGTTCTACAAGAGCATCAAGGTCTGATTGATTAAAAGTCTCTTCTGGTGATTGGTAAAAAGAACCAACATCAATGGTATCTTGTGACAACTCTTCACCAGCAGTGTTGCATCACTTATATTGGTGCAGCTAGCTCCTTCTACCATTCCTGCTCAAACTTCACTTTTTTGATTGGCACAGCATTGTTTCAACATGTATTCTTCACATAGGGCTACCATTTATAAACATGCTTCTTTGTTGTTTCAGTTTTTCTCCCAATAGTTTTATTTTACTCAGTTTGAATTTTTTTCTTGTTATCAAGTTGTAAGAGATCATAGCATAAATTTGTGAATGATGTATCGGCTATACAAGGTTCTTTTTACAGAAGAAAAATTTACAGGAAAAACATCCAACTTAATGCTATGACTACTTCCTACTGACATTTTTTAGTAGGTAAAGTCACTCATCATATTTCATTCCCTAAATAGAACTAAAGAAATTGGATGATATTGTTTAAAATTGGAGAAGAATATTCATAAAAGTATATGGTTTTTAAATAATAAAACATTTAATTTTGATTTTTTCTACCATTTCTAATAAAAAAATCATAATTTAAAGTAGCTATTTGCTCTCACACATTGAACAGTCCACTTGCAAGGTGATTTTTGTATAAAGAATAAAAATGGTATTTTTATCTTACTTTCATGTTTCATTTGTATAATCTTTAAGACCTCATGAATGAATATCAAAAGTTGTTTAAGGTAATATTTATATTTTCCTTTCTGTTTTCTTTATGGTATTATCATCAGCATACACTGCAATGAAATGTGTAAAATTAACAACTAGAATTATGTACATACCTTTCAACTCTTCATAGAAATCTACGAGAATATTTGTTTTTCTTGTATGCATAATTTAAAGTTTTTATTTTATCACTTCTAGTTAATTTTTAATTTTCCTTTCAAATTCTTCATCTGTTACCATTTATACCCATATGCTAACTTTGCCAAAACTAGACAGTTCTTAAATATGCTATCTTGTTTATAACATTTTAAAATCTATGTGAGAAATTAACCTTATAAAAATCATTAAACAATTCATAGTTTATTGTTAAAATGCACACAATACATAATTAACTAAAATATGAAATTATAAGATGTAAATACAGTATAACTGTCTCTCTAGCTATAGCATGTTTCATTAAGAAAGCACTGTAAGTGCTATAGTTGATTAAGCAGACAATAATGTGAATGACAATTACGTGTGCACTCTAAGGAAGACTGCATGCCAATTTCAGTTTAACCATTTGTTAAAGTACGAGGGCTCTTCAAAAAATACGTGGACTGATGTCATAAAACAAAATGTACTTTATTTAGAAGTTACAGGTCTGGGACCCCTTCAAAGTACTCTCCTCCCCAACGCACACACTTATCCCAACTGTGTTTCCACTTGTTGAAACAGTCCTGGTACGCTTCTTTTGTAATGTCCTCCAGCTCCTTCGTCGCATTTGCCTTAATCTCGGGAATCGTCTCAAATCTTCTTCCTTTCAAGGGTCTTTTGAGTTTGGGGAACAAGAAAACATCGCAAGGAGCAAGGTCAGGTGAGTAGGGGGGGTGGGGAAGAACAGTGATAGAGTGTTTGGCCAAAAACTCACGAGTTCTGAGGCACAAATTTCGCAGCAACGCGGTGCATCTTCAATTTTTCGGTCAAAATCTTGTAACAAGATCCAACTGATATCCCACACTCTTCAGCAAGCTCCCTGACAGTCAGACGTCGATTTGTTCGCACCAGGGTGTTGATTTTGTCGACGTGTGGGTCGTCAGTTGACGTGGAAGGACGTCCAGGACGCTCATCATCTTCAATGGACTGTCGACCATCCTTAAAATGTTCATGCCACTTGAAACATGCCGTACGCTTCATAGCAACATCACTGTAAATCGTGTTAAGCATAGCAAAAGTTTCAGTCGCAGATTTTCAAAGTTTAACACAAAATTTCACAGCAAGTCGTTGCTCCTTCAGGTCATTCATTCTGAAATCCGCCAAACGAAAAAATCGCACTTCACTTAAAACCGCGTAGCTAATACACAAATGAAGATATCTGCAATCGGGAAATAGTGTCATAATCAGCTGATCTGTGCGAACCTAGCGACACCAAGCAGATTCCCCTGGAACCAACTGGAGCCACACAATTCAAACAGTCCGCGAATTTTTTTTAACAGACCTTGTATAATGTAAACTGAGCTCTTTCTAACGACTGTATATGCTTGTGTCAACTAACTACATGTGTATTCTAGACCTCAAGCAAAATAAGGTGGGCTTGGCAGGCATGAAGGATTGGAAAATTTATATTTGTTTTCCAGACAATCTGTCCTGCAGATCATGTGACATTTAGAGCAAGCATACTTTGTGTGTGGAACACAGCTTGTATGTCTAAGAGAGAAATTGTGATAAAGCTGATATATTTTTGAACTGCTTGGATCACATGATGTTAAAACCGCAAATTAATTTTTTTTTGCAAGGTTTGCTTTGATACAAAGTAATTAAAACTTGGGCAGCATAAAAATTCAAATTATGATGTTTAATATAACATTAATTTTATTTTCATGTAAAAGAGCTTAATTAAAGTTTTAATGTAATGCAGTTCAGTACATAGAAAGGAATTTAAAAATTGGTACTGGGAGCCATATTGTTAATTCTTAGGGAGCTAGATTCTTATATTTGGCTGGTTTTTTGTTTTGTTTTTCTGGTACCTTCTTCTTTTGGTCTGTCACCCTTTACACATCTTTAGGTGTCTTCGCTTTTCAGCAGTTGGTGTACTTCATGATCTTGGCAAAATTCATGGGTTTGTTTGTTCATTATTATTAAGTACTTTAACTAGGTACGTTTAGATTGTTTGTAAGTTACATGTAATTACTACAAGTAAAATCTAATTTCTTGTATTTGACTAATTTTTTTGTCATTGTTAACTGTGTCTTATCTTCATTTTTATCAGTATAGAACATTGTGATCTTGCTGTTTAGGTTACTTCAGAGAAATTGTAAGTTAGATATTGATTGTTAATACATCTTTTAGGTAATTTTTTTGTCATTTTATACATTTTTATTATTACATTTTTTTATAAACTAGGTAAATTTGTGTTATGGCACATTCCAACATCTCAGTGGTCACTAATATCATAGAACCAGGAGGTTCCAAGTCCAGGTCTGTGCTTTCAGACCTTGCATCTCCTTTTTGAGCCCATAGTCCCCATATTATGGTCTTTGCTTGCATTCTCCTGTCTCCCTGAATCTGGTAAGGGATTGGTTATCTTCTCCCAACAAGATTATCCTCATGAAGTGGTCCTTCTACCCACAGGTCTTTAGGTGGTTGTGTTCTCAACTGGGAACACCTCATACATGCCTTCCCCACCCACTGAAAAACCAGCTTCTTTCCCTTTAGTCTCTTGTTCATCAAATGCTACATTTGGGGTGGTTGCATTCCATCAGTGTTGGAGGTGTCTTCACATCTATGCTTACCATCATGTTTGACTCCTTTCCATAGTTTTATTTTTATTCCAAACAACTCTACTTCTTGTCCTACTTCTAGCTCCATCTTGGCTGCCACCACAAGCCTCATTCCCACTGCTCTGACCTTTTTTCACACAACCTCCCATACCATTTTTCTGAATCCATATTCTGCTTACCTTAGTCAGACAATGTCTATTCACATGTCACAGTCCTCTGTCTTCACACATAGCTTTTATTAAATCCATTGTCTCAATCCAAGGACTGATTTCATGTGTTGCATCTATCTTTATCCAATCCATTAGACCTTCATCCATGTCTTTTTACCACAGGTGATTGTATAACTTCCACCTTTGGTTTCAGTCCTTCCCATCTTTCCATTCCTCATTCTTCACCTGGTTGTTTGGAAACATCTTATCCACTTTGACCATTTCTAGCTATTGGGAGACCTTGTTGAACACCTTCTGTTTCTCCAGGTTCTGTCTGGCTTTATCTTTGTGCAGTTTGCTCCTTTTCTTTTTTTCAGCTTCTTTAAAGTCTTTCATCCTCCATGTTCCTTTGATTTCCCTGATTGAGATCCCAGTGTTGTCCTTTATGCCTTTCCCAACTTCCCTTTGAATCTTTATCTTCATGTTCCATCTGCAATCTCTCCCTCAAGACTGATTTCTTTTTTCTTCTTGCATGTAGAAGGGATTAGTTTTCTGCCTTTATTGTTACTCTTTTCTTTTTACCATTCCTTTTATGTCATTTTTTATCCTGATCGATTCCTTCTCTCTCTATACTATGCTGCATGTGAAGACTGTTTGGCTTTCAAATTCATTTTTTTATTTTCCATTTCCCACCTGTACTCCCATTCCAATCCTGATCAACTTCTTTGCCAAGTTTATTTCTTATGGTGTTATGTGGTATGGTCTTCTTTAGGGGTTCATGTTCATGACTTATTCCATGGAACCCTTCTGTTTCCTGTGAGCTGTCCCTTGTTATGGTAGGTTCATCAACTTATTAGGATGGCATATTTGGATTTATTCATGGAAGGTCATTGTCTCCAAATGTTTCTTCTCATCAGATATTTCACATCATTGTGTCCTTTGCTGCATGACTTTGACATTCTTTGGAAGGGATCACTTAGGTCAAAATATGGACTACTATCAATACCTTCATTATTCATTATCTGCATGACCTTGTCTGTATCTTTCTCTAGTGGACAATAGACATTGTCTTCATCATTTGGCATTTCTTCATATGTCCATTTGCTTCTGACTGGAGTAAATCTTGTCACTTCATTTCATTCATGTTTCTAAATATAATTGTTTCACTCAGTGGTGAACCATCACTGAAGGACTTTATGAGTAAAGCAGAAGGGAATTTTTGTCTATCCTTGCCAACCCTTTGAATGAATAAATTGGAGTCAGTCTGCTTTTACAAAACAGAAAATCATGAGACCATTACCCATCATTCAGTGTATGTTCCTTCAGATGCCCCACATTTATCCCCCCTACTTCTATTAGAGCATAGGAGTTCTTCCCAATTGCTGGAGTGGTGGACCATGAATACTTTCTCCTGAATGAGATTATAATTTTACTTTACAATTCATACTTATGATTATTTACTCAATGAGAGGAGGACAATGCTGATTTCCCCCCTTCTGTATATCTTCTGGATACAATTTCCTGGGTGGATAGAAATAGAAAGAAAAATAAAATAGAAGGTTGGAGCAGGTCCAGCTTATATGGCATCCTTCTTCTGGTACCAGGGTGCAGGATTGACATCACCTTGTTCCTACAGTTGTGTGCAGTAGAAGCTCATCTTTTTATTAATTCTGATTGCAGAATTTTCCTTGCTCCTACAGAGGGAATTTTGAGGTACTTTGTCTGCCTCATAATGCCTGCTACAGAATGGACATATGTACTCTGTTCCTGTTGTTGAGTGCATGTTCCATGTTCTCTGTGTAGTTCTGAATGCAGGGTGTCTTTTTCCTGCATTCACAGTTGAGTGGATTATGATTTCTGATTTTAGTATCTGTTACAGATATTAACCCATTCTCATAATTAAGTTGAGGCAACACTACAATTTTTTAATGCAATTTTTGAGTTGTTGTACTTCTAGCTTCTGTGATTGTTTTGGAAGTTTTCCCAGTTTCAAGTAAAAGCTAATTTTATCTCCCTAATTCTGGTTGCTTAATGTATGGCAATGTTTGTACTTAGTTATGTTACTGAATCTGTGTAACACGGTCTACCTGCTGTAGCTATTATGTATGTACTATGTTATGTTATTTTTTCTACGCAGCCACCTAATTCCAAAGGCAAGTTGTGGACCTTGTCTGTCCAGTTGAGGTTGTATATCTGCATAGATATTTCTTATTGTACTTTACCATATATTGGATCTCTTAGAATTAATAGTGTTTGTACACATCCTCTTAGTGCTGAGGATGAATTATGGAACCTCATCTCTTTGGTTGACATTGCATATCTATGTGCCATGTATCAAATTTATTTCCTACTTCAGGAGTGAAAAGATACCTGTTTCAGAATTAGTGCAATACTCTGTATGTGTGCTTATTTCATTCTAGAGCACAATCATTCATTCTGATTGATCACTTTCTGCCTGATTCTTGTGTTGTGTGCCAAAATTGGCCCCTTCTGCCTTTTCAGTGTAGGATTATCAAAAGTGAGGGCTGAGTGGAAATAGCAAAGTGAACTCGCTGCACCAATTTAGGTTGTGCAGTACTATTGGTGGAAAACAGTCACATGATATGTACATTTTCAGAAATGGCACCAGATTAATGTAGTATAAAAACTAGTGTGCTGTTAGTGGAAATGTCTTATGTGATGATTTGAGAGCAAAAGTAGTTCAAAATGGCTTAGTGTGAGAAAGGGGAGTACCTATTTGAAATAAATTTTCAGAGTAAGAAAAATGTTAACTTCAAAATTTTGTTTTTTTATTAAACCCAGTATACTACAATAAAAGAAATGTGTGTTCCACAGCACTTTTTTGAGCCATTTACCCAACCGGATCTGATGTCTTATATGAAGAAGTCAGCTGAACATGCTGTTCAAGAACAGGTAAAAACAAGTATTAGAATATTTTTATAAATATAAATAAAATATTAACCTATATCTCCAGAATTTAACTTTATTAGCCAAATATTTTACTATAACAGCTTTATCAGAAGCTGTCAGTATCCCACTAGTTAAGTATTCCAGTTGACACTAAGTTGGAACACTGTCAATAAATGGAACAGATAATATTAAAATGATATCAAACATTGTTGAATTTAAATTTGTGAAACTAATCAAACCAACAGTGCTAAATATATCATATGTGTAAACCAGCAGATAAGCTTTTAAAATAATTGAACTTGGAATAGGTTAAGTTTGGAATATGAAATATCTTTTCATATTTGTATCTGCAAATATTATTTTAACTTATTATTATATCAATACATATACAAAGTATTGTCTTAAAATATCTTTTAATCCTTGTGTGTGTGTGTGTAGACTAATTTAGTCTCTCTTATTAGATTTCAAGAGTTTTTAAATACTGTTCATCAATTCACACTATAAATTTACACTTGCATATGCAATACCCAAAACAAAAATATAAAACACTACTCCAGAGAGACAGAGAAAAGTTGAGAAGTTTTAAAGTGTACAATAAGTTGAAAAATGTAGCATTGATAATCAAAGATATATCATAATACACACACATAATTTTACTGTCTTATATAAAGAAACATAAACTAATAGTTTCATGGAAAATATAGAATAGAACAGGCAAAAATAATTTTGTTTTATGCTTGTGTTTTCAAGATATAATTAGTTCTTAACATTACATTTTATAAATGTAAAAAATGTTTTCTCTAACTTTAACTCTTTTCTGCCCAAAAGAGAGAAACTTTTATAATTAAAATTCTTTGTAGCATTTACAAAACTAATCTTAAATATTTAAAATACCAAAAATGCCTTTTTTATTTTTGTAGATAATGGAGTTGAAAAAACAAGGCATGAAACTTCACTTATCAGTGGATATTCATGCACCAACAATCATGGTGCCTCAGAAGTCTTCATCACCAAATCTTTTAGTTTTAAGTCTAGGAGATTTGAGTGTGGAAAACCTCTTCAAGGAAGTGCATATCCCTAGTGATGGCTCACTTCATCATGTAGATAACATTTTGATGAGGCTTAACTCTTTACAGCTTTGCAGGTATGACATTAAAACTGTAAAAAGCAAGAAAATATTATATAAATTTAAAAAAATTTGTCAAACATGAATTTGTAATATTATTGCTGGTGTCTTGTCTTTTGTGCTTTCTTTCTTGGAGAAAAAAAAGCTTAAATTTTCTTTGATATTACAGTGTGTGATATAAAAGTTTTCTAATAATATTCAAAAGTTTAACTTTACTGTAGTAGATGTATATGGTAGATAAATGTATCTTTGACTGTAGAAAAATCTGTACCTTGTTAATTTTATCCGTATTGTTAATGAAGGTATTTGAATATTTTTAATAAAACTGAAAATTTTCTGTGACAACTTTTTGTAGATTTTGTTGATTAAAATTATAATTATGATATAATTTTTTTTCTGTCAAATAATTTTGTTTCATTGTTATGTTATCTCTGTATGATTTCATACAATTACAACATAGCATGCATTGATAGCTTTACATTTGTTAACACTCTATTATAAAATCAGGGCTATTATTTTGTTGGATGGCATTCTTCAACATCAGGAACCGATTTTAGAACCAGTGAAATTCGACTTGACATCAAACGAGCCCTCAAACCTTTTCATAGGGATATTCTGATGTTTGATGTTACAGGAAGCATTGATATTATAAAGGTAAAATAAGCTGTTTCTTAACTTTACTTATTTAAAGATTTTTATTTTTAGAACATTGTTTGCTTGTTTTTTATATACAAAATGGAGCTATTACGTTAACAAAAAGTATATTTTGTTCTTGTGTTGTGGAAATGCCTTTAAATTTTCAATCATATCTGAAGTTTTTAAAAGTGATCTATTCATTCTGTATATGTTAATCTTTGTGGAAGATTTAGTTTTTATTGATACTTATTGTAGTTTACTTTCTATTAAGTAGGCTTTTGCTGTACATGAGGTAATATCTCAAAATTTTGTTTTATATCAAACTTTCAACATCCTGTTAGTTTATAAAAAGAAGCATGCACACACACTCACACACACTATATAATGATAACAAGGCATTTATTGGTATGTCAAGGTCATCCCATCCACTATGTCAAACTTGAATATAAAACTAAAATACCCAAATTCACCCTTTATCATTCAAATATTTATCAACTCTTCCCAGAAACTCTCTTAAACTAATCTCATCTACTACATCTGAATAAAGCTGTCTTAACTTAAGATGACTCCCACCTTCCCAAAGTATATATTTTTGTTCTTAAATATTACCACTCTCACTGCTAATTATGAAAAAACAAGATGATGTATCAACACAATACAGCCTGGTGTGGCTAGATGGTTAGGGCTCTCAACTCATAATCTGAAAGTTATGATTTCAAATCCTCGTCACACCAAACCTGCTCGCCTTTTCAGCTGTGGGGGCACTATAATGAGATGATTAACCCCACTATTCATTGATAAAAGAGGTAACCCAAGAGTTGGTGGTGGGTGGTGATGACTAGTTGTCTTCCCTCTAGTCTTACACTTCTAAATTAGGGACAGCTAGCACAGATAATCCTCGTGTAGCTTTGCGCAAAATTCAAAAACAAACACAATTCCTCTGATCATCAACACATCAATCAAATCCCCTCTAACTCTTTTTTTTTTAAGAGAAAACAGTTTGAGGTTTTATTCCATCTTCATATAGCAACTTGTGTCTTCTTAGTAGCCCTTCTCTGAACCCTTTCAAACAATTTAGTGTTCTTTTTGAGGTATGGTACTCCAGACTAAACAGAGTACTCCAAATGTGGTCTAACTAGTCTTTCTTTTTTCACACATGAATGTTACAAAATATGTAGCATGAACAGAATATCAAATATTTTGAATATTTTGCATATCAGTAACAAATGAAGTACATAAACGTACAAATATTATTTTTGTCATATTTAGAAAACTTAAAACATTCTGCAATTTTTCTGTGACTTTATACATACTCATGTATTATAAAAGTAAAATAATTGCAAAATACCTCCCACAACTGGGGTGTATATAGTCAGGGAAGATATGGAAATTATTGAAAAAGGGGAAAATGCCAAAAGTCGGGGAATATTTTTTTGTAAGACTTTTATTCATTTGTTTTGGTCAGTAATCACTAACAGAAATGTACTGGCTATCTAGTATATAGTAAGCTCAATAACTCATCTGAAGTAGATAATATAATATAGTGATATATAGTTTATGTTTATGTATATATAGGTTTGTTATAAGTTAAAAAAACAAGCCAAAACAAAAATAAGTTAAAAATGCTGCACTAACTGAAAAGATCCCAGGGTACAAGCTGTAATGTAGGATTATAAAATCTACCCTAAGTTTTGGAGGTGACTGTGGAAGGTTGGGGATACACTGTCTATTAGTCTTAACTCCATTCACCAGTCTTGCATAAGAAATAACAGAATAGCAATAGATATAGAAATAAAAATTAGGAGAGCAAAATGTGTGTGCTCAAGCCCACATAGTCCCATATCTATATCACCCTTTACTGCCTGCAGACAGTTGTGGGAAGATGACTGCTCTCCCAAGTAGAAAAGAAAAAATTTATTGAAATAAAAATAAGAAAAAGGAAATAAGGTACTATCATTTTGCTTATTTAACTTAATTAACATATATTAATTTTCACTGTAATATATTCAACATATGTGAATTGTCACACTTTCCATTACATTGTTCAATCTTTATGAAGCTAAGTGTAATAGCCTTAACTAGTGACATATTGTGAAACTATACTGCTAAAAAAAATTAAAGGAACAAGTACATATTTCAGAATAATTTTGTCATAACTAAATTTATGTATGAAAATCATATCCATTCATCTTTAAGTGTATTTTTTAAGTTTGTGAGTGAAGTTTGAAGCAATTCAAACAAAACTCATATCACTTAAAGAGAATACATCTCAAAATACCCTATATAAGGCTGTTACATGAAACTATGCATTCCTCATTTATTCTCAAAACAAACACCAACATGGATTGTTTGTGGCTCATTTTGTCAATGTGTAACTTCATTTTGTGTACCCAAGCAGTCAGGTGCCATCTGACTGAAAACAAAGTGGTCAGGGTGGTCCAGATGATGGAGGGTGGCACAATGCGTCAGTGTGTCACCAAGCGTCATCAATTGACTTTGGCAACACTACCAAGAGACGAACTCTTATGGCAGGAATACAGGTCAAGGCTGTCATCAATGTACAACAGCCAGAGAGGACCTCTACATTGTGATTACTGCTCTGTGGGACATGTTAGCTATGGCACAGTCACTGCAAAATCACCTTCAGCATTCCACTGGAACCCGTGTGTCAACCCAAACAGTTCTCTATCATTTGCAAAGTGCGCCTTAGGGCCAAACAGCCTGCAAGAAGTATTATTCTGACAGAGCAACATCGTGCAGCCAGGTTGGAGTTTGCTCGTTAGCACCTGGACTGGGAACTTCATCAATGGGCTATCGTGCTGTGGACAGGCGAGAACAGGTTCACTGTGTCTCATGATGATGGACGTGCAAGAGTGTGGAGACGCCGAGGAGAGCAATATTTCGCCTGTAACATTATGCAAGTTGTCGCTTATGGAGGAGGTTCTGTAATGGTCTGGGCAGGCACATGCTTGGGTGGCTGCACAGACTTGCTCTTAATTGATAGGGGTGCTCTAAACATACAACAATACAGAGGCAAAATTCTGGAACCTATTGTGAGGCCTTTTGCCAGTGCTGTTGGCAATGGGTTCATTCTCATGCAGGTTAACATGAGGGGCCACGTCTCCAGATTGTGTATGGACTTCGTTTACAAGGAAGGAATAGAGACTTTTGAATGGCCTGCCAAATCTCCAGATTTAAATCCAATTGAACATTGTTGGGATATGTTGTTGAGCCATGTTAGCAAACACCAGCACCCTCCTCTGAATGTATAGGAACTCCGACAAGCCTTGGTAGACGAGTGGGCTGCCATACCCCAAGATAACATTGACAGACTGATTCATAGTGTGTCAAATCGGTGTCAGGAGTGTGTCACGGCCAATGAAGATCACACTAGATATTGAATGTTTCAAACATTTGTTGAATAAATGCATATAAACTGTTTAAAGTATTGTTTCATATGAGATATCAGTTTTGGTGGTATTGATCATTTTAAAAAATTTATTTCTCCATGTTTCACCATTCATCACACATTAAAAAAAGGATACAGATAGAACTGAAATGAGGCAAATTACCTAAAAAAATAAAAATATTATCACATTTGGAATACTAAGATAAATTATATAATAAAACGTACTTGTTCCTTTAATTTTTTTGAGCAGTGAGCTGATTACAGCAATTATATTGCTGCAAGTGTTATAAAATGTAATAAATGTAGTGTGAAATATGTCGGCAAACTTCAAAGCTATTGCATATACATATAAATGTACATAGATCTTAAGTTAAAAACAATTTAATGAATTCTGTAGGATTAAAACATTTCAGGATTCATCCTTTTACCTCTGTTAAGATAACTATATTAGAAATTGTTAATGAAGACACCAATAGACTTCAACGAGAAAACTTCTACATTTTGAAACTAAGAACATTATATCCTTATGGATTAAGCCAAGATTTTCATAATTCTACTGCTTTGGATTTGGGTATTGATTATTGTATTTGCTAATTTTTTCTTTATAGATAACTTTTTCATAAAAAATAGGAAAATTAGAGGTAAAGGAAATAATAAAAAATAGGTTAATGTTAATTTTTCAGAATTTTGCAGTTATTTGGATAATAGTTTTTATACTAGTATTAGTGTACATAAATTAGTTGTTTTTTTTTAAATCAACTTAATCTTCCCAAAATAAAATGATGTAATAAAAAATTTGATTTTCAAAATGATCATGCAAAACACTTACTTGTAGACATAAAATATCAGTTAAAAGTTTAACCAATAAATGATTTATCAAGTTTTGAAAAAGAGAAGTGATAATTCAAATCTTCATATTTGGTAATTGATCTTAGAATATTCAATGATTTGCAGGTTTCTAAAATTATTCATTAATCCATAAAAATATTTTTCCTTGTAAAAATTTAAAGCTATAAATCAGTAATTTGAATATTATAAAGGACAAAATATTATTTGAAATACTCAAAAAGGATCTAAATACAGAATAGCCACAAAATGTAATAACAATAATATTCTAAAATCTATTGAAAACAATATTGATGAATATATTTTAAAACTTCACTATATTACATCTTATCTGCCTAGATAGTTTCTGGAATGGAAGTTATATCTACTTAAAAAAATAAAAATAAAATTAGTCCCCCACTGGTACAGCTCTTTAAGTCTACAAATTTGCAATACTAAAATCAGGCGTTTGATTCCCCTAGGTGGACACAGCAGATAGCCCAATCCTGCTTTGCTAAAAGAAACACACACACACCACACACAATATAAAATTAAAGAAGTATCTTACAGATTTATCATTTCATCAGTTATAAAATAAGATTCAAGAACTGCAAGAAAAATGTTATAATTCCTGTTGATAAAGCTAACTATAACATTGGTATCATTTGTAATAAAGTTGTATGTATTAATTATGAAAAAGAAATGAATAGTACACAAAAATTTAAACTTGTTAACCAATCCAAAGATACAGTAATTAATAATTTTTGTTGAAGCTAAACAAAATTCTTATGTACATATACTGTTTCTTTATGCTGTTCTCAAACTGTATAAATCTCCAATTGAATCTAGATTTATTTCTAATTCAGTAGGAACAATTATTAAACAACTGTCTATATTATTAAATAAATTACTCAATATTGTACTTGATAAAATTAAAAATGCAAGTGTGAATAATCAAACATTTGATTTCACCACATTGTACACCACAATTCCATTAAAATATTAATCTTTATTTTAAATTCATTTATGGAACTATTCTGCTGTTCTTTTATAGAACTAGAAAAAAGGAAATGTAGCTCGAAAAACACAAATGATGTATTAAGTTTTTGTATTTATTATAATTATATATTTTTCAATAAACAGGTTTTAAACAAGTAATAGGAGGTCCAATGGGAGCGATAACTACTCTACTTGTATATCAAATTTATATCTTTACAATTATGAGAATATATTTATTGAAAACTATACAAATCCAGATGTTGTACCTTAACTTCCAGGTACATAGATGGTTTAATTAGTATAAATAATCTTGAAATAAATTATTATTTACACTATTTATCCAGCAGATTTAGAAATTGAAAATATTTCAATGTCTAATACAGAAATACATTATTTACATTTAGAAATTAAAATAATTGGTAAGGATATTGATGTCAATGTTTTTGATAAAAGAAAATATTTTGCTTTTCCAATTTATAGTTTACCCTCTTTTAATAGTAATGTACCATACACTTTTGTTATAAATATTATAATTTTGCAATCATTCAGATATTGTAAAATTTGTAATAAATTACAATATTTTATAAATAATGTTTGAAATAATGATACAAAAATTAATAGTTAATTAATTTAATAAAGAAACTTTGAATAAAATTATTAAACTATTCTGTAACAAATATAAGATTATATTAAATAAATATAAAGAAATAAAATTAGAAAAATTTTACTTAAAATTTCTAATAACTTATCTTCAATTATGAATAAGTTCATTTAACAATTTGGCACTACTTTATGTGGATGCACGCCTTTCCGCATATAAAGGCTTGTTTAGAATAGGATAGTCACAGTAGACTTGGTGAATGAGTGATGGTTGTGAGCTGTACTAGTTTGTTTGGATAACTGGATGGGACACTTCATGCTGGTATAGTTCGTTTGCTGTGCTGTCAATTAGCATATTTCTACCATATTGGGGGCTGGAATACTAACTTAAAGAGGTAAGTTTTCAACTTACCCCTAAATGGTAGTATCTTGTTTCCTTATTTTCTTTTTTCTTATTTTTATTTCAATAAATATTTTCTTCTTTACTTGGGAGAGCAGTCACCTTTCTACAACTCTCTGCAGGCAGATGTGGGACATTGTGAGCTTGAGCACCCACATGTCACTCTTCTAATATCTACTGCAACTCTATATTTCTTATCTGAGACTGGTGAATGGAGGTTAAGATTGATAGACATTGTATCCCCACCACAATGTGGGTAGTGTTCTTCAGTAACCTCAAAAACGTAGGGTACATTTTATAATCCCACATTATAGTTTGTGCTCTGGGATATTTTCAGTTAGTGCAGCATTTTTTGTTAAATTTATTTTTGTTTTGGTTTGTTTTTAAGTTATTACGAACTAATACACTTAGTCAGAGGTTTGAATTTGCTGTTTTTAATGCAGTCCTTCCTTGTAATTTTGCCTATTTAACTTCATTAAAATGTATTAATCTAAATGTTTATATATATATATATATCTGAATGGTCAGGGATTTTATTTTTCAAGTTCTGTTTATAACCTAAGAACACACAAGACAGTCTCATTTCTTCAATTGACTTCAAAATCATACATTAAAAGGTATTATGCAAACAAATGAAGAACATTAATAATAATAATAATGACTACGCCTTGTGTACTTAAGCTCAGAGAATTTCAAGTTAACCTGTAGTTTACCACCAGTAATAATGCATGATAGCACCTTTGCTATACCACTTAAATGGTAATAAATCAAAAACTAGAAACTTCAAACAAATATAATACAGACCTTAAACCTTGTTCACATGTGTAAACTAATTCAATTGATCCTTTTGCAATGAGCTCAGTAAAACATAGATGATTTAAGTATGTGTACCTTTACAAAATTTGGTAGACTTTTAGTAAAGATAGCAAGTCTTTCCTTCACAAAAAGTCAAATTTTTAATGAAATATTTGTACTAAAGAATTGTTTGTGAAAACATTGCGTCTGTTTCTTTATCAGACTGAATGTGAAGTGATTTTTCATTTTGTGATTAAACAACTATTCATCATTCCCAAAATCTCAAATGTTATTTGTTAATCTCTAATACTTTCTAAATACAATTCAAATGTTTGTTTTCAGTAAAACTTTATATTTGTTTGTTATTTTCTCCACCCTAACTATTTGACTGACCATTTAACCACCATAAAAAATTTGGAACTAGATGTAAATTGTTTTTCTCATTCTAGAATGAATATGGATTATAACACAAAACCACAATTGTTTAGTCTAAATAGCTTAAATTTCATAACATTAAGCATTTATATATAGTTATCATTTTTATTATACTTACATTTCAGTCTTGCCTGGCTAACACTACATAACTTGTGTTGACACAGCTCACATGCACTCAGGTTACTGTATCCAATAATGTAAAACTGAATTTCAGTCTTTACGAAGTGACCAATCTTAGCTGTGCCATTGTGAACTAGTATTTGATAAAATACAATCACATTTCAATAATTATACATTATACATGTATATGGAGAATTACTATTTACAAATAATGACTTTTTTTTTGTAAAATGTAATTTATTGATAAAACAGAACATGAATGTGACAATAGGAACCATTTATTAAACATTTTAGAATACTCACAGTTCCATCACCAGTAATATAGAGGTACAAAACAAAGAAACAATATTTATCAACATAAATATATTCATAAAAGTAAATAATTTGAATATACAAATATAAGATGAGGAAATGAAATAATGTGGCACAGATGAATTAGTTAAATTAAAATAAGTTTAAATCTAATGAAGACTGTGTATTATTTAGGAATGGAAGGAGAGTTTTTATGTATTATGTTTTTTAAACTTAATTTTCTTGAAGCACAAAACAGCAAATACATAAATATAGCACATAATTATATTGTCCATAAATATAGCACATAATTATATCATCCAGTTACAATGAACTTTGTAGTTCTTTACTGCTTTCTCAGGTCTTCAAATTTCACATTTTCCACAAAATAATTTTCAAGGTTTTATGTATATGCACATTTGTAGTAAATAAAAGATCATAAATAACTACATCAATACCATAGAATTCAAACATAATTTAAAGTGGCTGGGAAAATTACTAGGGAGGCACTCTGAGCTTTTGATTGGTTGTTCACATATCATATTGAAATAAGTCTGTATTATGGACAATTTCCAAGAATGGAAAGAAGTGAATGAGGCCACTATGTTTGATTTAGTACATACTCCATATCTCAGAAAAAAAAAATATGATTTGTATTTTATATTCCAGCTTGTCAGTATTAGTAATTTGAGTTCCTAATTTGTGGAAATCTGATGTAGCATCTGTCAGGAGTTAGCAAAACTAATTTATTTGAAAGAAAAATGTGTAAACAGAGCAATTAATATAATTTCTAACTAGGCACAAGAGTATGCTATTAGTGAGTACGGTAGGCAGTAATCCCAATGTGGGGATGGATCCAGTTAATAATGGCAGCCTGGACATTGTATGTGGTGGCATGTATGCCAGGATGTTAGCAGAATCTAGACAAAGGGATAGAAATGAAAAGTTCTTCATTAATCAAGTATACAAAACTGACTGTAGTCCAACTAATCTCCTTTAATGTCTAAAAAATGGTCACAAAAATATTGAATTCCTTCTTCTCCATCCATTCA